>NC_091100.1:15840000-16445000 GCF_024713975.1 Paralichthys olivaceus | reverse complement strand
TGATTGTAATGTGTCATACGACAGTAAGTCACTATTAACTATTCACAAACGTCACTTACCCACAAAGCTAAGCCCCTCACAGCTAACTACTTAGATGTGCTTTGACTAGTCAGCGGCGAGCCTCATACAAGCTACAGTTTTAATTTCTACGTTTTACACATTGTAATTCAAAGGTCCAGACTTTTTTGACTTATAGCGGAGAACAACACATACTTGTAAATATGCATTTTCTAGGTATTTACAAACAAGAACTTTGGGAGCGCCTCAATTTTGTAGAAGCTATTAAGCTATAAAGAGGCTCTGCCCTTTTTAATTATGCAAATTCACAAAAAAAAATCATGAGGATAATTCTAGAAATAGATGACAACAACCCAGTTGGTCTCGTTGCAACAAGTTGTTGTGACATTTTCATTTTTTTTTTTTTTTGAGACAGTGTCTGACTGATTTGACAAAGAGGAGACTTTGTGTTGCAGCTGTTAAAAATGATGATAATTTCACTGTACAATACGTGTTTTTCAGTATATGTTGCTGGATTTGTCCTGTTCCTTTTCTGACCACTTTACAGCTGTACAACAATCAACATGGATTATAATTTTTTTTCAATGTGAAGACTTGTTTTTCCTTTCATGCATGTTGAGATGACCTGGCTGGTTTTTACCCCTGTTTTTATCAGTTTGTATTGATTTGTGGATTAAAAGAAAAAAAAAAAAAAAAAAAGCTTTTGTTCAACCTACAGAGTCAAATTTTAGTATATTATTTGATGTGTACGATAACTTGTGACATTATCAGCAAAACTATTATAATATTTTACTAACATGTCAATCAAATATGTACTGGTCATGTAAGTTCTCTTTTTTTTTTTCTGCAGTTACTTAGCAGGGCTACAGCTGAGGTTGCTCCCTGGTGCGTGTTGAATTTAAAAATCTTTGGACACGTTCATTAGGGGGGGAACCGGTTTTCCGCGAAGCAGTCGTTGGCTAATCTCTGAAGTTGTGCAATACTAATATTCCACCGCTTCGTCAGCTACACTTTTATTTATTTTTGAAGCAGAAGAGATTGAGCCAAAGACATTTTAAAGGGATCTATTTACAATTTTTCTTTAGCTGATTTATTTTTAACACTTCATTTGTGTCCTAATCAACCATCTTTATGTTTCAGACATGAAAGGTAGCGACGCCACAGATGAAGTTGGATTTGAAATGTGTTCGCCTCCTAATGTTGCACCATATGTCACTGTTCGAAAGCATCCTGTGTTGCCTTTTTTAAAGATAACAAAATGAAACCAACATGTGTGTGTGGCACATGGAAAGGGAGCAACCTTTTGCCCAGCCAGTAGAGAGCACTGTGTTCAGCCTTCTATAGACGCCACATCTCTTCCCGTTATCCGTTCGCTCTCCTCTGTTCTTCCCTCGCTGCAGTGAATCAATGGCACACCTGTTCTCCCAGTCCCCCAGTCCCATTGGTTCCTCCCTCGTGGGTACAAAATAATGAATAGATATGTTTTACTCTTCTTCATTTCAATTGGTGGTGGTTATAATAAAGGATTTAGACTGTGTTTAAAAGGTTTATTTTCTTTTTTTTTTATTTGTTTCTCTATTAAAGTGTTTTTATTGAAACGTCTTGAATTCTATGTCTTTTTTTCTGCTCCTTCTCTGCACTACAGATAATTCACAGGTCACATGGTGGACATGAGGTTTGATGCAGTGGACGGTGGCCTTCATCAGTCCAGATTAAAAGGTGACGACTGTAATTCAGCTCCATATAAAGCACTGCAGCATCAGAACGCACCGTGCGCTTTAACTAGGATGGAAATCAGCACCATCATGACAACACTAATTAAAAATGATTTTGCTGTGATTTGACTTACAGTTTGACCCAGTTACTGTTCAATGTTGTTGTTTCTAAGAGAACGTAGAAGACATTTTCAACTCGGTCCACAGTATCCATGTGTCCAAATCACCCCAAATACAAAACTGCACTTCCTCTGAGTATTGTTAAGCTTATAAAATGAACAGTTGTAGCGAGATATGTGTCCACATGCAGACATATGTAGAATTGGTAGCGAGATAAAATCCAGCTTTATACTCTGTTCTCCATTTCAACATCTGTCAGGTGCTATCTACTGTGCCTTTGTTACATGGAAACAAAGAAAACATGAACACAAAGTGATTTCAGAAGACGCCAGGCAAGAGTTTTCCAAAGCTCACCAACTTTTAATTTTCATTAAAGAACACTCCACACATTAGTTCTTAGTCCTACAGTGTGTTTGATTGCATGCTATGTTCTATGGAAAAGTCAAAAACATAAGAAAGACTAACAATATAGAAAGCTCACATCAGCAGGTTTCATTACTTTACGAAGGGTGTTTGATTTTTTTTTCTCTGTTTTATTTGAGCAGTTAACTCTTTTTTGTCAGTGAAGAAATTTAAAAAAGTTAAAGTGAAAAGAAGGAAACATAGAAATAAACCATAGTGGACATCAGCCCTGAAGAAGCTCATATACTGTATGAATGCAGCTCTCACTAACAGATAAACAGCTGACAGTGAAGTTATACACTTTGACACCTCCGCAGAAAGGTCAAATACATTCACTCCTGGATTGCTCACTTACATACACATGGACAGAATGCTAGCAGTTATGTCATGGGAGATACCAAGTAGAGTAAAAATAAATGGTCTGGTTTAGAGATTGACAGTACAGCAAGACTGTAAGATCATACAGGGACAAACACGAGGAGCATGAATTGAAAGGTTATGTTTTCGCTCCGGTCTGTGGTTTGTTTGTTTGTTTGTTTGTTTGTGAGCAGGATTACTTATTATTCAGGTCTTTGTTTTCCCCAATTTCCCCAAATCAAGCATATTTATGTGAGTGTGGTGTAGCTTGATTGAATTTAAGGCAACTGTTGGGCCTTGGCAGAAGTAGGCGCTGTACTTTTCAAATATTCATTTTGTTTGCCCCCTGAATTATCTTTATTTTGTTGTGGTGTTGCATGGTCTACCTCGGAAAAAGTTTACTTTAAAGTCTGTGGCGGTGTGGGTCCAGCAGTAGTTTTACTTGAACTTGTACTGCAATGCAGCATGGTCCACATTTTCACCTTCTTATTGTTGAATTTGTAAAGCTGTTATTCAAACTGTAGAACGTTATATAAAATGCATTCAAAAACTACAAGTCCACTTTCTTTGTTACCTCCACCAAGGTTGTGTTTTCATTGCTGTCTGTCGATATGTCTGCAGCATTACACAAAAAACTGCTAAAACAGATTTCCTTGAGAATCTAAAGATTAACCTTTTTTACCTTTGTGGAGGTGAAGGGGCGGAGAGAGCACCTTCACCTGCACCACAGAGGATCAGTCAGCACAGGTGAGAGCTGTTAGCTGATTGATCCTCAGACTTGAAAAGGCAGCAGCAGAGCTGCCTCAGGAGGACACACACTGGTGAAGCAGAAGGTCCAGCAGAAAGTGCTGGACCATTTAAGTTCCATGTTTTGTATGTTCTGGTGGCCTGCAATAAAGAGATGTTGCTGAGCACTGAATGGGTGAACTGGTTTGTCTCTGGCTGTCATGATGGGAACCCCGTGGCATGGTCTACTGCCACAACCTTCTTTAACATTCTGCCTTAGGGGAGGTATGGCAGAGGGACGGCTTAGGGATGTGCTCTCTGAGTTAAAAAATATTCCACTTCATTTGCAGCATTGGTTTGAGAAACTCCACCACTTCAAGTTGCATTGAGCTACTTGCAGCTGAATAATAGAGTTGTGTCATATTTGTTTGTGTGATTTGCAATCGAAGTTGATTCTGAAACAAAGCGACGTGTCTTCCTGTCACAAATACAATAAACTTGGATTAAAATGAAGCTGACACTCTGATTACATGTTTCCAACTGTCTGCACATTAGGGTTAAAGCTGTCAGCAAAAAGTATAAGGGCTTGTATGTGCACCTGCTTGAACTAAACCTGTTCCTGCGTGATCAGTGCTGTACTGTGACTATATGGGTGTTTAGAATTCAGCCTGTCACACGCAAACCTCTGTGTTTTTGCTTTGCTTAATATTCCACTTGACTTGTACTGCAGACTTGTCTTATTTACTGTAAGTGAGAGATCACAAGAGCGACGCCATACAACGATCAGCAGCAGAAGATTAAATATGTACAGGATATCATACATAATGCAGTGCATACATGCAAACTCAAGTATCCTTGTTGTCAGGCCATAAGTGTTTTAACTATGTTCTCAAAATCGTATTGTCTTTCTGGCAAAGGTGTGTGTGACAGTAACAATGGGACCAAACAGGACCATTGACTCAGGACATTAACTTGTAATTGAAAAGTCTCCAACATGAGACCAGAACTTCGCAGGTGTCGGACAGGACCTGTGTATTGGACACATACTTGATTTAGGGCAAGCATTCAGAACTCTACTTATTTTTGTTACATGTACATATATTATATGTATATATGTTATTATTCTTCCCACGATGGCTATTGTCGAGTCTCTGTCATCACGGCTTCATGGCTGCCAGCCCTTGTTCTCGAAATGAATCCAACATCTGTTCTCCAAACAAAAAGAAAGATCGTCCCGTGTTTGTCCGTCCGTGAGGCTGTCATTCCACCTGGTCCGGCTCAGCGTCCATGCAAGTCTCCCATGGGTTCCTGGGCATCTGGGGCATGGAGAGGAGGAGGAGGGCGATGCCAGTGAGGAAGAGCAAGACAAAGCCGGCACAGGCGCACGCGAAGGACCAGGAGTAGTAGTGCTCGATCCAGATCGTGTCCTCGCTCTCGATCATCCGCTTCACTGACTGACGCATCACCTCCACTGAGATGAAGAGGCAGAGGCCTTGGGGGGAAGCAGAGAGGTGAGATTCCCAAACAGAACTGTAGATAGCAACCGAGAAAATCTCATTTCATTGATTAACTGAACTCACCTGCGAACGCAAAGAACATGCCGGCAGGTTTGAGGAGGTAGTCTCTGCCTTTGCCTTTACCAGTGCATGATCCAAGTAAACAGAGAGAGCCCAGGATCATGAAGGCCAGACTGAAGATGGAGATGGCTGCAGCCGAGATGTTGTACTCTGGAAGGAAAGAGACATCAAACTCTTACATTTTCCCTATTGTCATCATATCATGTAATTTCGTTCACATTTATATACAGTACACATACGTATAAATTGTTAATCACAGTTTCCACAATCAATAAGAAGATGCAGCTTTAACTAGAAGTGATGAATTATCGAGATAACACATGCCCCTTTGTTTCAGACGGAGTAGAAATAAGATCCTGGATCTTTTTACGTATTAGATGGTTTTGCACATCACAACAATTTCCTTCTAGTTTTTGGAGAAAATCCATGTAGTGTCAGGTTAAAGAGCAAGTCTTGCTTTAGACTTTTTTCATTATTATTGTCATGACAACAGCTAAATCACAAATTAAAATTTTAGTGCTGTCTCAACATTCAGCTCCAAGCCAGTCGTTTGGTCACAGGTCTCTCTTTCAACCTTTACGACATCCTAAGTGGCAAATAGACTTATTCATATTTTTCTTTTCTTTTCGTATATCTTTTAATTCTATTTGTGCACAGCGAAACATTTTGTTCATTCTTTAAAGGAAATCTCTCCAGATTGAAATGTATTTGTATGTGCTCTAAGTCATAGAAAAATCAATCTTTGGTCATACAGGACTTATTAGCTGGACCATTTTCTTTCCTGGTTTTGGTCTTCTCCTGAAATCTTTTAACTATTCAATAAATATAGAAAATCACTGGACTTAAAAATTCCTTATCTTAACCTCACAAATAAACTATATGAGTGTAGTTTGGTCTTCGTGTTGACAGATTCAGTGTGTCTGCGTAAAGGGAACAGCAGCTGGCTTGTTTTTCTGAGCAGAGAGGTGAGGCCTTTGATCTGCCGCCTGTTCGCCTGTGAACTGTGCCCAGGGGAGAGGGCTCCGCTTTGGGGGAGAGAGGGCCTTCATCTTCTGCTGACAGGGGAGGATAGGCTGCACCCTGAGATACCGATACCCTCTGTGGAGCGCGTTGGCTAACTCGGTCTGGAACATCAGAGTTTTTCCAACACCAAAGGTTGATAATAATGTAGACATCAGAAAGATAGCACAAGTCAAATGTAGCTTTGCTCTTCATGCGTCTTTGTTTTATATTCATACATGTATATGTATACTGTATATACAGCCAGATCATGCCCATGTTATGTATATACAGGCAAGCACGTGGAGGAGAAATTTGGAATTTCAAATGTTCCTCTTTTGATTCGATTCGATACAATCAGGTCCCTAAGGCTCTGGAATGAATTGCCTGAGGAAATACGTCAGTCTGAGACGAGATCTTCTTTTAAATCTCAGCTAGAAATATAGTTGTTTCCATATATTCCACAATTTTCTTGGGGTGCCACGTTATTATTGTTCTTTTATCTTTATTATTATCATCACATCATTATTTGTAGTAATGATCATAATAATAATAATGTTATTAATGTTATTATTATTTGTGTGGTGTGGTATTGGTCCGGAGAGAACCCATTAAATTTTGCTGTGGATCAGGGAATGGATCCAGCATCTTTTACACTTTCTTTAACATTGCATTTTTTAAAGCATTTTCACTCTTTTCCTGGGGAATGCTTCATGGATCTTGATGTAAAAAAAATCTGGCATATTTAGGGAGCTGATGTATAAGTGTGTGCAATGTGGAGCAGCCCTACTTAATTTAAGGAGACTCTATGGGGAAACATGCACTCTACTGAGTGCAATTCTAGTTATATCTATATCAATCTACCTACACACTGCTTCAGACAAGAGTTGCAATAAGTCACAAAATGAAATGGCACAATACTGTTTATGCAGATATAACACATAGTTTATAATAAATGTTTGAAGAACATTCAATACTCATATCTATTCTAAACTTACAAGATTGTCATTACACTTAATTTGTCTCTTTTTTTTTACAGGCAAATTCCCGACAGCAGATAAGAGTCTCACTGTGTAGATGGATGTGCCTATGGTGACATACATCTACTCTGTTCATTCAACCTTATGAACCATTATGCTAGAGCCGAATGACTCAGTCAAGAGTGAATAACACCACAGGGAACTTAGGTCAGTGCTACAATCATTCCAGTAAACTTGCAGTGTGTGTCCCTCAAGGGCCAGCCATCAGTGCTGTAGTGCTGCGTGTGTGTGTTGATTATTGGGGCAGGGGTACCTCTGAATGCCTGCATTAGCATCTTAGAGTTTAGGGTGTGGGGGTGTGTGCGACTTCATGTATATGCCTATTCACATTTACACCCCAGTAATTGAGTCTGACAGTGCTCCACATGTGCTCGGCCCCCTATTGCACATTACATGGAAGGGCTGTCATACAACATGCGTGGGCTGGGCTGACATGGCTAAAACAGGGTCACTGAAGACAGGAGGGATGTGATGTGATGTGTGTAAAGATCACGTCTCGCTCTGATCCTTAGACTCGGTATGTAAAACACTCCTTGTGTCAGCGTACACTGTGAATTCTGTGACCTCTGTTTTCACATTTTCCAAGTGCATCAACAAATCTTCAAACATGAAAAAAAAATGTCTGAGGCACGCTACCAGGATACAAACATAATAATATATAATTTAGAGATTGTGTGGGACATAAAGTGTTCTTAATTTTGACCCGTGTTGGTGCGTTGGCGTTGAGCCACAGATGGACAGAGGATCGAAGAAGTTTGATGTCAGCTGACGGTGGGATCCACCTGCTGTGACACCGCTGACTGTGCTGCGGTCAGAAGTGCGACATGAATGAAAATCTGAGCCCACAGAGAGCTGAGCTGCAGCAGCAGGTGAGGTCAGCTGGGAAACTGTGGTGCAGCTGTTTTGATGTTGACCTTTACACAGACTGAGACGTCCTGCTGTTCCACATTTACACAATTTATTCATAATTAATCCGTCCTTTCCTTTTACTTTCATACATAGGATGGGAAGAATAACAGGAACCAGCTTCAGAAACCTACCTTTTTGTGTTTTGTACTCAAATATCTCAGTGCCCTGCCCTGAAGTGAAGTGCCCGAAGTAAGTGCAGTTTTCCTCTGTGAATAGAAAAAAAACAGAATTAAGTTCAGTTAGACACAGATTATTTGATTTGGCAGCCAGTTTGGGGATGAACACAAAAAATGTCCCTATTATCGGCTTATAAAGCTGCTATTTCTAACATGTTAGCCAACACCTTAGGCAGTATAGAAAGGTAGACAATATGACATCTCCCCAAAATCGAATTGCCCTCTGTTGACTGGCTGCAATATAAGTCGTAAACTGTTATGTACAGTCTAGGATTTACAAATCCATTTGATGGTTTTGGTCTCAAACTACTCCTTAGGAATACTTCTGTCTTTATAGCTGCTCAAGGCTCCACTACACTGACCAGCTAGACTCTATATTGGACTGAATTTAAGGTAGATCGCTGCTTAAATATCTGTTTCCCTTGACAGGTAACCAGTGTTTTACAATTCGTTTTTATTTGACAGAATAATCGGAAGTTGTTGTTAGGTCTGTTATAAAGGTCTGCTCAACCTTTCCACAACTTGGTGGAAGCTTTGCCCTGCATGACCTGCACTTTATGGCCTGACTCCACCTGCTGTGGTGCACCGCGTGTATAAATTTTATTTGAACAATTCACACTGTCTCACATTGTTTCCTAAGTGTCTCACAGATTCACACACCCGTGATAATATTACCTCTGAACTGTATGCGTGACATTGTGACGTTGTGGGCCTTGTGACTTTCAAAGTAAAGGAAGTTATGGTATATATCCCGTTCTGTCTTTATTGGGTATTCAAGGTGTTAAACTGTGGGGATTTGCTCAAATGAAGTCAGTCTGATTTATGTGTGTGATCAGGGTGTGGTTAGGATACAGTAATACTCTATCATGCTTTGTTAAGTGTTCTGTCCAGAAAAAGATCAACTGTTGAATCCAGTGTGGAGACAGGCGTGGCGTTCTGTCATTTCACTTATTTCATACCACACGCTTGCTGGTGGAGGGATTTAAAAATGTATACGTGGTTAGCACACAGAGTGGCTCACACTTTACATCCGAGGCTTGGCTGCACATATCATGTGTTCCTGAGAGCAGAAGAATGTCCTGACATTAAAAAGAAATAACATGTAGGTTCGGAGGATCATATTTGCAGAGACTGAGTAAGAATATTTGTAAAACATCAGACCACCATGTCACCTCATCTCATGCAAAGACAAGTGCAGGTCAGTGATCTTGGTTATGCTACGAGGTCTCAACTCGCATGCCTGCTCCTAATCCCCCCTTTCCATACGGTCTCACTGTGGGACATGAACGATATGCATTCATGTGGAAATGAGTCATTTTGCCTGGTATCGTATCGTGGTTACAGCTCAATGACCCATGCTGGGAGGGAACACAAACACACACACATACACACACACATACACACAAAAATATGTTTTTATGAATGAGGACAGGGACTGGCCATCAGAACAGAGAGAAAACACAGAGGTTGTTACTAAGCAACGGGCTCCAGTGTTTTAGCATGTGATAGAGTCTCTTCAACTAGTTTTACTTCTGAGTAAAATCTTGTTTTCAAAAAGGGAGCCAGAGAAATATCTTTGAACCACAATCATTTCCCCAAACTGTTGAATATTCCACCTCTCAACTCTGCTTTATCCCTGTGTTGTAACACAAGTCAGATACGATTTTCGGCAGGCAGAGTGGCTCTTCATTGGCTGGATGCATATCTGGTCTAAGTGAGCAGCTCAGCGTTTAGTGGAACTTGGAGTGGATGCTTCAAGCACATTGTTGGCATCAAGTGGTTTGATTCCCACATTGTGAGTGTCGCCTAATTGCACCTTTTTGAATGAGCTTTGAGTGCAAGCTTCAACAGAAACATGGGGACATGCTGGTGGTCATTAATTAATGTGTATTCATCTGTGGAGAGTGTGCCGACACACACACACACACCTGCACACACACGGGCATGCACACTCTATCTGTTGTTGGTCCTCATTCTGTTAGACTGTGCTGTAAATCTAAAGCTCTGTCCTGAAAAGACACTAATTCATCTGTCTAAAGTGAGTACACGGGATTGTCAGCAACTCTGCACATTGTCATGTCACAGCATTATCTTTATTTTGAAGTACACTTTTTGTTTGACAGTTCTGGCACCAGTCTGTGGGGTTTTTGAGATTGTCCGCCGTCGTTCTGGGTATATTAGAGTGTAAATAAAGCTGAGTGCAGGAGTACATTAACGCGGTTAAAGTAACAACCCTTACGAGACTTTTTAAGAAGCAAAGCTACTGCACCCACAACGAGGGTGGGATCATTTAATCTGTCAGCACCACACCTGGCATTCTATTGGTTGTGGAGTTTTGAGAGACTTGTTACACAAAACAGTCCAAGTGCAGAAGGAAAAAAAGAGGAGAACATTTCATGCAGGCATTGACACAGCACCAGGAGAAGAGCTGAAACTAGAGTGCAGGAAATCTGTTCAAACAACACAACATTTTTAGCGCACGCAGCTCAAAATCCAAGCACAAGAAGTGGATATTTGAGTGCAAGCACATAGATTTGAGTAAGAGTGAAATCAATTAGTCCAGGTCTGAAACTGAAAGACCTTGCTTAAATAAGAAAGAAAAAATACCACTCAGTGATCACTCCAAATAAGGAAACTGACGTTTTGACTCGAATACAAACCCACAATAACACATCCCAATCAAGTGTTGAAGACATTAGCCTGTCTCTGTGTCGCTATATCACTTGACTGCCTAAAATACCAGTAGTTAAACTTTCTTTTTAGACTATGCATCTGTGCGGAGAGTAAGGTAACTTGAGTGGCTGTTTGAGCTGCACAGAGATTTGAAGCTGCAGAAAGGTCCCTTTGGGAACAGTTTTCGTGGGACGTCAGGTCTTAGAGCTATGCCCAACACTTCCAGCCGGCCCCATCACTCAGAGGATTGCTTGCTTTGGCATGAACACTAGACCCTCGCGGCTTCCATCCAAGACAGCTGAGTATTTACATGGCCTATATTTATAACTACAACGACTGCCTACTGAGCAGTTTGGGCAATATTCAGCCGTTGGAGGAGTAAAGTTCAGCGTGTTTGCAATTTCTTTGAGAATCAAACAGGAGGTGAGCGACATGGAGTAACTTTGTGACATGACTGGTGAAGAGGGTATATCTGAGGTTCCTTAGTTAATGGTTTACAGCAGCTCAGAAATCCAACCCAAGAGGAAATGTCAAATTGAAAAGACAGACAACATACACATAAAGTTTTTGTTGCCTGAGATCATCTCCCCATCTGCACTTTGTCCGCAGTCAACCTAAACAACACCTCACTTCCTCATATTTTCCTGATGAGTGTCTTAAAGAGAACAGAACCTCCTCACACACGGTTTAAGTCCTGCTTTGAATCAGAGGTTTGACACCTCTCTGAAGATGCGTGGCTATGATAAAGGAAGATCTTCCTCTCCAACTACATTGAATACAGGGCCTGGGGGAACCCCTGTAGACTGAGAGGTCATCCACTCCATTTATTTACCATTAATAAAAGCTTTATAATTAGTATTTGCCAGTTGCTGCAGTCTGAAGAATTTCCCATATGTCTGGGTGGGCTGAGCTGCTAAGGTATATTCAGCACATGCCCACCATTCTTTCACAAATGAACCACCCTCAGGCTTTTCATCTGCTGCTACAGCTCTAGAGTGCAGACAGTGTCTGGGATTCCAGAAGTCAAGCAGCCACCATCAGATAGGGCATATTTTCTTTCAGCATATGAGTGGGACAACTTTAGCGGGAAATTCTAAATTATTTTAGTCACACGCAGCGTGGGACAGTGGGGCATTTCAGATAACAGAATGATTGAGTCAACCGTCTCTCATTCTACCGACGAGTGACTCTCACCGTATTTCAGGGATGTGAGTCATTGCTTGTCGACATCCATTTTGCACAATTACCATCTGCCTTTTATTCAGGCAGCAGTAAGAGCATCTGTTGTCATACAAACTTTATTTTGAGATGGTCACAGTGAAGTGAACCCTCATCAGGCCTGTGGTGAAATAAGTATTCAGATCAGTCCCTTAAAGGTCCAGTGTGTAAGATTTAGGTGAAAGGGAACTATTGGCAGAACTTGAATGTAGAATAATCCTCATGATGTTTTCACTAGTTCATTTCATCTAAATTGTATGAACTGTAGTTTTCTTTACCCCAGAAAAGGCCCTTTATATTTAAATACTTTATATTTACATGGAGGGGGTCCTCTCTACAGAGGCCACCATCTTTTTTACATTAGTCCAGACTGGACAAACTAAACACCTTTTGAGTTTTATGACAATTAAAGGTTTCCACAGGTTCTTTTTCATGTTTAGAAGGGAGGGTGAGGTGAGGGGTGTTCAGCTGCAACATGCAATTTCAACACTAGATATCACAAAATTCTACACACTGTACCTTTAAGTACAAGTGTTAATAACAGACTCAGTAACACACTCAATTCAATGGTACTGTTATCGCAGCAGAACGGCTCCTTTTAGAGCTGTATTAAATTTCCGACGTGTTTCTAAAATCTCAATCTGCAAAGTCCCATGTAACTGACACTAATGAATACTCTAAATGTAGAGACAATAGTTTCCTCCTGTTACATAATGTGTTGTCCTGTTTGTTTGTAAGCAAGATGACATAAAAACAAGAGAGCAGCCTTGTTGGAAAGAGGCCATAGAGGTCAGGAAAAAACCCTTTCAATTCTGGCATGGATTCAGATCAGGTTTCTTTTTACTTCCTTCCTTTGCAATTTTCCCAGACAGTATTTCATAAATATTGATTAAATAAATCTGGCACATTTAGGGGATTGATATTTAGGACATGTGAAATGTGGTGCCACTGAATTTTAGGGGCCTTTGCGATGGTATGTGCTCTGAGTGCCATTCTAGTTTGGAGGTGTATTGAAAAGAGCTTTGGTATTTGGGACTAACTTTAAAGACATTTATTTTGAGACAGAACTCTTCTTCACAAATCCTTAATGACTGAAGAAACTGACAGTGATACAGTTCCACTAAAGTAATGTGGGTTAAATCTGATGTATTGTGGTTCTTGTAAATTGCAGCTGCACAGAAACTAGTTTTTTCGGTAATAAATAATCATTTACCAATACAACTATGGGGACCTGGAAATATCCAATTAAAGTGGCTCAGTATTGTCCTTTAGTAAATACTATCAGTAAATCACTGATTAAGTTCTATTGTAATATCAGTTCACTTATAGTGTTTGTAAATATCTCGTGCTGGCGCCCATGTTGTGTAAAGTGTCAGTTGTCTGCAGGCTCTGCACCAGCTGGTTTTACTGAAACACGTCCACACCCTTAGAGGAGCAGCCACCTGTGCAATCAGCTGTCGTGGGGGTTCACTGGTTGGTTTAGTGCAAACCTGCAGCCTGTTGGGACTCTGTGACACATGCGTGCTCGGATATTTGTGACAGACAGTCTTTACAACTGTTTGTCGAGGCGTCCCCACAAGGCCTTGTCATGGATGTCACCCAGTTGTTTGTCCGAAAGAGGGGCGGCGAGTACCAGCGCCCACATAACCAAGTTTCTGTGGCTGATTTGCAAACCTCCATGGCAGCTTGAAAATGTATTTCTGAGCTGCATTTCACAACCACTGATGATGTCATTAGAAACCATTCAAAACATGTGATCTGTGTTTCTGAAGTTTAATCATGCAGACTTCTTGTGGTGTCATTGCCTCAGGTTTATCACATGATGACACGCCACATGCATGTGACTTAGAATAGGTTCTTCCTTTAGAATCACAGCGGAAATTATAGTGTCATATGACCTGTTCGGAGTCATCTCTATTCTTAGTAGTGTTGTACCTCATGAGCACTGGGTTTGATTGCATAGAGGCACCTCACACACACAATATCCATGCAGTATAGACACCCTTAGGTGCAGAGACAAAAAGGGGACATGCGTTGTTTAACTTCAGTGCTGAGATATTCCTCTTACCTCCAGGCAGGCTGATGGGTCCGCAGCCATGTTCCACGGTGTTTTCCGAGCTAATGTAAATATGCTTCTTGCACAGTCTCCACAGGCCAAAGTGGGCCGCCTCACAGGTCTCATTGACTCTCTCCACGTTTGGGCTGAGCACGGCCCAGTGGTCCGTCACCACCGCTGTGAACGTGCAAGCCATACCCACCAGCAGCACGAAGATGGCAATCTTTATCTTTGTGCGCTTGTGCATGTTTCCAGGTGATGAGATTTCTGTTCAGTGAATATTCGTCCCTCGATATATAAAAAAAGGGAAAAATTAATCAAATTGTTCTGCAATGTGGACACTGGTCTGTGTCCCAGGGGTTTCTCTTCTCAGTGACTGCAGCAAGCTTCCAAGAAAGTCTCCTCCCTGACTAAGACCAGTGTCTTCTCTCCCCTGTCGTAAATCTGTGCCTCTGGTTCGACGGGAAAGCGGCCAGACTGCTCCTGTCCTAGTTTCAAGTCCCCTTTTCCCTTCTCACCATGAGCTGTGTGCACAACTGAGGGACTACAAGTTTAGCCTTACAGCTGTTGAAGCAGATCAGGAGAGTTGATGACCAAATCAACTGTCTGCCATGGTGGGCAATGGGCATGGAGGCTGCAGCATGTGTTGGTAAGTGTTTTGCTTGGGTGGGGTGTGGCTGCTGGAAGCTATAAATGTGACAGTTGAGTCAAGTTGTCAGGTCGTCGGCAGATCCGGTTACATTGCCAGCGTGCTATAACAAGTGGACTCACAGTCGTCTCTAATCATATTTACACACACAAACTTTCAGAATGCATTGTTTGAATACTTTGCCATACTGCTTGTTTCCATCCATCTGCAGTGGCTGTGCTTAAACTCTCTGCCTTGTCTATTTAAACAATTTATAAGGAGAAGGTGGATGTGTTTATATGGCAGTGGTGAGGCTCCAGCTGTCAGAGCAGCAGAGGAGTTTTCCTCATAAAGCAAAACTGCTTTTAATTTATTCATGTCATGTTTTATAGTCCAGATTATGTTCAAAACATTCACACCACTTCCTTTATTGAAATATGAAAATAGAAAATCATATGAGTGTGTCAAATATTTCTGATCACTTCTGTGAATGTCTCTCTGCTGGTTACAAAAGGTTGAATCAGTAAAGCCATTTAAGATCTGGCCTCTTTTCATCCATCCTCTATCTGTACTGCTCAGCCTTTCTTACGGTGAAGGGACAGGAGCTAATTCCAGCCAACTTTGGGTGAGGCTCTACAGGTCGTCAGCCCATTCAGAGTTAACAAGCATTCACACTTTTCAGTCAATTTTGAGTCTCCAGTTTAGAATGTGGGAGGAAGACAGAGTACCCAGAGAAACCCACACAGACACGGGGAGAACATTCAAACTCAGGGATCCGAACCAAGAACCTTCTTTTTGTGATGTGGTGCTAGCCACTGCACCACAGTGCAGATAAAGAACACAGGTAGGCACTGAAAAAGATTAAAAACATGTAATTTAAAGAGATTAATGATACATTTAACCATAGAGGGATTCAAAGGAGTTCATTCGTCGCTGGTTAATTTCTTGTAAATTTTCTTGTAACATTATAGGTTATAACCTCACATGATTTATATACATAACACAACATTATTTCTGTGCAGTAATTTGTCATTGCATTTAACTTGATGATCATGGCAACGCGTAGTGTTTGCAGTTCGAACAAGGCACTAATGTCTATCAGCCGAAGATGATGATACTATTTAACAACTAGATAGAAAGCATACTGAACATATCTCTGAAAATGTTGTGGTTAAAAAGGATGTTGTTGCAAAACAAAGCACAACCAGAAGTTGTACTTTCACAGATTTGAAGGTCTTTGATCTTTTGTTTAAAATATGAAAAATGTATTCTTATTCTTTTATTGTAAGAAAATACAGTTGTAAAGGTGATTTTTCTTTTCCAGTCTAAAAGGCTTCAAAACGGATGATGGATTAAAAAGAAACAGGGAAAATGTTGTTTGGATGATATGAAATACCAAAAGGTGCATTAATCTCTTTTTAAAGTTTCCCTACAGTAAATCTTTTTGCTATGCACTGTTTATCTTTTCTAAGCCATGGCCTAGTTTGAGTCTCTCTGTGAGAATTGTGACCCACTTCCCCCCAGTGTGAACACAAGACACCAGACAAAGTCAAAAAGTCTCCACGGCAACAAAAGTAGAACTTGAGAAATAACTGCAAATCTGCAGACACGACATGGGAGCATGTGTATGAATGCACTCACCAGCTGCGGAATCAGTCACCAACTACACCCACCCACTTACTGTATGTCCCGGTAGGAACTAGAGTACTTTCCCTGCACAGCTTCTCAGTCAAATCCTCCTAGAAAACAACTCAATTTACAACCTGTCTCTTATTCATGTCACTTCAGTCTCCACTTCTATTGGAAATGACCCCATTACTTCATATTACATTTCACAGAACATTGCAAACAGGAACAATCATAATCCAAATCTTTTGAAGCAATATCTGTATTTGGACATGGACATGCTCCCCCAGTGTCCATCACAATTACCCATCAATCCAACCTGCAAGTAGTCTGTATCTAATGGATATTTGGGAGATTATTTCACTATTTTGACCTCATGAAGCTGCCTTGATTTCTCTAAACATAACATTTCAATTACTATGTAAAATATGTCCAAAGGTTTATCACTGCATATTCAAATTGAGACAATACCTTTCATGCCATATTTTTGCAGCATTTTTTTTTGTTACAGGACAATTGGACAAACTGCAAAGGGTCCTGTAAATCTAACAGCTGGAGGAAACTTCTTGTTTTCAACTGTACCTTTGACAACAACCTGCGTCAGTGACTTTTAGAAGGGTGATGCACCATTCAGTGATGGAATTAAACCAGACTGGCTGAGTTTACCTGGTTCCAGAGCTCTGACACCATCACCAGCGTCAGCATTGATGTTGGAGAAATGGAATTCAATTTGTTTAGACTATGAATTTGTTTAGTTCTCCTCACCTCACGTGCAGGTTTGGAGACAGTGTGACCCTAAACGTGGGTGAGGCCATGGGGGCACTGGCCCCAGCTGAATTCTGATGTGCCCCTGTTCTGTCTGTTGTCTTATTTTTTTGTACTTACAAGTAATCAATATGACAATCTGTCAAAAAAAAAGGCTTTTTGATTTACACAATGTGCTCAAGCAGGGAACAATTTCAAAATATATTCAATGATGTGTAGCTTTGCTCATAGCTATAGAGCTAACAGCTAACCAGGAATGACTAAAATGTGCAACTTACTGAATCAGGAATTGTTGTTGGACATATAATTGGTCCCTGTGTGTTAATTGTGGCCCCTTTATGGCCCCTGATTTAGAAGAATGCGACGTCCGCCACTGCAGACGTTCTGGACCGACCGGCCAAGGTGTGTCCTCCCTCTGGTCAATGTGAGCTGCTGGCTTCTTATGTCCTTTAAAGTATTATTGAACTATAAAGCAAACATGTGCCTTGACCTTACAGCTGCGCTTGGTGAAAATATCTTTACAACCACACATCAGTTTATTTTTGTGATGGGTGGTGCCTTTGAAATGCCAGATTTAACCCCGGTGTATTTCTGGGTGTTTGAGGAGGAACAGTTCTGTTAGTTGAGGCAGGTAAAGTTTTCTTAATTTTCTGATAATATCACAATAGATCTAAGTCATTTTTGGGCAGCAATCTGTCAGTCAGATGATATTTTAATTTGATTGATTTTGATAATTAATGTGTTTGAGTTATTTATCGTAGAATACTGAATGTTTACTGTTTCATGCTTCACAAAGTGTAAAGACGTCAGCAATTTTTCATTATGGATTTTTAGATGGAGCAATGAATCATTTATCGTCAGATGTTCAATAAGTCAATAACCAGAATAATCATAAATTGCAGTTTAAAACAGTAATTGCTATGTTATTAAAATGACTGAGAATTGGAGAATTGATACTTGCTGTTAACAAGGAATAGATTTTTGTTTTCTCGAGTCAAAAGACAACCAGAAAAATTCAGCATATTTTGGATACTATAAGTAAACATAAAGTTTAATAAAAAATATACAGTAGTAGTCATTTATGTGATTCATGTTTATGACAATAGTGGACAGTTACTTAAAGTCAATAAGATTACAACCATTGGAAGCTTCTGTACAAGGTGTGAAGTAAGTTAATACTCTGTTCTGATAAAAAGCTTTTCTGTTCTGCTCATATTTCATTGATTAATCTTGTTTTTGTCGTCACTACTATATATGTCATTAGTTTGATTACGCACATCACAGAGACATTTGGGCTGACTAACATCTCTGGTAGACATTAGTGCCTTGTGCCAACTGCAAACACTACGCTTTGCTATGACCATCAAGTTAGCAAAGACAAATGTCACTACACTGACCTTTAAATGGCTGTTGAAAGGTTCAGACTTGGTATTTAAAGTCTTATTTTGAAGAGGGCCCTAAATAGTAAAGAAACCTGTGAGTGTGTGTAACATTGAGATGGAAGGGGGAAGTACACTTTCGTGTGTGTGTGTGTGTGTGTGTGTGTGTGTCTGTGTGTGTGTGTGTGTGTGGATAAACACTCCACAGTGAACTCTTAATCAATCCACCTTCATTTTGAGTGATGACACCATAGACTGTATATAAAGGATGACACTGACATAATGACTTCCACAGAGGCAACAACTCCTGATTACACACAAAGGCCGGTTCAACAACCTTTGACCTTTGTTGCTCTGAGCCCGCCTCGCCGGTGCTGTAAGTGTTGGTCTGAGTCCTCAGGGACGGCTTCAAATATCTTCCCTGGGAAATAACCTTTCCCTTGGACTAATGGTGTGGACAGAAGCTGAGCCACTAAACCTTATTGACTGTAATCACAGAGGACACATAGCTGTATTGATTATGTCTTATCATGACTGCTCCTCAGCTGCAGGGGTGAGACCTTAATGCTATAGTCAAAGCAGGAATTGATCATTTTCTAGTAAAGTTAAGTTGTATTTTAAATCATGGTGCTGTTTGGCCTCAGTTGACTAAACCTTTTGTCTATGCAGGCTCGAGAGGCACGATAGAGTCAAGCTTTAGACCGATATACCAGTGAGGTCTCATGTGTAAGATGTGTGCATCAACATAGGCCTATAATCATTGGTGGTGTTGACAAGCTGAATTAATAGTCCACCTGATAAAAGACTTGCAATAATCAAATAAAGCTATAAACCATTGATTCTTGCTCCTGAATTCTGTGTTGCATATTTCTCTTCTACAACTTTATAAATGAGAAGGACATGTGGTTACTATCTTTCCCAGCTGTTATGAAAATGTAAAATTATTGAAATCAGCCTCCACCTTCTGCTCCACCATGTGTTTTTTTTCTTGTGTACTGTTAATTCACAACAGAGGCTTCTGGTGTGTGGCAACCTCAATTACTAAATGTTTCTGCATGTTTAAAGCGAAGTTAAAATGTACTCACTTCATCTTTAAATGTGGATGAAGGGGTATGAACTGAATTGGTTTAAAAAAATAAGACAGTGACCATCAGTCTTTATGAGGATTTGATAAACAGGGGGATCTAGATGAATTACTGTAAACCAATATTGAAGTATACCAATCAAATTCTAGTGATATAATTCTGATGTAACTTCACATGTTGATTGTGTGACACTTTCTATTAACAGATTTTGCAGATTATACATTATTGCCTGTTTTCATTTCTTTGAAAATACATTGATGCCCTCTGTGGACAACTGATTATGGAGAGGTGTGTTGGCGATTGTGAGGAAGCTGCCACCAGTCAGGTCAGCTCGTTGTTAATTAATTCTAAATATTTGGTATCTGTTAAGAATACTTGTTTCTTTGTTTGCGTTGTCAGCTAAATCAGGATCCACTTTAGTTGATAAATGTTTTTGTTTAAATTAATATATTTTCATTCAATTATTTGTTTAATTGTTGCTTGTTTGCCTTGATTTCTAATCCTTGTTTTCTCTGAGGTTCACTTCCTGGTTGAGGTGGTGCTCATGGACGCTCGGACATGAACTACATTTCCACCAGGTGGTTTCAATGTGGACTAAACCATGTAGGAATGAGGAATGGGGGGAGGGAGCAATTGGTTTTCTTTTGTATTTTATTTTTCTCCTGGCCTTGTAATATAATACTAGCTCTAGCCTCAATAATTTGTTATAGAGTTATTGTACTCTTTAATGTATGCATTTAAAGACACTTTATTAATATTCTTGTTTGCTTTAATTGTTTTCATTTACCTTTTCTATTTAAGGGATGGTTTTACCCAAACATATTTAAAGTTATTGTTTGAAGCATTCAGCCATTTTGTCTGTGGGCTGGGGACCTTTCTATCTGTCTATGAGTTTTTGTGTATGGAAGCCATGTATCTTTATCTTGTGAGAATTTAAAATCTGAGTGCTGAATCAAGTTCCTGGACTTCTTATCTGATTGTTAAGTTGCACTTCCATTCTCCCAGACTGACTGCTCACATCCTGAGTTTAAAGGGTTGAAACACAACTTGCAGAGACATTAGTGAATAACAATTAAGGATAAGAACAATTTCAATATCTTAAATCTCAGGAACTGAAGTTCATGTTAAATCTTTCCTTTTATTTATCCGGTTACCTTGATTTCTTCCTCACTCATTTTTGTTGGCTATTTGTTTACTTATATCTTTGATGCCTTACAAAACCAGTGACTGGGTAAAAGAAGAGGTTGATTGCATCATGAAACGTTTGCTTGTTGTCAGATCTTTCATTTCTGCAGACATTATAAACTAATTGGATGTATTACACTGTGCTATGAAGATCTCATGTTTTCCATGTGTCTTAAAGGGTTGAGCAGCAACTGCTGAAGGCTCAATCAGTCTTAGCACAGTGACAGATGTCATCCTAATGGATGCCTGTGGTTCCTGGATCAACATGGCACCAATATCAACAGGGAGCGAGGAACCGAGCCCCCTGCTGGGAGAAATGTCAGCCATTTCAAATTGTCTAAAAGAACTTGGGAGAAGGGAGAGAGGGGGCCTGTGGAGATGGGATCTCTTAGGAGGAAATTGCATCTGGTTTTCACATAATATTAGATGAAACAGCGATTCCCTGATATAAGTGGATGTAATGGATGATGTTGCTCTCACTACTCATGACATGTGGGATTTCAAGCTTCATCTAAAATATTGCTGAGAAGCTTTTCTTCACTGAAACAGGTATGACTCTTAGGAGAGCTCATACATCCGGCAAGGCTCACCAGTCCCTTAAATGCAATCAAGCTGCACTCAATTTCCCACACTCCAATATATCAGTTCCTTAAATGAACAAACTAGAACAACACTCAGCAAAGAACATCCCTCCACCAACAGTCCCCTTATGAAACCACATTTAAATTCACTAGATCCAGATTTCTATTGGGATCTGCACCAAATTACAAATAAATATCATTCCCCTAAACAGTTTTTCATCAAGATCCATGAATTAGCTCAGAAATCAATGGGAATGTTGAAAAATGACGACCCCACAACATTAAAGAAAGGGAAAGAAATCCTGCATCTGCCCACTGATGTAGATTGGCAAAAATAAAATGAACGTGTTCTTCCCTAAACAATATCACGTCCTTCCACCAAGTTTTGTGTAAAGTTGTTTTTGTATAACCTAAATCACAAACCAACCAATAAACAGACAGGGGTGAAATATGACCTCTTGACAGAGGTAATAACAGTATAGCTGAGAAATGTTTTTTCCAAATCAAACAAACCATAGCTGGCTGCTGTGTTATGGCTGTAGGTATGAAATGGTATGATACTGCAAATCAGGTTTCAACGACAGAACCTGAATGAAGTCCTCTGAAACAAAACTTAATTCGCCCTACACAGGGAGGCACTGATGCTAACAAGCACTTTGGCTTTGTCCTGTGAGTGTACTGAGAGCTGGCCCTGCCGTTTTCCGCTCAATTACTGGAGGAGATATTTCACCAGGGCACAGCAGGAGGAAGCAGGGGGATGGGATGGAGTTGCCGGTTCAGGCTTGGTAGAAAATGAAAATATCAGCACCCATGACATTCAAATTCACAGAGCTCAACAGTCTGGGTGAAGGAGAGAGGAGAGCGGTGGAGAGGAATCACTCAAATGCAGGTCAGGGACGGAGAAAACAAGGTCATCAGACCAGTGTGGGTGTAACAAAGATGCACCACAAACGCATGGAATGAAAATAAGTTGATTCTAATTCAAGGCTTCCCCTTCTCCCCCTCAGTGACTTGAACAACTAGAGAGATGAGGCTGTGAAGCGACTACACTGATGCAGATCTCCTTTAACGCCCTGTGGTCGGCCGAATGTCTGCCATGTAGCTCCGTAGCGGAGCCCATCAACACTGCATCATTAAATAAACCCTTTGTGTGTGAGGAAAGCACAGCCAGCGTCGCCTCATTCGACCACTTCTCAGCTCATATTTCAATGTCAGACCACAAGCAGAGTGAAGTTAACTGTAGCTCGGGTTCAGTGGGTTCACTGGTCTTTGATTCTGATTTAAGAAAAATCACAGTATTTTTGCCAGAATGCGACCAAAGGCACCTTTAACAGAATAAATGGATCTGCAGATAAATGGAACCACTCTATCATTATACAGAATTTTTTCACTATCTATCATGCAATGGAAGAGGTTTCAGATCCAGAAGAATGAATACATAACTACGTCATGACACAAATCCGTTGTCCATTCCCTTTAAAAATTATACATTTCCAGACAAATGTGATTATTGATACGAAACAGTAAGAATACAGAAATCTGCATCAAATTAAATACTTTTCTCGTAGCATGATCAAACAAACTGGACCAGACAAAAACCTTTTAAACATTAAAACATTAAATACAAGCCCTGTTTACTCTACTGCAGATGGTTTTTGGAACTGTCGTTTCACCTCCATTTAAAATAAGTTGACAGCTCCATTGACGTTTAAGAATTATTTTAAAGTTTTATGCCTGGAACCAGGTCGACCGGCTTCTAGAGGAATGAAAATGAATGAAGCATTTCATTTGAAGCAAAAATGATTATATAGGAGAACATGAAAAAAGAACCACACTGTTGAGCTCTATTTGGTGAGGCCAACTTCTGTGAATGTGGCACAGTGATGCTCAATTTAGTTGCAAACTTGCAATTAGACCTGGTATACTATATGCTGTTGTTGGTATATTTTCATTACACATAGCCAAAGTGGGCATGCACAAAGTATATCATTTTACATATAAACAGGGATACACAGAAACAGGAGTTTTGAAAATCTGTACTTTGGAAGATGTTTTTAAAAATCTGTGACTTAAAGGTTCAGTGTGAAGAATTTAGTGACAACTGGTGGTGAAGTTGCAGGTTGCAGCTATATTCCCCTCACCTTAACCTCCCCCTCCAAACATGAAGGAGAACCTGTGGAAACCTTCAGTTGTTATAAAAAGGTGTTTAATTTGTCCAGTCTGGGCTACTGTAAAAAACATGGTGGCCTCCGTAGACAGCTCCCTGTGTAAATATAAAGTATTTAAATATAAAGGGCTCATATTATGGTGAAGAAAACAACAATTCATAGTTTAGATGAAAAACACTAGTGAAAACAACACTAGGATTATTTTATGTTCAATTTCTGCCATTAGATCCCTTTCACCTAGATCTTACACACTTAAGAAAAGACAGTTTGTTTTATAAACATCTGCATTAGTGAAGACTGGGCAGCAGAAGCAAAAATCATATTAACTCACACAGTTTGATCTCACCTCTTCCTTTACTGGAACTGTCTGACGGAAAATAATTCATCGTCCCTGAGTGAAGGGAGCGCAAACTACACACACACACACATACACAGTCTGTACAAATAGTGTTTATACTGATACATCACACAGCATACTGGAATGTACTCACATTACTTTGTGTCCTGTCATTTTTGTTGATATTTATCTACAGTTATAATCTTAGTGTGGCAGTGTTTCAGAGGCAGATCGCACACTTTCACATAACACACACATTTATCACACAACTCATGACCAAGCTTGAGAGAGGAGTATTCAAATGGCAGTTGAGAAGGCTTAAGACGATCAAAGGTGTACTAGTTAGCACCAGTTGTATTACAAAGTTACAAACAAACACAATACAATTATACTTGGATTACAAACAATCAAGTGTACCATTTCATTTTAGCAAACACTTTTGTAGAAAAAAATTCTCTTCTGTCGGGATAAAAGAAATAATTAGATTTTCCGAACACTGCGCAGCTACTTTAGAAGAAAAAACGTGTTTACCTGAAGTTCAATAACCAGAATCTTTATAATGCTGAGAATCACATCTGAAAGGTTCTTCCTTTTATCAAGTCTTCAGTGACTGTCCTTCAGAGAATACCAGTGCAATATTTTAATCCTTTTGTGTAAGAGCAGAAGTCACAAATAATGGGCACCACATTTTTAGAATTAATGCTTAACCAAGATATTGAGTTGTATCATAAAAGAGTTATTTTTGTTATCAGTTCTCTGAATGAAATGCAGACTGGCACTTTTCTGTCACAGAGGGACGCAAGGAAAACAATTTTGAGCTCTGACCTTTTAATCGCTGCTGCCTGAACAGCCCCAGGGTGGGAATTGTCCTTTCTCATCAACTGTACAATATCTAATGTGCTCCGTCAAGCAGCGATACACTCCTGACCTCATACCGGCGTCGTCCTCCTGTTCACTCCATCTTTCAGATCCTTTTGGAAGCAGTTGTGGACTTGTAAAAAGCCAGAGTCCCTCTCAGGGCTGTAGGGCCCTGCAGCCCCACTTCCACCCTTCAGGGGGTCCCGACTGAGGGTGTACAGGGATATATCCCCCATCGGCAACCCCATTCCCAACCCTCCTCCTCCTCCTCCACCGATCTTCATCCCTACTGGGGAGGGCTCACGGGACGGGTCAGTAGATCTGGAGCTGGAGCGTGAGCGCCTTCGTCTGTGGCGGTAACTTGGGATGCGGGAGTAAGGTGAAGAGGAGGGTATGGTTTTGATGAAGTCGTGCCTGGCTCGGAAGCGCGTCTCTTTGTTTTTCTCGATGTAAATGTTGATGGCAAGAACGCCCACCGACTCGGCCACAATGAAGGAGAGGGCGCCGAAGTAAAAGGACCAGCCGTAGTTGTAGTGGTTTTTCTTGTCCTCGTCTTTCTTGTCACTGGGATCGCCGGCGTTGCTGGAGATGTAAACGATGATGCCGATGATGTTGCTTAGGCCTGGAGACAGAAGTGAGAGAAAGAAAGATGGAGGGAGAAATGTAAAATCCATAAAGTGTAAACACAAGAATTGACAATAACATTCTGCACATACACACTTTACTGCTATTATTGTTACAGCCCTATTGATCTATACTTCACAGTCAAGACCTAAGAACATGTAATTAAAGTCAAACAACGTTCCTGCACTTCCTAGTAGTAGAAATGAATGGAAAATATCCTGGATACGAACACTGCTATCTTGCAAATTCGGAGCCAAAGTCTCCAAAGTATCAAGTGAAGGATGGAGCTGGGGAAGTGGGGTCCCGCTGATGCACACAACCAATCAGGAGTCACCAAAGTCACTAAAGGGAAACCTTCTTGTCTTGTGTCTGTCTTCTCGTTCTGCCTGCTGACAGCCTCTCCCTCCGTCTGCAACACAATCGTTTTGTTCACGCCCAGGTGTCAGTTTTGTCGTACCTGCAGCCACAAACAGGATGCCAGCACTGAGCAGGATGTTGTTCCTGCTGCTGTAGATGCGTCCAACACCGACACACAGGCCACCCAGCATCAGCAGGACGTTGCTGAGGATGGGGAAAAGGCTTGATGCACGTACTATACCTGTTCAAGAGACAGAGGACAAGAGAGAAGGGCCTCACTGTCAGTGCAAAAGAAGAAACACATGCTGGGTAAAGTCCTTGTTTTTTTACGAGTGCCAAAGATAACTAAAAATCCTGAAATTCAATCAGCTAATCTTTGAGTCCAGTTGACAACTGGTCAAAATGAGAAGAATTTCTCTGAAAACAGACTTGAAATATCAAACCTGTTTTGTGAAGCCACAGTGACCTTGCATTTGTGAAAAGGGATTCCCTTTCAAAGCATTCTTAAAATAATGTGGTCACAAGTCAAAACATGGATTTGTAAGGTATCAGTGACCTTAAATTCTAATAACTTCATCCATTAGTCCAAGTAAATCTTTATATTAGCTCAATTTCCTCAAGGCGTTCTGGAGATTCACAAGTTCACAAGGCAACACTTGTTTGTTTTTTTGTGTCAAGTATATATTAAGTATCTAAGTATATATTGTGTTTGAACCTTAAATATATCCTTAAATATTAAAATATTAGTTTGCTTTTGTATTGACAAAGAAATATATTGTGGTTACATTTGCAAAAGCTCCAACATGAATATTCACACTGACCCGAAAAAATTCATTGTCAGTGACTCTCGCAGTCTGTGATTTATATTAGTGCCATTAAAAGTACTACTCACTATAGTACTATTGTATCAGTCACAGTAGCAGGAATAATACAGTAATACGTAACAGTCATAAGTGAAAGGATTTGATTTATTTATTCACCTTGTGTAGACAGTATAATTGTTATTCATGAGGTTATTCAAACACATGAGATTAGTTTCTTGTATTTTTACATCAAGAGTTGAAGTACTTTAAACCCTCAACTGTAATCCCCTAACACTTCAGGCAAACTGTCAACTATACAAACATTAAACTGCTCCTGCGCCAAGCAATGTGATATCTGAAGCCCAACTGGCCCCTGAATATAACAATATGTGGCAGGTGTGGCTGACATGTGTCGTACCTCTGTCACAGAAATATAGGGAGTGAAGGAAGAAGCAAAAACAGACTGTTAGGATCAACAGATCAATATTCAGATACTGCGCCCTGGTTCTCAGTCACTTCACCAGACGCTCTTGCATTTCCATGATGGTAACCAAGAGAGGGCTTGATTTAATTTCCTCAAATTTACAGGTAAATCTCATCTGAACAAATATGGATGAAATAGTAGCAATAGCAGAGGTTATATATCTTTCAGTGCCTGTGCTCAGAGTGACCTCTCTCACCGACACCTTCGTTAAACTACCTCGGTCGAATGTGAGCGGTGTTCTCTCTCTAATGTGGAGACGAGACATATTACTCATCAGCCCACAACACACTTCATCATTTCTATAGCTCCAATTAGTGTCATGACATCAGGCTTTTATGGGGGAGGGATGGAGATGTCATGACACATTAAGTACCCCAGTGCTAACTTCATCACCACTCCCAAAAAAAGACAAAAAAGAAAAGAGAAGCGAGCAGATTAAGGGATGAAGCGTTTGAAGATAAGATGTTGCAATCACTTACGTAAGATGTACTCAGAGCTGTCTGTGTCATAGTCATTATCCTCCGGGAAGTGATTGATCCGGAAACAGCTTCCTTTATTGATACCTGCGGAGAAGCCAGAAGCACAAATGTTAATGCGACTGAAAAACAATGACAGCAGTGAAAGGAAAATACTGCGTCTTTATAATAGAGCGTGACACAAGAAGCTTTGTTTAATACAGAAGATGTGAGAGAAACTACATGTTGACCATCCGCTGAATCAACACGCAGCTTTCTTGATTCTCAGATAAATAAGATATGGAAAACAGTGTCTTTAATGGTGAAGAATATCTATAGTGGTGGAGAACTCGACTGTTTTCCCCTCTAACTGTGTCAGAAACAATTTCAGGACAAGCTGCATGTGTGGATCTGGGTTTCTGAAGTTCTCGAGCCCTCAGGCACCTTTTATTCAAAGACCCAGTCTCTTCTCTGAGAAAATCTTCCCTCCACTTTTAAGAGAATAAAACATTGGGGCATTATGAATATTAAAAGATTAGACTTTGATTTAAAAAATCTGATGCCTGATTTTCACGGCTGCCTCTTGTCTCTGTCTTTGTTGTTGTGTTAGTGGCTTTGAGACGATGCCAGACACCAAAAAACCAGATGTGTCACCTGACATGAGAATAATCTATCTATTCGAATTTATGTATGAAGTTAATAACATTAAACCCTTAACAATGACACATGAACTAGACTTATCATAGAGTGAATTCTCCAGATTTATTTTAAAATACTAAATTGTAATAGCATAAGCTCTTAATATAGTTGGATATTAGGTGAGATAATGCTTCTTCAGTGAGTCGATGAGGTAGGTTATTTAATTTAAACAGATTGCCTATAATTGTCAACTTTAACATTCAGTCAACTTTTATTAAATCATAGAAAATCCAAATTGCCAATTTAAAAAAAATGTTTCATAGCAAATATTGGTCAGAAGTGTTAAAGTGACCAGAAAATGCACAGATGAGGTACATTATTTCTTTGTGGTGTTTAATTGTACAACCATGATGAAACCTGCAACTCTGAACCGCCCACTCCTTCATGTGCAACGTGACTTCTCCTCAAAAGTGAATCCAAAACGCCTCGATCACCACCTGCTGAGGTGCCTCCTCCATGTTGGGGAATGGGACATAGACAAATCTAAAAAGTCGAATGAATTTTTCTCAAAGACGGTGTCTATAATTTTAGGTCGTTTTTATCCACTGATGTATGTTAAAGTCGTAATTTTTCCAGTAACTTTTGTTTTAAATACCTATTTGATGCTATTAAAATGTGGTGAAAAGTAGTGATGACAGCTGAGACTGACTCATGATTGGTCGAGAATATGTATAAGTAGGAGCCCAGACTCAGACTGCTAATAAGATAGTTTTATTGTTGGATAGTGGGAGAATGTGGCGATGCGTTGTTCATCTTTGTATACAGTGTATGGTGTTTACCCAGAGCCCCTTCAACTTTTCTTAGAAAGTTTGGACATGGCATTTGTCTGCAGTTTCTTTATGGTTTGTGTCTGAGAGTGCTGGAGAAGAATGAAAAGAGACAGAAAAGAGAGAAAAAAAATAAAAAAAACATATTTAGCAGTCCAGACTCTCTCAACCTCATTCATTCAGTCTCTTTCAACTCTCAGCCTCAACACACACTCACCACTGTCACGTCTCAATTACACAATTCTGTCCTATCTCATGTTGTTAATTCTTTCCCTCTTCAGCCTTCTCTCAGCTACCGTTGAATTTTTTATGTGCTAAGCACCCTCTTTGGATCGATACAGCAGCACAATCACTGTGTAATGTATGCAGTACCCTAGGTGCATGTATTTTATATTTCAGAGATCGCTGTTTCAATGTAATTGGATTTACCCATGATTGTTCCCTCCAAAAGATATTGGAAAAAAGTGACAGGTGCATAGTTAAGAACAGCAACAAATAATAAAGAAATCAGATCAAACCAAAAGTAAAGAGATGTCAAAGAAAAGTTATTATATAAAATAAATCCTACATGGAGGCCCAGGGAGTTAATAACCCGAGGAAAGACGGTGTGAAAGAATGAGAGGGAAAGAGAGCGAGCTCAGTAGGGGAGGTATCTCCCCAGAGCCCATCTGTCTGAGAGCTCGGAGCCCATCTTTTATTACTCAGCATAGCTTCACCATGGCAACCTCCCCCC
Source organism: Paralichthys olivaceus (assembly GCF_024713975.1). NCBI lineage: Eukaryota > Metazoa > Chordata > Actinopteri > Pleuronectiformes > Paralichthyidae > Paralichthys > Paralichthys olivaceus. The sequence continues at coordinate 16,415,480 of NC_091100.1, read as the reverse complement.
CGGCAACCCAGAATCACATTTCTAGCTCCGCTTCTCAGAGGACGCCTTTGACATCTTACTAATGCATTCAGTAAGCATAAACACACACAAACACACACACACAAAAAGCCCCAGAAGCAGAAATCAGTCTTCCTGATACAAAAGCTCATATAATCAGGTAACACTTGGTGTGATGGGGCTTTAGCAAGTACGAGTTGTATTTTTATTTCAGCATGATTGGCTGAAGAACAACATCAATTTGTTTCCTTTGAAAAGCTAATTTGCCACCAACGCTCACCTTCAGTGAGCCTCCTGTGTGTTTGACAAGATTCGACACTCATACAGATGTCAGCTCGGCACACAGACCAACGTGATTTCTTCTACAAGGTTAGCCAAAGACTCCCGCGGCTTAACCATAGTTTATGCCTCTCACTTGACCTAATATAACTCATTAGAGTCCCTCTTCCCATTTCTTTCTGAGAAAGGATTAGACTTCAGGGCAAGAAAGAAACCAAAACCAAGTAGATACTTTCAAAACAACCACAAACAGGTAGGCTACAAGGGAACATAAAGAATGATTCTACTGCAAATAAGTATCAAAGGTGCATCCCAGTTGCTTAATGTTTTAAGTCAATAGAAAGCAAACCTTTGACTGAGGTCATCGTCACTCTGACTTCACAGAGCTCTTGGTGAAGGGACGGATCAAGGGGAAGAGACAGGGGGGCACTGGCCCCAGCATAAAAACTAATCATGTACTAACAACACTAACAATACATTTGACGATTCGTTAAGCATTTTAATTTATTAAGCTTTTTTGAAGTACACATGCTTGAATGGAACAAAATATATTCAATGATGTGTGGCTTTTCTCAAAGCTATAGAGATAACAGTAAACAAGGAATGTGCACTTGCATCAGGAATTGGGCATGAATTTGGACATATAATTGGCCCCTCTGTAAATTGTGGCCCCCTTTTTGGTTTAGAAAAATCCCAGACACTGGTCTTTTGGCTCTGGTAGCATCAGTTGCAGATACAGGTGTACCAACAAAGGACACTTAGATTGACCTTAACTCAAATGTGGCATATGTGCCAATGTGACATGCATATATGTATGTGTGCATGTGAGCGAAATAAAAAGAGTAAGAGCAAGAGAGGGTGCGTTACCTTCAGTTTCAGCTCTGTATGTGACTATACGTGTAGAGAGAGAGAGGAACGGTGGAAAATGACTGCAGACGTTTAAGAACAGCTAGCACTACATCTCACTCCTGCTGATGACTCTCTCGAGGGAACGAGACACAGGGAACCTGTCTTTTGAGTAACGTAACACGAAATCCAGGAATAGAAATCTCTAAATCTCAAACTCCAGTGCATGAAAATTCAAGTGTCACTTCTATAATGGCTGCATACATCATCATGTAAAACACTTCTCAGAGTGTGAGTTGTTCAAACTGGACAAACTAAACAACTTTTGAGTTTTCATGAAAATTTAAGGCTACCACAGGTTCTTTTTCATGTTTGAAAAGGGAGGGTGAGGTGAGGGGTGTTCAGCTGCAACATGCAACTTCACCACCAAATTCTGCACTGAACTTTTAAAGTAATTTGCTGTGATTTGCTATCCTCAGACATATCAAACAAATATTCTCATTTCAGCAGTTTGGATGTACTGAAGGTTCAACGGTCATATTAAAATATACTGGTTTTATGCTTATTGAACTTAGTATTTGTTTGGTTGAAGGTGGGAAAGCAGAAGCCCTCAGTCATACTGTTCTAGCCTCCAGCTTGTTATTGCTGGCTCTCTATGGAGGCTGTCTAGCATAGATGTATTTAGCCTGTGGTTGCTGAATAGGTTAAAGGTACAGTGTGTAGAATTTAGTGATATCTAGTGTTGAAATTGCATGTTGCAGCTGAACACCCCTCACCTCACCCTCTCCTCCCAAACATGTAAAAGAACCTGTGGTAGCCTTTAATTGTCATAAAAATTCAAAAGGTGTTTAGTTTGTCCAGTCTGGACTAATGTAAAAAAAGAGAGAACCCCCTTGATGTAAATATAAAGTATTTGAATATAAAGGGCCTTTTCTGTGGTAAAGAAAACTACAATTCATACAATTTAGATGAAACGAACTAGTGAAAACATCATGAGGATTATTCTACATTCAATTTGTGCCAATAGTTCCCTTTCACCTAAATCTTACACACTGGACCTTTAAAGATCAGATTTGGAGAGGTGGTGGAGATTTCAGCACCAGGAGAAGTGAACAGCGCCACGTCACGTAGTGCTGATAGCAGACGTCACGAGCGACTAAACTTTCACGAATCAACTGATTGGTTACATCGATTGCGATTAATCAGTCGTGCGTAACTGTTACTGATGCTGTCCACACAACGACGAGCTGCTCACCCGACAGAGGGAGCCCAGTCCACGTCTCCGCAGGCGTGTTTGTGGTTGTGGAACATGGATACGCAAGAAAAGCAGGAGATAAAAAGAAAATCTTATTTCAATCCAAGCAATTATTTCAATCCAAGCAATTGCCAAACAGCTATATTACATTTATGAGACAATTAGAATGGATACTTAAATTATAACTGTAAAACCAAGATGGTTAAATTAATGTAATCATACATTTGTTTTTTTCTAAGACAAACTAAATTATTTACAAGGAAAACCGATGGAATCGCGTCTTTACGCACACAGAGAACCGCCTTTGTGCGCAACAAGCAACAGTTTCCCTCCAGTTTCTCCTATAAAGCATCGCTTCCACTTAACCTTCTACTATAAATTATATTTCTAGCATTTAGCAACAGGTCGATGATGGTGTGATTATGTTGAACCCTGTGGGTGGTTTCCATTTTTGATGTGTTTTTGATGTGTTGTCACACCATCCCGTGGTGTGACAACACTAGATTGCGAATATTCACGGTTTTTTTCGACTCATTTTCACTTTATGCTTTTCTCCAAATCTATGACACGTTGTGAATATGTGATCACACGTTGCCACTTCTACATTCTAAACAATCAGAGGGAGAGCATCTGGTACACCAGTAAACAAAATCATGTTTAGCGCTGAAGTTAAAACAAAAAAGTGAGACACCAACTTATCGAACTAACACTTACCTTCAATGCAGCAAATCCTCCACAGTCCAGAGTGCGTCAGGTCGCCTTTCACTTTCTTGGTCTGCATCTGGGTCTCATCCGTGGTGACATTGGTGGCGTTGCAAATGTACGCGCGGGAGTAGAGCCAGTAGTCGGTGCCGATGGCGATGGTCATAAGGCTGAACGCGGCGAAGGCCCCCACGATGGCGACCAGAGTCTGAACCCCTCGCTCACAACATGCCATGGCGTCTCATAATGTGCCGGTCCTCCACAGGCAGCTTACGCGCACGGCGAGGAGGAGCGCACTGTGCCTATGGATATGGTCAGAAGAAGAAGCGCTCGCATCTCGCGGGTTTTCCTCCTCATCGAGCCAAGTCTCGGTGCGTAACTGCTCCTTAAGCGCTCCTCTACCTCGTAAACTTCAGCTGGAGTTCAGTCCAAGTCGCAGATCCTGACGCAAGAGCAGTTTTCCTGTTCTGTGAATTTAAATCCTGCCACAGGTGGCTGAAATCTGGAGATATATTCCTTGAACAAGAGCACCTTTACAATGCATTAGAAACCCATCAGACTAACACATATCTTGGTCCTGCAACACTTTCTTTGCAGTGAGTGAATTAGGATGATTCCTTCATCCAGACCACACCTTCCATAGCTACAGCCAATTGGAAGGGTGAGTGAGGAACTGCTGCTGGAGGAGGAAAACATCAGAGACTTACACAGACACTAATGTTAGAGAGAAGAGAATCCAGCATCTTCTGTGAGCAAGAAAGTATCCTATCACTTCACGAAACAATCAAACTTACATATAGGCGACCACAGAATACACCCAAAACCACTTTGAAGTTGCTTGCAAGATGAACCAGCTCCTAAAGGAAGTGGGAAAGAAAGCACAAAGTCAGACTCAGATGTCCCCTAAATGAATTAAGTCTCATAATGTGTATTAACAGGATCCGGACTTGTCACTTTAAGACCTCAGCATGTTTGCAGAATTTTTTTTTTCTTGTTTTTCTCACTGGCACAAAGAGGGAGGCAACATGCATTTTTGTACTGTTCCACCCTTTTGGCTAAGGGCACCCTTGTTAAGATCTGAATCATTTCCTGGTCCTTTGAAAGCAAAAAGTGTGTGTTTGTGTGTGAAGCATGATGTCCAACATTTGTGGCTGTGATGCAACGGACTGGGCTCAGCTCTGTGTTTGTGGATCGAGGTGGAAGACGTCTGCTGGACCTCTGTCGTCTCAACACAGTGGTGAGAGTGGGGGTGTCTCAGCAGGTGAGCGGAACAGAGATGCTTTAGGTTGTATCAGCAGACAAAACAATTACTTTGGTAGAATATTTTGGTAGAATAAGTGTAAAGAAAGCTGTGATACCACCAACAGACTATTATTGTTTTATATTATAATTATATAATATATTATATAATATATGAATCTCTTTAACCAGCCAGTCTGTGAGCAATATGGAAAAACTAAATTGTATCTATACATATCAATAATTCAAACCCCAACCTTGAAACTCCACAGAACAGATCTAATATTTACACTACAGACTTACTACACAGTGAACACAACAAGCCAAGCTGTTCCTCTTCCTCTCAGAGTCATCCTCCTCTTCCGAAGCCTCATGTGGTTTGGCTTTCAAGTGTATTGTCTCTGCTCCCCCCCAGGTTCTGTCTGATGGCTGCTACATCTCAGTGTGATTAACCCGTGGGTTTTTCAGACAGCCTTCCTACTGTGGCAGTGGTGATGAGGCTACACAGGGGCCACTGATAATGACCTCCATTCTTCATCTCCATGTTCCAAAGTTTCTTCTTCCTCTCTCCTCTTTCCAGCCTCTCCATTGTCCCTGCTTTGGCCATTCACGCTGGTAATTGCCATCTCTTCTTCCAGCTTCCTCCTTTCTCATGGTGTTTTCTTCTTCCATGCAGATTTTGGCATCTTCTCTATGACCTCTCTGAACTTCAGTGTTGATAGTAGGTTTTTTTTTTTGCACGTGTTTTGAGTATCCGCCACAATCTGTCTAGTGCATGAGCTGAATGCTGCACGGCTGCCTGGTGCAGAGCACAGTGATCAGTGAGAGTGCCAAAGTGCTGGGGCTATTTAGATTTGAAATTGGACACCCCTTCATGGAAGTAATTTGTTATTTCTTTTGAAATTGTTTTGTCAAGAAATTCAGACGGATTTTGACGAGAACGCAGGGTTAATGCCGTCGCTTTTGGATCTTGGTTCTTTTGAAGATCGAACGAGGGAAATAAGGAGAAGAGGAAGATGAAAGACTGACAGAGGAAAGAAGAGAAGAAACATTAAACATTCAAAGAAGATATATACCAGCTGGGAAATGTGGGAAAAGTTCAACTCTGACTCAAAGAATATGATTTCAGGCTTCAGGGGAACAAACGGAGCACAAGTTTTGATATGTGTCATTTTGACTCTGGACCTACAACATTGAAATTAAATATTTGTGCTGGTCATGTGCTTTTGTCTATTCATATATAATCTAATCATTGTTCTATTAACTGGCTGTGCTTTGTGTCTGTATATGTGCTTATGTGTTTTTTACGCATGTCTACGTGCTAAAGTTTGTTGTCTGCTTGTTTCTGTATGTGTTATTTCTTTGATTGTTTCAAAATCAACCTGCCAGGGACTGCAGATGAAAATCAGTCCTAAAGACACACTCTGGTACATTTACAGTGTATGAGCCATTGTGCTCATACTGATTAATGTACACTGTTCCCTTTAAAAAAAAAAAAAAAGGTGGATCTGGGATTTTTTGTTGTTGATTTCTCAGATTAAAATGAATGGATCTTGATGATGCTGATATTTATGAGTGGGTGCAGTTCAATGCAGCTCCAAATAAAATTCCAGATGTAGTTAATTTAAATGTGGTTTCAAAGGGGGACTGTTGGACTTTGGTTTGCAGTCTCTTCTAGTTCAGAGTTTATTTCCATACAGAGGTTTTAATTCAAAATTCTTGTCATTTTGTCAAAGCCATTTTTTCTTCCCTCCACTCACTATTATTCCACATCAGGGAACAACCTGAGTGTTATGAGATAGTTGTAGAAGACCTGTTTGACTGTCAACAAATACACCACATTCTCTTTTGTGGAAAAAAAGATCAAAGTTGCAGAGATGATGAGTCTCTGTGCGGTTGAATGTGCAGTGTGATATCACTGCTCAGCTCTTAGGATGACTGAAGCTGCAAAACTGGCTCCAGAGAGTTTTTTCATTTTCCTCAAATGCAAACATAAGAATTGGAAAACGCTCGCCCAAATTTGATGGAGCATCATAGCACTGTTCACGCTCATTATTACCCATGGCATAAAAAACAATGGTTTGGTTTTCCTTTAGAAAGAGAGGAAGTAAAGATACATGGGCACCAGTGAGAAGCTGTGTGAGGAGACAGTGTCTACAGCAGAAGAGTGAAAGATAAAGAGCATAAGAGATTGGGCTAAAGAAAGCAAACACAGACTCAGCCCTCAGGCTGCCAGAGGCTCTCTCTGCTGCAACAACCTTTCATTTACACCAGCACAACTTCCTGTTTTTCCTGTTTTACAATAAAATAGAGGGTTATCTTTTTAAAGAAAAAGTCCAGTTTATTGCAACGAATCTTAACTTATTTGGCCGTCATTCCTCACAGACTTTCCATTTGTATTTGGATATTTTAAAATATTTTGGTTTATCTTTATGAATGATGCAGAAGTGCAGTGGTCATTCTAAACCTACCTGTTTGGAATGGGCTGTTTGCTTGGCCTGTGGTGATTCTGGTAACAGTTTTCATTATCAAACTGTAAAAGTGTCACCAAGTCACCTGTTTGTTCAGAGTTTACTAATATTGAAAGTATATTTTGTCCAAATCACATGAAATGAGACACTGCTCCATCTGTCCACTGTCCACCGCTGACGTTTCAAACTCCTGAGTGTTTTGGTCGGTGGCAGCGAGCAGCAGGTGGTTTTATAGATTTTGAAAAAGGCTGATTTAGTCTTTAATCATTAAATTTCTCATCCCACGAGTCCAACCAGGCTTTGGATCTGGCAGCACAACATCAGTGATTAAAAAGAGGGAATTCCTTCTAAATAATTCAGGAAACCAAATTGTGAAATCTTCAAATAAAAATCTCCCTGTTGATAACTGATTTGGGCAATCGTTTGAGAATTTTCTCGTTCAATAAAAGGTGAGAAACAAGCAAGGGAATTATTTAAATCCATGAATCAGTGATGAGTTAAGTTTAAACATGATTTAAAGGAATTGTATGTGTTTACCTCTTTATCTAACCTCTGTTCCTGCAGCAGAGGGAAACACTGTGTGGGATGTTGTTGGTTAGAATGAATCTTTGAGAGCCTCAGTGGCCCAGACCATGATTTGCAGTGAGCAAACCAAAAGTCCACTTTCACACAGAATGAAGAATCTTTGTCTCAGGATCTTTATCCTCTGATCTTTCTTCATAGTCTCTGGTGCAAACAGCCGGAGAAAATAACTGAACAGACTCATCGCCAGTGGTGAAATGTAACTAAGTACAATTATTCAGTTGCTGTACTCGATTACACTTTTCATTGAAATGTACTTTGATCAAGTAAATTTATTTTCAGGTGCTTTTCACTTTTACTCCACTTCACCACTAGTCCCTTGCATTTGGGAATATGTTGCACTCTGCAAGTACTTTTACTTTTAATACTTATATATTATATATTTATATAAGTATATTTAAAAGCAAGTACTCACTCTAACTCAATTACAAAAGTGAATGTTGTACTTTTACTTTTTGTACATTTTTGTTGTGTTATTTGTACTTTGATTCGTTCATTCTGTTTGAATAACTTATTCTCAGCTGCTGTTACACTGGAGATAAAACAACAGAGAGAAACATGTCAGCTTCCTCTCTTTATTCTTTCTCTGTGTCTTCGAATTTTATGAGTAATCACACCTCAGGGAGTTTTCTAGTGTTGATTCAAATACCCTTCTTCAGAACCCATTCTTCTTGAACAATTACTTTGTTCAAGTATTTGTGTCTCTCTGTTAAATCTCATTTTGTTCTGCCCTCAGAGAAAAGAGCAGAGGGCTCACAGCTGGAATGAAACAAATCATACTGTCAGTGCGTCAAGAGCTAATCAGTCCGGTCCCTACAGTATAAAACACACACATAAACACACACACACACTCATGCAGAGCCATCCGATCATATTAAGTCAAATTCATTACTTGATTACACTAAGTAGAGCAAGCACAGAGCACAAAGGTCATGATATGGAGCGGGAAATCATGAAAAAGCTGCAACTGTCAGCATTAATGAGACTGAGACTGATAAACGCTCGCAGCCTCAGGCTCCACATGTGTTCGTCCTTCAGGCCTCCGACTGAACGGAGATTAAACACTGGCTGCATTTACAATTCACTTATTCAGCAGAAGGCAACAGAGGATGTGTCTTCTCTATAAGTAGCCAGGGAAAAGACAAGAGACAGACAGGTGGAGTAAAGAGGATGAAAGGTGTAGAAGGTATAAACGGAGGGACGACACAGGATGGAGAGATCATTACAAGGATGCCGAACATTTTTCCAATGATGGACCATTTCACTTTTTCAGTTTATCCTTGAAGAGCCATACTAAAGTGAACAGAAAAGTACTTGCATTACCTTCTCTTGTGTGATGGCTGGAACTGCTTCTCTTAGACGAGATGTCTGATGTCAGATGATAATGATTATTAATATTACACCATCAGCTTTTTTGGCCAAAACAACTTGCTCACACCAATCCTCACCTTTGGTAGAACCGCGCACGGCTCACAAATTAAATTCAAATACATCAAATCCTCCCTCTTACAGGCAGTGAACCCACACACAGAAATGAAGTAGTTTAGGTTGGTAAATTTTAACATTTCTCACATTTTTCATGCATTTTTTTTCTGTGTCACTCTGCTCTGCAATGGTTCCTCCAGACAAACTGACTCTTTGATGCAATTTTAATTAGTTTGTATCTATCAGCTCTGCAGCAGCAACCAGTGTCCTTCTTAAATTCTCCCTCCGAATGAGGTTTCAGCCTTTGTGCACCACAAAACGTGCCTGTGTCACATTATTCCCATCTGAATGTGGTCATGTGAAAGCCGCTTGTTGGCCTCCGACACTGCAATGCAGCGTCAACTTGATCAAAGTGCATTTTTCCTTAAAACTCATCCAGTTTATCATGTTTCCAGCTGTGATGATGTTGGAGTTTGGACTTTTTCATCTGTGACTGTGTGTGACAAACTGGTTTCTCTTTTACTTTTTCTTAGAAAATATGACACTATACTTCTAGTCTTCTTTACTTCTCAGTAGCCATGATGCATGTCAGCTCTGACACGTAACACCCACCTGCGGGTTTCCTTCAGACACATGTTCTACCATTTTATCTCATTTTCTTTTATCACAGTTTCATACCCCGGAAATATTAACCCTGAAAGAAGATGACTGTAAAAAAGAAGCTAGTCTTAAAATATTTATGCTGTATATTTGAAATTCAGACGGTTAACTGTAAATATGTGTTGTATTTAAAAATGTGCATAAAATATTTATGTGTAAGAAACAAAATAACTAAAAGGGGTGAATAAAACATAGAAAAACAGATTTCATAGTTTAATTTGGATGTAGAATTTCTTCTAATTGTCTGTTGTTGGTAAAGATCTGACAGATGTCCCTGTTTTAAATTGTTGAACATAAAATCTGCTCTGCAATCATCTAAAAATGAAGCGTAGAGTAAAAATAAACTGACTAGCAGAAATTACATTTCAATTATAATTTCGAGTTGTTAGATGTTGCTTCAGTCGACTTTAAAAAATAAATAAACCAATGTATTATAGCCTTGAAAACACAGGTACCTTTTTCTTAAAGATGACTCAAGTGCTGTGTCTCAGTTTGATACTTCCCCTCTACATGTGGCGATACAGACTCCAGACATCAGTGGCCACTTGCAGAGCGAACTACAAGTCATTGCCCGTAAGCTGCTGATGTTCACATATGGAGCAAACCTGCCCTGCAGCAATAAGCCTGTTAAATGAATTGAGCAAGATGATGAAGTGAAGGGGAACAAGTGCAGATGCATTATATAGAAATATTGTTTATTTGCTCACTTATTGCGTTCTCTGTCAGTGAACACCAAGCAGAGGGACAAACACACACATAGGATGTGTATATAAGATAAGGGTAAGATGTGGCAGTGAAGTGTTCCCCCTCTCCTGCAGCCCACGAGGAGTCGATCTCACAGAGGTCTCTTGAGTTTTGAGGGGACTGGAGAATACGAGAGATGGATGAGGCCAAGCCAAAGTCAGACAGGGCTTGTTACACAGCAGGTGAAATAACTCAATGACCTATCCCCATATTTCCATTTCAGAAGTTAGATAACTGAATAAATTACTATATTGCCCCTTTTTTTTAAAAAAATAAAGCATCTGCTAAACTGTTTCTTACCACCTTACAAAATGTTATCCAGAGAAAAACTTTGCTGATTAGAAACCTCTGAATTTCAGTCAATAAAAATAACTGAGACAAAACCCAGCGCTTTGCCTCACATCCTTTCCAGTCTTATTTCCCACATATATTTAAACAGTAGTGCTTCAGTAAATCTATTTTACATTAAATCGTTGCACCTCTGGGTGTGGAATTGACTGTATTTAGTGTTTTGTATTTACTATTAACAGGACTTTACAAGCCGCATTCAACATTTCTCTCACTCATGCACACAGCTATTTGAGGACAGACACTTCAGAATTCTGACAGGAGGATCCAGGAATCGAACCACCGACCCCCTGGTTAGTTGACGAATGAGCCACAGCTAGAAGTTATCTGGGGGTGTGAATCTTTTCTCATGCAGTGGCTTCTGCTATCTTTTCTTTTTTTCATGGAAAGATGTGTGTCTTCACAGCAATGACACTAGATGGCGATGTTGTCAAAAGGCACTGGGCTACCTCTTATCAGAAACAACCAGTTTCTGCAGACTGAGAGGAGAATGTGTCCAAAATTATTTTTTAAAATTAATTTATTTCTTCTTTCATTTTGCAGCAGTAGGAGCGATTCAGTTTAATTTAAAAGTGTGTCACAAAAAATACATTAGCTTCCTGCAACAGTGCAATGTGCGGTTTGGATGTGGGGGAGATCAGCTCCTCAGAGCAGTAGATGAAACTTCTCGTTCAGTTCGTGGGCTCATCAGTGCATGAAGCAGATGAGCTGTTTCCATCCTGCTGATGATCAGTCCATCACATCTCAGTCACTCAGATGGATCATAATTATTATGGTGTATTCTCAGATTATCTTTATTGTGTGACTGAGCTCAAAGAAAAAAATTCAGCAGATACTGTAATATTTGTTTCATAAAAGAGCTCACTGATATACATTTCCACTCTGTGTTAAACAAACAGTTTTCCATGATATAAGCCCTGTGAGGCAAATTATGATAAGTGAATATGGAGTATATAAAAAATGTATTTATTGATTGATCGATCAGTTTTGAAACACAGTACCACAAACTGTGTGATTTCTATTGGAACAGTAGAAAAAGCACAAATATACTTTATTTACCCAACATATGTTATAATCACTTCAAGTCTTTTTCAAACAATATTAAACTATAAAATGTCATTTCTCTTCACCAAATCAAACTTCTACACACTAGTGCTATTTTAATGGACTTTTTGCACAAAGGGCATTAAGATGGGGGGTGTTTGGTTCAACATGTCACTGTCAGCTGCCTCTAAAATCCGAACAATCCATTTCGCCATATAAATGGACGCAGCAGAGGTTTGGTCTGTTTTCATATCTATACACATTATTTGTGTGTGTGTGTGTATATATATATATATATGTTAATAACAGTGTTTTGATGACTTGTTTCATCTACATGTCCCCAATGAGTATGTGTGTTTTTGTCAGATGTGTGTGTGTGTATATGTGTGTCTGTAAGATTTGTGTGTGTGTGTGTGTGAGTGTGTGTGTGTGTGTGTGTGTGTGTGTGTGTGTGTGTGTGTGTGTGTGTGTATGTATGTGTGTGTGTGTGTAAGATGGAAACATGGGGAGTTGTTACAAACACACTTTTCACCTCCCAGACATTCCCGCTGGTTTAAATACTACAGACTCAATAGCCGGCGAAATTAAGTTTAGGACATAAACACACAAAACAACCACTATGTTGACTTATTAAAAACGAATTTTTGACTGTGTTCACAGACCAGATTCACTCATTCACGTTGAAGTATAAAAAAAATCAAACCTGTGATAATGACGTGAGTGTGTAAAATTTTTATCTATACAATCTGTGGTGAGACAATGTGAATTTGACCATTTACGTTAATTGTGAGGCTGTCGATATGACTTGAATTTAACGCTGTGGCACATTCACAACAAATATTAATATATCTATTTATCTATATCTGTATAATTACTGTATATAATACAGGTATTTCAGAGATGTGAGCAGAAGAAACACATTCTTGTTTATCAAATCCCATTAGACTTTATTTCTTTGAGTTAACGTATTCCATTACACATTTAACATCATCAAAACAACTCTGATTGTAAAAATACACAGGTATTGACATCTCATGTCTGACAATGACGCCATCTGAATACTTAAATATATGTAATTTCACATTATGCAAAAAGCTCACATTCTCAATGTGATGCAGGAGGCAAAGCAGCTGCCACATTTACTGCAGATCAACAACAGAACAACCATATTTTACACTTACTGCCATCTATACAAAAATTAGTGTTTATGTTGATTTCATATTTACATCATTTTAAATAAATAAAATACTGTATCAGAACAGTGTTGAGGAGTGTGAAAGTTTAGTTTGGCAAACATTGTATTTATTAGTTCATTTTGAGTATATGTTCTGCAGGTGGAAAACCACAATCCTGTGATGAAATGTTGCATGCCTTTATCAACATGAGAAATTCCCACCATGCAACAGTAAATGCTGACAATAATTATAATTTCAGTAATAAACCAAACTAACATAAGATTATTGAACAAGACAAAATGTTTCTCTGTAATATGCTTACTTTACTTACACTTAAATGCTGCATGAAATGTATATATTCAATACTTTGCCACTTAACCTGGATCCAACCTTTTCCTTGGCAAACATTTATCAAATTTCTGGCATTATAGGGGAAAAGCTAGAAAAATATTTGTCTATAATTGTCTCTTTATATTTCTATAGGAGAGGTATTTTATTCTCATTAAGCGTGTTTCCTTTACATTCAAAATAGACCCTCACAGCACCTGACTCATTCATAATACATCCACATCCCCTTTGGCCTTTCTATTTCATATTCAAACTGATAAAACAATGAGGCAGTATTAACAATGGTGCTTGTTTTCTTCCCTCAGATTTAGTTTTGTATTTATTTACTTGATCACTAAGATGATCACTGTAAAAATGTATCATAGGTTATCTGAAAACATAGAAGCATTGGGAGCAAATAAAGAATAATAATTATTTTGTCTGTTTCATTTACTTTACAAACTATACAACAATAAAATTTAAAAAATGACACAACCATTAGCATATTCAGATTTAGGCAGCTAAACAGAATATATGTCATATGCATGTGATTAGCAGCCTATAATACAAACCCTCCCTTTGGTATATGTACATGGCTGAAAGTTCAGAAAGAGGTGAGGTTCACATGGACGTTCAAACACAATCTGTTATCGACCCAACTCTCCCATCATGTAACCCAGTCAGTCTATGTTTGGTTTTATTAAATTGATTCTATTTAAATGGTTGAAACTCACATTCATCATGTGTATCATGAAGCTCTGCACTGAAACATGGAAAATAGCTGAGCTCTGGGTCCTGACTTCACATGAACGTGGCTGAAACTGTTGTGGTGCACATGAAAAAACTGACATTATATTACAACAACAAAGAGCTGCTCTTAAATATTGGAGACTGAGGATGTGAGATAAACCTGCTGGTGCACATGTGCAATTTTGTAGACAAAAGGAACTTTTCACAACTTAATCTTAACCCCCTTAAAAAGCCTCCTCTACTCCAGAGATAAGTTTCTGCTTCCTGACTGATACAACCTACTATGATGATTGACTTTAAAATGTGCACACCAATTGCACATGGCCATCTATGCAGCTTTAATCTATACTCAGCTCCCTGAGTCTGCAGATGTGAAGCGTGTAACAGTCAAATTGAAGCTACACAAGTTACTCCTCTCAGATAATGTCACCCGATCTTGGTCAGTTTGTCAAGTAACAGTCGAAAAAGCAGATAAAAGTACAATCTTGTCAACCTCTTTCCTTTCTCAGCCAGCTCTACATGGAATAAGACCTGTCAGCTGTGAATAAAGTGAACTGGCAAACCTTCAACTTAACTTTAACTCCCCACAGAACTAAAAGGTGTGACCAAAACAAATCAGCAGTGGTGAGGGTAGAGAGAGAATCAGGTCATATCAGGACACTTGCAGAAGGGACTTGTTGTGATTCAAGCTGGATAATATCAAATCATAGGACAAGATCCAGGCAGATCAAATTGACACCATAGGTGTTGACACCACTGCCTCAGCATGGTGAGGAGGACATCTGTTCGTACTCCGGACACTTGAGGAGGGCAGGGTAGTTGGAGGAGTTCATCTGGAGGGAGGCCTCGGAGGAGATGGAGGAGGCACTGCGGCCTCGACCGGCCCAGGCGTCTGGGTGGAGGAACTGGCCGGAGTAATCGGAGCAGTTGCTGAGTCGGGGCCGGTAGAAGCCCTGATGGGGCCGGTACATTTCCTCCGCTGTGTAGCGCTTCATGAACAGATACACCGACATGACACCGGCTGCCTGGAGGGCACATGGCACAGGGACACAAGGTTTACTCTGGTTAGCTCATATCCTTATGGGGTTAGTGCTGTTTGTGAATAGTTTCAATTCTACCTGATGACATTATGAAATGGTAGTAAGGATATAATAATCTTAACTTGAAACACAACTTATCTTTGTGAGTTGAAACAAAGCTAATCTTCAAGTTAAGACCTTTCGTTTCTAAGTTTTACGTACTTAAGATTTGTTGCAGTGCATTACATTGCATTGCATTGCAACTATTAAATTCTATACAATTAATTATTTCAAGAGTTACATAAACAAATATGTGCAGATGAGTTTTAGATGGCAGAGAAACATGCAGGTATTTGCTTATTAATGATGATAAAGTGAACACTTTAATCATGGCTTAGTTAAATGTGTTCATGCATACGCACATGTTTGCTATGTGTGTGGAGATTTTCTATTTTCTTCTCTTTTCAGTCCTTTTCTTTTAATGAGATCTTTATCGAAATAAGTTCACATGAGTTATACACTTCAACATTTCCTGTCAGTGTCAGGTTACGGTTAATCTCTATAAACAGATTCTGCATGTGAATGTACAGAATCTGTCAACGGGGGACTGGAAGCTTTCTGGTTTCCATTTCTAGTTTGACCAATCAGGTTTGAGCAGGCTTTGGTTGCCCACAGGTAAACAGTCTGTGTTGGGGGCAAACAAACACATTGACCAAAATGCGTTAGCTTTTTAATTCATCTGCATTCATAGCTGTCCATAAAGATTTGCCAAAATCTCGACTGGACCAAAAACAATTACAAAATAATCAGTTTGTGTTTATTTGGAAGAAACATTTGACTTATGTGTGTATGAGGTATGAGAAACAAGTGTAGAGATTTTCGCAAGTTACACTGGAACCCCCAAAATTCGGCCATTGTCCCCAGAAGCTAATTTGTTGTCAAATGAAAGCCGATGGTCTCAAAGATTGGGTAATGATGAATCAGACGCATCTTCCGCCATTGCTCTTTTTAGAGGCAGAATCCAGTTACCACAAGAGAAACTGCATAGACACATTAAACACATCTTTTTCAACCCAAATGAGCATGTTTATTTCTCACAGCACAACATATTATAGTTGTTCATATC
Source organism: Paralichthys olivaceus (assembly GCF_024713975.1). Taxonomy (NCBI): domain Eukaryota; kingdom Metazoa; phylum Chordata; class Actinopteri; order Pleuronectiformes; family Paralichthyidae; genus Paralichthys; species Paralichthys olivaceus. Next base: position 16,399,491 of record NC_091100.1, on the reverse strand, counting down.
TGAAGGACATAATTTGTCCAATTCAGGAACGTAAAAGATTTTGTTTCAGGCATTACTTTTCTGTCCTTTCTATCCAAAATGACAGATTACACCACTTGCAAAAAGAAAGTAGATTTAAGGATAAGACAGACTGGTGTCTTTGTGAAAACATTACATGGATGCATAAATTCTAACTGATGCCATACACCACAGGGACCCAACAGATACTGGTGATAAAAACTGTCAACATGATGGTTTGCTTGGGTACGAAAGGTTTAAAGTATCATTTCTATTATGTGGCATTATCCAGAGTAGCTGTGGTGAAGTTACCTCAGTGAGCAGGAAGGAGATGGCAGCAAAGGCGAACGACCAGCCATACTTGTAGCTGAAGTAGGCTTCATTGGTTTTGGTCCTGTTCAACATCTCGTCGTTAATGTTGGAGATGTACAAGACCAAACCAACGACCAGAGACAGACCTGTGGGGGGCAGAGAGACACAGGTAGAGTACATTCAGAAAATATACCAGTATAAATGAAAGGCATCACTCTGTTACAATGTTTTAACAGATAAGGATACGTTTAACGATAAGTTTAATTCTTCAATGTGCCAACAATGGATATTAAAACTCATTTACCCTTTAGTTATTTCACCCTCTTAAATATAATGTGTTATTTTAATGTTGTGTGCTAAATCCAAACCAGGACCAGTACCTGACAGGATAAAGAAGATTCCAGAAACAAAGGCCAAGATGGTGCGATGTGGTCGGATGTGGCCGATGTTGCTGAGCACAAAACCGATGAACATGAAGAAGAGGCTGACCAGAGGGAAAGGTGTGGCAGAACGGATCATCTCTGAATTATAAAGAAAAGGAAAAAAGAGAGGAATTGAACTCAATGAGAACCTTGGAAAAACAGATATTGTTAGATCTGTGACTCAAACCTTTAATGTCAGGTTTTCCTCTTCCTGTAGCAGCATGATATTCTCCACTGAGGTTGGACTTATTCTTTGTGGAGCTAATATTTAATGTGTCATGGTTCCTCACTTATATTTAGATGGAGCTGGGCCTTCCTGCTGTGAGCAAATGGTACAGAACCTTCTGGGGAGAAGTAAAGGGATGGTGGTACTTGTTTCTAGACCCCCATTGTGTTCTCCATAACACGAAATGTCACCAGCTTAGTGGACCAGATGTCTGAGGCCATAACTTTAATGGAACTGCTTATTTAATTAATTAGGTAAAGTTTGAGGAGGTAAAGTTCTGTTACAAACTATTGTAACTATTTTCTATTTCTATTTTCTGCTAACACAGCCTGACCAGGCTTTAGATAAGAGCTAGGACATTATTAGACAAAGTATGTAGCTTAGTTTTCCTTTTGTGAAAGTCATAGTGGTGAGTAGATAATGAGTTAATTTTAATTTTTCTGTGAACTATCCCTTTAAGACATAAAGTGAATCATCTATGAAAACACTAACCCAGCTGCCACTGGCCTGGAGGGAGCTGCTGACAGACATGTGCTCCCTCAGTTGATACATGGTGTTAACCAACCTTTTCTCCACCTGCCGGCTGTGACATTCACTGGAAGGGTCAGGCTGTCTCTCCATTTCCCACAGTGCAGGCTCACACCCAACCAGTGGCAGCCACAAGTGACACAAGGGCCATTTTTACCTCCTCATCTATGATATAGATGCGGATCTGTCTTAATTTCTCAGAGAAAAATCAATGGATCTTGATAATGATAAATTGAGCACATGAAACTTGGGGCAGCTTTACTGAATTTAAGGGAACTATTGCACCTCGTCAGAGGTATGCCCTCTACTGAGTGCCATTGTTTTCTACAGTGAACAGTTACTTACTGAGAACACTAACAGTGGACTCAGATGTCATCTGGACATTGGTGGGCATCACATACTCGATGGTAAAACATCGACCTTTCTCCTCCCCTGGAAAAAAGGACAGAAAAAAAGCATGTATTCAACCAGAATTCGAATGAATCTGATGCAGGGTTCAGCTCTATGCAACTGTTGAGTCGCCCACTGTAACAAGGAAAAGTTAAACAGAAGAATGTACAATATGCTGGAACAATACATAGATTAGATAAGACAGACGTCATTGTTGCAATGGGAGATTTGCCTTGGATGTCTCAGTGTCTGCAGCATGAAACCACATTTGTCCCTTACTCGACCATATACGTGGATAACATCAACCCAATACAAAACAGTGATCGTGGGCCAAAAAGAAAAGCCATGAATATTTTGAGCCAAGTGATGTCAAGGGCTTTAATGGACAGGAGGACAAAGGAGTGTATGAAACCGTGGTGCCTGCTGTATCGTCTGCCTGTGGGGAAGATAGTACTCACATTGGACGACGTGATGGAGCACAGTGGTAGAGTGGAAGCTGCAGAGCTTATTCTCTATCTGCAGGTATCTGTAGGAGTCCACCTGCAGGATGGTCTAGTCATGAATAACGATTAACATCATGATTTTGGACTTTTAGCTCTTGGATAAAGAGTTTTTGGTTTTTATGGACTATTCTTATCATGGACACTTTTAGTAATTTGACCTTTACCTGTGTTTCCTTGTTGTCATTCTGTGTGTCACTCTGTGTTCCACTCTGTGTTTAGATTTGTGTTTCATTCTGTTTCCTGTTTTATTTTGAAAGTCTGATCTCCCTCATGTGTCTGTTCAATTTACTCCCTGCCTTGATTTGCCTCACCTGTTTGTCCTGTGCCACCTGTCTCTAGTTTGTCATCAGTTCAGTTTGTATTTAAGTCAAGTCCTCACTTCTGTCTTTGTTGAGCTGTCTGTTTAGTTTATGTCATTTTTGTCTCCAGTGTCTCTTGCCTTGCTTTCTTTTCATGGACACTTTGAGTTTTGCCTTTTGTTTCTTTGTGGGTCTGCTCCTTGTTTTGAGCTATTTGGAATTAATTGAAGATTATACAAAACATGTCAAATATTTCAACAGCTTAATAAATACACAGGTGACTGAGGAGTTAGAGAGGGTTGTCCACCCACCAGAAGGCTGTGGGTTTGATCCCTGGCTCCTCAGTCTGCATTTCAAAGTGGCTGTGCTGACAGTTTTGAGTGGTTTATAAGACTAAAAAAGTACAAAAATATAAATATGGTCAATTTACCTATTATTTATTTTTATGTGCTGGGATCAGTTAACTCAGTGTCCTGGCTGTGAAACAATCTCATCTTATTTCAGTGAAGCTGTTGAATAAAAGTTTCACAGAAAGTGTGAAATCAGCAGGATTCTGACACGTTTCTCATTATCACTCTCTGACATTGAGTGAGAGAGTCTGGCACAAAAATACAATGACACACAAATGCATATTTAGAGTCTGTGCACCAGTGAATGGATTATGATAGGCAAACATATATATATATACATATAACAACAGACCTGACCATGTTGTTGCTGCACTGTTGCATTGAATGTTTTTATTAGGACTAATCTATTCAGTATTTGTATGTCTGTGTATACTTTATGTGAGCAAGTGAGAGTAAGATGAAGTCATGATTAAAGTAGTTAAATGAGAACTGAAAGAGGAAAAGCACAACAGGGTTCCAGGGAGTGTGTAAAAGGAAAGAGCCCAACAAGGTTTTTGTCTACTGTTGTTTGTTTCAGTTTCTCTCTCTTTTGCCTTTGAAATAAAGTCTAAATCCTGTATAATCAACCACTATGTAAGGGAAGGCCTCTGTGGTTCCCCAGGATTTCAGTCTCATGGGGTATTAAAATATCACTTAACGTTTTTTTAGTGAGACTGTAAAGTGTTTATCTCTGCAGAGAGCCAATGCTAATTCTCAGCCCTCTCAAATGTAATTTCAACAGAGGGAGATAATAACCATCACTGAAAATGTTGATTATGGTTTCACAAGATAGAAATAATGACTAATCTTCAATCTCCAGTCTTAAAAGATGCCACTAACACTTCTGCTGAAGATTTGTGATGGGTCATTTACAGCAGAATAGACATTTAAAGTTGTAAATGTGATTTTAATGAGGCTGTCTAACACAAAACTTACATCATAACTATATTAAAGATAGGTTATCATATATTTAAACAAACCATCCCTACTCTTATAGCCCTGTAACATGCTTTGCAGTCCTCTACTGAACATATTGATTTACAGCAATGACACAACCACAGATTGTATTGTGTGTACTGTATGTGCAGGCAGAGATCCTCTACATGAACTCTACTCTACAACAAACCTCTAACAGCCAAACAGCTGCAGAACTCGAACCAACATCAATACCAGTTAAAACAACACACAACCTTGTTCACGTCATCTGGCACAAAAACAAGCTGTGCTACTAGTGTGCAGTAATTGTTTCTGGGTCAAACACAATGCACCAGTTAAATGGGCTATAAGGCCACTCGATCGCCCCTAAAAACACACACTGGACCATTTGTCCATTTATAGCATCTGTTACCTAATCACAATCTGAACGATTAACCCTGAAACAGGACAGAGCAGGCCAGGGTGTGTCACAGGGGTTAATGGAACGATTCAGCAGTAAGTGGGGTAATGTCACAGATCCTTTCAGGGTTTTCAGGTTGTAAACACGCTGAAAGTGTAACAAATGAGAGCAGACATATTTGTGCTTCAACATCTGCACATCCAACAAAAGTCTGTCATTGACAGAGAAATTACAGAAGTGGATACCTGGTTTATTTTGGGACAACACTTGTCTGGAGAGTTGGGAATCTAAGAGAAGAATAAAACTGAACAGTTAGTGTCTCTCAAGGCCTCAGAGTGTGCGTCTGTAATGTTGCAGCTGGGGAGGAACAGTTTTTGACAGGTAAATGGTCTTTTCAAGTGCACTGTGGAAATACAAACTCTACAGTGGTACGAAAGTGCAGGTCAGAAGAAAGGGGAAAACATCAGCCAGAGAATTTAAGGTTTTCTGCATCGATCCAGAGATTCTCTGATGCCACAGACTGTAAAACAAATGTCAGACCCGTCTGTTCTTTATATGGCAGAATTGACAATAAAGTTGACTTTGACTTGACAAACATATTAGTCTCCACCCATTGCTGAAAACACATCATGTCTGGATGAAGTTGAAATCCTGACTAAAATATAAAATTCTTGTGTGTTTCAATATATGTCATCTCACATGTTTCAGGCTTAATTTTTACTCACCAGCCAGGAAGCAAACCCTCCAGAGACCAGAGTGCAGGGACATGCGTATCTCGGTGCTCTGGTTGAGGGGGAGAATGACGCCCTCCTCCAGGTACAGCCAGTAGTCGGTGCTAACAGCGATCCCCAGCAGGCCCAGGGCGCAAACAGCGAACACGCTGCTCAGCAACGTCAGCGCCTTCCTGCCACAAAGGCTCATACCACAGCCTCAACAGCAGGGGGGTGCCGCCGGCAGAAAGGAGAGCTATAGCAAAGGGAGGACATAAAAAAATATACATCTTCACCAACTTTATCAAAGTAAACAGGACAAAGTTAGTGTGAAAACCTTCCTGAGAGAAGATCAAACTGTCCCTGAGGCAGGAAAAAAAAGATGCATCTATGGGTTGATGGTTGGTGGGGAAATCTGAGTAATATACTGAGGTTTGTTTCATAATTAAAATTAATGTCTGGAAATGAAGATGTGTATGAAATAAATGTAAAGTACTAAATTGGAATATAAAAGCAGACAAGCGTAACTGAGGAATTTCTTCCTCTCAACTGGGAAAGTTTCCCTCTCCTCCAAATCTCCCTATAGAATTTAAATAATCACATTGTGTAGGGCTAAAAGCTTAGTGGGGACTGTTTGTTTTCCTCAGCCAAAAGAGCTGAATTATAACTCATATTGCTGATCATACTAGAAACTAAGATTTTCTGCTTTAATCATGCACAACTCCTAATGTACCCAAATATCTTGTATAAATCCAGCGTGTGAAGCAGCATTGCAGATGGTGTACAGTATGTGTCAGCATATGAACGTCACACAAAATGCAGAATCCGTTGGTGCGACGGCTGATGCCCACATTCGCAGGAAGCTGCAGCACTGGGAGCTTGGCATGGGATACGTGTTGAAAGGAATTGATTTTACATAATGAGTTCTCAGGGCGCTGCGACACTGAGCACCCACTGGGAGAGGGGTATGGATGTGTGAACGGATTAAAAAAAACATCTAAACTTTTTTAAAAGATTTGTAAGTTTTTTTTCCCTCCTCAGTGGATCAACTTCTTGAATGAAAAGCCTCAGTAGAAGGGAACTGGGAGATGTCCACACGTCTGTCTGTCAGCTTGCAGTGCACGACAGAATAATAAAGAGGGGATGAGTTGTGAAGCTTCTGGTTCTAAATAAAGCTTTTAAGAGGATACAGGACACTGGCAATAAACATGTTTAAATTCCCTGCACGTCATATCTCGTCTGTTACCAGTTCTACATGTTACAGTATACACACATACACATTATGAAAACAACAATATCACTGAGTAACAATGAAATGAATCAAGCTATGTTATCTGTATATGGTTAAATTTGCTCAATGTATATATCCTGTAGCTTTCCCTGGGTAATATAATTAATAACCATGTGCTCCAACCTCATCTGTCTAATGGATGTGGAGCCTGTTGCCCCAATTCATATACACGAAGGGTAATAAATCATTGAGGACTTGTTGCAAGAGCAGCACAAATTATAAATATTCTATACACATATGTGCAATTTAATTGATCTACTTAATCTTAGATTCTCCCCCTTGGATGTAAAAATGTCTATTTGTATTGTCCCTGCTCGTTGAAACTCATGTTGGAGAAGTTGAAATTAAAATTTAGCGTCTACAAGTGTTGCTTTAGGTTTATCTTGCATGTTCTCATCCATGAGTAAGTATGCAAGGAGGTAATTTGTTTGTTTGTAAGCTAGTTTATGCAAAAACACTTACGGATGGATGAACAAAAACTTCAGAAAGAACCAATTTAATTTTGCTGCAGATGTAGGAATTTTTCTGTCACATTGCATCCACAATTTGACTCATTTCCCAGGGAATAATTCATGGATCTTGATGAAAAATATCAGAAGCATTTGGGGAACTGATTGAACTGACAAGTGTGTGCAATTTGGTGCAGTTTGATTGAATTAAGTGGGTGTGCTGGGCCTTGGTGGAGGTATATGCTCTACTGAATGCCAGTCTAGTTTCAATTGGATTAGATAATAATAGACCCAGGCTTATTTCTATCTCCGAAGTCTTCTAATGTTGAATGGCATTTCTAAGATATAAGACTATGACAATTGCCTTGATCCAGAATAAGAAAGCTTGGTGTATATGGACACATACATATATATTTTTATAGTTGTTTAAACTGCAGCTATCAAAATGTCAAGCAGTGGGGAAAAAAAGATAAACTACAATCTTGACTCTTTTTGCTCCCATATATGTCTTTCCCTGCTGAGACTCAACCTGCCCTCGAACTATGAACCACAGGGCGGCACATTATTCCAAACAAAGCCATGGTGATTGGAAGTGGTTTAGATGCATTCACAAGCAATCAGAGTTCACTACATCACACACAAGCAGCATTAATGAGAAATGACTGTCATTACCCCCAGCTATTCTTGACCATGCTGCGGGGGGGCTGCTTTTAGTCACACAGCACGAGAATCACACGGTGAAGTGATTTACTTCTAAATGTGGGCTTCCACAGATACGGTATCATTACTGAGAGGAAGGAGCTATTTATGCTGGCTGTGCCTTTCAAGCAGCTACAAAAATAGACCACTTATTGTAATGATAGGGTAGTGAGGATGCTTAAAATAGCCACAGTGATATTATTAACGATTACGTAACACCACAGCACATGTCTCGACCTGTATTAAAAAGTTGGTGACAGAGTTGTTGCACAAGTTTCCATCGAATACATAAACGACGTATACAAAACATATTTCCAGTGTATTTTGCAATACCCGCCACCACCATGGTGATGTTCCCATGATGTTCCCATGATTCACAACACAAACACTTTTCGGAGCGAGATCAGAGAACAAGTCAAAACAGACACCCCCATATATGTATGTGAAGACGAGAAGTGAAATGAAATGAAAACACATTTTCCCTTTATCTGTTAACATTATCTGTTAACACACTGCAGTAACACAGAGCTGCTGAGCAACACTGTAGCTGACTTTTTGAAGAAGGTAAATATAGAGTCCCTGTAACTTGGGTTGGTTTGCCTCATTAATACACACAGACACACACACACACACACACACACCCACTGTCAACTTATTCAATCTTTTATGAATACTAATAATTCTCGGCATTGTTTTGGTCTCTGAAGGATTATAAATGGCAAGCTTTTATTTTTTGTTGAGAAATGTTTCTCATTAAATGTTCAAAGCCACTGGGACCAAACAAAAAGCCTTTCAGACCCTTCCTGCTTCCAAAAGGAAACACAAACACCTCCTCTCTCCTGCGTTAACATCAGTCGTTCCTTTTAAAAAAGCTGTTTGAGTCTGAGTCCTATCCAGCCTAAACATGGTAATAAAACCAATAGGAGCTTTGCAGTTTGCCATAAAACTTGTTTGTATTGTGCAAAAAGAGAAATTAAATTTTTGAGTAAATATTACAGAGATGTCAAATATTAAAGATCTCCCACAGAGAACCTGTTACCATGCTGGTAACAAGTATAAGACAAGTGCACACCACTGCTGGAGTAAAGGGCACATCATCACCATAAGTAGGTTATCCCTCTTGTCTGCTGTGCTAACACACTCCTATAACCTCCTGTCAACTTTAATTTCAACAGCTCACTGCCAAAAATACCTCCTTCTCCCCAAAAAACATTGGCGATTCAAAGGCAAGGAAAAGAGTAATTCGAGAACAGAAAAACAAAACTACTACTAACTACACATTTTGTGTTGTTTGTACGTCTCTGTCGAGGGTTTGTCAGCGTCACTGCATGTTTCTCTTTTGGCGTTCTTATTGACCCAGTTACTGCGGCGGCTCTCTCTGGATAGGCAACTAAAACTGTGAGTTTCAGTCGCTTGTTGTCTGATGTTATTGGGACTGATTGGATGAGCCTGAGGACAACAACCGTCCAGTGCACAGGAGAGGAGACGTGTCATCAAGCCACGGACACAGCTGGGAGAAGCTGGCAGCCCCCGTCATCGGCTTGCTGAAAATCTGCTTGTGCAGTTTCAACAGATGTCTAACAGGGAAAACACTGCACATGCCTGTGAGCACACAAAATCATGCACACATCATGCAGACTCTCTCAGACTGTCCATAAAGTGACAGTTGTACAACCAAACATCACAAACCACACACTGTGCATGAATTCCTTGTCGTACGTTTGAATCATTTTCACAGACCCCCAAACTGTTTACAGCCACACAATGTTTTCTTATTGGTGTCATGTGTATAAAGACAATAAAGTGTCAATATCATGCAATGTTTTTCAGTTGATGGTTCATATAAATATCAACACATATCTATGGTGAAATGACAGTCATCAATACTATTATTACCTCCACCAAGGAGGTCATGTTTTGGTCTGTGTTTGCTTGTTGTTTACTTTGCCTGATTACTCAAAAACTACTGGGCGGGTTACCAGGAAAACTTGGTGGAAGGATGCAGTATGGGTCAAGGAGGAAGCCATTCAATTTTGGTGCAGATCTGCATTTCTTTAACATTGTGAATTTCTAAATTTATATGCTGCACTGAGTCTCATTATAATTTCAAAAGTAACAGCCAGCATCAAAAAGGCATCAGGAATCCAAATGTGATGTCAATATATCATATATTTAGTAATCTAAGGATGACGATAAGATGCCATCTTACAAATCCTAAAAAACTAGTTGACCGGAACCATTCTTTACCAGTAAAAACCTATGTTTAGAGCTGAGAAATCACATTCATACTACAAACTTTGTAGTTTTCCCATAATACTTCTAAGACACTATCCACCCTTCTCGTTTCAATCCATGAAAGGGAGGAGGCGAACGAAACATTCACTTCCTGTGGCGAAGCAAATCTGCAGCGTGGCTTTGTATGAATGTGGGATATTTGCTTTGCATTGGTCTATGTGTGACTATGTGTCCTCATATATAAGCTGTTATCTAATTTGGCTTCCAGTGGGGAGCAAACAAACTCAAATTATTTCTTGGTGGTCTAATTTCAGGGATGCCTCTGCCCTTCCCTGGAGGGAGAATGATACACAGCAGTCTGAGCCAACTCCCTGCTTTAGGCCATTTAACTTGCAATGCCTTAACTGGCAGAGAGAGAGGTGGTGGCGGTGCAAGCTGTCAACACAAAGAATTAATTCTCACCTCCTCTCCACATTACTGTATGAATCGTGGGAGGCAGGTTACAAAATCAGTCAAGTGGCTGCTTTTGATGCTGCTACACATTTCATATAAACAGCTGAACGCGGTGATCTAATGTGGGAGGTCTTTTCTTCCTTTGCTTTCCCTCACCCCCAAGACTCCAGAGCAGGCTGCAAAATGCAGCTCCTCTGTAATGTCGGATCATCTTAATTGGATTGGGCAGTTCTGGATACAGCCCAAGTCTTTCATGCTACTCCAAAGGCAGTTCCCTTATGTTTTTTAGCAACTGATTTTGGCCTTCAGATGTCATCCCCTGCATATTCCTTCATACGGGATCACGACCGTGTGTAGCTTGTCAGTCAGTTTCTTCTCATCATTTGTTCATAAATGAGTGACAGTAAAGATTAACTGAGAAAGGTGGATCAAAAACATTACAAAAGACCTTTCAGGGATCCATGTGGTTCCAAACTTTGTGTGCATCAGGGGTAATTATCCTAAACTAATTCATTTGATCATTACAGCAGACAATCAATCTATTAAAACCCAACTAAGAGGCACAGCAGTGATGTCTAAACTGGGAGACACACCTATAACTTTGACACGAAAAATAGTGACCTACAGCAATTGCACTATAACATCCATTTCCCCATGTTGTTTTGTTTTTTGTGAGAACAAATCTCTCAGTTATAAGTGCTTGACTTCGCCCTGTCGCCAGGCAACACGAAACAGAGAGGCCTACGAATTAGTTCAGCATGAATGAACTGATGAGGGAGTCTCAATACAAGGCTTCCTATCTGCTGGTGCATTTTACATGCTGGAATGGGGGAAACAGAAGAAAATGAGAGGACAACAGTCATGAAGACCGTTGATAAACACACATGCAGAGTGAAAACAAGGATTCCTTGGTGGTATAGTAATTTGCAATTATACACATATGTATATTATATTGACATATAAATTGTATCGGTTGTATAGATTAAGAAAGGAAAGCTAAACAAGGCCTACTCCTGTTTAACTATGACACACTCAAAAACATCTCAACTGTCTCGCATTATTCTCCTCACAGCATGAAATCATCCCCAGCAAAGACATGGATTTACAGTTTTACTAAAAAATAAAGCTTGATAAAAAAAGCAACAAAAAATAAACAATGTCAGGGTTAGGTTCTAGTAAAACGGTCCATGAGGACATTGTGCATGTTGACGTTTCTCAATATGTATATGTATGTGTATGTTTTTACACATTGGTAAACTGTGAGCAGTGTGTGTTGAGTTAACGAGACACAGGATTGGATGAGAAATGGAGGATGGCTGTATGATCAAATCAACAGGACACATGAATGAGCTGTAAATCTCTTTGTAACAACATCTCTGAATCCCTGAGTTTTTGGAAAATAATGGCCTTTTAAGACTTGACTGTAAGACTACAGGAGGAAGTCACATATCAGAGTCAGCAAGGGCCTCTGAGAACATGGGTAGGATTCTGCAGAGAGCTGAATTCCTGCAGTATTTTAATGATGTTATTCGTCAAAAGCAATGCAAGAGAAAAACAGCAGGGTTTAGTCAAACTAATCACATTCAAATCAAAGTTTATTTCGGTTGATCGCTCATTATAAGCAGCCTCTAATGGAAAGAGACAAAACAATTTCTCTTCCAAAACAGCAGAAAAAATAAAAATAATCCCCTGCAGCCTGCACCGTCCCCGTCTAAATTTGTGCACTAACAGCATTTGTCTGGCTGACACACTGAGGAATAGATGTCAGCCAAGTAGGCCTGTGGGCTGCACATGGTTGCAGACATTTTCCAGGTGAATCAAAACATTTTTGCTTGTGTGGAGTCAAATCACTGTTGAATCTCAAGTTTTGTGCTTTGCAGATCTTTCAAATGAACATGTTCCGTTAAATAAAAAGAAAATGTGATTCATTTCTGAAACTAAGATTAAAATACATATGCAACTAAAAATCTCATGAAAAACATGATTGTGAATAATCAAGTTAATGTCAGTGACTGCCATCCCTCCAGTGGCCTATATTTGTAATTTTCAGTTTTTACATATAATTTAAAACAGTGGTTCTCAAATGGGGGTCAGAGGACCCCTGGAGGTCTGCAGCACAATGCCAGGGCCATGAAATCGTCCCAGATTCATCCATGATCATGATATAAGAGTATCCTGTGTGGACATGTTGAAAATATTTTTAATACATGTCTAATATCTTTCTAAAGGGCATATATAATTCCAGAGGGAGAGGGGGCTCAGAGTATTTTCTACCTTGGCTGAAAAAACATAAAAAACCTCTGATTTAAAACCATCTGAGTCACTGTGAATGTTGCTCTGTGTTCGAATCAGTCAGTGGATTGTTTGTTGGCTTTGATCTCGCTGGTGGAACCGGAGCCAGATGTTTGTTTTTCCTGCCGTTTAATCCTTGGATCTGTTTCAAATCTCTGTCCGTGGTGCTGAACCCGCTCACACACGGTCCAGTGTTAAACAACCAGTCGATGACCAACTCAGACCGTTCAGCGTGTTGTTAAACAACAATGCAGAGGACTCAAAGTCATCTACACTGTTTGTGAACATCTTTTATGGAGCTGCGAGTCGACTTCACTTCTTTTCATTTGAGTTGCGACTGTATAAGTTTTTCATTACAAGTTGGTTCATAGCACAGAGGACACGTTTTACAGTATATCCCCCCTCTTCTCTCTGTCTCTTGTTTCCTCATCTCATTCTTCCAACCGCAGTACATTAGTCTATATTACTTTTACCTACACTGACATGTCGAGTGAAACAAACCCAACTCCCCTCTTCACAGAAATGTGTGTAAAGATGCGTAAAAGCTTCCATCCGTGTTACAAAAGCAGAGATTGTCTGTTGAAAACAATGGAAACAAAAATGACGTTTACAGTAAAACATTCCATGCATGAGAAACAATAACCAACAAACAAATCAGTCATTTCTCCCGCACTTATGCCAAAAGACGCAAACAATAATTGTAGCCCTTTACCTTCACGAAGAAGACTCGTTGATGAAACCACAGTTCTTCCTCTTCTTTATTCTTCTTCCTCTTCTCTTTCCTCTCGGTTCCACTCGCTCCGTGTTGTCTCGGGTTAGTCGCGCACTGAGTCTGTGGCGTATCTCGCGCTCCACTGTTGAGACAGTCCGAGCCAATGGTCTGTGGAGCGCGCGGCGCGTGGCACGTGGTACACCCAACTTCAACCTGCGCTCCTGAACTACACACGCTGCACGACTGGTGCAGATACATTACTTTACATTCCTTAAGGGAGGTATATGATCTGAATCACACTCTGACAATTACACACCAGGCACAGCTTCCAAAGACATCATCACTTTTTTGGCAAAGAAAATGCAACATTCATTCATTCATTCATTCAACCTTTATTTTAACTTGGCAATACATTGAGGGTAAATACCCGATTTACAATATGAGTACAGAAACTAAAGAAACATTGAGAGACACCAAGAAACACAACTAAGAAACAAGAGCAGTGCATACAATTTAATTTAAAACCAAGTCAATCCAAACAAATACATTGACATCTCACCTCATTTGACCAGCTGGGGTCAAATGAGGTGAGATTAAAAGTTTAAATTGCTTTAAAAATGAGTTGAGCTTTGAGGTGCATGATGAGGAAAAACTGGATTCAGCTCAGTAAATGCTGTTGGCCCCTGCAGTGTGATCCAGCCATTTAAGCGTTTTTGATGAGAGCCCCCATTAAAAGGCAGCAGTGAGGTGATGAAAATGTGTAAAGACAAATAAGGGCCTTATAGCTAAATAACCCAGAGAGAGAGGGTCCTCCAACATTGGCATATAACCCAAAATGAGTTATGAGTATTGTAGTTGTGTCAATGATTCAGCAAAAACTAACAAGGAGCAATAGTAGAAAGACAATAGAACGAGTGTTAACACTGTGATGAAAAGTGTTTTTTTTGTCTTTCATCCTATTTCCTCACATTCCTCTTTGATTTTCCGTTTGGGTTGTATACAAGGTGCCATCCAAAAACCACAGTGGAATATTATGCAAAACAAAATGCGTCAACAACAGAATCATTTAGTTGAGGCTCCTTTCCCAAACTTGTGAAAATAGAATGAGAATGAGAATAACAATAAAAAACAATAACAATAAGTTACATTTTTATATAAGTATGTAAATGAGGTCCGGAGCCATGTGTAATTCCAGAAAACAGTGATTGGACAAACTCAGCCAATAAATAATTCAGTGTTAAATGTGATAGTTTGAGGAGAGGAGTTGGTCCCATGTGCAGATTTGCCTGAGTTTCTTTCAGACAGACTTCAGTACAAACTGTCTCTGAGCATATGGACATTCATTTAGTCATTTCAGTGCATCTGGTGAATCCCATGCGTATGACTAAGCACCACACTCTCTTCCCGGCTGATTGTAGGAACAAGCTCCCGTCAGCTCGGGTCTGACTCGGCCTTTCACATTACCTCTCACAGGAAGACAAGCAGGACCTCGCTCTTAACATTCCGCATCACTTCTTACTTCCAGAAGCTTATTTCTCACATATTAAATAATTTCGAAGGGACCTTATTTTCTCCTGTGCTGTTTGTTCTTCTGCTTTGACAATCAAGCATCGAAGCCTACGGCACATTTCAGGCTGCTTCAGGCTGAACACTGATGACAAACATCTAACTTTCCTGGCATCCTTCAAGAATTATTCAAATGTTATGCCCTTACTGACCAGAAGAAGGTGCATCATGGTTTTTTGGCTTTCATTTGCTTTGGACTCAATTTTCACTTCATGTTTTCTTGGTCTTTGTTTGTTTGTTTCTTATGCAAACATAAATCAACCAGTCAACCTCCACAATCAACCCTGACTCAGTCATTATTCGCAAGGACAGTGATGTGCCTTAGTCTATAATAAACCTCCATCTGTTTTACTTCAGGCCAGAGCAGCTCTCGTAAGACAACAACATGGCTGTATGTGACTCGGCACTTGCAGTTTCGTAACATGAAGTATAGTGAAGATATTGTGCGCATGTGTGTTTCCATTTGTGTAATTGAGAGAGAATGAGAGAAACCAGTGGAGTGTAACATATAGGTGTTAAACAAAAGCTCACACCAGCTGGGTCCCCAGTCAACTCACTGCAGGGCTTTCTCTAATCAGATGGCAGCTCCATATATGAATCATCTTAGATGGACACAAGTTAAATAAAGCTGTACAACATGTGTCCAATTTAAAACAGCATAACAAACCTGGAGCAAAAATTAGGTTTTAATAGAATTAACACACAATAATGAAGTCGTGTATTTTTAGGTCAGGTATACATAGATTTGAGATTCACTAACAGAACAGCAAGGATTTGAAACTCTAAATTACCTTCAACGCACCACATGGTAAAACCTCACAAACCTCTTCCTATCATTTAAAGCCACCATTAGGATAATGAAAAACCCACCACATGGGGGCTCTCCTTTGAAAAGAGGTTGAGATCAGAGGAAATGAAAACTTGTAAAAGTTTAATACAAAAACAGCAAGAGAAACAGTTTCTACCTGTCTGTGTCTCTGTGGGATTAAGTGATCACCAGTGACTGTTAAGAAGTCATCTTTAAACAATGTTCAAACCCAGACAGGTTAATTCAAAGTAGCACAATCTTTGATTTTGGCTGCCTTTTAATTGTGTCACATGTGCTTTACCTGAGGCTTTGCACACATGGCACTGCTATAACATCCAAGCAAATGATGAATGAGAAAGATACTATTGGTCAGTCAGCTGATTTTTCCTTCCATTATTTGTTTTGGTCACCTGTGATGGATCATGATTATTCCTCACTGTTGGGAGCCTGTAATGTCATGGAAGCTCCCAGTAAAGTATACAAACACACGAGAAAATTATGGGGCAAGAAACGATGGTGAAGACAACAATTCCCAAGATCCCACACTGCTTCATGACACAGTGAAACTATCTATTTATTTTATTATTTTGAACAAAAAATCTCTTTGTGACATACAAGTTACTTATTGTAGCTTTCATTTTTTCCGACTTTTTCTCCTTTTTCTAGCATTGACTATTTTTATTTCTGAAAGTGATCATATGATAAACATTATATGGTTTAAATTCTGTCTGAGCAGAAGAGAATCAGTATAAGTTCTTAGTCATTATGTGCATATTAAATCATACTTTAGATTCTACTGTATAAGAATATATAACCACAGATGTTATATTATGAATCGTTTGCTTGAGCTAAAAAACTTTTTCACCTCTGAATCTTGTGTATTTGGTAAACTGGGTTCAGCTCCAATAGGTCAATATGTAGCTTCTTAAATGAGTAATGGTCTCCACATAAATCCTCTTTTTACTGAAGAGGAAACCTCAGCTTCACCCACATCCAAACTTTAGTGAAATCTTTAAATGAATCGACCAGTGTCAATCAGATCCTGGACAACCAGACTGTGATGCTCCTCAGTCCAAGTTTACCCTGACATCTTCTGACAGTAGTGAGGGCTATGCTATTGTCTTTCATCACTCACACCCCCTGACTCTGCCAAGACTCAAGCTTAGCCATCCAACTAATAAAGGAGCCTGGAACATACAAACACACAACCAACGCACCCCCACACAAACTCACACCTTTGCATAAGCATGAAAACAGAGAACACACCCTCACATGCTCAATATTGCATATGGTCTCATAGTGTTGCACAGAAACATCCACACCTGAAAATATTGAACTGGGTGTGGGTGAAGATACTGCACATTGTCAACAACAGGTATAAACTATTCATGTGATTCATACTGCAGCAACATTTTATACTAATGTGATGATTATTTACTGTAAGAGATATATATATGTCTTGTAAGAGCTGCTGCTATAATCTGGTGGGTGAGCAGATGCACAGGATTACAATTTGGTGTACTGGTCACAGATGTCGCCAGATGGAAGTGGGGGGAAAGAGGGGAAAGGAAAGAAATAGGAAGGGGAAAGGGAAGGAAATGAATGGAGAGAAAGGAATTGAAAGGACGGGAAAGGAAAGGGAAGGAAAATAAAGGAAAGGAAATTAAATTAATATGGAAAGGAGAGGAGCAAGTAACATTTGAGAAGAAGAGCAGAGAGTAATAAGATGTGAAGGAATGAAGAGGTGAACATTTGGAACTTTTAAATGAGAAAAGACAGCGATATGACAATATGTTACATCAGATGACACAGTGACAGCTTTCTTAAAATACATACATTTACTCGTCTCCCTATGGGGGAAATAATATTACAATATAATATGCTGGTTAAGTTCACGTGGCAAAAAAAAAACTCACTTACGTAAGCACGGATGTCATTTTCTTTTTTTTTTATTAGCATTATCATACATTAGGTACAAATAAGACAATCAGTTACACGGTAAGAAGCTCAGACTCATTTGAAAGGTTTTCAGGCTGACGAGGAGAGAAAACAACAAACACCATTTGCAAAATACAATATATTCTTCCTTATACAGTCTATGTAGACATCTACTGTAAGTCATTTATGTACAACGTACAAGGGATGCTGAGGTTATGAATGAACAAAGAGAGGAGCGTTAAAGACCGCGCTGATGTTTGGGTTTAGGAGATAAGGCATTCCTGCACATCGCTGATCCTGTGCTCTGTGTACGGCCACAGAGACAGCAGTTCACTTCAACTCTCTCATCTCACAGCAAACAGGACACCGAGGGGAGAGTAATGACTTGCTACAGAGAAGAAAGATGTTAAATAAAGAAAAGGAGTAATGTAAGTCTCTCAAATATCTATACATCGGAAACATTTACTTCACAATCTTCTGGATGTCCTAATCACTTGCTTACAAAAAAATGGGTGAAGGGGGTCAAACAAAATGTAAACAAAGAAAAACACTTGGCGTATTCCTGTCCTGTGATGAGAATCAGTACAGGGGGAGGGAAGAGTGAAACTGATGCCAACTGTGTGGCGTGAATCGCTCAAGAGGAGTCAACAGCCTTCCTGGCCTGATGGATTTGAAGGAGTGAAAGAAGGAGATGAACACTCTCGATAAGATGATGGATTGACTTTGGGCCCAGGCACTGAAGGAAGGAAGGAAGAGCAGGTATGGCGTGAAAGAGGGCGTGCACACGAAACGAACGAGGGGAGGGACGGTTCAATGTGACGAGGCACAGGAGGGTTGTCCTTCAAAGGAGACACCATCGTCTCCCACTGAACCATCACATGTTCATTGTTCGAATGTCTACTGCCGACATGTCTTCATCATCATCATCATCATCATTCAGTCATTAATAGGCACAGGGAGGTTAAGGTGAAGCAGACAGGGATGAAACTGTAAAGGTTATTGGTGTCAATCAATCAAATGTGCATCAAATTCTGATACACACAAGTGACGGAGCATTTAGGTGAAGGAACGGTGAAGAGGTGATTTTTTTTCAAAAGATTCTTTTATTTACATTCATGAGGATTCACGTGTGGTGAGCTGAAACACTAACAGAGCAGAACTGAGTCAATGAACAAGGGTCGTTTGTATTGAAAACGCATTAAGTCGAGTAATGGAGTAAAAGAGAGACGTTAGGAGGATGAGGATTAAAAGGGAGTGGAGTTGGGAAAGGCACACACTGGGAGAGTATTAATCTGTTTTTGTTTTTTCATGCTCACATTGACTGTGACTTGATAATCTGAAAACATTTAAGTAAGAAGACTTGAGGAGCCTTGATTCTATTAAAGGGATGGTTTTTAGATGACTAAGTCTGCCAACAAAGAGGTTAGAGTTCAACTCGGATGAGGCAGAGACTGTTGCTGACTAAGGTCTGAGTATGAACAAGTAATATTTCAGAGAAATTCCCTGTGGATGTTGAATCAAATGCTCCACAAGCTGAAATGAATTTCAGACATTATTTTGAAGAGGAAGCAGAATATAGCGTACGGCTAGTTGACTGTAACGGGCATGACAGTATACTCATGGCATCATGCTCGTACTGTGTATATGCTATGTGGCTAACAGAGTGTACAGCAGGTGTGGCCTTAGGCAGGACTCAGGCCGTACAGGGAGAAGCTCACACAAAGAGTCATCCATGTTGACTACAGCTAGTGCAACGCTGCTATTGACGGGTTCTGGCTTTTTTCAGGTTTGGCACATGCAAAAGGTTATACACGACAGGAAACACGGCAGGAGAGTGACTCTTAGAAAGAAAAACACATGGAGAAACTATTACGTTTCAATAGTTCCTATCTACATCAGTCAGATATGAGTTTTCCAATGTGATATATCAGTTTTAAAACATTCCTGAATTACATGAGCAGGATCTAGAGAATTAAAAAGGACAAACAGCTGAACCTAATGGCAACATTAACAGATCAACAACAACACAACATTAAGAATATAACATAAAACCCCATTCATGAGACACTGGAGAGCGACTGGTCCCACTGGCCTAGCAACTCACTATGGATCTGGATTCACTGTTCTACGCTGCCCTAGAAGGCAAAGGGAACCAGGTGGCATACTGTATTTATATATATCAAGCTTGTGGAGGGCACTGCTCTAGAGCCAGTGATTGGATTTCAGGAGAATAAAGTATCAGTATGTATTTAAATTCATAATATTTAGTAAATGTCTTTTCTGCCTTCTCTTTTATTTTTTGGCAAAATCACTGTTGTTGTTTACTTTTCACTCACACACACACAGCTCACAAATCTGCCTGAGAATTTGGACTTTCAGGGTTTTACAATCAGTTGTGTTATTTCAGATTCAGGTACAACCTAGACTTAAATCTGCATTCAAGTGGTGAGTTCAAATCAAGTGCAAAGATCGTCTTTAAAAGTGGTGAGGAGGACTGGCTAAAGTGACAGGGCAGTACAGTTTCTGTGTTGCACCTCCTGTGGAAACCTCTGATGAGCCAGCGCCTATATGTGAGGATCTACAAGACCATACGGAAGCGCACACAGCTCAAGGAACTGCATCTGAATGACTGTCATTTCCATCACTACCTGAGGCTGACCACTGGCTCACCAGTAGCCAGTTTGATGACCTGCTAGCTCGGGTTGGTGCCAGGATGTGAGTCCAGCGAATTTCATTCTTAATGCAGATTGGCTTTCGTGTGAGACACATTTTTCATTCAAGTTCAAAGATTTCAACTCGAGCAGGAAACGCAAATGATGGAATTTCACCTCTATAACTATGCAAATCTTTGTCATCTTCTTGTCTTGTCACATGTTTTTATCGACTTTGTTCGTAATCTTATAGCGTGAAAACTTTGCTTTGCATTTGGTGTGAACTCAGCGTTAGGGTTTTAATCTGTGATGACTAATGGCCAACTTTAAATTCCATCATTGAGAAACTATATGCTTCTCTCTGTCTTCCTGTAGGTTTCATTAGACCTACAATCAACTTGGTTTGTAAAGAGCCATGTGAAGGAGGCAGTGTATTTTAGAAAAAAAAAAAAAGTTTGAAATAACCTGAGCAAATAGATACATGGCAAATCAGGAGTATACTCTTCAAAACATTTTTAACAACTTTTCCCAACATTAAAACGCTGTGCCCATTGGAATCAACATAAATTTAAGCCGGCTGCTATCCTTCAAGACAGACGGAACAACAACAGATGACTTTGAGTGGAGCATTGTTTAAAGGTTGTAACTCTTTGGGGTTTCATACTTCGTAGCATGCAGCATTCAGCGTATCACGTGCATGAATGATACCTACCAACAGCATGCAGATACAGAAGAACAGTCAACAGCCAGACAGGCATCCAACTAACACACAATCTGCAGTAAAAATCATCCAATTTGATTAAATCAAAAGGAAAAGGAGAAAAAAAAATCTGATAAGTCTGGAAACACCAGCAGAACCGATATTTTTACAGCTTGCTAAATCTGGACTTTATTTAAGACATCCAGTTGTTCAAAGGTTGATTTGTACTGTGTTACCTTTGCAGTTGTTTAATTATTATTATTATTTCGTGCACATACAAATCATGGTTTGTCTAATTAATGTAATAAAAGCACATTCAGGTGTTGGTATAAAAACTAACTTCTTATACTCTTTTTTTAAATAACTCATGATTATTTACAAAGGAGTTATACATTGATATTGGACAGATTAAAATATTCATCTGATCTAATGGAAATATATGTGTGAGGAGATTCAAAACTAATCGACATGAGACTAAAAGATTAAAGGTTAAAGGTTCATTTTTAACTATTGTATTAATGATTATGTCAATATAATGAGGGAACAAAACAACTAAAGTAGTTTTTGATTTGCAACTTCCGTGTCCAAGAAATGTGACTAATGAGTTTCATCGACGCTTGATGTCATGATACTGTATGCAAGAAAACGTTGCATGGTTAATACACAATAATATTGTAATATCCTAGAACAAAATTATAATAAGTGTTCAACAAAATGTCTTGTACTGATTCTGTTAAGACATTTCTGATTGAAAACAGAAACATCCATCGCACATCTATTGCGTGACAGGTGAAAAGGGTAAAGTGGACAAAATGTTGTTGTAAACACTCCTGCACACGATCTTACTTGCAGATTCTTGTGATATTTTGGTGCTAGATCTTCTTCAGGCATATGGTTTCTAATAAAGAGAATAATAATAATATTTATATCACAAATAATTATAGCACTGCAAGTAACACAGTGTGCGGGAGGGTTTTCATCACACATTTATGATCGTACGTAGGATTCTGTCGTCGTGGGCAGAGAGGGACAAGAGGAACACTCACTAGTGTTAACAGGACAAACTGTAAACTTTTTAGGTTTGATTTCTTATGGTATAAATCGCCACTGTCCACATACTAAACTGATTAATGTTGCTTGTGTGTCCACATAGTGTCAATAAAACTATTGATAATGTAAGTGTAAAATCTGCAGCTCAGCGAGGGCTAGGAACTAAATTTATGAATCATTATTTTCACTGATTATTTTTGATAAACTAAAACTGACTGACACTTTGAGACCTATGTTTCTCAAATATTTGCTTTTCTATTACAGACTGCTTATCATTTAAATATTACTCCATTCACTCTTTAGTTGATTTGCTACGCAGAGTTAAAAATGAGACTAGCGGGATATCAACTTGTGCTAAAAGTAAAGATTTTTACACCATCACCATGAAATCAAAGGGGAAGAAAACTGTAAACATTGAATCAGGAAAAAACATTGAATCACAAGGTGCTGTTTCAACACCTGCACCCCCTGTCCTTCATATTTGGCTATAGCGTCTACTACACTGCATTATATGGGACTTTTTCCACTCATCACATACAGTCATATCGAGAATGTTATGATTATCCACATAGAATCAAACTGTAAACCACCAACTAGATCTGCAGATTATAATGATCATCTTTTGAGATTTGTAAGGATGAATTTGTGCACAGAATAATCCACGCCTTAAATGCTACCGTATCTTAAATGAATCATATACTGGCATAGACAAATAAAGCCGGACATTCTTCTGTCTCAGTTGCTCCAGTTGTGGAAAACCTTCAATGTAACCTGCAGGTTATACATTTCCATCATGAAGCTAAAGGAAATCCTTTCTTGTGGTGGCCAGAAACAATCTTATCTATATAAACTATACTGGCAAAGATATTTGTACAGATCAAATTTGCATGTCTTAAGTTCCTGTTTTTGAACAGAACAAATACACAAATTGGGCCTTGATCAAGTTGTGGTCAGATGTTGGATTGGTGGTTGGTTTAAGTGGTTGGCAGTAAGCAGGGAGATCCTTCAGGGATGTTTCCCTCATCCTTCTCATTCGGTGCTGCTGAGCGTCGGATGTGCAAACTGCGGGTTGATGAACGAGAACCCTGAAAACTCGGCCTGGTCGATGTTGGCGATGACCAGCTCATCTGATGGTGTGAGCTGGGTCTGAGTGCGTGTGAAGAACTTGTCAAAGTTCTCTGCTCCTTTGCCACACTGTAGAGAAGAGACACAGAGAAGGAGAAGATGTTTACAGGTGAGGTATGTTACATAACATGAAGAGAGAAGCAGACTAGCTGGACAGGACAGACAAATAGAATGCCAAGCGCTGGCATCAGTATGCACACTGCAATTTAGAGGACGAGAGCCGCCATTACATTCAGCAGAATCTACTTTTGACTTCTTGTAAATGTTTACAAATGACTGCAGAGCACAGGACACATCCTCATAGTCATCATCAAACAACATCAGCTGCTCACATGGTCATCACCTCACTCATTAAAGCAAATAAAATCACACAACTGGACAAACGTGGACAAACAGGCAGCATATGTGTGTTGTCCCACTTCAACCTGTCAACAAATTAAAATGCTTCTTCCTCCTGTCCCCTGGCTGACATCAAAACATTTCACACCTGATCCCCCACTTTTCCCTCTGACAACATCAGATTACATGCTCTACATCTTCATTCATCTGAATCGCTCTGCAGCCTTCTGGTGACTAAATTAACATTGTCACAGCTGTGCAAAGGCCGAGGTTTAACTCCATGAAAGGAAATGGCGTCAGGACCTCTGCAATGAGAAACACTGTGTTTGCACTGCTCTCATAATCTCCAGCTCTTTCATCTTGGCTCAGATATGATGTGCACGTTCCTATGCGCATTTTCCCCCTAAGTGTCAAATCTACTTAACTGCCAGGAGAATTAAATGATACGTTGGGTAAGAAAGCGAGGTGCACCAAGGTGACGAAAGGGTTAATTGGTTTGTTCATACAGAGAGAGTCAACCAGTCAGCATTTAAGACGAGGCATCAAAAGTGTTTTCATGTTTCTTTGATGAGGAGATAATCAAATTAAATCAAAGACACAGATACGGATCATGTCACATGGCGGAGGAGTTAGCACTCCAGAGAATTTCACAGCAAAGGAAGGTCATGTGCTTGTTCAGGGATGTGGGCGTGCATCTCATTTTGTTGCTGCACTGAAAAAAAAATCATACTTGACACTTATAACTGCAGCAGCTTCTATCATGAAAATGATATGTTAGAAGGAGTTAGTAAAAATACACCTGCAATAATCACTATTTGAACTATGTTCCTCCATAAGTAAAACTGTTTATAATGCACATACAGTATGTCTTCTCATTCCTGTGCTCAGTTTGTATTGTGTTGTTCTTTGTAAATCTGTCTAAGTGCGACCAAGTCAGTCAACAATGAGCTGCACATGGTCTGAAAATGAGGCTCGTGAAATCAGAAGACAGAAGCCACTTTTTAATCCCTTTCCATTTTCTTAAATACATGTCTTTCTTAGGTTTAGCTTGTAGATGATCTGCTAACAAGTGAACACACAAATGCAAATGGCCCTTGGTAATCTCAAGATTCTTAAAGGTAAAAAAAAACTAGATGATTTCTTCACCAGCACTATTCTTTAAACTTTGGGCTCCATGTTCACCTGTCACTTACTTCTGTTCTGATATCACACATCAAAGTTTAGACACTGATAATTGTTAGTTCCTATTGTCTGATTGGGTTGTGGGGTTGGGAACCATTAAAACCTAAGAGAGGGAGCGTATTAGAGACAGAGTGATGGATGCATACATCCTCTTACTATATCCTCATCAGCTAGTCCACCTACGCACTGGGCTCACCTACACAGATGCATGCATTCACAAACACACACGATCATGCACCCAGATACACTTGTGCACCCATATTCCGGGACCCGCTGCAGCCGTTGATAGGCATTCATGTTCCCTAAGGAGATACTGTTCTGCAGCTGGCAGAGAGGATCAGTGAAGCCGTGAAGCCAAATGCTGCCGGCCTCTAACACAGGGCTTGAAGAGAAAGGAAGCATGATGGCCCCATAACACTTTTGGCACTGTTGTCATAGAAATAAACATCGGTGCATTAGACTCGAAGGGTTGTTGTGACTGCAAAGGCAACATTTCACCGAACATGACATCAGAATAACATGACATCAATGCACATTGAAAACTAAAATACTGCCTAGAAAGACAATGCTGGTAGATCAATTAGTTTCTAGTTTTAATGGTGAGAGATTACTTGAATATTCTTCTTTAGTTAAAAGAAATTGTTAGATAGTGTATTATGAGAGAGAGATGCCTTTCTAGATGAATGACCTGTTCCTGATTTCCTGCCAATTCATCTGAGCTTCATCATCTAATTGACTCAACAACCTGCTGCGGTATAGAAGCTATATAAGGTCTGCTTCTTTCACCATGACGCTGCCAGCTCACCACTCACTTCTGTGGGTTGGTTTTCACCCTTTTTTATTTGAAACATTTGTTATCGTACCTGTTTTTGCCTGCGTGTACAATCACCTACATGCTTTGCAATACCTGCCAAGCTCAGCCAGTCTCCAAGGCAACTGTTGGATTTCTTATAATATTGTCAGGTCTCTAACTAAGTAAAACTGACCTGAGGTAATATATGTTGTGCTTTGGCGCTATATATATAAAATGAATTCTAATTGAATTAAAAATTGAATAGCTGTATGTTCTTTGTATGTTTATGTTTTCAAAAGTAAAACTGCTCTGAGCAAAGCTGTTTGGAATCCTCTGACTTCTGCTTTACTCATGACCACTTTTGAAAGAAATAACCTAGTAGACAGACACAAAGCATTTGTCTCTTTTCTGGGTGGTAAGAAATATTACAAAGACCGCATTCACTCAGTAGGGAGAGAGGGTGGTCCACTAATCAGAAGGTTGGTGGTTTGCCCTCAAGAACTTCTTATTTGCAATTTGTCCTCGGGCAAGATACTGAACTCCAAATTGCACCTGATGGCTGTATGAAAGGTGGGTGATAGGGGAAAAAAGGAATGTTTGTGTGTGTGTGTGTGTGAATGGGTGAATGTGACTTATAATGTACAACACTTAGACACTAAGACTAGAGAAGCAGGACAAGAATACATTCCATTTACCATCCATTTACATTATGCTTCCTTTACTTCAATCTGCTCCAATCATTTCTAATTATCATCAATTCACTGTGAGGTCACATAGAACATGTCAGGTGATCTAATACAAGTGAACACAACATTAAAATGCTGAGACGCAGACGTTTCTAAGGTGTGTGTTTTTTTTTTTTTTTTATGTTTTTCAAATGTCCTCCTATGACTGTTGCCTCTGACAGGTGACGTTTGCTTCAAGCCACTACCTCCCTGTCAGAGCGGATAGAGGGCAGGACGCACACCTCAAGGCAGAGGAGTGAATGTGGCTCTGTGTGCACTCATCTGAATGCGCTCTATCTTTCCCACACAGCAGATACCTGATGGGTAATTGCCAGGATCCTTCAACCGCTATGTCTCTCTGTCTACCAGTCTTCTATTCTATCACTGACCATCTGTCGCTCAACTATTTTTCACTTTAACTTCCACCAACAATCGCCAGCACCAGACTGTCTGTATCCAGATCAATCTTCAGGGAAACTCCAAAGAATGTGCAGGACAAAGCCTCAGCTGCTGAAATGATTGAGTTGAATTTTTGGAAAACATCTATTCTCGTCCATGTCTTTTTATTTCTCTTTACTTCTCATGGAGCTTTATTCTGTGTGAATGAGCCTCACGCTGCAAATTAAGGATGATGAATAGTCTCGAAACCGTTTCCTAAGAGCTGTTCCCACAAGATAAACGAAGCTCAAAAGATAAGCTCGGCGAGAACAAAACGGCAAAATTAGGTTCTGAACTATGATCTTATGAAAATCTGCTTCACTGCATTTTGTGATTTTTTTTTTTTTCAGGACACAAACTTGCCCTTTTGAAAAAGAAATGAGCTAGTGGTACATCTGCTGTTTCTCATTGTGTCATCCTGCCAACCCTTATGGGATGAGACCGCATCTATTATGCTGTTGATACATCCTCCCATACACAGTGACAGTGTGCTACATGGGTTTATGACCTAAATTCTCTCATCTTTAATCTCTCCCTCCCTCTCCGCACACACACAGACATGCACACCTCTGCAGTCAAGCATATTAAAAGAACACTCAGCTACTTAGGATGATAAATGAGTGCCTGCCTCCATGAAGAGTTGTGCCAAGATGCTCTCCCTCTCTCTCTGTGTCTATACCTCGCTCCTCCAGAAGCCCCTGGCATGGGAAGCTCTCCATCTATATCGTCAATTTAACCTTTGTGCTTTGTTTCTTTGAATTCTTAGATTTAAGTAATTTGAACATATTGTAGGTGTTATTTTATGGAATTTAACAGAAAGAGGTTTTATTCAGGGTTGAGTTTTTCTGAAATGCTGCCCTGTAGGGAAACGTATCCCCTATCGTTTTCACTGCTTTATTTCATGAATACGTAATACAACAAAATCACAAAGCACAGCTGAACCCATTAGTTATTGGAGCAGAAAGCTACCGATGTAACCGGGACCTTCCATGAGCAGCAGTGGAACATTTACCATTAAACAACTTTTACATTTATCAGCTTCTGCAGTGTCTAAACAGATGCAAGTTTCATTCAGGACTACATTTTCAGAGTAAGAGTAAGTTAGGAAATAAAGAAAGAAATATGCAAACAAACTGAAAACTCTTCCTCTTATGTCCCGAAGGCCAAAGGAGGAAAGGCAGACATGCTTAGTCAAGCAGCAACAGACTGTGCCTCTCATTTTCTTACAGCTACATTGACTCACATATTGCCATCATTTTCTCTGTGTGTGTGTGTGTGCGTGTATCCCAACAGGCATGCGCATCCCTTCCTTGGACAATTTTCCAAGACTTCAGTGTGGTGACTAAGTCTTCCCACTCTTTCTTCTGGCCCTGCCTCCACCCCTCCTTCATTCACTATCAAACAGCTTCTTTCTATTTGACCTACTTTTTTTTTACCTCCCTGGTCCTGTCAGCCATGAAGACTATCATCCACATGTGGGTATCCGTGTATTGTTGCTCCCAAGAAATTAAAGTTCATACAAACACTGGCCAGTTTTGGATTACATGCTTTGTGTTACCTGCAGTAGGCAGCCAAGCAGCGAAAGAGCCCCACACAATAATATGGATCAACACTAACTCAGACCTCGCTGTCTGAAGCTCCGGTCCAATTGCTACAGATGATTTGAATCTCTCAGCTGGGTGCAGCCGGTATATTGATTGCAATTCCACAGCTGTCACAGGTGGATGAAGTGAGATTGAGCGGGGATAGATGCACACGGAGAAAGGGAGGAGGAGGGGGTGGATTAGAGATGCAGGGTTAGACCTGGTGAGGGGTGAGAGGGAGTTGTATAATGAGGGCCTCAGAAACAGTACTGTGTTACATGGTATAGTGAGATGGACATGATGGATCATAATAGGTTACAGTGGTAACCAGGGGCATTAAATAGTGTCTTTTGTTACATTTTTTCCACCACTCTCATCTTTCACCTTTATCTGCACCATACAGCCTGAGCCCTGCAAGCATGCACTGTGCAAAACACATGCATGTTTGCATGCATCCACATCCCAGCAATGTCAGAGTGAAACACACAAGCTTTCCCCTGATATCGATCGCAGCAGATGGACACAAAGATGAGGAGTACATGCAAGGAAATCTTCCTCCCCTGCTTTTTACTGGTAACCTTCACTTTCTTTAACCTTCCCACACAAACACACACACACACACACACACACACATATATTTAGTCACACATACACACACAAAGCACACACAGCATTTCCAGGATATCCAGCACGCCCACTCAGCGGGAGACTACATGAACACAAAGGCCAGGATTCACCTTATTAATGGAACTGGAGCCCTTGAAGGTTGAAACAGAAGAAGAACTACAATATTTAAAATGAATATGTAACCCGCACACACAAAGTGACCTACTTTATCTATATTGCCTTGTGTTTTTGTTTTCTTTTTTAAAAAAGGATGTCAGATAAACACGTCAGAGTCTGTGTGTCTGACAGAATCTTATAAAGACAAGGTGAAAGCATGTGTATATCTGTGCTCTAGATAATCATGTGTAAATTCAAAGGAACATTCATAATTAATGAAAGTTACATTAATTATACATAAAGATGAATGGCTTTGAAATTACTTATGGTCCACATAACACATGCCATATATAGCCTATGCCCACATTTTTATTTTTTTCCAGACTCCATAAAAAGATTTCGACAACACTAATCGCACACAAACCTTCTCTTCTCTTCTCTTAACATTCCGCTCCCGGCTGTGTCAGCCACTCTTTATGGCAATATCAGCCAAGTGCTTGCTCTGTTCCTTGCGTATCCTTTTTAATGTCCCCAGGTCAATGTCAAGAATTAAAAAACATTTGGAAGGGATGTTTCCAAAACAAATCTGTACTAGTTATCTTGTGAATTCCCCTGACATGCCAACAATACATCCTGGTAGTTAACCCAGTATCAGGGTGACCTTTGCTTCTCAACCAGTCTGTTCTGTGATAAGCTGCATGAAAGGTTGAGAAGGTTGTAGAAATGACTTGATGTTCTGCACCCCCTGTTTAGTTTCATTTGAGTGAAAACCGTGAGAAACTTGTTTAACCTTTCATCACCTGTGGTATCTTCAAAAATCTGGTAGTTGCAAAATAATTCAGCTGCTACGGGTAAAAAAAAAATGGTGCATTACAATAAGTTGTAACTAGTGCCTTTCCCTGTTTGTGTGTGTACTCTTAAAAATCTGACTGAAGGCTGAGGAACAAGTTGTCAAACAAACAGCCAAGAACTAAGAGTCCCAGAGGGAGAAGATTGCACAGCAGAATATGTCTTGCCATAACAGATTTGTCTTCAACAGATGACCCCATCCATCTGTTCTTGTTTGTTTACATGTGTGCACTTCAGAAGGTTGCATGTGTTCACTTGTCCTCTCTATGTGTACTATGTTTGGATGGAACTGCATTTAATGTTGTGTTGTGTTTGAGGGAAAACTGTGGAGGAACAACATTGTCTTTTTGATCGAGACATAGTGTGATGGCAAATGTGGCCTTATTTTAATGAAGGCTAAACCCATGTGAGAGATGCCACCAATCATCTTAACCTTGGTAATTAGAGTAATTGTCACAATTAATTAGACTGTTAAGATTAAATTAGACCCTGAGCAGGATTATTCACAGGACTTACCACTTTGGGCTTGAAGGGCGGCTGTATCTCCCGGTTCTGGAGGCGTTCCCAGTCGATGCGTCTGAAGAAGGCATGCTCTCTGATGTCCCGCTCTGCCTCATTGCTGCAGCCCAGACGCTTGGACGGGTGCTTGGTCATCAGCTGCTCACAGTAAGAGAGACAGGGACATGGAGTTACAAGAGAAGACAGAGATGATTCCACTCGTATCAAGATCATTAACTTTACATTTAGTGGAGACTCTCCACTCAGATGGGTTCAAATTAAATAAATCTCCAGAGGATTCAGGTGAGGGGTGGTGCTGCACCCTCTGTGTCTTCTGCGTGTTTGGCACCGCTGATATATTTGTTTTCTTTTGTTTTTTTGCATCTTTTACGTGTTAGAAACATCATTAACACACTAACTTGCTTGCAGTGAATCCCGTGGAGGATCTCCTGCTGTGTTCTCACATCAGCCTGTTTGGACATTCAGCACTTTTTAAGCCTCCGGAGAATGTCCGGAGGGGCTGTATGTTTAAAGGTTTAGGGTTTGGATCTCACATTGTTTCCTCCTACTTCTCTGTTCTTTCTCTGATGTGTTTCCTTATGTGACTCCACCTCTTATCTAGGTCAGTAAATGACAAATTAACAGATGGGTCTGGAAAAAAGTGACATAACTGTTTTTTTCCTCCACTCTCCCTCTGCTTGTTCTGCCTTTAGAGAACTGCTGCCACTTCCAGTTGCACCATAGACAACATGAGGACACAATCTGCACTTGGTCAAAATGTAAGACAAAAAAATGTACCCACAGGAAAAATAACCAACAACAAAATCAGTCCTGGTTAAAATAAGACGGAGCTCACTGACATTACTTTAATGTAATTATCCAAATAATAGGTTAAAAATCTGTTTGTTGCAGTTGACCTGGAATATATGGATATATATATATATATGAGATGAAGTGAGAATTTTTCTCACTTCATCAGGCATATTCATCGGACTGATATCTTTGAGTGTGGGACAGTTGGATTGAATTTAAGGGGACTGTTGGGCCTTGGTGGAGGTATTGAAATTGAAGCCATTGAGGGCCATTTAAATTTTTTACTGTACCACACATATACTAGTCACAGAGGCCAGTTTTCTTGATGCAAGCCCTTCGACATAAAAGCAATGGGCTGGGCCACATCTGAACTAACAGAGTAAATCGAGCTGGCAGAGTAATTCACACAGTTGTTGACAAGGAAGAAAAAGTCATTTGCAGCTTTCTGTCTGTTCGCAGGAGTGTCACTGACGCTAAGAAAGCCTCCTGCTGCAAACACACAGGCTGTCACCTTTAAAGTGACTCACCTCACACCTTCAAATGTCCTGAAAGTGACTGACTGCTGGACTGCCAACAATCAAGTCCTGTTGTTATTTTTAAAATATATATTTTTAGGTAGATACGACATCTGGGTGAAAGTGCTTATTTCGTCTTCTTCTACCTCTTTATTTTGACAGTCTAGATGCTGCACCTTTTCCGGCATTGCATCATTGTTTTTTATATTTTGGGAAGAAAATACAATAGTGATTCTTTCTTCATATGGTGCAAGATGCAACAGTGGTTAACCATGACACATAAAGGCTAACTCCTCTGCTAATAATGTGACAGGAGTCAATTTCCCTTTTTAGCAGGTTTACGTGCGTATGAAAAAACCTGTGTATACCCACTAATTTTGGTGTAAAAGAGGTTTAAGTCAGCAGGGAGTCTGGTCACATACAACTGTGTGGTTCAGTTCACCACGATCATATATCTTGAAGCAAAAGATAAATAGGCTACATTTTTACCTTTGGGGACAATAAAACAAAAACCTATGACTCAATTGGGATAGATGAAGACGTCAAACAGGACATGAATTATACCATGTTTTACCTGTATGCTTTTACTTTTCTTTATGTCAGTACTCAAGGGTAAACGAATGGTGTATCCCGAGAAAAAAGCTTTTTATACAAACCTGCCTCAAGTTCATTTTCTTCCAGTTGTCATTATGAAATACAACAACATTAAAATGGATGACCCCTTGGTAACATCCCATTACTGAGATGAATGTGTAGCTACATCTGTGACCTATTTGAAATATAATGAACTGTACAGGATATATGGGCCGACATAGGAAAGAGACTTTATAGGAACAATTGCAGCTATTGCACAATAAAACTCCACCTGCCTATTACAGCAATTTTATATAGTTTGTCTCCTTCTCACTGTTTCTGTTTTCCTCAGTTACGTCCTTCTCTGTATTAGCATCAGTTTTCAAGATACATTCCTTGCTCTTTATTTTCCTCATGTTTCTATCTCCCTTTTTTATCTTTGTCAAACTATCTCCTGTTTTCTTTTTTCTTCTCTCTCTCTCTCTCTCTCTCTATCATTTGTGGGTCAGGCTATTGACAAGCACTATGTATCCATTAAGGGGAAGTGCTGGAGCTATGCCAAACATGGGTTGAGACAAGGACTTCAACCCAGACCAAGGAAAACACACAAACAAACACACATGCAAACAAACACACAGGGACACACAGGGACACACACAGCTAAGAGAAGTAAAGAGGAAAGGAAGAAGGGGCACGTACAGAAACAAGTTGAGGAAGGGACAGGGAGACAAAGCGAATTATTTCACAGCTCATTGGCTTTGCGCTGCCTCTGGACAGAATAAAACTGCTATTTTCACTATGAACTTCCTTATATATACACACACAAACGTGTGTGCTGTTTCCTCCAAGTATAGCAGGGTAAACCTGCTTTCTATATAGTCAGCCTCTACATGTCTTTACTATAGGTCTTATCTTCAAGCGTCCAACAGTAAAAAGCATGGGAATGGAACCTGTAGTTCTGTTGCAACTGAAGTGACAAATGTGTCTAAAATAACTCTCAGAATTTAATGACCAAATCATCCAAAGGTGACCCTCTTGTTGTTAGTAACTACATCTGCCAAAATTCATTCATATTTAATGTCCATCAGCTCCCCAGAGGATGAGCATGTTTCTTTGTGCCCTCTGAGTGGTACATGTAAAGTGTCAATGAAGGTCAAACAAGCAGAGGATATATTTGTGGTAAAATGCCTTAGAAGTAGTTTAATTAAAACTGCAGTCAATGTTAGCATAACTGCTATAATACTGGAATATCAATACTGACATTGTATTTTTTTAAAAACAAGGGAAAAGAGAGGAGCAAATTCTATAAGAATTTATAATGAATAGTTCTTTCTATTCAAAATGCTAAATTGGCCCTGATATACCCTCAGGTGTTATTGTATCTTTCTGTTTTCTGCTCCCAAGCTAAATGTCAATTATTTATTAGTAAAAAGTCAATGTTGAAGTCAACGTTTTCTGTAACTTCAATACAACACGACCATTTGGTCAATGTCAAAGATTATTTTCTGTAATATATTGTGGTGGTCAGTTGCTAGAACAAATTACACATCTGCTTTTTAACCTCCCAAAGAACATAGACAGATGTCCTTTACTTAACAGACAGTTTTAACAGTCAAAATACAATATATCTACTACATTATACATTCGTATTTATCATGTAGCTGAAATATTCGCATATACTTATGGAACAAAAAGTTTAAAAAATACAAAATTAGGCATTTGGAATAAACCTTTAAAGCACCAAGCTTGTTGTGTTTGTGAGGAGAATTTTAGAAGAATAAATAGGTTTCCCTTTAGTATTTTAATATTGCAAATATAAAAAGCAGAATAAATGAGTGAAATGTAACTTTCCAGACACTATTTAAAAAAGGGTCCACACTTTGTTCTTACAGCATGTGCCAGACTTCTCGTATCTGAAATCTGACAGCAGGAAGCTTCCTGCAGCCTGTGATGCAGCCCTCCCTAAAACTGAAGTAGCGGGAAGGGCTTGTAGCCCTCTGATGAGAAGTTGTGCTATTTGGGCTCCAGTGAGGCGCGTGAAAGACACAGAGCTTAAAAAGCTGATTTACAGGATTTGCAAAGAAAATGGTCCCAGTTAAACAGGAGAATAGACGGAAGAGGCAGGTTTCATATCAGACTGTGTAAGTGCATTTTTTCTAAATCACTTTCTGAAACTGAAAACCAAAATCACTATGCCAGCACGTACAAAGTCTTTTATGAAAATTGAATCGATTGACATACATTTACGTTTTTGCTTGACCACAAATACTGATGGAGAATGACATCATCCACTCACCCCTTTGCAGATGGAGACAGCTTCTTTGGACATGGACTTGGGGTATGACACGTTGTGCTCCATTATAGATTGGAACAACTCATCTTCATCCTCGCCATCGAATGGAGGCTAGGGGAGGGGAAATATATATAATAACATAATGATGACTCATGTCCACTGGCAGAACCCCATGTCATATCCACAGATAAACAAGTGGGCCTCCCAGTGGCAAGACAAAAAGGAATTGTCTGATGCAAAGACAGTTATTTGATGCAAAGTATGAATATGTTTAATCTGCTCCAACAATGCATGTAGGCAGCTCCATGATTGGTGAGTCGGCTGCCTCTGTTTAGTGGTGACACATTCAAACTTTTACAAATCCCTTCAACTGTTAATACTTACAAGTCCCACACATACACTCACACACACACACACACACACACACACACACACACACACACACACACACACAGCGGTGCTTCCTATGTAATTGCTCACCACAGATTATGCGACAGCTTTACACGAAAACATGGTTGTGCACAGATTGCTCACACCCACATTATCCCCCCGTGTACTCAGGTGGTGTTTCCTCAAGACCTTCCCACCAGCTCTATTAACAAACATTGACACATATACACACTTTCTCTCCTCCATTCACAGCACATATGTGAGTTATTTTAAACTTTGACCCTGTTTTACTGTACACAGTGTGTTGCATAATCTGTGGTGGGGTGTCACCGAGACAGATATTGAAGTGGCCATGTCTTGACACTGCTGTTTGAGGGTTAAGACTTGGTTTTAGGGTTAGAGACAATATTTTGGTTTTGTTTGTGGTACATATTTAGTGACAGTTCGAGTTATAGACCATAAAGAGTTGGTTTAGAGTTAGAATTAGGAAAAGGCATTTAGTTGTGATGGTTAAGGTTGGGGTAATGGGTAAGGTAATGTATTATAACAGTGAGTAATAGTATGTATGTATATAAGTGAGAGTCTGTGTGTGTGTGTGTGTGTGTGTGTGTGTGTGTGTGTGTGTGTGTGTGCGTTTATACACCACTCACCTGTCCTGCAAGCATTTCGTAGAGCAGCACTCCGTATGCCCACCAGTCAACAGAGCGTCCATATGGTTGATATGCAATGATCTGTGTGGGAAGTAAGAAAAAATAAGATCAGAAATTCACCTCGATTAAATAATTCTACAAATGAAAAATATCCAAAATCCAATCCTCTCCAAAAAGTAGGATATGTTCATTTGTCATTGAAGCTTTGACTCTGATTTGAGACGTACAGCAAAATATTGAAACGAAGAATTCATCTATTGATATTTCATCATTTCTGATCAAATATCTTTCCTGTATCTATGATTAAACCAGGGGAATTAGAGAATGGGCTGTCATCAATCCTTCTGTCACCTGTCAGAGTGATTGATACAGTGAATTTTCAAAATATAAATTTCTTAAATTTTCAATTTTTCTAGGTTGCAAATGAGTGAGCAAGCAAGAAAAACCTTTAAGCTTTAGAAGCCAACAAACACAAATATATGAGGCTTAACAGCAGCATCGATAATCCTGATTAATGCTTGAAAAGAGCACAGACTTCTCTTCATACAATGATTTGATTCAGTGTAAATCCAAGCAAAGTGTAAAGCAAAGTCGTGACCACAGCTGTGACCCCTGAATCGTCTCCATTTTGAAAACACCTGCAACAACACACTTGCCACGACTGAGCAAAGACCACGGGAAGCTCACAACTTCTGACAGGAAGAGAGCATTCGCTGTGAGTGTGCAAAAGCAGACAACAAAACACAGAGAAGAGTTTAACCATTTATGAGACACAAGCTCCTCAGAGCTAAAAACCAGCTCATAGAAAGATGAGGCTGCAGCTAAAAACTGTTACTGGCTTGCACTTTTGGAGAGGCTATCTTCACATTGAGTTAAAATCCTTTTGTCCTAATGCTGTGGCGCAGTTTCTGATTCATTCTTCACGATTAAAATGGTAATGTTTCATTTTTGACTTGACAAAATTATTATTGATCTGGGTGAAATGGTTTTAGAAAAGGTCATACATCTTAATAGTGCCTTTTAATATTTAATTAGAATTAGGATGAGATAGTCAACTAAACTTCCTCAATGGTATTTTTTACACAAGAGTTCCCATTTTTAGTGATATTTGGGGCAATTTAATAGCAAGAATGTTCTCTATTATCTCCAACTACAATGACAGATAAAAAGAAAAAAGAGATACGGACAAAGAATGAGTGTATGAATCTCGACTGGGTTTCCCATGGAGCCTGTTTCAGCTATGAAGAATCAGTTTAATTTTATTTTTATTGTGCCACATCACAACATAAATCATCTCAAAGCACTTTACAAAGATTTCCTGTGGGTTCATCTGACATTGGCCAAGGTCAGGCTGAGTCATGTGCACTGCCTATACAGTCTAACATTACATAAAGCACATATGTTTAGATCTCTCTCTCACACACACACACACACACACACACACACACACACACACATACTGCTTATGAAGAGCCAAACACTCATTCAGATACACAAACAAACACCGTTGTGCTTATGTGTGTGTGAATGCAGATTTGACCTGTATCACACTATAACCTCTGCAGCCTGACGCCCAACCTCTGTGATTCCCCAATGGGAGTCCACATACGCACTGAAAACACACAACAGTCGCACAAACACACCTCCAGCTCTCCGCTATGATGTCCTGATGCCGTCCTCAGGGATGATGGGAGCCGGCTGGTTTCGTACTACATTCACGTGTTAACCCTCATGCACAAAGGCAAGCATGTGCACAAACCTGCGTGCATGTACACTCTTAATGTCTCTGTAGCTATGAGATTCAAAGGAGCAGAAAGGATTTATATTGTACACATTTAAGGTCACAGGCTGTGTAGGTACATTATTGTTTTCCTCTGGAAAAAGCTAGATAAATATAACTTGAACTATTATATACCCACAGCATATATATATGTAACAATATTTACTGTGTCAAAATATCGACTGTGACATCAGTAAGGCCTGAACTCATCAATCAGCTGTTCGTATCTTATTGAAAAATCCTTACAATCATATTCAAAGTTAAATTGGTATTTATAATATGATGGTATATATATATAGATTTATAATACAATTAAAGCCTGTTTATGACATGTCAAAATATGACCACAATTGCTAACAAATTAGTAGTTCTTTTTAAATAAGAAAGTTATTGCTTTTAAAAATACTTAAAATTATTAAAGGTAAAAGTACTCGCTGAAAGTAATTCCTAATGCAATGATCAACCACATCAAATGTGCCTATTGCATATTCTGTTCAATGAAAGAAATAATACAAACACTGCCATTATAATATTTTTTCATGGCAGAATCTATTTATGTGTTTCTACTCCACCAGTGCTGCAGCTACTGCTGCAGGAGGCGAAGTCTAATGTTACCTGCCTGCTCTGATTGGATCACTGGACCAATTCCCCTCCCGTTATTGATAACTTTTAAAATTATGAACAATACAACAATTTGATTATGTAAGAATATGAAATGCAGAGATGTGATGATATATTCAGAGCAAAAAGTACCTATAGATAAATCTCTTTAAGTAAAGCACAGATAGATGAAAAATGTACTAAAGTGCAGTAACGAAGTAATAGTACCCCGCTGCGATAATATTTGGGGGTGAAACGTTAAAGCTGAATATCTAAGAAATGCAATCTGCATTATCAATAAGAAATGCTGACAGTGTGAATCTATTGGACGTTTTAGATGCTTATGAAAAATGACATTTACAGGGCAGTCATGTAATTATTTTTCTTATCTTTCTATCCACTGTCCCTGACCCTGATGGACATGTTTCATGAACTTCGCACTTTAGATGGTCACCTACATGTAAACAACATGCAGACCTTGCATAACCTTTCACACAGCCTCCTGGTGCTTAAAAGTGGCTCCTGCAGACCCCGTCAGGCGTCACAGCTCCACAGACCACAAGGATGAGGGTTGTTTTTCTCGTCCTGCTCGGCTGCTACCTGTCTGAGGCTAACGTCCTGGGGCAGAGGTTCATTGCCACCAAAGGTAGTCAAGATGAGCATGCTGAGGCAGACACCTTCGCTCTGCTCAGAGAGATGAAGGTTCTTTTGGACGATCAGAGAAATGAGCTGCGACAGACCAAAGAGCAAATGGTGCAACTTCAGAAAGTGCAGGGTATGTGCAGGAGGATGTAGCATTTACCTGCTGCCTCCTATTTCTTTTTTAGCAAATGGAATGGAATTGAACATCTCACGTTCTCTCATACTGCATTATTTTATTTTTGTGTAATTGACTGTACAGACAAGACAGGCGATGACAGCCAGCTTGACGAAATCTGGAGCCAGTTGGATGCACTGAAGAAAGGATTCACAGGTACATTTGGATCAAACTGAAGTGAAAACCCTCAAAAATCATGTATCATGAACATGTACAATAACTATGTAATGTTTCATCTGCTTATCAATAATACAATAATGTATAGTTATAGTCATTCATTTATAGTCTAGTCTGAATCCTGAATTTCTGGAGAGGTGTGTATTACGTGATGTGTGTATATTTGTTTGATATTACTTTATTTCCATGATGTACAAAAGACCATGAAGCCAGGCTGAGACTCAGTGAGATGCAGGAGGAGGAGCAGAGGAAGCAGGTAGAGCAAGTTGTGCGACAGTACACAGGTAATGTACATTTACACACATATTTATTCTATCAACCTACAGTATGTTTTACTTCTTCGTTTACATTCCTTTGTTTACTATTAACACCTTCTTCTCATTCTCCACACGCAGAGCTGGAGGCCAGACTGAACGCCTATAATTTAGATGGACAAAGAAAACGAGTGGACACTCTCCAAAAAGACAGTAGAGGTATTGCAACAAACGTTGGTTATTAGTGTCCAGTAAAGTGTGGCCTCATCTCATCTAATCTCACCTCATGATACAGTATTTATTGAACTGAGTGGTTGAGGTCATGAAGCATTTACAACCTCTTTTTTAACAAATAGAGATGAACACCAGACTGACAGAGCTGACAAATAAACTTGGAGACACAGATGCAGTAGTGAAGACTCTGCAGGCGGCTGATCAAGGTAAATTATGGATTTTTTTTCCCTTTCTGATAAAGAAAAAAAATTGTATTTGTGGAATTATCTGTGTGTGTGTGTGTGTGTCATGTTTTTTTCCACGATGAAATGTGCAGATTTGGAGACCAGACTGAACGCTGCTGATGTCGAGGCAGAGACGCAAGGAGCCTTGGTGGCACAGTTACAGATTTCAATTACAGGTAGATTAACAGGGGTAGTGATATATCAGTGTGAGGGGATGCTTGAAGTAGAAGACTACAGGCTAAAGATTGATCAACTTGATTCTCTTGATTTTGAATGTTAGAGTTTGAGTCCAGACTGGAGTCCAGTGAGAGTCTTGAGGAGCAGCTGAACATTCGACTTAAAGACACTGAGACAAAGGTCGAGGTTCTGAAGACTGTGGATCAAGGTAAAGAATGGAAGAGAAAGAAAATAAATGGTCTGACACTGTGCAAAAATATTTGGCTGTTTGTTGATTTGAATTGTTCTATTCTTTCTACCAACCTCACTGAGAAGAACTGGAGGCCAGACTGAACGCCAGTGATTTGGAGGGACAAATTGAACGAGTGGCACAGCTCCAGAATGAAAGTAAAGGTAATCAACAAGTCAGTTATTAATGGCCAGTAAAGAATCTTATCCTAATCTCATCTAATCTCACCTCAAGATATATATTTAACTGAATGGTTGAATTTGAGCAGTATTTAGGACCTTGCTTTTAACAAACAGAGCTGGACAGCAGACTGACGGAGCTGACAACTAAACTTGGAGACACAGATGCAGTGGTGAACGCTCTGCAGACAGCTGATCAAGGTAAATGGTACAACATGTAAATGTGCATCATTAAAATAAAAAGTAGTTTTCTTTGGATTATTTGTGTGATAAAATGTTTTATGTTTTGTTCACGCTGAGCAGAATTGGAGGCCAGACTGAACACTGCTGATGTCGAGGCAGAGACACAAGGAGCCCTGGTGGCACAGTTACAGACTGAAATCTCAGGTAGATTAACTGGGGTTCAGATTATCATTCAGTGCCATCACATTATGAAGACATTATTTAACAATTGGAAGACGTCAGGCTAATGATTATGAAAATAAAAGTTAATATCTGTCATTTTGAATGTCAGAGTTTGAGTCCAGACTGGAGTCCAGTGAGAGTCTTGAGGAGCAGCTGAACATTCGACTTAAAGACACCGAGACAAAGGTTGAGGTTCTGAAGACTGTGGATCAAGGTAAAGAATGGAAGAGAAAGAAATTAAACGATCTGACACTGTGCAAAAATATTTGGTTGTGTGTTGTTTTCTTTTTTATTTATTCAAATTATTCTATCCGTCCTTCCAACCTCACTGAGAAGAACTGGAGGCCAGACTGGACGCCAGTGACTTGGAGGGACAAAGTGAACGAGTGGAACAACTCCAGAAGGCAAGTAAAGGTAAAAAATGACTAGTAATATAGATTTCCTCTCATGTTGTAATTCACATTTCACTTACTGGAAATCCATGCCACATTCATGTACCCGTTTTAATTGAATAGAGTTGAACATCAGACTGACAGAGCTGGGAAATAAGTTTGGAGACGTGGACACAGATGTGAAGGCACTGCAGACCATTGATGATGGTAAAAACACAGTTTTGTTTTGCATAACTCTGTTCAAGATATGTTTTGCGGTAATAAGATTCATAGATTGATATTTTGTTTTATTCCTCTATGTAATGAGCAGAGCTAGAAGCCAGACTGAACACCAGCGATGTCCAGGCAGAGACACAACGAGCCCTGGTGGCACAGTTACAGATGGAAGTTAAAGGTGCATTAACACATGAAGAAGAGATTACTGCATTAGCAAGTTAATAAGTGATCGATTTATCACCAGAAGACTCAGGACTGGCTGAAATCCAGATTTATCTTCTAGAGTTCGAGACCAGACTGGAGAGCAGTGAGAGTCTGGAGGAAGAGTTGGCTGCCCGGCTGGGAGTCACAGAAACTGAGGTGAACGGGCTGAAGGCTGTTGATCAAGGTAAACAAAGAGGTTCCAGCACTCGGTAGAAACTCTTCTTTGGTTGGAGAATAAAATATTCATATGTGAACCATTTGCAGGGTTATCCCTAAATTTTACATGATCTTGATGTTTTGTTATGTTTGAGAATTTCAAACTACAATTTTAATCCACTTCTTTGTTAAAATTGTTTGTGTCAAAGGGATGAAAATATTCACCTCATACTCCCTTGATGTAAAGCACTTGCCTTGTTGTTAAAATGTGCTGTACAAATAAACCTGCCTTGCCTTAAACCCAAGGACTGAATAGCAGGTTGACAGCCAGTGAGAGTCTGACTAGGGAGCTGAATCTCAGCCTTGAAAATGGACTGGAACAAGTGCAGGCACTTACTACAGCTGATCAAGGTGAAGAGAATGAAGAATTCCCTGTAGCACTGATGCTGCACATTACCCACATTTTGCTCGTTGCATTAATCGACATAATATTTGCCTAAATAATGAATCCTCATCTATTTCTAACAGAGCTGGCAGCCAGACTGGGACTCACTGAGAGCCTGAGTGAAGAGCTGAAGATCAAGACTGAAGACACAGAGAGGGAGATGAAAGCTCTGGAGACAGCTGATCAAGGTACCCTGACATGCA
Source organism: Paralichthys olivaceus (assembly GCF_024713975.1). NCBI lineage: Eukaryota > Metazoa > Chordata > Actinopteri > Pleuronectiformes > Paralichthyidae > Paralichthys > Paralichthys olivaceus. The sequence goes on along the minus strand of NC_091100.1, from coordinate 16,357,354 downwards.
ATTATGAATGAGGAGGGGGGTTATTATGGTGATCGACACACTACTGTATAGTCCATCTGATCTTTTCTCTGATTTAAATGAGAACTGAATTCATGCATAATCTTTTTTATTTTATCTTCCACTAGAGTTCATGTCCAGATTAGCAGCCAGCGAGGGCCTGGCTACGGAAATGAACACACGCCTTGGAGTCACTGAAACTAAAGTGGAGGCACTGGAGAGAATGAATAAAGGTAACAATATAGATATTCAATGGTGACTCTTTATTTAAATGTACCCTCTAGGCAGTCATTTTACTATAAATGTGAAGTAATTTACAAAATCCAGAATTCATGCTTTTCTTTGTTCCACAGAGTTAGATGCTAGACTGAATGCTGCCGAGATTTTGGGCCAAGACATGAAAACAAAGCTGGAAAAAACAGAGGATGAAATGGAGGCGCTTAAAAAAGCTGATCAAGGCAAGTGTGTCATTCAGACTGTATTTAAACTGTATATGGATGTTTCCTTTTAGTTTGTTCATCATGTAGATGAGCTCAGAGGGATTTTATTGTGATTACTATAGAGCTGGAGGCCAAACTGGAGACAAGTCAAACTGTGCAAGAGGAGCTGGAGAATAAGGTTGAACAAACAGCTGCAGCAGTGGAAGAGGTGAAGACGTCAGTGTCCAGAGGTAAAAACATTTACACACCATCATTTGACTTTAAAAATATGTAGATGAGCTCTTTTTTGTGCCTTTAATGTGCTTGTTCTCTACTTTCTCTCTAAGGCAACATAAGGACTGAATGTATGAATGCAAAATTTTTTAACAGATAAGGTGGCTTTCTCAGCTGCTTTGGAAGAGAATCAAATGCACATTGGGCCATTTAACACTGAGACCACTCTCGTTTACAAGAAAGTCATCACTAACATTGGTGACAGCTATAATCCCACAACAGGTAATGTCCACGTATCTGCTTGCTGATTTAATCTACATAATAAAACATAATACCTGGGAAATGGCTTTTGTTCAACAACAAATAAAAATAACCTTCCTCCTTCAAACTTCCCGTACAGGAGTCTTCACTGCACCGGTCAATGGAGTTTACCACTTCACCCTCTACTCTCATGCTAACGGAGGAAACCCCGGCTTTTTGCTGCTGTACAAGAACGGCGAGGCTGTTGTGGGCATTGCGGAACACCCAACTGCGTCCGACGTCACAGATAACGGATCTAACGGAGTCGTGCTGCTTCTTCAGAAAGGAGACCAGGTTGACGTGCACATGGAAGCCAGGTCCTGGGTCTGGGCAGACAGCGATCGCAACCTCTGCACCTTCACTGGTGTTCTGCTCTACAGTATGCCCAGCGACGTGCCCAAAACCATTCTGTAACTTTACTCATGCAAACTGAACGAATTGCACATAATCAACTAAATCAAGGAAAGATAACATATATTGTGTTTCTGTGTATTTGTGCAACAAATTACACTATTTTAAACTGTGCTAAGTTATTTGAGTAACTGATGTTTCTAGTTATTTCTTTCTGAACTGTTTGTGGTTGGGGTATTTGCAGTCAAGATGTTATTCAGTTGTGTATATCTTTTTTTATTCTCCATTAAAATCCAATTAATTATGAAGTCATTCATTGGCCCACAGTGTTTCATCAGTATTTTGCTGAGTTATTCTTCATAAAACATACAAATCCTGACAAGTGTTCAGATCTGTTTAACATGCAGCTCACGTATTGTTCTTTTAGTGAACGTGCATAAGCGCCTACAGATCATATCAGCATTTAAGGGAATGAGAATCAGGTTGTATCGCAGAGTGACAGCCTAATGTTAAAATGACAAGCACATGCATGAGAAAAGAATGTTTCAGGCTTTGCATCCTGATTTCTTCACATGAAATCGAACATAGAGAGGGTGAGACATGCTTACACTTAATCCTCAGCTTTCCTCAGTTCTTTTAAGGAGGCAGGAAGGTGCAGTAGGGAAAAGCCCCATTCCCTCATCATGGCTCGATGTTTTTAATTAGCTCGTGGGTCAAAGACCCCATGGTGGGAGAACCCTTTGTGTGAAATCTCTGAGCTGTCCTGTTTAGATCCTCCTTCCTGCGAGAATCATGTCGACCTTCACTCTGACTCAACAGCTACCAACCGATTCAAATGTGCACTCGTCACTGCCTCTGTTGAAATATTCTAATATGTATGAGAAAGGATACCTAATTCCTTAAAGAAATCCTTGTCCTAGTGAACTGAAAGCAGAATAATCTTTCTGGGGAAAAAACATAGATGAAAATAAAGTTTTAAAATGTTTCATATCTGATATAATGCAAAACAGCATGCTAAGACAACAGCAGTGAGTTGTTTAGATGTAACCTATCTTTGATGATACTCTACTTGTTTTCTTAGAAGATAACGTTTTACCCTGGCAGAGTGAACAAGGATATTGTTTAGCTGGAGCGTCATCGAAGACCTGATGTGGATATTTGTTGCACTGTCACTCAGAACTGACTCCTCAGTCTCTCTTGCAAAATGTACAATAAGGAATTTAAGCCTGTGAAGCATGTAGACACATCAGGTCAATACAGCAAGGAGATCTGCAGCGCCATGTCGGTTTGTGTCATGGGAATAAAAACAGAGAGGGAGAGAGAGGGGAAAGAGGAAGAGAATAATGATATAAATATTATATATAATGTTAATAATAATATGAATCAAAATTATTAGTTAAAATTGAAATGATTATTCTCAGATTTTACAAATATATTTAAAAAGCTACAAATACTTCCTTCATCAGGATCACATCCAATTCTATGTATACGGTAACTGTAACTGCACCTATTTTACGATAGCAAGGAGTTTTGGGTTTTGTAGGTTTGTTGGTTTATCGGCTGACCACTTGATCAGGTCCGCTGCTGTGCTCCACACTGAAACAACAAATGTTGGAGACATTTGCATGAGGTTCTGCTCTAACATTTCGATTTTCTAGTGGATGGTTCCTCAGGGCTTCGTGTTCGGCCCACTTCTATTTACATTGTTAATGCATGCTTCCATTAGGAAACACTTTACAGATAGCCCTATTAGGCTAACTGTGATTTGTGAATATGGCTTTTACAAATTTAATGTGAATGAGTCTAATGACTAGTGATGTCATGCCAATTTGTACTTAGTGCCACCTGCAGGTTAAAGTGAATTATCTAATTTAGACTATTTATTTGTGCTTCATTCTATGACTTAGAAAATGCAGCTGATGTTGAGGGGAGTGCTGTTTTTTATTTTGTATATTAGCGTATGATATCATGCTAGCATATTAAATCTAGATGGTGTACAAGGCAAAATTACTAACTTTGTAGCACACAACAATAGGTCTTGCAGCTACTCCACAGCAAATTAAATTTACTAGTTGTGGCTAGTAGAGGACAGGGCAGCGACTTCTTTGTTTTGCCTAAATTATAATTTTTTTACATTCCATTCCATATTCATTTATTTATAATTACTGTTGAACTATATGTCACAGCTGTTTAATGTCTTCGTCATCATTGCTTCTTGTGGATAAAGTAAAGAAGGATAAAGAGGGAGTTCGAACTTGTCAGATTCAGAGACAGTGAGGGGCAAAATAAGAGAAAGAGGTAGAAAAAGGCACAAAGGACAATTGTAGTCCAGCAAAAAGCAACTGTTTGGATCAGTTTCAGGCCATCCTGCAGAGCACTGTGCTGCCCTTGCCACCCATCGCCTGTCTGCAATAACCCCAGTGGACATTTACAGTTACAGGCACGCTGACCTTTGTGCTCTCAGCTCGCACGTTAAGTCAGGACGTTCAACTACTTATTCATTATGCACCAGGATGTTTGTTTGCTTTGTTGTTTGCATGAGGCTGATAAATACATGATGTGTTACTTTGTTCTAGCAGGTTGGACGGAAAATAGACCAGTGTGACCTGCGCCTAACATTCCCTGCTCTCATGCTGTTCTTTACTTTATTGTATGAAAGCCTCTGGCCACTGGAGCTCTGTTAAATCCTGCTGTACAAATGTATGTGTATGTTTACATGTAAGTAAATAAATGTATGATTCTGAATATCTTTGCAATATAATACCATTGTTCAGTCACATAATCACATAGTCTTTTGCCTGTGTGAGTATCTGAGTGTTTATTTGGTACCTGTCTATGTGTGTGTGTGTCTATGTGTGTGTCTATGTGTGTGTCTATGTGTGTGCGTGCGTGCATGCGTGCATGTGTATTTTAATGTGTGTCTTTGCCTGTGTGCATGTGCATGGGCACTTCTGCAGACATCTCTCTCCCATTAGATCTAATGCTTCATGACAGTTCTGGATCAGACTGCAAGCTATTCAAGGCTACTCTCCTCACTGCACACACACACGAGCCAGCACAAGCACTAACCAGTGCTCCTATAACCCTCATCCTCCATATGGAAAAAGATATTAAAAAAGATATTTAAAAATAAAACAAGCAAAACACCGCCCTAACAACCATCACTGTTCCAGGCTGCAACTTGAATATCCGCCTTGCTGTTGTTATCAGATTCCTCTGAGGAATGTGTGTGCTGTGGAGCAGATACAGTGGGCATCAGGCCATGCCTCAGTGGTCTGTTTTTTAAAAGCATTTCTCAGTACAGTATATTCTGTGGTTGGTTTCATTCACTAATGACACTAATGAGCAGCGTTGGGGGTTACGTGAAAATCCTACAATGCAAGCAGCACAGTAGATAAACACCTTTTCATATGATTATGATTCTTTACAGACAGAATGGTCAAAATAAATACAGATGTGGCAGAGACATCTATATATTTACAGTAGCACACTGGTATATGCTATAATGATGTTCATTAAAAATAGCAATATAGGAGAGGAGATACACTGGCATTATATAGTTTGCATGCCTGCTTCATTAAAACTCGTGCCTTCAGTATCACTGTCTCATTTGCTGCTTCCTTCTCACTTCCTCTTTTTCACCTCCTCCTTCCCCCCTGACTTCTTCTCACTCACGTCTCTAACCCGCAGATGAGGTGATTTTGTGAGACTACTTATAGCTCCGGTCTGGAAACATTGGTTTGAGTGCTCAGTAGTTGGTGTTTAAAGAGTGTAAAAATGAAGCTACCACTGCATGTGAGATGTGTCCAGATGGCAGGTCTGTGATCACTCAGGTTATTGCTATTCCTAGTCCTGAAACTTTCTGAGGAATAAGTCATTCAGCAACATGACTAGAACTACGGTACTCCTCTGCATCCTATAAGAATAGTTCGTAATCTTGTCGCCTGAAGCAAAATAATTGGGTCTGATCTGATTATAAAGGAGCAAACTACCTCCAAAGTTATGAGACTGTGAGAACTTAGTTAGGTCTTTCTCCTTGCAATGGAGCACATAAAAAATAGATAAATGTTGATGCTGGTTGTGAAAGACTAGCCTTCCCTCTTAAAAGTTTATTAGAAGAACAACATCATGGAGCAGGAGTCCAGCAGATCATCATGGAGCTGAAAAATAAAAGATCCTGAGTAGAGCTGAATAAAGCAACTACAAAAAGTATGAAGTCACTGGCCTGTTTCTTGCGTTAAACATGTCCCCTGCAGGAGTCATATCTTCATAAGGTATCTACAAGAGGGCAGGATGGTTTCATTCCTCAACACTACACCTGGCATTTTACAGCTTCGGGAAATTAGACGATTTTGTTGCAAAAAAGATCCAAGCGCAGAAGAAAAATACGAGAGCAGAGAAGAAATCCAGAAGCAGACACGTCACACGTCCACAGAAGAAGCCTGAGTGTGAAAAGACAAGCTGAGGCTGGAGTGCAGGACATCTGAGTGCAAGCGCACAGTTTGGGCACAAGCAAATCTCTAATGCTCTCCAGAAAAGCTGCAGAGAGTCATCATTAGGCTTTTATTTTTGTTCCTTCCTTCAGTGACCAAACACACATATCAGACTCTGCTCTTTTTCTAAAATCGTATTAGCCTCCTTTTTTTATTTGCTCCCTTCTTTCTCAGTGAGGTGTAAATTCACATTAGTTTGAGTATTCCTCCCAGACAGGAGCTTCCAATGACTGGTTATATAGGTCAGAGTAAACAAAGTGAAAACTGTGTGCCATTGCGAGTGTGTGTGTTCTGTCACATGTCTGAGACCCTCTCATCTCATCCACCAACGCAGCTATGTTGCAGACGTGACCTCCCATAGCAGCTCATATAAACACACATATGCACAACATTGCATGAGAGCTTTGCTTAATCGGAGTGGCAGGTGCTCCCCCACCCTGCCGCCATGAATAAACCACAGATGTTCCAATACCACTTTTCCCCATAGTGATACAGATACCTGGAACTTGCATATCGGCTGATCCAAGACCCAACTCAAAGTATATAATATATATAATTTTCTAACAGCTATATGCTACTGAACCAGTATGGAAGTGATGTTTGCTATCACTGCATTGCACTTTAGTTGTGATTGGCAACATTAGTACCACCCCTCAAACTGAATTCTTGCATACAGTACATATCATTGTTTTTCTTGTGCATTTTTCTTGCGTGAAATATTACCCAGTATTACCCAACTACCGCAAATCCATTGTTTTACCATTGGCAGTACAGGGCAACTGCTGTTTTGGAGCAGCAAAGAAGAACTGTTGGCAGGTGAATCTATAAACTTCTTCTGATCTGAACATCTCTAGAATAAACCCTGCAGTCTATATAGGTGCTTCTCTTTGGAAAATCCAAAAACCTATTCATCCTCCCACAAAACCTTAATCCTACATGATGAAGTTTAAAAAAGCCCAGTCAGAAAGGTGAAGGGGTTTAAATGAAATCTGACCAAAATCTAACATCCACAACTTGGCAATGTAACATCATTGAAATTTCATCAATTATCATTTAGCATTTAAAAAAAAAAAAAACACGTTGACATAAACTGTCTCAGTTTCATTGAGACGTCACTCATCCTATGAATGCAACTTTAGGATGAATAGATAAATCAAATGCAACACAGAGTAGAACACAAGATGAAATTACTGACATCAAAATAAACTTCTCACTTCAGCCTAAGACAAAAGAAACAAGCTTCTTAAAATCTTCATAGAAAACAAGGTTAACGAATGTCCCATCTGCTGCAGCTGCTTATATGTGAATACACTTCTATCCAACCTGTGAGGTCAAATTCAGCTGGTAAAATAATTAATAGTTCAACCTTCTGTCAAATGTAATTTGAGGAACACTGTCCTTGGATTATCTCTGAAAATGTCACCACTGTGAGCTGTTTCTAAGGTCAGCCTGCACTTGGGAGTGTTTTTGAGTAGGTTCATGTGTGTACAAGTGTGTGCCCGACTGGGTAAGTATACTGAAAACATATACTCATATAGATATGCATCTGTGTGTACAGAAGCCTGTGCATGTGATGCATCCTGCATGTGACCGTGGGCCATCATGGATCGAGCCCAAGGTGTGTGACGTGAAATTTGCGTCCTTCCTATGAAAATAGTAGCGGCTCTTCCTCCTGCTGTGTCATGGCCTGGCTGAATGTCTGACTCTGAACGGTCACAGCATGTTCACCCTACGTCCGTGGGGCGGAATTAACCTTCCAGTCCGTCAGAGAGAATCGATAACGCGGTCAAACATTACATAGACTGACACAAACTGACTGATAATGGCCAGAGAGTTCACAAACTAAAATAAGAGCATTTGGAGTGCTGTAAATTGCTGCATCTGACTTACAAGTCTACTAATTTGAGACACAAACTGATAATCAGAAAAATAAAAAACAATATGGATGTCACTTACATGTAGCTAAAAGGTTCAGTGTATAAAATTTAGTGACATCTAGTGGTGAAGTTGCATGTTGCAGCTGAACACCCCTCACCTCACCCTCCCCTTCCAAACATGAAAGAGAACCTGTGGTAGCTTAAGTTGTCATAAAAACTCAAAACTACTTGAATAAACATGGCAGCCTCCGTACAGAGGACCCTCTCCTGATGGAAATATAAAGTGTTACGACCCTGGCTATACTTATATCAGCTGTGTCTGTGTTTTCTCTCTCCCTGTCTCTCCACTGTGGTGCTTGTGTGTGATGTGTTGCAGGTGTGTTTGGCTCAATGACTGCCTGAGTGGATGATTGACTGTGAGTGTGTAAGTTTGAATCCAGGGAGCTGATTGGTTCCAGCCTCCAAGCTTGCAGGTTAAGAAGACAGCTTCCCCCTGCTCCTGTGGTCTCTCCTCTTGTCACTGCTAGTCAGAATTGTAACTTGTGAAATGTGTTAAAATCTGTTGCTTTATGTACTGGTTTGGTAGGGGTGGCTAGCATTTTGTTTAACCCTTGTTTTTGAATTAGGAGTTAGTAACTTGTCTTGGTTTCTTTAATTTGAGTATTTTAGGTTGCTCGCCTTCAGGTTGTTTTTGTTCGTTGTTTTGCTGTTGGCCCACCCTGATGCAAAAAGAGTTTAAATAAGCCTTAAAACAGGCTGTAATAATGTGTTGCTGGTGGTTCTTGGGAGCTGAGAAGAAGGGAGACCCATTCATCATGTGGGGACTGGGTTTTCACCTGGGCTGGGTTGTAACAAAAGTATTTTAATATAAAGGGCCCAATGTAGGGTAAAGAAAACAACAATTTGTTCATTTTAGTTCACACGCTAGTGAAAACAACAGTAACAGTAATATATATTCAATTTTTGCCATTAGATCCCTTTCACCTAAATCTCACACACTGAACCTTTAAGCTTTGAGGAAATTTAAGCACCAATGTATTTAGACAGGTCAACTGGTGGCAATAGAATACAATATAGATAATTATAGTCACCTGAACCTAAGAGCATCATGTCTTTGCACTGTTAAAATTTGACCTTTATGTCTAAATCATGTAGAATGCCACCCTGTAAAATCTGATAAGTCTCACTGGGATGTACAGAGAGCCCAGCTCAAAGGTTTGGACCACAGAAACACTGGGTGTCTCTCTGTCTGACTGGGATGCTCACATCATCAGAATGCTAATATGCATGTGTCTGTGACCTTGCAAGTGTGTGTATGTGCATCTGTCCTGAGGCTGTGACCTTAATCTGGAGCACAAGGGTGACACAGGCTCAGACCAGACAGTGACAGAGATGACCTCATGCATCGAAACATGCACACGCAGGCAGACACACACAAACACACACACACACGTGTTGAGCCTTGCTTACCTCTGGGGCTATGTAGTCTGGAGTGCCGCAGAAGGTGCGCGTAGTGACTCCCTCTGACATTTTCTCTTTGCACATGCCAAAGTCTGCGATCTTAATGTGTCCCTCAGAGTCCAGCATCACATTGTCCAACTTCAGATCCCTGGGGAAGTGCACATTTTTATTTCAAAAGTATTTCCGTCAGTCTGCTTTCATTGGTGACAGTAAGAAAACCCTGCTGCTGGGAATTTTCATCAAAAGGAAAAACAAAGAAAGATAATTCACTGCAGGGTGGCTAACTGCAGCAATGGTACAAGTTACAAGAAAAACAGACATTTCATATATCAACAAATTTCTAATTATCATTTTAAAGCAGGGAAAAAGAAGAATGAAACAGGATGTGTTACACAGAGTAGGTGGTGGTAATGCACCTTGACACCCGAAGAACAAGAAGAACAACAAAATGCTTTGTAGCTGTGTAAACTAGTTGATACTCACCTGTAGATGATTCCTTTAATGTGCAGGAAGAAGAGACCAACAGCGATCTCTGCTGCATAGAACCTGCAATAACAACCACACATTTACAGACTCTCAACAAGGAAAATCGACCATTACAATACCTAATGAAATAATTTCTATTCTGACACATCCACACCTTATATCTTTACATATCTCACTCAATGTCTTTAACTAATGTAACCGTGCAATCATAATTTAAGATACATTTTACATTGTAAAGATTCTTTTTATATTGAATATGTGTTGTATTAATTAATTTTGTGCTTACACTAAGTGTACTGCAACATAGTAAATTTCCCCACAATGGGACTAATTAAGAACAATGTTATGTCATGTTACGTTATGTTGTGTTATCTTACGCTGTGTTATCTTATCTTACAAGTATGTTAAGAGGCCAAACTAAAATGACAATGATGTTTAACTGGAATGTCTTACACTGCCTGAGGTTCCTTGAACTTCCCCACTTGTTGGATGTGGTACATGAGGTCTCCCCCATTCACATACTCCATGACAAAGTAGAGACGATCCTGTGGTCATTCAGAGAGAGATACAAGGGAGAGATGCAGATTGAGAGAAAAATATGAAATATTACATAACATTATTTCACGCAAAATAGCAAGTCCCAAAAAATCTGTAAAATTACACATTTGTCTTTTCTGTCAAAGCTCTGAAAGATGCAGCCTAGTGTTACAGTCTCCCCGAGCCTTGCTGTCTGAGTCGATCTGAGCTCCTCTTGCTACACTCTCCATGACAAGGTGACCTAAAAAGCCCCCAACAAAGCGCTTCATGAAAAAAAAAGAAAACACTCAACATCAACTCGACATCTGTCAGGAAATATTTTCTTTATCTTCCTGAACAGCGGTGGTCCCCCGCAGCTCGTGTTTGATGGTCCCATGGTAGCAAAGCAAAAAACAACACAACTAGCCCACAACAGACCCACACTGTTGGCAAAGCTGGACCATCCACCCAGAGAGTCACTACACGGCACAGTAGCTCATCTTCTCTACACTCCTCACATTAAAACTGTACTCTTCCATCCCACACATAAAAAATTGAAAATGGCCTAGATGTTAAATTAACTAAAAAGTCAAATGGTGCAGAGGATGTCTTGTTCAACACAGAGCAAAAATGTTTTCATTTTGTACAAACCCCTGAACAAATAATTTAAACAAAGCAACAAAATAAAATGCTATTCCTCCAAAATCAAATTGAAGAACACAAAAATCAAAAGCTAAATTTTGCACTATTGATGTTCATCATTGAATCATTTCAGCACAGTTGCATTAACCTGCAATGTTGATGAATAGCCGATTAATTATTTCGGTTTTACATATCTTCCTATCATGGGTGAACCCCGCCTCTCATCTGCTGTCAACTATGATTGGTTCCACCCCACCACGGCCCTTAAATGATAAGCAGTATATAGATATACCTTTGATGATGGTATTTCAATACAAGAGCTCTGGCAGAAAGTAAACTGAGCACCATCATACCTATCAGATTTAAAATCTGGTTTGCCTTGTTTTATTTTTTTACCAACATAAAAACCAACTTATATGAAACTGCAACAGTGTAAGAAAATACAGCAGATCCACCACTGTGTGAAACATCATATGAAATAGATACAAAACTGACATATGAAAATTACAGATAGAAGTTACATTGAACAGCAAGTCTGTATGCTGGATCATTGTGTCTCATAGGTTTATATTGTAGAGGTTATGACATGCATGCAGAAAACAAGAAAACTGTACAATATAGATGCAATGATTCTTTTAAACAAATACAATCTGCAAGGATATGTATTGTGGGAATTCTTGAATGAGGTTGTGAGGTTAAGTAATGCTGTTTATGTATGTGGGAAGTAAAAGTGGGAGAATGAGTTTATGTATCTCTTTCTGTTCCCTCTGTCCGCCTGCTTTTGCTACAGCTCTGATCAGCAGTTTCAGTTCAGCTTGGCCTCGTTCAGCTATGCAATTGTCGAACTGCCGGCTGAGACACCAACAGGCTTTGTGATTTAGCTAACGACTGATAATTTTCATTGGGCCTAAAATGTGTGAAAGGAAGGGGCCATAAACAAGGGCTGAAGAAAGTGTCCAGTGGTTTTGGAGATTGACCAATTCCACAGAATTCAAAACGACATTGGGATGTTTGACATTGTTTGTGTCATGAAAGAGACCATCATACAAAACCAGTGTGGATATATCACCAGTCAACAAGAACACATCAGATATAATTGTCTGTGACATCATGAAAAGAATAAGGGAAATGTATCTGAATTGGATTCAGAGAGTGTTTTAAGAATTTGTAGACATACATGAAAGACACAAAGTGTTTTAGGTTGCAGTCTGTGTGAGTATGTCAGCTTATTGCGCGTAGACCAGCCTTGGGAACTACATAAAAAATTTTTACAGACTCATATGAGGCCTACCTGACATTTGACCTTTCAGCACTGGAATCTAATCAGTTAATCTATGAGTCCAGGTGACAACTGGTCAAAATCTGAAGATAGGGAGACTTCCGATATGCTCAGGAGCCGAAAAACATGTTTTGTGAGGTCACCGTGACCTTTGACCACCCAAATCTAATCAGTTAATCGACTAGTTAACAAGTTAACACATTTGAAAGTATTCTCTCATGTCGTGAAGATAACATGTTGACAAGGCAGAGTGTTGTGGGATCATGATGACCTTCAAATGACTATGAAAAACACAAAGTAAGTTGTGTGTGTGTATGATGGTGTGTGTGCACTTGTATATATGAGAGCACGTCCCTCCACTTGTAGAGTACATGCTCTCAGGTTGTGTGGTCTGGCTTAGGTATGACTCAAAGTCAATACAAGTGCGCGCACATACACACACACACAAGCCTCAGCCTCCTAATTTGGGTTTGTTTGTTTCCTCTTTCCTTTTTTTTCTTTATTGTACTGGTCTTAAATGTCCTCTACTGCTCTCTTCATCATATGATGAGTAATATGTTTAGCTAAAAGCCCCTCAATGAATTAATTTGACCTGAGATGAGGTGACTCGTCCTGGTGTGTTTCCAGGAGCACTTTACCTACCACAGTCTGGAAGCACGAGTGGAGCTGTGTGAGGAAGGGCGGCTTGTCCTGTTGGGCCAGGACTCTCTTCTCCACCATGGTACATTCCACGTCGTCATCCTGGATCACCACGTCCTTCTTCAGGATCTTGATGGCGTACAGCTCTTCAGTGGCCTTCATCTCTGCCAGCATGACCTTCAGGGTAACAAAGACATCGGTCAGAGACGTCTTGCTACCAGTGACAAAGAGAGCAGTCAGTTCAGATGCCTCACCTTGCCAAAGCTGCCCTTCCCCAGCACAGCCAGGAAGGAGAAGTCGGCGAGTTTGACATGGTCCAGGCTGTTGAACGGCAGCTGGCCGGAGGTGGTGTCATCCGTTTCGTCAATCACCTTCTTACCTGGTCCTAGTTTGGCTTTCTGCACCCAGGGCACAGAAGATATGGCGTGTGAGAAACATACATCTTAAAGGTCGCACACATAGAGAGTAAAGCTGCAGTGTGTAGTTGAGTCGAGAATGTGAGGTGTATTTGAAAAGTTATCAGATTGGAAAGATGCAGAAGCAACTGTTGAAAGTTTCTTCATCTTTACCTGTTGTGTAATGTGAAATATTTCCAGACCAAACAATCTAATTTCTTTGGTTTCTTTTTTAAGCCTCTACAGCAATTACTAATGATCAATGAATGATACTAAGTATAATACAAATACATATTTCAGATGATTTAACTTCATTCCTAAAATGACACTTGACAGTTTGGGTCATTTTCTCTCACGCACACTGTTTATTTGCTCACTCACAGCCATGATGTAACATGATACGCATTCAACATTAAGAGGGTGGAATGAAATTGAAGTGAGATGTGATCAAATAAATGATTCTACACACAGATTAAATAAAATAATGTACTAAACAATAGGATACGTTATGCTTTATTCACGACTGTGATTTTGTTATTGTATTGACCAATAAATAGCTAGAGCTGTGACCCAGTCCTCATAAACATGATAACAAACAGTTCTCATTAAAATCAATAACAACCTCAGTACTGGCTCTTAATGTCAGCTTAAAGAGGCAACACATTTTAATGGTAACAAATGTTTACACCAAGTAAAAGCCTCAAACCCTTTTCCCATTTTAATTTAAAGACCTGGAGAGAACTGACACGAGGAGCATCAACATGAGACGACATGCTTTAATAACCTTTCAATAAAAACATGAGGCAAAGGCTGGTGAATTACATGTCAAATAATATCTTCTGTTTCAAAAGATTTTTACATAATTTAAATTGCACTAAAATCATTAATAATAAATAAGTCTATGTATATGTGTATTACATCTCAAACAAAGTTTTAAACTCTAATATTTTATACCATACCATCCTATATAATGATAGCTTGATCTATACATTGTATACCTTTATTTCAATATATGCTTAAACTAGTGTGCAATGTACATCGTTGTGTAATCATCCTGTGCCACTGCACCTTACCCAAGTATTTTTCACTGCAAATAAATATTTTCTGTTGTGAAATGTATATATTATTAACATATTCTCTGTATTTTTGTTTAACTTAATTTAAATTTGATTTTATTCAATTTTATACATTCACATGTTCTCTTGCCTCCCTCATTTTAACTATCTGCTGCTGTAACAAGTGAATTTCTCCAGCAGGAATCAATAAATCTTCACTTAACTTTATCTATCAAAGCTAATCCAATTGTTGTAATTAGGCTGCATCAAACTGCATTAACTACAATTGATTAGTGTGGCTGCAAGTTAAGGAAAGGATGCCACCTAGTGGCATATTTGCAAACATGTAAAAGGATTTTCCTGTTTTCATGTTTTTCCCTCATGCCGAGCTCATGCTCATATCTCTGACAGGAGCAAGATGCTTCAAGAAGCTTGCTAGAAAACTGCAGAGCATTATGCTGAAAAATGCACAACCTCGCGGCAGTCTGAATTATAAACAACCATCCCGTATGACACAACTTTCTGCACTTCACTGTCTTTCTGCACAAAACACACACCACGTTGTCACACTAACAGACGGGCACAAACAGATCCAAAATCATGCTGAACCCTGACATCATAGGCATCACCTACATACACATGCTACAAAGAAAGATCATTGTTCTGCTGCAGCAAGGATTTTAACAAACCTATGTTAAATTGTCCACTTTTCTTACCTAGATAGAGAGAATCATAATCTATCAGTGTAGGTAAGGGGGAAGTCATAAGTAACCCTTATGAGCATCCTGCACCTTTAACAGCCAGAGGTCACTTTAACATCAACAAAGAATCTCTAACTGCACTACATGGTGACAAAAATCTTTTCCCCCCCAAGGAAACTAATGTTTAGTAATAAAATGGTTTCTAAACCTTTTCAATAACTGTGATCCTCAGGAATAGGAAACAGGATATGATTGTTGTTACCTTTCAACAGACTAATACAACAAATCTTTATCAGGTTTCACCTTCATGAATCACTTCAACATTCAGTTTATGGCCAGCTCAGACTATTTCATAACACCTTGATTGAATGAGGACATGTAACTTCAGACAACCAAATGCTGAGCAGCTTTAGTTTGGTTAATGGTGCCTTAGTCTGCTCCTAATGTAGGAGAGCAGCAGCAAAAACT
Organism: Paralichthys olivaceus; assembly: GCF_024713975.1. Lineage (NCBI taxonomy): Eukaryota > Metazoa > Chordata > Actinopteri > Pleuronectiformes > Paralichthyidae > Paralichthys > Paralichthys olivaceus. The sequence goes on along the minus strand of NC_091100.1, from coordinate 16,342,041 downwards.
CAAAGCAGAGCAAACCGCACCAGACCACAGCACACCTGTGAGCTTTTAGCCAGTGAAAAGAGCCTGGCTGAGCCGAGCCGAGCGAGCAGCAGCCTTACTTCCTTCCTCTCAGACGCACCTGATCAGAGTCTTCCACAACTGCTTGGTCCTGAAACCACAGGGAGAAGGGAGCCAAAGGAGCTGACTCACTTAGAGCACTGGAGTATAGGCAGCTGGGTTATATACGCAGAGATGTGGAGGGTAATAGGAATGTATAGCTTCATACACACAAACCAAAAGAAAACTGTGGCTCTCAGTCCAGTAGAACTGAACAGAAAATGATGAGTAAAGTTGGTTTGGAAAATATTACTGATTATGGCATTGCATATTAAACACAGACGCAAACATACAAACTCACATCAAGAGTCCTCATGATGATGGTATCAAACACAACCATAGAAAGACAAGACAACTTGCACAACACACAGAGATACTCCTCCTTATTTTTGACACGTTTCAGTTCAGTGCTGACATCTAGTGGTCATCATTGGTTGTGTTACACTTTATACTAAGTGTGGACGCATTTGCAGTTCATTCCTTCCTGGTGTGAAGATACAACTGTGCAGAAACTATGACACACAACGCCTCAGCGAGCAGGAAGATAAGAAAACATTAATGACCGTACACATCCAGGTTATAATTGCAGTTACAGTGATGATATGCACACAACATGTAAACAGGCAGAGTGCCCCACAGACAGCACACACACACAGAAGCCATGAACTGTGAGAAGTACAGTGTCAGGATTTACTAACAACCCTCGGACAAACTCTGAGGAACAGGAAGCAGTGAAAACAGAGAAATTCTCACCTGATTCAAATAAACACGATATGCATCAATGTTCCACATACTGTACATGTAAGGTGAAGAAATTCAATTTAAACAAATGGACTTGTGCTTAAGTTATTATTGAGATTTTCCCATAATTTTGTGAGTTATTCCAAGTATTTTGATTTAAAAGACTAGTTTGCTCCATTCTTCCCCTATTCTTCTTTTTTTTCCTTTTTTTTATGGATACCAAACTAACATCCAGAACAAATTGTTAGTAAATTGGATCGATTTGCAGTAGTTTGGAACCACATGCAAATGATCGGACATGTGGAGGAGTGAGGGAACAACAAGAGGAGAGGAGGGAAGGAGAGGAGAGAGGGCTACCTTTAGATTAAAGTTAATCTGGCAGTCCTGAGGGCAGGGGGAGAGGAACAGAGAAACTCTTGCATTAAATATGAACAAGTGACACAGGATGAAGAAGCATTTGGACAGTATAGGTCTCACCAAGCACAAAGGAGGGAGCAGGAGGCTAAGGAGGAAAAAGGGAGAGAGCCACAGACAGTTTATGACGAGGAAAAGGACAAAGAAGAGAGAGAGGTTCTCCAGGTCGTACAGCCTCCAAACAAGATCATTAAGTCAAGTAGACGGCACATTTTGGAGACCTGAGGGACTGCAAACGATTGCCTTTATTGTAGCTATACCAAACAGTATTGCTAATGGGGTAATGCTTTCTAAGGTGATAATAAAGTATTTTTAGTTCCAGCTTTTTGCTGATTTATGACTGCAATGTGTGTGTGTGTGTGTGTGTGTGTGTGTGTGTGTGTGTCATTCAGGTGACTGTACTTTGTGTGTTACCATGACAACATCATACAGATAGAGGTCAGAGAATCAACTCTCTGTTCTAAGACCTAGAATGACCTTCAACTGTAAATGGAAGAAAAGGTATCAAACTCCAAAACCATGGCTGGTCATCCTTGTATGGCATATTTGCTCTATCTTCTGAAAAAACGTTTTTTGAAAGCTCATAAGAAAAGGTTTTACATAATGTTTTGATAGGCTGAAAAATGTAAATCTCTGCAAACATAATTCGGAGAGATCTGCCCACACGAATCACATGATTTTTGGCAAAGGTAACGCAGTTCTCAACTGAGTACAGCAGGGGTATTTGCTCCTGACCTATTATTTGCTCTCCGCTAAAGGACTGCTCAATCATATGCTGTATACTGGGTTAGGTGTGATTGACAGAAGTAGGGATGATTCTTATCCAATACTTTTGTAGCTGCTGTTTGGTAAACGACCTAAAAAGTAAATGGACATTTTTATTCAAAAAGCTTATTTGTAGTAGCAGTGGTTTTAAACACATTTACAGTTATTAAAGGGGTTTTACATTAATACAATTCCTTTAAGGTAGGATATAAATTAACAGCTTTTATCACTTAAATAATAAATCAATCAACAAATTATTTTTGGCTTTCATTCCCCACCATGACCTTCCATCATGCCTTTCAATCAGTTCTACTTCTACCCACAACTCTCCACTATGTGCAGCAGAGATGTCGTGGAAAATACGTTTCTAAAGTCTCCTCCAGAGAACAGGGCTCCCACTGAGTGACTGAACAATACGAGACACAATCAGAAGACCACAAAGAACATTGATTGGCTCTCAGCAGGCCAGAAACACGGATTCAGCAGAGTGCATGAAGGAAAAGAGGATGTCGTTATGTCTCACAAACCTCCTTATGATATGTTATGATGATAAGCGCCTGATAATTTTCTATTAATTATGAAGATCTTCATGGGTAGCATTTAATTTAGAAGAAAAAAAATCACATTAGAGGAAAGAGGAGAAGATAAAATATTTACATTTATCCTTTAAAAAGTGGTTTGGTTAAACTTTAGCATGAACATCAGCTACACTGACTATAGTGCAATGAGTGGTGATTTTTGAGGAAATAAAAACTTAAATCTGATGTAGGTGTATAATTCTTTTGATAACATTACAAGGAGCCTTTAAAAACTGGGTGAATTCAAGGAACTAAAATTCAGTCTTCATTGCAGCAGCTTGTGATACAAAGACCTGCAAACCACCTGGCAAAAACTGTATAAAATCTATATCTATATAAAATACCAATGAATCATGTTTTTTTGTCTAAACACGGTTGTGGTTATTAACAAACTGATGATAGAAACTGAAGAAAAAATCATTTATAACAAGATACAGTATCAAAACGTCTCGGTCCATCCACGTCTTTGTCAAAGAGAATGTGTCAGTAGATTAAAAGAAAGCGGTTGGTACAAAAGATGATGCTTCAAAGTCCGTCCTTGAGCTGCTTTCACTGAACTCAGGACAGGAATCTCTCTGATGTGAGGAAAAAAATGCTCACAGACATCACACACTCTATTCATTGAAGAAATTCATTCTCCTGCGTCACGTGACCTTGACTAGAGGAAGTGTTTGAAAGCTGCAGCTGCCGCACTGTCGTCTTTAATTGAGCAGCTGTTTAGCTGAGGAGAACATGTGACCAGTCGATGATTCTGATGGACGTACTTGTTTTTAAGGTTTGCACGTCTGGACCAACAGCACAGATATTCATATGCACCCAATAATAGCGCATGAAGTAAAAAAAAAAAAGAAGTTGTTGGATTTATTTAAATGAATGAACAGCAGTAGAGTGATTTAGGAAAGAAGCCATCAGTATGACAGCCAGAGACAGAGCTACCAATATTCCAGTATTAACCAGATTATGACAATAATCTGAATAAACTCATACTTGGAATAAAAAATAATCCCATTAATACATGTGGAGTATTCCGATTTTAGACATGTATATGTATTAATCACAGTACTCGATTAGAGTCTTAGGGTTTTCACAGCAGTTTGCAACATCAAAATACAAACTACTCCTTGATGACAGAGGCCATGTCATATTGATTGTGTGCTTTTTGATCTTGTAGACACTTCAGACAAAAACTCAGTTAACAAACGACTAGTTGGGATCATTTTAGTGTGATGCTCACCTCAAATTTCTGTCTCAGTTCCTCATTACCATCATCCTCCTCTGAGATGGGAACGTTGTAGTATTCCCCCTCCTCCTGGCACAACAACTTATACCTGGAAGAGCGAGTCAAGGAGAGAGGGAGAAAAGACACAAATGAACTCAGAGAGAAATATTGGAAGATTAGATTACAGATTCATTCCTTTTCCTTCTGTGTCTCTATGCAACTGCTCTACTCTCTCCTTCATCTTGACTCTCTAATGGGCCTGGATACAGTTCAGATTAAATCAAGATGCCTCTATGCGGTGTATTCGACACCATCATTATTGGTAGCACAAATCATGTAAGAGATGTAAGATTATCTCTTCCTCCTATGGGACAAAACCACTGATGATGAAGGGCCACAGCTCCAGGTACCATCAGTACAGTACTGTAAAGTGTTTTAGTGGATATATAAAGGCAAGGGGGGGCAGCTCTATACTGCACTGTTGACACTTCTACTCTTTCTACTGATGTTTGTTGTGTTTTGCTGTTTCTAGTTATGACTAATGGGATCATTAGTGCTTAGAAGAGCATCACCAACAAAACTATACTGTTTATTATTGTGTTGGTGTTAACGTAATTTAATAAAACATCACTGTCTGAGGCTTATTCAACATGAATGTAAGTTGCCAGAGAAACATTGTCAGCGCTGAACAACAATTTATGAAATCTGTCAAATTATACAAGTTTTAAAATTCAAATTAATTTTCTTATGTGTTCAAATATGTGTCATTGCAACGAGGGAATATTTTGTACAGAATAAGAAAACAGGGAGAAATTAGCTATTTGCTGAGTGAGATTTAAATTTCCTGGCCTTTAAACTGGTAACTAGACCCTTCTTAAATCCCACTCTGTATAATTTTAAACAATACACAATGACAATAGTGCTGAGGTTACCAGCCACAGACTGGAGACTTCATGAGCTCGGACACTCCGAAAGAAAGGGCTCCCATGAAGTCATTCCTGGTGGTCCGGTCCCAGTCCCACACCTCCACCGACAGCCTGCGGTCCTTATCTGTAGGTTTCAGCTTGCTGTGCAACAAGGGGATGGCATCATGGTTATTACAGATCAAACACACACATATGCAGTATTTATACTGTGCTGGTTGAAAAACAGTGCACTGTAATAGAGAATGTTATTGTTATCATAATTTCATTAAGTAAGCAATCAAATAAAACTGGTGATAGAATTCTAGTAGCAGCAACACCACTACCAGCAGTGGTACGTGTTTCAATGGTTTTATATATTAGAAGCAGTACAACTTGTTTATGCTCTAGTTATTAAACAAGCACTGATGTTAAATTTAGATTACATTATATTCATTAAGCCATGTTAGAAAATAAACAAAAGTGTGCTGCAGGCTGTGGGTGCTAACAGCTGATCAACTCACAACTTAAAGGTCTCGTTCCATTTGGGGTTGAGGTTGGAGCGGATGGTTTTGGTCTTCTGCTTGGTCTCATTTTTGGGGTCTGGTATGAGCTTCAGCTTGACATACGGGTCAGACAGGCCGTTGGGGTCCATGGGGATCAGGTTTTTACCTTCGCCCACTGAGGAAAATAAAGAACAGAGAAAATTTGTCTTGAGAAACATAAATGTAGACAAATTGTAGCCTGCATTCTGCCTGATTCTGTGCAACACTTTAATTGGCATTTTCATCACATATCACAATACAAATATAAGATACTGATTAATTTATTAAATTATTATTTATGAATCATTATTAAATAAATCATTGGCCACTTAATCACTATATTGCATATACAAGTATTAAAATCAGATACGGAGGACTTTGTTTATCATGTGCACAACAATTACATATAGCAGTTGCTGGCAATGAAATGCTTGGGTCACAAATAAAAACAAAAATAAAATATATAAAATAAAACAAAACTAAAGTATAAAAATATACAAATAAATATAAATTTCAAACTAAAATAAAGTATGTTACTACTGAGTAGACTGAATTAATGAGTGATAAGGGTCTTTGATAATCCTGTTGGTGTAGAGGTCCTCCATGGATGGCAGCTCATTACTCGGGTCTGCACCAAATCTCAGCTGTTCATACATTAGCACTCTACACCCGCCTGTTTCTTTCATTAATATCTCTGCATTATTTCTTGAGCAATTCACATAAATGTCAAAAAATAAGTGCAAAAATACAGATGCCTTGATATTAAGCAACAGGAGAACATCAAACTGCAGGTGTTCAAACCCTCACAGCCTGCGGGGGTTGTTTATGGGTCAAAGCATCGGAGGAAGCTGTACAGGAAGTATTATGAGAACAGTGATTCAAAACTGCAGGGTGTGTCATGCTTAAGTAGTCTCTTCTTGTCCTCCTGTATTTAGCTGCTCAGTACACAACAACACGCAAGAGACATTAGCTCTCCATTAGTCTTGTGCATTGGAGCTGTGCCAGCAAACACACACATAAACTCACACTCACACACACACTCATACGCTCACACACACTCACACACCCCTGCCCATGCTCAGACACACACAGAGATACACTGTGTTTCTCCTCAGGGACGGGGCGAGTGTCTGCCTTGCTTGGCTAAAGCTCGACCCCTGGAGACCCCTGTAATCTCTCTCGCTCCATGTGGCCCTGTCAGTCTCTCTACAGTGGTGCCCTGAATGGTGAAGATGCTAAATGACCTCTGACCCAGAGAGGGAGGTGCAAACCCAGTATGTTAAGACTTCCTGAGTTAACTGCCAATAATAGTGTTGATAGGATAAAGAGGGATAGTTGAAAGACCCAATGAGGGATTAGTACCACTAAGTTAATTTAGGAGTTGTGGTAAAACTATACTAATACAGTATTCTTGTGTTTCCAATGATGTTCTGTAAAAGTTCTACAATTAGGGGAGGGGTAAATCATTCATCCATCAATCCTTCCACCCATTTATCGATCCATCATCCATCCATACATCCATGCATTCAACATCCATTTATCCATGCATCCGTCCATCCAAACATCCAACCATCCATCCTTCCATCCATCAATGCATCCATCCAGCTGATCCTTTAAGGGTATCAGAGGAGCTGACCCAATCTTAAATGATAATACTTTAATTGTATTAATACTTGTTTAATATTATTGTAATAACTTTTAAAGCTCAGCATGGTCTGACACCCAGTTTCATTAAGGAGATACAAAGCTCCAAACCATAAGGGTAACCTAAGTGTAACCAGGCTTTTGCCATCAGGGCTCCGAGGCTCTGAAATTCCTTGCCTGAAGAAATTTGACCCATCAGCACTTAACCTGTTTTAGAATCATTGTTGAAAATTGGATTAAACAGAGCAGCTTTTAATATATTTTATTTTATGTTATCTAGTTTTGTTTTGATTTGTATTATCCATGTTGTTTTGTTCCCATGTATTTTGTATAGCACGTTAAACCATTTTTTAGATAAGTGCTTATTATTATTAATATTCATTTCTTTATGACTGTTTTAAAAGGTTTTTAGGTTGGCCTCATTTTACTTTCAGTGCGGTTGCACCAGGAGAGTCAGACAACTGCCTGATGAGCCAAGATTAAAGAGCTTCCCATTGTTTCCCTTTATTTTCAGCTCCTGTGGTTCTGAGCAATGTTAGCGAGGTGTGAAGTTGGATGAGTGATGAAGGGAGTTGCACACACACACACTGAGAAAAGAAGGTAAAGAGACAGCACACAGGAGGAGAGAGACAGGCAGACAGTAACAGAAGTAGCTCGAAGTGTGGGAAGGTATTGAGCGATCCTAGGCCCTCAGCCCACCGCTCTCTCAGAAATCCTTTGGAAAAGTGTGAAGTCAGTCTACAGGCACCAAAGAACTTGCTTACTGTAAACTATATTTACACTTGACTCCACTCTAGTATGGATGCACTCTGCTGAAGACAAGGAAGGACTGAAACACAGATCTGTCTTTTGGTGATTACTTAGATGTTCAGATAAAATAAATTAAACCTTGCGGCCTCCTCTTCATTCCCTGCACTTTTAATTTCAAAAGAGGCCAAGTGAAATAGAAATTAATTTGATAAGTGAGCTTTTTGAGGGATGGAACATAATGTTTGTTGCAGATGTCTGGAGCAGGTGTTTGCCTTTTGTGGAGCAGACTTTTTAAAAGTAACCAACATGGGATAAATATTTATATTCATATTACAATAATTACTTTTAGTGTCAACTTTCAGTAGAAAGTATTAAGTCTGACTGTGTTCGATCTGGGTGGAATAAATCTAAGCAGACAGTCACCAAATTCCTTGTATGATAAGATAAGAACCCAAGTGATGTTTATTATAAAGCCCGTACAGGACAAGACACACTGTTCAATGGCTTTTGCTTATGCAAGTGAACATGGAATAATATCAGTGGTCATAAAATAAAACAACTTTTGAAAAATATTATTACATAATCCTTCTGTTAGATAATGATTCTATCCAGCAAAAGATTATACTTGTGTAATGAAAATGTAAACCCACGTTCTGGTTTGTACTTGGTTTGTAAACTTTGATAATAATATCATGTTATTGTTAAGAGACCTTTCAATTAAGTTATACAACTGCAAACTGTACTTCTCGTCATAACCAGTAGGGGGTATGCTAGACCGTCTAAGTACACAATGGCTGGCAAAGAGCCTTTCCATGCAGAGCACTTGGCATAATCCAAACAAGATGTGTGTGAAGCAGAAGTAGTAGTTAAGTACAACAAAGACAACAGTTAACAATTAAATGTGTCTGTGGTGGAGAAATGTCTTGGTTAAATGTCTAATATATTTTTAAACCTTGAACTTGAATAATGTTTTTATACTGTTTTGGATGAACAGTACGTTGTTCTGTGTGTAGTGGTGCAAACAGAGAATAACACTCAAGGGTGTGTGTTTGTGTGTGTGCATGTGTGTGTGTGTGTGCGTGCGTGTGTAGGGGGGCTTTGAATAGTTGCCTGGATACGAGTCATCACAACTATCCTTTCAGCAGCAGCAGCAAGTCAAACATGGTGCTGCTTCTCCAAAAAAACAACTTGTTGAACTTTGTTTTATCTGATTGTGCTCCAAGTAAAACTGACCAAGTCCCTGAAATAATAAGACCAGATAATTCAGTTAGTGTAGAAAATCTGAGCCAAGAGGAACATGCACCAATTACAGAGATGCGTTGTCCTAAGACCAACAAGCTTTGTGTGATCCAGTTTCTGAAGCAGCTGAGTTTAACTGAGCTTTCTGATTTCACCCTGTAACCCTGAGACCTAAGGTACAAACTCTTATATGAAGACTCACTCCAGTTTGTAGAGGAAACAGTCACATGTAAGATGCAGACATGGAAAAGTTCCTACATCTCTGCAGGGCACGTGGTGCTTGTGACATGACACGAAGTCCAGACCCAATTGTGCAATTTGCCTGTCACACATGAACAACATAGCAGGAGATTCTCCGTTTATAGTTCGTCTACAGCACAAAAATCTCAGGAGATTATCTAGGGTTCAGTGCATGTCTGAAAGCAGCTGTCTTTTCGCAGGTAGCAAAAAAAAAATAACCAACAACAAGTCATAAAACTGCACTTCTGTAAAGTTCTGTTTTTCAAAATGAAACAGAGTAAGGAGGCAAACGAAATGAGGCGATGAAAAGCAGAGGCATATGCTAAAATGAAATGAAGGGAGCCTGCAACATGCTGAGAGGAGGGAGCCGAAGGCAGGGCAGCGACGACAGACTGCGAATACCAATGATATGACTTCTGGGAGTCTGGTAGCAGAAACCACACAAGTTCTGCTGTTCTATGAGAGACACTAAAAGAAGGAGAAAGCCTGTGGATATTATGACGGAGACTAACTGGGTTCATACCAAGATGTGGAGGAAGTCACTGTGTTATTATTATTATGTGTTATTAGAAAGGCCAAACTTTCTGCTGGTTTCATTGTGTTTAATTGAAGACTTTTTAAGACCATAATGAAATAAAATCTAATACCTGATGTCAAGTATGATAAATAATAAGGAATATTAGTGTCCCAAAATTATTTACACACATAGCCGATAAGAGAACAACCCTCAAAATGTTATCTCACTACAGGTGTACCTTAACATATTTAGGACCTATTATATAATATTCTGATCTATGAAATACTTTTTAATCCTAGCAGTTAATAAGGGTTGATAGTTTCATGCCTCTAGTGTTTTTCATTTTTATGTTTTCTTTTAATTTACATTTACATTCATTACTTGTGAAAGTCAACAATATGTATCACATAATTATGAGTGCATTTTAGTCGTGGTTAGTGACTGTAGCAAATAAATGTCTAAATATGAACTAGAGTGTAAATAATTAAAAGTTACTTTGAAAATGTAGAACTTAGCAGTTTACAATTTTAATTCTTCGTGATCAGTGTTTCCTGTACTGGCCGAGAGAACTGGGTTAAGTGTGTGTGATGAAAACATCTGGTTGATTGTGTAGTGCTACTGTGAGCAAAGCCGCTTTCATTGCCTCAGTTGACATGATTTGTGAAAACCAGCGTACAGACACAGAGAGCCAGTCTTTAGCTGACACCAGGTGACCCTATACCTCAAAAATGAGGTCAGCCATGTTTGTTCTTCACCTCCCTGTGTAAACACCTTCTATAAACCTGAACCCACCAGTTTCACTCTCCACTCTCTCAGTGCAATATTTTTGTAAGCCCATTACTTAAATGTTGGCCAGCACGACTGTCTGCTGAGGTAGTATTACATCAGCTGAAAGGCAGATCAGTACTTTCAATATGAACTGTAATTGCATTGATATCTTATCTCTATTTATAATAAGTTTTTATAATATTGAAAATAATGAGAGTACTATTCAGATGTCACTGCTTTAGCTGTGGCCAACATCCTGCAGTGGAGAAGCACTGGCATCGCTGCCACCAAGTGCTGTCAGCTGCTCCATCTTAACCGATTAAATGGAAAGCTGTAATGGCAGGATCTTTATGTAAGAATTTCTCTTGGCGACAAACTGTTGGCTTCTCCGCACGGTGACTCAGGCGCTACATTGAAATGGAAATTACTGCGTGAAAAGGCTGGCGAGGGGAAGCAGTGGCTGAGAGACTGTGTCATTCAGATCACCGGGCAGTGATCACCAATTGGCAGCCCACAGGCAGCAGCCAAAACCCCAGACAGAGCCTGGATCTGACACCAACACTGTCTTCCAGCAAGTCCTCTTTACAGGCAGGATATTATCTTTGTTTGAATGACTTACAGTTTACATGACTTTGGAGATCAGCATGCAGCACAGAAAACAATGTCCTGAACAGGAATTTTAAATATATTCACTTGAGCACATACCATGGTTAAGGCCCAAGAGTCTCCTTAAATTCATAAACATATTAATGTTTTAATGTTTCATACAGTATTGAGAGGTAAAACCTGATAGCATCCACCAACAGTAATTATATAATAATTTGACATATATAGTCTTATAATGAAATTTAAGATTAAAATGACTAAAAAAAGGGAGAAGATTCAAGTATAAATACAGGAGTTGTTTAAACACCCTGTTAAAATCTATTATCTATACCATTTATCCTTTAAGGGTTGTGTAGGGGGTGGGACCAATCCTAGCTCACATAAGGTGAGAGGAAGGGTACATCCTGGACAAGTCACCAGCATCACAGGACCAACAAACAAACATTTCAATTTAGCGTCTCCAATTAACTTAAGCTGAATGTGTTTGGACAGTGGAAGGAAGCTGGGTTTCGTTCGATGATTTTGTGACAGTGGGTTTGTTGTATGATGGTATATTACAGCGAGTGTATCAGAATTAGAAAAATAAACGTTGAAGATATATTATTTGAATACATCCGACCATTTCACAAAGACAAAAGCTTTGATTACTGCAGACACATAAATATTCCATTACTATTTCACTTCTCACCCAGTGATCAGTTGCGATGTTAATACATCTTTCTGATTTTAGATTACTTGCATTTGTCGGGTTACATAGTAATAAGAGTTCATCAAAGGCCGCAGCAAAATAGACCCAGATCACTGCTGCAGCTCCATCAGCCAGAAAGTCACTACACCTCCAAAAGGTTAAACGTTAAAACTGGCTTCCCTGATCTGCCCACGTCTACAGTATATCTTATCCAAGCACAAACCCGATCTACACACCTACACTGCACCTACACGTAAAAACACACAGCAGCGTTAATGTAACAGATATCATTTGGACAAGGACGCAACAGGAGGACAAAAACTCAAAAGAAAAGGTTAAAGCAGAAATAATAGGAGAGGAGGGAAGTGAGAGCAGAGGGCTTGTTAAACAAGGCTTTTCTGCAGAACTGGGTGAGTCAACAAGGGAGCGAAACAGAAATGTAATTATTACCACTGTCTCTCACTCACACTCCCAAATGACCTACAGGCAGCTAGGGTGCAAACATATGGCCAAGAACATGGAGAGAAGCCCCTCTCCTCCTAAGCAGCCATTTGTACTCAAAGAAGTCAATGAACAATGGTGCTGCTGAGACAAACAGGAGGGAGGCTTCCTCAGTACCAACAGACACACAGAGGGGAGCTGTGTGTGAGCAGGAGTAAGAGGCGGAGGACAAGGATAGTGGGCTACGGCCGTTCCTCACCAGTGACACAGGACTTGTTTGTTTCGCTTTCAGCAAACACACATTCTCACAAGTCCTGCTTCTGGAAAGTGCACAAATCTCCCTCAGTGTTTCTGAGTAACTGCTTTCATTTTACCATTGCAGCAGCGTGTGTTGCCAGAAAGTCTGCTCGCCTCTCCTTATTGGTCTGACTGGAATTTGTATGTGGGGTCACTTTGTTATTGACCCTGGGCCAAATGGTCAATCGCCAAACAGATTGGGAGTCACTCTTCACTCAAAGCTGAGCAGCCTATGTGTGCATTATGGGATAGTTTTCCAATCACATAATCAAGCTTTTTCTCTTGAATTAGACAACACTTTGCATAATCTGGACATTCAAGTTAATTATATGTCGTGTGTTTCGATTTTGTTCAACTTTCACTCTGTGCTCACACTCAAGTGTCCACCGCTTGTGCTCAGATTTGCTCGTGCTCAAACTGGGTGCCTGCACTCAGATGTTTCACTGCTTGCACTCAGATTCTCTACACTCGAGTTTCAGCTCTTCTCCTCTTGCTCACGCTGCTTCTGTGGGTGTGTGAAACTTCTGCTCTTGGACTTTTACTTGTGCATATTTTTTTTAAGGTGGGGTGACAAATCTGTCAAAATAATTCTTAATAATATGTGTTGCATTTTAAATTTGTAGTGGCTTTGGTTGTAGACTGGTCTGGCTTACAAGGCTCCTGGTCTGAAATCATTTAAAATAATTATCATTAAATGTTCTGCAGATGTGAGAGAGTGTTGAGGGACTAAGGAGAATTATTGAATACTTAATATAACTGAGCTACTGTTTTGGAAAGCAAAAGCTGTTTGTGCTGTGGTTTAGATAAATAAAAAATGCAGGTTCGGGTCCTAACTCAAGGGATGATGCTTTTTGGAATAAGATCCGCTCTCCTCACTTCAAAATGTTTTGTTTGAGAGACTAAAAACAATATCCTGACAGGACTCCAAATAAAGCAAGTATTGGGAAGTCAAGATGATTATTTTTTTATTACTTCAGACTCTGTGTTTTCTCCAGTGAGAACTAGATATTTGTGTCAACACATCTTCCTTTGTTTCAAAGAACAATGATCAGTCTTGACCAAGTTAAATGAAAGTGATGATAAATTAGACATTACATTTTTACAATAGGAAAAGTAATCAGATTACTCACTTATTTTTCAGTCACAGCCATTAATTACATTACTGTTTAACATGTGAAAAGTAAGACATTTTGGTTTTGAGCATTCATCACTTTACATAAAGCTTAGCCCTGGTGCATACATACTATTTATATTTATATAATGCATGTATAATTATACAGTAAAGCACACACACACACACACATACACAAATTGATGGATCACACTTGTGTCTGTGCACTGATCCATGTGAAAATGATGTAGTTTCCTCATGACAGCCGTCTACTGCACCTTCTAGCTAAACTCTTCACCATGTAACACAATTCTGTTTGGCAGGCTGTCTGCAAGGCATCTACAGCAGCAAATGTAATCTGTGATACAATCTGGCCTGAGTGGGCTGGTACAGCAGCTCTATACGCACACACACCTACAAACATGGACACACACACATACACACACACAAGAAGACACATGCAATTGATGACATGCATGCTGTGTCCACATCAGGAACAGGCTGCTGTGTAATCTTCACTCCAAACACAACTGCAGGTGATAATGGTAGTTTCTGTGGTGCTCACAAAAATACACCCACATTCACATGGACTTGTGCACATACAACTGTGAAATATGCATGTGTTTTTCACACATACTGTTCCTGCACATCGTTGTCATGAGTTGACAGCAGTCTTAAGTGGATGCAGCCAAGCATTGTGTGAAGACGGTCAATGGTTTATAGAGGCAGCTGAAATTCAGCTCCCTTCACACAGGGAGAACTATTGACAAAAGACATTGACTGCATCAGTTGGACGTGTAGTCAGGCAGATGAGCACCCTGTGAGAGATGAATGCACCAGGAGCTTTCACCAGATAGAGAGCGAGGGAAATGCAAAGTCACAACTCTTGATAAATATTTGTGCCTTATTTGACCAGTTCAATTTGTCCTGAAGTGATCTGAACTCTGTTTAAACTGCTGTCTCTATTAAGGTATTTCCAATTGACTAAAATAACATTCTATATGCTAACTTCTGATAAACTATGTAGAAGACCTAAAACGATTTACAGCAACCAAAAATATCATGTTTCTTTAGTGAAATTAAGTAGCATGTGTGAGTGTATTTTTGTGATGAAAACATTATTGAACCAGCAGTTGTGTAACCAGAAGTACCAATATCTTCCACCATATGACTTGATTTTTTAAATAGAGGTTACCCCAAGAATAAATAACAGTAACAATCAGCTTGAATGCTCACAAAGACGCACTTAGTCCAGACCAAGGTAAATCTCTTTGTTACATTGGAGATGTTTGGATACAATGAAGAGGACACTGACTTGCTGATTAGGTCATAAGCCATAATCTTCATTGATTCGTCACGCTTCTCTTTTGGAAGAGGACAACCAGCTTGAGCCTCGGCTACCAGTGTAGAACACAACATGAATAATCAATTACAAGTGTTGTTGACCCTGTTGCCTTTGCTAACAGCTGTTGTGCAGAATTATCATTGTTCAATTCTGAATTAACAATGATATAACTGCTTACATGCACAGAAAACAAGCTATTTTTCCAGCAAATGTTCACATGACATACATTTTCAGATACGCCAAAATTCTTGTCTTAGCAAACACAGTTGTATGGATGTAGCCTGAAACTGTAGAAGGTTCGGACCAAACATGCTAGGTGTGAAAGCCCCCTAATACAAAAACACTTGACACAAGACTTTAGTGTACAGATAATTCATCAATGACAAAAACATGGAAGTAGTCACTTTGTTCATTACTCAAATAAAAGTTTCATAACTTCTGTGTTTAGTCACATTGAGAAAAGATGCTTCCCCACTTTCCTGACCACACTCACTCTGCTCCTCTGTAGTCAATCATTTGATGAGCGAGTAAGCCACTCAAGTTCAGTGCCAGGGTGTTAAGATGCACTGACCCTCTGTTATCCAGCTAATTGAATGATTATGTGCGCCTGCTCTGCTCGCTGCCGTCACTATTGTTCCAGCAGATCATCATTACTGCCAGGGGATTTACAGCATGCCTCCAAATACAAGGTAAAAGGGGATCTTACACTGAAACCCACTGCTGTACCGTGTTTCAAACCAATAAGGATGAAGCTTGAGAAAGGCCACAGAATTAGTAATAAGCACTACTTAGCTGTTAAATTGTGTCCTACATCTATAGCTATATTTCTGCATGATAACTGCTTTCATTACACTACAAGCTACAGCAACATTTTACTATTTGTCCGGTGATGTACTGCCTGCAGCAGCCATGTTGAATGACCACAGCTCTTTGAAGTCTCAGCTTTATGTTTAAGACTTTTCACTCACAGAAGAATCAGGGACTTATGCATGAAATGATCTCAGTTTAACCACAGATGCTGGTCTGCCTTTATTTCACCGTGGGAGGATTATTCTAACCCAGGCTGTGAAGTCAACAATAATGATGATTTGCAATGGATGAAACTACACTTAAATCTGCTTCTGATTGTATGTATTGCCAAGGTATGCAAATGGTGAATAAGCATAAAAGATGAGTAAACTAAACACACAGAACTGAAAAGCACAATTTGGGAGGAGCCCACAGTGGCACATATTTGACACTGAACTGACATTTCACATGCTAACAATTTAGGTTGTAAAGAGACTTTTCACACAGACATGAATCTTTATCCATGACATACACTTCAATGTGTTTTTTGGGCTGGGGATGACCGTGGTCTTGGCTGTCAGGAAACTACATTTCTTTTAATTTCAAGAAGAGGTACTTCAACCAAAACTTTGCATTTACATTTTATTGCATATGAGAGGGAGATTACTCTTTTTTTGATGGTTCACCAAATGAAAGAGGATTTTTATCTGATCTGAATAGTCTCTGGAGAATTACATTACCATGAAGTAAATGCAGATCAATAGTATCTCATTACATCTTATTCAGAGCTCAGTAGGCAAAGACCAGATGTTTCTCACTAATTAAAGCAGATAGATTATCATGTGAATTGATCACGTACAATATCCCTCTAATGAATAATGGTAGGATAGACGCTTGTAGAGTCACGACCCTGATCACCAGCAGAACACTCAGGACCTGGTTTCATGTTATTCTGATGAGAAATAAATTCCAACACCCAGATTTCAATCTGCTTTGGAGAGACAGTTTGGTTTTATCAAAAAATCCAGCAAACACAGAGCAAGTCGTGACTGTTTAAAAAGAGTAACAACACGAGGCCCACGCAGCAGAACCACACACCTCTGCAGGAATACATATTTGGACCAGGATTGCCTTCCAAGTGTGTCTAACTGTGAATTGTTTCTAACAAAGCGTTTAGCAGGAGAGGCTCTATTGATTCGTGCAGGAAAAGGAACTAAAGCTTCTGATGCATACTGACAACCACAAGGCCAGCCGTGCAGTTAGCAGCAGGGTTTGCTGCATCACAAGTGGGCCCAGTTCAGGCAGTTTAATCCAGGTTAATGGCAGCAGGGGATAGAAGAGTAAAACTGGTATAAACTCATAATCGAAACAGAACAATATTATAATATTACATAATATAGTATAATAATCTATCTCCAATCTCACACACACACACACACACACACACACACACACACACACACACACACACACACTCACACACTTATTGACTTCCATTGATTCATTCGGTCCAACCAAAACCTTATCTCTAACCTTAGCCTGACCACAATTTATATCTCACCCTGAAACTTAACCAGGACCTACAGAGGTAACAAAAGTGAGAATGCTTGCACACATAGACACGCATATCTCTGTGACTTCAAAGGACATTCAATTGATTTATTGACTTACATTGATTTCCTGGAGACTAGTTACTGCTTGCTAAATCCTAATCCAAAACTAAACTTAATCTAACCTAACCTTAACCCTACCCTTACTTTAACTCCTTAAAGACAAGTCCCCATAATATGACAAAGTAAACAATTTGAGGTCCCCACAACATGGGTAATACCTGGACAAAACACACACACACACACACACACACACACACACACACATGCACAAGTCTTCACTGAAACCAAAGCCAGTTGACCACACTGTGTATCTTTAACCCAGTTCACTTCAGTGTGTGCTGATAGAAAAGGGTGAGGCCTACCTGTGACCTGCAGCTTGTCCATGCTGACCTCGCACTTGAGGTAAACACGCCCCCTCCTTTCGGTGTGATCGGTTCCACACATGCTGGGCACATTCATAACACACTGATTATGGACGTTCATGTCACAGGCTGGAGGGAGATAAGAAGAAATCAAGAAGAGGACTTTGGTTTAATTGAATTCCATCATCTGACTAAACACACTGATGCTTTCATAGTTCCTCATGAACACACCTCAACTGATTTATTGACTGATGTTTAATGGCCACTTTTTTTTTTGCATATGGTTGATAAACACCACCATGAGGTTATGCTTTTATCTGTGTTTGGTTTTCTCTCTGTTAGTTCACAGCATTACGCAAAAACTACTGGACGGATTACCATAACACCTGGTGGAAGGATGTGGTATAGGTCAGGGAAGAATGCATTAAATTTTGGTGCCGTGCTCACCAATCTTATAATTGATGGATCCAAAAAAAACAAACAATAAGGCTAATTTAGGGGACTGATATTGCAACTTTTTTTTGGTGTGGTTCTGGATTAGGGGGTGGATAGCTAGGGCGTTAACCTTGGCGGATAGGTTTGCGCTCTCCAAACAGCCTTCCTGTTTAAAAAAGCTTTAATTCTAACAATATGTCTTTTATTGATTAAATATCATCTCATGTTCTAACACAGTAAGCTGCTTTAAAAAGCCTCTAGACTTACTGTACCTATTTAAGAACATATTTCAATTTCATTTTGTGTATCATATGTTTTTGTCACAATATTTAAGGCTTGTTATTTTACTGAAAGCTGGATGAGAGAAGGGATAACAAGGTTATGACCCGGATACAGCTCTGTGATATGATGCATACATGGCATGTGTGTCTGCCAGATGAGTCGCCCTGTCATTCACTAGGGACAGTTTCCAGTGGTTACGTCATGACACCACCAGGTGATGAAAAATAATGAAAAGTGGATACGCTGCTACCTCACGACTCCATGTCAACAAATACTTTTTTGTGCCTCACTGTGACAAGTCAATACTGCTGTGCAATCCGACTGCGCCGTGATTAGAGGTGCAATTGATCTGCCAAAATAATTTCCCTGCTCCACATCTCTGTTTATGTACACCCCGGAGTAATCATTAGGCATAACTGGTGGTCTGTAGTAGGTGGTGGATAATGCATTAAGGAGCTCATTAAGGCATTCGGAATTTAATTCACAAACAAAGATTAAAGCCAAGAGGAGTGATGGAGGGATATTAATGAAGTCGCTGTAAGGCTTTGATCGCACCCTACTCGAGCTGTGGCAAATATAGCTGACTGAAAATAAGCAATGTGAGATTTTAATGAGTGAAAGTCAAGGACGGGGGAAACTCCACATATCTGTGGTTTACAGAGAAAAGCAGGACAATGACCTGTAGTCAGTGTAGAATTCATTTTCCTCTTTTACTATTTGAGCATCAACCTGTGAATCACAATCTAAACAGTCATTTATACTACTGATAAAGCAAAACAGCTGAGACTGAATGTCAAATATTATCTGACAAATATTATCTGACAAATATTATCTGACAAATATCATCTTTAGACATAAATCAATCTTAGAGCCCATTGACCAATCGTCTGATGACGAATAGGCCTCTAGGGGGCAACGGCCGATATTTGGGGCGTCCGATGTAGACAGTGGATATCTTTCTGACACGAGTCAAACATTTCTCCAAACAGTGATACTTTAGTAGGTGTCTTGTATCCAGACGACATTTTGGCTCTTCTCTATTAACAGCTATCTACATATTCGCATGCAGCCGGTCAGTAAATGCACTATTTAATTTCAAATGAGGCTTGTTTTTTTACAAACTAGGGAAAATGTTACAGATGAAATTTGATTACTCACTGTCACATTTCATGCCCTGGTGGATGAGGCCATAGAGCAGAGAGCCACAGTGGTCACAGAAGGTGGGGCTCCCATAGGTGTGGATCTTAAACTTGTGTTTCGTTCTGGGATCCTGGAGAAAAAAAAAGAGAAAAAGGAAAAGAGGGATGAAAAAATGTGAAGGAATGGGAAAAACCAATAACCACTGTCAGATAAAGCTGTGAGAACAAATTTACTCAATGGTAATTAAAAACCCAGGTTCATTACAGTGTATTGATTCAGAATAGGAAAGTGCACTACAACAAGAGTTCAAATGATAAAAATCCCCTTTGAGCCTCTGTCTGTGGCTTAATAATGAAGAAATGTGGTTTAAAAAAGAAGCTATGACTTCAGGCATTTTTATGAGCCCTCTGCTCTGCAGAGCTTGTTTTTGTCTTTGTCCTGGCACCTTATAATGTTCTCTTATACTTTTTATGTTGTTTTATGTTGACTGTCCTCTAGACTTGCACTGCTTAACTGTTCATTGTAGCACTAATGACTGCAGAGGAAACAATATATGACTCCAGGCAAGGCCGATAATAAAGTTGTCTTGAATCTTGAAAAGGAAGAAAATTGTGTGTCTTTCAGTAGAGATGCTGACAAAACACAAAGTAATGTGACCTCAGTAAGTGGAAACTTTTGGATGTTACAAGGTTTTTGTCATAAATCCACAATTTCAAATGATCTATCCTCGAAACCTGGCCTCTGTCAATCAGGTGGCATCCTTTAAATCTCTCACTCACATGTTTCTGAAGGACAAATGAAAGTTGAAATCATCCGACTTCATCAGAGAGAACAACGTGTCGACATAATCAACGTCACTCAGGAAACAATTGAAAACCCATCGAGTGCAATCACTTCAGGCTGGGTTAAGGCTCATGGTTTAATTCATACTCAGTGATATTTTTTGTATCACTTGAAGGAGCAATGAATCAATCTCTACCAGGCTTTTTTATTAAAGGTCCAGTGTGTTAGATTTAGGTGAAGAGAACTATTGGCAGAAATTTAATGTAGAATAATCCTCATGATGTTTTCACTAGTTTGTTTCATCTAAATTATATGAATTGTAGTTTTCTTTACCCAAGAAAAGGTCCTTTATATTTAAATACTTTATATTTACATTGAGGAGGTCCTCTCTACGGAGGCTGCCATGTTTTTTACATTAGTCCAGACTGGACAAACTAAACACCTTTTGAGTTTTTATGACAAGTGAAGCTACCACAGGTTCTTTTTCATGTTTGGAAGGAGAGGGTGAGGTGAGGGGTCTTCAGCTGCAACATGCAATTTCAACACTAGATATCACAAAATTCTACACACTGAACCTTTAAGTATTTGTTTTTTGGGTTGTCTCTCCATCCTGCTCGACCATGTGGGCATTTTGTAACATAATATTTTTAAAGCCATATTTATTTAAAACATTGAGGAATTATTGCACACTTAAAGACATGAGAGTCATGTGGAATCAACAAGTTACTATTCTATTATTCAAAAAAAAGACACTCCATGTCAGAAACTGCATTATACAAAAAATGTAAGACCTGCCTCATGTATCATTCTTCTTATAGCTGTACAGTACATGAGTGTGAATAGTCATTAAATCTATTAAAGATTTCCATTCATCATTAGCCTATTATCCTAGTTCATTGCTTCAGGCTCTGTATATTAATATTATACTAGTTTGAGTATTAAAATCATCAGTTTAATGGAGAGTATAACAATACTTAGTTGCACTGAGTTTGTATATGACTGCACAGAAAATTAGCTTTTGGTTGCAACATCGCATCTCTGTAAAGACAATGATATGAAAGCTGAATGAGGTGACTATTTTCCTACATACAAGACAAAGTGCAGGACCATATTTGACACAGTTATTCTATGTTCCTATCTCATCATTTTAAACATTAGCACATTTGGCACATACTTGATGATATACACAGTATTAAACATTATCATGTGGCCTTGTAAGAAAGCACCAATAAAACAAGCCGTCTATTGTGCTTCATTTACATTTCTCTTTCCTAAACACAGACCTAGTATTTGCATGGTTGGATTCCTTCCCCCCTTCCAAGTAAATGCAGCACCCATCTTTTTATCACCCAAGTCACCACTCACTGAAGCAGCATCCATTAAACATTTGGATACTCAAATAAGGTAATACTCAGCATGAAGGGTAATCTTTATTTACAGTCTGAGCAGACAGAGATGGAGGGCACAGCAGATTTACGACTGGTCCAGGGGACCAGGAGTGTGACTCTAAATGGAAATAACACACTGTTCCACCTCTAGAATCCTCCTGTTCTGCATTTAAACAGACAATTCCATTCAGCACCAGAATGATGATGTAACATTCATGAGCTGAGTCCATTTCATCCCACGCTTTTACAGATGAATAAAATACGATATTGAACTGAACAAATGGCTCTTGTGCCAGCTTTACTTTAAGTAAATATGTGGAAGTGTTGAGTAAAGCCTGATGGTATTTTTTTGGAACGAATGGCGGAACCATTTGCCCCCTTGGTTCCTTTTGTGTAAAGAGTTGTAAATGGAAAACAGTGCAGACATACAGCATGGTGCACAGCACGCATGATGTTTGGATTTTATTTGAATGTAAGTGGTGTAGTAATGATAAATTAAAATGCCACTGCAGCACTTACATTTTATTACAATGCAAGGTACCTGTCACAGCCATTCATTAATTTTGTTCACTATAACTGCGGCTTGAGGAGAATATACACCGCTGGAGGGAAAAGTGGAGGGCTGCCACTTTTCCAAGAACCTGTTCAAAGTGCTTTCCTGTTCTCAAATTGTGCTGTACTGTAAATCCCTCACAGATTTAGAATCATCCCTTTCAGTGAATATGCAATGTGAACATTGTCCAGACTAGTGCGTTCTTTCTTCTCCTTTTTTTCCCTGCATCTAGTTGAAAGAACATCTGTCTCTGTGTATTTCCTGGAAACATGAAAGAGAGTAAAATAGCTTTTTTTTTCTTTTTCCAGTATCTTGAGAAAGTCTCAGATGTGAAATGGATGAAAAGAGCTCAACTGACCCAGTAGATATAAATCATCAATAAAGGGGAGCGGTGTGTCTTATATCTCGGTGACAGCTGACAATATCTCACCATGCGGCGCCACAGTGATCAATCCTGCTGTTTGCCATTTCACTCTGATTGACACCAGCCCCAGGACTAATGCAACAGAGGCTCCTGGGATCTTGCTTCCAATCTGTACATCAGCCTGCAGAGACCAATAGCACCTTTTCAGCACAAAGAGAAATACTGCCTTTGTCTGTCTTTCAGCTGTCCGATCCCTTATGTGATAAATCCGCTCTCATCTCAAACTGAAGACATGTTGGGATTCAGCTGCTGTAGATAACTTCAAATACAGCACGGCCCAAAAGTCTGAGACCACTTTCCCATTCCCACTTGAATGAGATGCAATCTTAAGAGGCATCCAAACAAACATTAGATACATTCTTTTATGTCTCGGCTTAAAACATACTTTTTTCTGCATATTTGTTGGACTGTTAATTTGTTGCACTATTATTTGTTTTCTGTCGTGTATCACTTTGTATTTTTACCATTTGTTTTCTCGTTGTACGGCACTTTGTAACTTGTGTGGAAAAGTGGAATATAAATACAAATACAAATAATATAAATACAGTCATTATTATTAGAATTTGTATCATTGTCAATGCACAGCTACAGCAACCACCAACAGTTAGAATGCAGAGAATCATGGCTGTTAATGTTAAAGGGATAGTTCACCGAAAAAAACGGAAATTCACTCATTATCTACTCACCACTATGCCGACGGAGGGGTGGGTGAAGTGTTTGAGTCCACAAAACACTTTAGGAGTTTCAGGGTTAGGGTTAGTCTTAAAACAACTGTTTACCCCCTTTGTGGACTGAAACACCTCACCCACCCCTCCATCGGCATAGTGGTGAGAATTTTCCTTTGACACATAACTTAAGGGGATAGTTCACTGACAGTCAGCTTTGAAAGAAGATCTGTCATATCCCTCTATCAGATGTGTCACATGCATTTTAATACAATAGACAAATAGTTTGAATACATTGAGTTAATTTAATGTTTTCATGAAAAGATAAGGCAAATTACATACATCTATACATCCAATTAAAAGCCCTGACCACACCATGTACAGGCCAGCAGTCAGTGTGTTATTTAAGGACAGACAAGAAAACGAGAGAGGTAGACAGACAGTGGAGAAAGAGAGAGAGGAAGCGCCAGCTGCACTTACTCATGTCCACCCACACACAGCTGAACCTGTAGGATTATCATCTTGTTATCCCCCCTCCCCTCCCGCTTTGTTCCCTCCATCTACAGCATGAATGAGTGATGCAACTAAGACCCACATTTAGCCACAGATGAATCATGTATTTTTATCAACCGTCACATCAGCTTTTGATGGCAGAAACATGGCTTAAATGTTCCACGATAATGGAAAATACTCACAGTAAAGAAGAACAGGCTGACAACAGGGCAACCTAGTGATCGGGTGGGTATCGGTAAAATACATTTGTGCCTGACTGAAGCCAAGAGGGGGTCAACTTCGTATTGTATGCTGTGTCTACAACCATTTACATAGTTGATGTACTGATTCATTTTTTATTATCTAAATATAAAATGTCACAAAGAACAAAAATCGTTCTATATTTCCAGAGCTTCAAATCATGTCTCCAAATGTTTATTTTTTCTGACCAACAGTCAAATAAGACTAAGAGTCTGCAGCAGCAGAAATGCTTTGAGCTAACATGTTGAGCTGTGTGTTCAGTTGGTGTTGGAATAATTAGAAAAAGTCATGTGAACGCCACCTCGAAGGCTGAACTTGGACAGTCTGTGAAAGATTTGGTACACAAGTTGCCAAGTTGCTGACATCATCACTTTTAAACCAACAAACATCATTTGACTGAACTTGTCAAATGTTACACTTGTAAACTGTCTGTCCATTTCTCACAAGCACCTAACACCAGACTTTTTTAAACCAATAGAAAAGTTTTTATTATTAACTTGCATACGTTTTATATTATCTATATGCATATCATTTCTGATACCTTATCTTTGTTCTTAGATTGCTCGCATACAAATATTAGAATGAAGTGTCAATGTGTTGTTTAAACGCTCTAAATAAAACATATTTTGTTACAGCATCCATGTTTTTTTGGCATTCCCACTTCAAAGCAAATGAGCACACAGATGTCATAACGACTTCACAATTCTTGAAATGGGACCTTCTGAGTATGTAAATGTAGGTTCACCATCTTAGTTTAGCATATTAGCATGTAAACCATTGTTAATTACCACTTAACACCAAGAATAGCTTAGCCGGCCATAAACTTAAACACTGGACTATATTTACAGATTTAATGTAAAAACACAGTTGTCAAAACATTTCATTCAAAACTACAAATGTGAACCTCATTGGATCCAAGGAGTTCATTTCCCACACGGAATATATGGGCATCATAACGGTAAAAAGATTCTACCTCTGGGGAACATGAATATCTGCATCAAATCTCATGGCAATTCCTCTAATAATTGTTGGGATATTTTCGTCTGGACTTGAGTGTTTGACCAACTAATAGACTGAATGCCAATCCTGGAGCCGATCAAATTAATTCACAAAACTGAGACTTGATGAATTGCTTCATTTAGTAATTAATCAACAATCATTACAGTCATAAAGATTTCCTGAGGTGCCAGGTGTAAACTGTTTGCCTCTGACTGATTTGCAATTTGCTTTTTAAAGATTCACCAGAGCGAGTTGTTGTGTGCAGAAAATGAAGCCTGTACATGAGAGTAACTGACTCCTCATCACTGGGAACACAAGGTTGTCCATTAACACGTCCTTTTTAGCGAGCAGTGGGATGGGAGGGTTTACCCCTGTGGCTTCTATCCTCTATTACAGCCTAATTAGGTCTTAATGGGACATTCAAGACAGACTGGGTGGCGCTTCCCTGACAGAGCAGCAGGGGAAGCAGAGTGTAATGCCGAAAGCAACGATGAACTCAATCACCGGGCTCAACACAGGGAGGCTGTAATGGCAAAACAAAGCTAGGGGGTGTTACATGTTGACTGGATGATGTAGCACGGAGGTTGCCCTTTGGCTACTGGAAACAAGGAGCCAATGGGATTGTCCAGATGTCACATGCACTGACATGATGAGTAGTTTTGCATCAATAGAGGAGAATCTTTAATTTTTAGAGTAAAGTTTATTCCCAGTGCAAATAAAGGATGGTGACAGCTGGATTGAGAGTCAAGACAGATCTCTCTGAGCACTTCTAACTGACATGAAGCTAAAACTAATGCTTTTATGACACAAGAAAAAAATGCATTTCCATGACAGGTAAACACAGATTCCCACTTTGTATAAATTAATGACGAAAGGAAGGAAAAGTAAATCAAAGAAATGTTTCTATAGTTCAAGGCAGCAGAGAGAGAATCCTTCACTTCTGACAAAGCAACACCTCAAACACTTGTTTGACAATTTTCACTCTAAAATGTTATCATCTCTATATCATTCACCTTCTCTGTTAAAATGAGGAAATGCTCATATTTGACTGGCACATACAGTAGAAAATGTTTGTGTTAAACTCAACAAACAAAGACCAAATTTCACACACAATGATTAAACGATATTTGCCGTTATTCTTCTTGATTGTTAAAATGTTTTTTGATATCTTCCAGTAGATGTGGGGCAGGTGGCTGATCAAAGGACTGGAGGTTACCAAGAGATAGTGACGAAAACAGAAGCGCAGGGGGGTCAGCACAGTCGCGTTTACTAATTAGCCAGACTCGTCAACCCAGCTTAATTAGCATGGAGGACACCAACCAGCAGCTATTGATGAACAGCTTGGCAGTGTGACTCTGAGCGGGGTCTCCCTGCCGGAGGGGAGGGGACTGGCAGCGGCGGATCATGTTCAAAGCTCATTTTATACAGAGATACCCACTAAACTGCTGTTAAGAGCCAAACAAGTCAGTATGTTGCAGCCCCAGTGTGTGATTTTAAATAGCATGTCGGAATCTGAGATGTGCAACACAGCCCCCCGTCAACTCCCACCTTTACACAACACTCACATAGAGATAATCAATGATATTTTCACCTTGTTTAACTAATGAATACGCACATCTCTACTGATCTGAATAAATGATTTCAGAAATCTCCTTCTGCCTGTGGCTCATATATCCCAAGAACTTTGCATTTTCTCCACTTAACAATTGGCTATTGTGCATTGTTCTGGTTAAGGAAGTTCAGTGTTGAATATGGACATGTTCAATATAATAAACTTTTAATAAATGGGCGACCTGCGCTCTGTAGCAGCAGCAGGTGAGACTCATAAACGTAAGAGACATTGGCAATCACAGCAACAACGGCCACGTTTACAACAACGGCAACGACAACTGATTCTCCAGTTTTGGATTCTGCATACTGAGTCCAGCCCCATTGAACTTTGAATAAACAGGGTGGTGCAGCTTCAGGGTTCTGTGGCCTGAGTCCTACAGCCGGTCTTTACTCACTGCAGGTTACCTTGACAGTTTCAGACAGAAAGGTGTAACCAACATCACCACAGGCCAAGCAAACAGGATGGTTGGGCACTGCAAGTAAATGTAAATGCTACAACTTTTATACCACAGGATTAAGTTTAAAAATAAAATAAAAATTTGCAACCACACCCTTGCTGTTAAGTACTGAACAGATGGCTCAGTGCAGCAAATAGTTTATCTTGATCTGACTTGAAAGAAAAGTCCTGTGTGCCAGACTAGTACTGTTGCATCTGGTCTGCCTGTACCAGAAAAAAGTTTAAGTGGGAGGGTGCTTGTTTAAACACAGCTGAATGAGAGAAGCAGACGTGTAGTTTCAGTGTGTACACAGTGTGTATTTGCATGTTTGTTTGAGTGATAACTCTCGACCGTAGGTGTGAATGGTTGTTTGTTTCTATATGTAAGCCCTGCTTTCGCTGATGACCTGTCCAGTGAGTACCCTGCCTCTCGCCCAATATCAGCTGCTATTTGCCCCAACACCCCCCACAACCCTTAAAGGATAAGCAGTATAGATGGATGGATTTGCAGATGTTTTCTTGAGTTGCAGTGCGCTGTACTCCCTCACCCGCCGTACGACTCTCTAAAATCAACTTCGGGCAGCGGAACAGCAGCCATTCATAATGAAAACAACGATGGCTTTATTTATTTTTCATAGCATAAAAAAATATGCAATAACCAGAGTGCAGCAATCATCAAAGGGGCTGCGTGGCTCATTCAGTCCACCCGCATCCCACTGAGTCCAAAGAGATCCACCTGGTGTGACATTTGCAGCCAGAGAGAGAGAGAGAAAATGAGATGTATCACTTCATCTCTGGCAAAGCCTTCACTCACTTATCTCTTTGACCCATCTGTTCCCCTGCAGCACTGAGGAATAAGTCTTCATAGTGATGCTTGCAGGTGAACAATTTCTTTCATAAATTACCTTCCCTTAACATCCAGCATCAGACAATTATTGACCACCATCAGACTCTCCCCTGGGTTCTCCCTCCTCCCTCCCGTGTTTATCCCTCACTAGGGGATGACATTTGAATTAGATGTGGCAGTATATACGCTCCTCGCTGTACTGTGCTATAGAGTCACCCTCTATTGTGGTTAACCTGTCTGTATACAGTGTATGCAGCATACACACAGACATGTTGTATTCACGTAAACAAATGTATAAAGGCCTTGCAGGGTCATTTTCTTTTACTTCAAATCTGTATGTTTGATAGATGCAGTGTTTTCCCGTTGGACAGTTTCCTAAAAGCTTCAGACGTTCACACTGAGCAAATCCAAGTATATGCCCACTGACAGAGATGACTGGCATTTAGAAGACTTGGGGTTTTGTTAGCTGGAGACTGTAAATGTGTCATGTGTGAATAGTTGTTTGTCTCTGTATGTCAACCCTGCCTCTCACCATATGTCAACTAGGATTGGCTCCAGTCCTGCTGCAACCCTTAAAGAATAAATGGTATGTATGTATCCATGGATGGATGGATGGAGGGATGGATGGAGGGAGGGAGGGAGGGATGGATGGATAGAGGGATGTGTGTTTGGATGGATGGAGGGATGTGTGTTTGGATGGATGGATTGGTTAATTTGGGGGTCGCAGCCCCACCACAATGCATCAATGACACCCTGAACCAGACAATGCGTTCTCCATTATTGCGTCACCTAGTTGGACACACAGGCGTGTTTAAAGGACTCTGGAATTTAACAGGAAGCTTAATTATGGTTCTAGCTCGAGTTATGTCACCACTTTACCCCTCCGAACGCACAGACACAAAGGTTGCTGCTGACTGTCTAGTGCAGCTCCTCGGCCTGCAGCTCCGGTGCTGTGATAACTAAGGTGAGTGGAGGCTTTGAAGAGAACAAAATGGAGCTATCATTTATCTAGACATGAGGTGTTAGGCTCTGTGAGGTTACTATTTTTAGCATATAAATCACAACTCTGATTCCTCTTGCCCTTTCACTAAGCTGCTGAGTGCTGAGAGGGAGAGCAGGTTGCCACCACAGCTCACAGGGGGTTTCCCGCGCCGTGTTCTATCCACTAACACATCTGTCTGCTATAGCAGAGCGAGTAATAACATTTTTAACTGCTGTCGAGTGTATACTGACATATAAATGAAGGCCATCTGCTGTATACAGCGCTCTAGCAGTAGTGCCATTGCACCATGCAAAATTTCCTATGTGTCACCATCATATAGAGGTTTTGTGGTTGGTTGCTGTCACTTCAAGCTTTTTCCATCCAAAATCAACATTTTTTATGATTGTGTGAAATAATTTGCTCAATCAAAGAGAAATCTCTCTGTGACCTATAGTGGCATTTCAACCAACATTCTATACCCAGGAATGTGATATCTGAGGGATGGATAAGTGGTGCAGCGTCAGCAGTAATGGGTTGTACTGGGCCGTCGACGAAAGATCAAGATCGCGATAACGGCGAAATGATTTTCTCCATTGAAGGGCTGGGCCCAGCCTTTGAGATATGGTGAGTTAAGATATCCTGAGAGAGCCTGGAGTAAAACCGCTGCTTCTTCACGTTGAAAGGGGCAATTTAGGTGGTTCAGCATCTAGTAAGGATCCCTCCTGGGCACCTTCTGTTGGAGGGTTAGGGTTAGGTTTAGAAGAAACCCCAGGGTAGACCATGAACTCGCTAGGGATAACATATCAACATCTGGCCTGGGAACACCTTGGGAACCCCCAGAAAGAGCTGGGATGTATGATTGGGGAGAGGGACGTATGGGATATCCTACTTGACCGGCTACCACTGTGGCCCGAGCCCGGATAAGTGGAAGAAAAGGCGTTGATGGGAATCTGTGAATATCCAATAGTTTCATGCAGATGAATCAGGTCGGGGACGTTCCTCCTCAGCTCAAACCAGAAGTCGTTGTACACAGTTGTACACAGTTCTGAAAAATGTGTGAAATCTTGTGTTTGAAATGTGCTATTACTAAACATGTGGCAACAAAATATATATCTAAGACAGGTGCTGATGAAGACACCCAGTGTGTGGCCCCTACCTCTAAATAACAGCATCCCAAACTCCTGCTGTGGCGTGCAGGCCTCCATGAGCCTCCCTGTTGCGAATCAGACCCACTTCTTAAGCAAACACATTTGCTTACGCACAACATGCAAACATCCTCTCAGTATTTTTCTAATATTTGAATTGTGCTGCTCAAAATTAAAGTGCCAGGCAGAATTAAAAATGAACAGAACTCTCCTGCTTGGTTTTACACAGCTGGAGACAAAACTAAGCTCTCCGTTCATACAGCACTTAGAGCGCTGCAGAGATGTGTTCCAATGCAATTAGCATAACCAGACACACAAGCTGGGAGTGACATGCACAGGTTCAGGCGAGGACAAGATGTTCTATCAGGGCTGTCACATCAGCTGAACGACAACTGCACCTTCTCTCCAGCACAGTAACAGTATAAAAATGATGGGTCAGACTTAAAAAGAAATAAGAGCTGCTGGTTAGTTTGGTCATATCGCAAACAGCATCAGCCAGAATAAATTGGCTGGTCAGGCGCAGGCCATCTGTCAGGTGCTTGATAAATGTGTTCCAAAAAGTTATTTAATAGCCACAGTCTTGGCAGAGTCTTTTTTCACTGTAATGAGCCAGGTGACAGGGGCAGTAGTTTTGCTGAGCAACTCTGCTTTTTGTGGTCAGAGCTCTGTGGTTTGTATTTCAGAAACACAATAAAAGTGTCTGTGCAATCATTGGTTTGTCTGCAGCCATGCGTGCAATTGTGTGTTTGGGGGATTTAATAATGGACTAGAGAAACACATTGATTTGGCTTCTTTAGCACTGCAACAAGAGGAGCCCAGTAATTCAACAAACATATTGTAGTGCCTGGTGTGAAAAGAAATGAGTGCACAGAGGGAGAGGAGAGAGGATTCTCAGATTTATGTAATGTCCACCCGGATCAAGTGCACCTCCAAACATGTAGAGCATACAGTGGGCACACTTGTTTCTGTAAACCGAAGTCAGGCTCAGGTCTGACTGAGGGAAAATATGTCTGTCTCAAAAATACTTACTGTGTAGACAACAGCGCCTTATGGTCAGAAATGCTAGAAAGACTGCTGGCTATGTTTGCATTTCTCACTGGCTGTCTTTTAAAGGTGTAATGGCATCAAGCAGTGAATAAGCGAATGAGCATAATCACAGTTAGTGCTCGTTCAAATCGTTCTGTAAATGTGGACTGAATAAAGGAAAGGCCTGACGCCAATCCAGATAATAACGGACTCTTTGTTGTTACAACAAAACCAATGATCAGCTGGATCACACACCAGGCAATCATCATCAGATCATCATGGCTCGCTTTAGCAAAGGAGGTTATGAGTTCATCAGCATTAGTTTGTTAGTGAGTTGGCAACATTACACAAAAATCACTGGACAAATTAGCATAGAACTTGGTGGAAGGATGTGGTATGAGTCAGGAAATAACTCTTACATTTGAATGCAGATCAGGATCAGATTCATTTTCTATTAACCTTACGAGAGAGCGTGTCGAGTGCTAATATCTATGAACTGGTGAAATTGTGTGCGACTGCGTAATGATATATCACACTCTGTTGTGGTTTGGAGATGAGTCATGTTTGACATGTATATTTGCATCTGTGTAGACCTGTATAGTTGAATCTCAAATCTTAAATGTTGTGCTTGTTTTACTAAATAAACCCTTTCGCCCTCGTTTTGCTTCTGCTTTTATTATGTCCCTTGTCTGGTTATTTATCTGCAATAAATAAGTAAACTGTCTCTGGAGATACAGAAGAAGATGGGGAGAAGCAGACGTATCTGTAACTGGTATCATATCTATTTCTGGTGCTGGGCTTCAGACCTGCTGCTGGTTCAGCTTCAGGCCTCACTCTCTGACATGCCATGTCAAGTTTAGACGTCAGACGTTCTCAGGCTTCTATTTCAAGTGTTCTTGTGTGCAGTGACATGCAGGACAGTAACAGCATGTCCACCTTTTTGACCAGATCATAAATACAACATGACCAACTATATTATGAGATTGGCAGGGAAACAAAGGAGAGATAATAGCCAAAGTAAAGGATTACCAACCTAAACAGGTTTCTTTTTTAAAGGGCTGCCTAAAAGTGAATGTAAAAACTTATTTTGGGAAATGGTAGTAAAACAATGAAAACACAAGTAGTTGAAAGGCTGAACTAACCACTGGTGCTTAAAGACTCAATCCTGATATGGGTGATTAAGGTTTTTTACAGAGCTGGCAGGAGTCAGAACAAACATGTGTCCTGCTGGATGTGTGACACCATGTTGATTCAGGGTCAACAGCAGTTCCAACTCTCCCATGCAGTGGCCATTAATAATATTTAGCAGCCTTGGTAGCAAGACTGGCTACCAGATACTGTCTGTAAACAAACCTCACAGGGACTGATAGAATGTGTTTTTGTGTGTATGCAAGTGTGTGTACATGTATTGCATACTTTTGCATGCACATGTTAATTATGTTTTCTTTGTAGGTCTCATGTTTATACGAGAAGCTGTTTATAGTCACATTATGGGGATTTGACCCACCCCCTTAATTAAATCATTACATTTTAGGGTGGACATGCTTTTAAAAATGTGTGTGTGTGTGTGTGTGTTTGTGGGCACAGTCTCCACTCCTGGCACCTGGTGCTAGTTCCACACCTGGTCTCAATCCCCTTATCATCTGCTCTACAACAACCCCAGTCTTCTCTCCGCTCATTGCCAGACTGTTCAGGCACCTCACTGACTCTCTCAGACGCTTTGAATCACTCCAGTGAAAAGTTTATTCGTACGCCTCTTGTGAATCCCCAAAAGTTATTTTTCTCCTGTTCCTCAGGATCACCAGATCCAACTCGCCTGCCTCTTCTCCAGCTCACAGGATCTCATGCACACTCTTAGCCAGCCACCAGCCTGTCATCTGCCTCCCTCTGCTCAACATTAAAAACTCTTATCCTTCACACCAATCCCTCTCTGTTTCTTTTTAAACTTTTAGGTACAGTGTGTAGAATTTAGTGATATCTAGTGTTGAAATTGCATGTTCCTTCCAAACATGTAAAAACTCAAAAAGTGTTTAGTTGGTCCAGTCTGGACTAATGTAAAAAAAGATGGCTGCCTCCCTAGAGAGGACCCCCTCGATGTGAATATTGAAGTATTTAAATATAAAGGGTCTTTACTCGGGTAAAGGAAACTACAATTCATACAATTTAGATGAAATGAAAACATCATGAGGGTTATTACATTAAATTTCTGCCTATAGTTCCCTTTCACCTAAATCTTACACACTGGACCTTTAATGAAAAAATGTGTAAATAACTACCTTAAATGACAGACAGTATGTATTTTGGCATTTTTAGTTTGGCTTATGTCCCTTGCAATAACATAGAGGAGGTGGGATTATGACCTGTACTGCAGCCAGACACCAGGTGGCGACTGGACATTTTGGCTTCACTTCTGATGAGGCGCTGGAACCATTTGAGGCGTTAACCCCGGACATCAGCTCAGCAAACTCCACAACAGCCGATGTAATCCCAGCAATCACCGTCTTAAAACGCCTGCTTGCCCAGGAGAAGAGCACTGACAGTGGAATCAAAACATTGGAAACTACACTCCTGCAGGCTGTCAACAGAAGACCCAGCAGCATCGAACGTGATCCCCTCTTCTCTGTTGCCACTTTACTGGACCCTCGTTACAAAGACAGGTGAGATGTATTCTTTATTAAGGTCCCAATATTGGCTGCGTTTAAAGCTTGTAAAACCTGAACTACGTGTTGATTCCTAGCATAGAAATGAGGTGTGTTTTTCCCTTTGATGTGGTTGGTTACAAGAATTCATCATTACTCATATTTAATATAATATTTTGTGTTTGTTGGTTGAAACACTTTGCCGATGTCCCAAAATCAGAGATTTAATTTATAATTTAAGTTGCAACATGGAATGTCTATGTTGTGCTCTGTATTCAGGTGAAGAAACTGCCAAGTATGCCAAGGCTGCCCTGACACTGAGACTGACACTGAGATGATGGAGGAAACACTGCATATGTGAAGAATCGGCATCAGTGGCAACTGAGCCAGCAGACAAGCTGCCTTGCATGGAACAATAGTCCCTGCACAGCTTGATGTGTCTGTACGAACACATTCTGGAGGAGCATGAAGAAGCTGGATCGGGGAGTACAACGAAGACTGCAGGCCAAGTTCAAACATATTTGAAAGAATTAATAATTCCTTGTTCTGAAAGCCCTTTCCAGTACTGGGGAAACTACTCACTTTCCTATCCTTGCTGTCATCGAAGTTCCTCAGTGTTTCTTCCCAGGAACAGGAAGCAGAAATGCTTATTTTTCTCAAAAAGAAACTGCCAATGTTTCTTAAGTAAGATTTTAAAACCCAAGATATCTCACTCTGATGTTTTCCTGCTAAATAATCCAGGTCCTGTTTTCACTGTGTTCTCCTGGACTCAAATAATGTTGTTTTTCCTTTATAGTTGTTGCTGCTGGACGTCTTGATTTGTCCTGTTCAGATTTCAGAAGCAGTTTCTGTTTGTATTTCTCTGCACAGTATGGAGGACTAGTTAATTTCCCATTGCACTCATAATAAATTGCTTTGGAATACACTGGAATTACTGAATTTGAGTTTATTTTTTTCACTTTTATTATGAAATGCTGTGAGGTTTACTTACCACAGCCTAGTGTAACCTTACAGATAATACCAACAATAAGAAGAAAATTGAAGAAAAAAGAGCTCTGATATCGAGATCAGTATCAGTATTGGAAGATATTCAAACCCAGGAATCAGAATCGGAAATGAAAAAAGGGGTCGTGCATCTGTAATCATTAAACCATTAAACAGTTCTCTCAATCACTTCTATGGAAGTTTTTCCACAGAAGTTATTCAGCGATTCCCGCTGCACCCATTTCTTCTATCCATCAGAAGCAATAACACACACACTTCTGTTTTGTTCCCCTTTAGCAAAGCCTTGATCAAACCTCATTTTAGACGGGCATGTCACAGACCATTAGTAGGAAAGACTAGAGATCTGTTAGTGTTCATTAGGATCCCAGACCATAGAAAAACCATCAGCATGAAGCCCAGGGGAACCTCCACCATCACACCAACCACCAGTCAACACTGATAGTCCCCAGAAACAAGATCACATTTCTGGAGAGAAGTGTAGAGAAATCATATGTTCTTATATGAATTTGTGATTGTGTTTACTAAGTTTATTTCATACATTTCTTCTCACAGAAGATATTCTAAAAGTAGACCCTAGGTTTGGGCTCATATGAAAAGAATTAACCAATATAAATATCTAAAACCTGTTTGAATAGATGATCATTGAAAAAATAAACAGGATATTTCTATTATATCTAACATTAATCCTAATGTTACCAATATGCTACTAATGGATACTGTGAAAATATTTAATTAGGATGCTTGATTAAAAAAATGGAATTACTCTGAGTTGATAATTTTAATGACATCAATAACCTTGACAATAGATGTGTTGAACATTAAACACTTAATTACATGTGTCAGTTAATTTTGAGACGCCGCAGGGATCAAATTAAAGAGACTGCATCCTCAACTACACCATGAATATTGTCATGATACCAAAATATAATAATAAGCAATGCCGTGGAACTCTTGTGCACCTGACTAACCCAAGGAGGTTATTTTCACCCCAGTCCATTTTTTTGGTTGGTCGGTTTGTTTCTTTATAAGCAAGATAACACAAAAACAAGAGATTTCCATGAAACTTGGTTGAGGTTTGGATCATGTCACTCTGGATCAGGAAGTGGATCCAGGAGTTTGTATTCACTTTCTTTGACATTGCGACACAAGGCATTTCCTCATTTTCATTGTTTTCTCAATAACTCATGGATCTTGATCAAAAAAATCAAGGGGACTAATATTTATGGATGCAGATACAATCTAGTGAATGTAAATGTTGTTTCATGGGGTGAGTGTCCTTCCAGTTCTCATTGTGTTGGGTCTATCTGACATGAATGTGTGTGTAAATAAAGCAAACGGATTTGTTTGATATTGCTGTTTTCATTATCAAAGTTCATGATTATCATCAACAAAGGGCAGCAGTGTTGCTCCGCTCTTATCTCTCCTACTGCTCAGTAACCATTTCTTGTTTACACTGGTAGGAATCAGCAAAGCTTGACACCAGATCGCTCAAGTTATTTAAGTGTGTACCAGTGTTTACAAGCCCTGACAATGTTCATAATGTGACCTTATCATCAAAATCATGGTATTTGATTGAGTGTCGTTAACTAAACTTAAAACTGGATTCAACTGTTGACTTAGCAGCAGTATCCTCACAATCACATGAAGATAAAGATATTGTTGTGAAGTTAAGGCAATCAGAACCTGATCTCTGTCTCTAAGGAAACACACACACTCACAGTCACAAGTTCAGCCTACAACAACTGCAACCAGAACCACACTTACTTAGATTCCTACATGTCGTCAGCCAGTATTTACCAATGTTAATTCCCTCGAAGAAAAGGCAAGCATAATGGTATCATGCTGTGTCGAAAGAGAAATAATTGTCAGGCTCCATAGTCCAACTTTATAAATACTTCCCAGACCGAATAATAAACTCTCATGTTCTTATTTTTCAAATTTTCTCCATGGCAGAGCATGGGAACTCAAAACTACATCCATTCTCATGTTCTCCGCTCTGCTCCAAGTGACAAACTTTTTAATTTAAATTGCAATTTAGTTTAAATGGCAATGTAGTAGTGTGAGGAGTTGTGTGATAATATCCACGCCATGTTTGGGTGTGATTTTAAGAACACTTCTGTGAGACACACACGTTATACAAACATGTGTTGTCTCAGGAGACTGAACTCCTCTAGGGCCTGAGATTCAGAGTTTCGGAGCCTCTGTCTCATCAGCTTTACCATCCACTGCAAGGCATAAACAACTATGATGCATGGTCAACAACAGGGTGAGGGAATCTACGTCACAAACACTTACTGTATACTCATATTCATCACTATAGGCATTTTGTCCCAGCAGCGCAGAAAAGGGCCATACTTAGAAGATTTCGAATAAATGATCGACCCCTATCTGTCATGTGCTTTTGACGACAAACACTGACATTCATCATAGACTGAAGTGTTTCTGTCGACAAAAGAAGAAACCCTGAGCCAAAACTAAATTACCAGATTAACAGATCCAGATTGTCCAGACAGCAGGAGGATGCAGCAGTGCATTATAGTGAAACACATCTTAAAATCAAATCCTGCACATTTGATATCCATCATCTTCTTTATTATCTGGAAGTTATATCTCCTTTTTATTTATTTCTCCTCCCAAGTCTCTTCTCTACCAAACTCTGCTCTTCTTGTTTGTTTTCCTGCCTACACACACACATAACTGTACACCCAAGGGGATGGAATAAATAAAAAGTTACTCTCATCCCCCAATCATAGCAGCACACAACATGCGTTTATTTTTAGAATAGGGGCACAGAAATGTTTTACAGTATAAAAAGAGCTTCTATGAGCTTGGTGTTTCCTCTCATGTCCGTGTTGTGAAGGCTGTGGCTCTCACTTCCAGCGTAATCCTGGCAGTTGTCCCACTGGGATCTTGGATGAATATCTTGAGTATTTAAGACTGCACACACACGCGGCGGAAACTTTCTTTGTTTCCATGTTTCCTTGGAAGTTTGTGCCTTTTACTCAGTTTCTACAGTGGCCGATACGTCTCACACTAGCGCAATGGCCCAAAATACAAAAGTAAAGGCCACAACATAAGTGCAAAAAAAGGTTAAAGCAAAATGTTAGTGTTTTTTGGGTGCTCCAAGCATCTGTACTGTAACACTTCAAATAGCATCACATTTTGAGTGGCGAGAGATTTGTCTGGGTTTTTTAACTAAAGTAAAGCCCTTTCAAACATGACATGGTAAAATCTGAAGAACTGGCTAAGGAGTTTACCCGCAGTCACCTTTCACACATGCAAAACACCACAGGAAGTTCTCTGCACACTCTGACACGTTCAAACAGCAACAAATCCCCTGCATTATTAAGGCAAGAGGTGGAGCACCCGGGAGCGGCAGACAGAGGAAGGAAGTGAAGTTTTAACTCCGCTGCGTAGATCACATGATTTCCTTAACAACACACAGATACCGTTGTTTGCTCTTATCACCACAAACTCTCTTGACATCGTCGTCGGTATCTTTTATGTGTGTGGCACTGTAGATATTTGCTTTGTTTTTTTCTTTTTTGATTCTGTCGCATGTTAGAAGTGTCATCATCTGTTCACACATCAACTTCTCCTGGATTTCTACAGACAGTATACAGTACTAGGAGGTCAGGCAGAGAAGGTCAGCAGGAACTGCGAGCATCTCATTCGGACATTTGTGTTAACACATGCACCTTCTCCAGAGAAAATACAGAGGAACTGAGTTCAGTGCATGTCTGAGAGCAGTTAATTTATAATTGTCAATTTGTAGTTTGTAGCTTTTGCAATTGTGTTTTCTGTCAATGCATTTGTGTGACATGTCTCGAATAGCTCATTCATTGATTTGTTTTGAAGTCAGACAGGTTTAAAAAAGAAAACAGCTTACGGTTCCTTTAAAATGTTTCATCATTCTTTCATTTTGCATCAAAATCCTAAACATCTGCAATATATGAAGCTCCACTTAACTTTGCTGATAAGTGCAACAGTAATGTGGTGATTCAAGTGCAAACTCATATTAGCAGATGACCTTGTACGTCTCATCACTACAAGGAGAATCCTCTTCCTAGAAACTATTCCGCTCAGAAAAGGTGCGAATAAGCCAATGTCCCCTGGATGCACTGATGTGGCCACATCAGAACTGTTTAAAAGAGATGGCCAACACCCTTGCTCAAAGGAAATGGAAAAAAACACACATGAAAGGCTCCATTGCCTGTGACAGACCTAAGATGCCTGCGGCACAGATGATGTAATTTAGCCTCTCTCTAGTTTAATCTCGTTTTCAATTCCCAAGCAGTATCTCTGTAATTAGATGGTGTGTGTCCCTAAGCCTCGTCATCAGAACACCTATTTTCCCCAGACTGGGGTCTAAGTAAAGCATCTTCTCTTTTGTGATTTGCCCTTTTAAATATTTGATCCCTCCTGCCAAGAGCATTACTCATTAATATTACAAATTAGATTTTCCCCCAGATTGACTGAAGGCTGTCTTGCACCTTGTATCTGCGTCTCTTTAAATGAGGGATTTAGAGGCTGGATGATTTGTGGAGATGCATACAGTTTAGAGTGCAGCTTTTCAAATGGCGTTGGAGAATTTTCTGTTTGAGCTCTGCCTTCAGGTCAGCTTTGCATGTTTCCAAGCAGAGGAGACAGAAAGGACTTGTGCTGATGCTTAACTCTGTTGCTCAGTCACAGCTATCGGTGCACTAAACAGCCCTCGAGGGGGGCCTGTCTGATTGAATGCATGTGTGTGGGTGTGTGCATGCATCGGTGCACATATTGAACAAAATCAGTGCTAAGAGACATGCAGATTGCCCCAGGTCATACACTTGTTAAGTGGACATCAACAACGCAGCAGCCACACGCTCGCACAGACCTCTCAGTTTCATCTGCCGAGCCCCTGTAGTGAGGCTGGAAGCTGGTGCATTATTGATGGGCTTGTCCTGTAAAGCACTGAACTTACTCGAGCTGCCGGTAACATTACACCTGGCAGCCAAACAAAAAGCTTTTGTTAAATGAAGTGCTTTATCAGACTAATTGATGGGAAAGTGCTTACAACTGATGCTACAAATGATCATAACTTGACATTACTTCACATGCAATTGAGTTTACGGTGATTATTTAATAATTGTTCTAAAATTGGAGAGACACAAAAATATTTCAATCTTAATACTTCTTTTTAAAGTGAGTGAGTGAGGTTCAATTATCTATTTAGTACCTTTACTCTGTTACTGTACTTAAATATATTTTTCATGTATCTGTACTGCTTTTGGGGTACTCTTACTTTTAATCCACTACATATGTCAGCAAATATTTGTACTTTACACTCTTTTTTACACAGCATTGTGTAATGTGTTCTCATTGTTACAGTGGGCAGGTAACATTAGACCACGCCTCCTGCAGCAGCATCATCACTGGTGAAGAAAACACATGAAATGGATTTGGGAGGCTCAGAGGCTGTGACTCATTATGATGTAGTCAACCGTTGCATTTGAAAACAGTCTAAACTCTGCTACTACTTTTACTTTTATTACTAAGAGTATATTTAAAACTATTTACTTGCTTTCTTTTACTCAAATAGAAAAGTTTATGTGCTACTTTTAGTTAGTAAAATGTTTCAGCACTTCCTCCACCGGTGATTTAGGACAAACTAATTGCCAAGTGCCACCTTGACAAACTGCATTGTGTCTGTTCTGTGAGTGTTTAGGAAGTAGAGTGGCAGTTAAATACTCAGAGGAGGTGTATGTGTTTAGAATGTCAGCTCAGAGTACAACGTCTGTGTACTGTTCGATTTAGCTGATGTGCAAACAGATAATGGGCAGAAACCAGCTTACACTATGTGCAGAACGCAATTATGATCACCATAATATTTTCATAGGAGCATGTTGCAGTTCTAGTTTTCAATTGCATCCTCAATTTCACAAACTGACTGTACCTGCTTCTGATCATGTATTATGTTTTCACCATGACCAAGTTATATTTCTCATAAAAAGTCATATTTGAGTATTTTCAGTGACCTTACAAACATCTATTTCAGTCCCTCTGAAAGTTGTGGATGAATTAATTATTTCCTCAAATATAACACAGACAAACTAGATGTGTGTAACTGCAACCTATCCGCCCTTGAAACTCCCTGAGGCTGAAGTTGTGGGGAGGATAAGTTCATGGTTAACTTCCCATCAACCAAAGGATATTCCGGCATGTCAGGACTGCTCCTGAGAAGATCTAGTGTTCCAGTCTTCCAGTGGGAAAGTTATAAAACACAGGCATGAGTCATTAAATGCAGGTAACCTAGATACTGCAGATCTTCAGGATATTTGCTGGCCATGGGAGTTATTGCCATCCTGAACTGCACGCCCCAGACACAGAGAGCCATGTAATATGTGTGGTTGTCCCTGGCAACAGTACTGCTATGTGCACAAAAGTGTATTTTAAAGGGAGCATTAAATGTTTGGATATGGAAAGAAAAACACTCTCATGCATTTTTAAGAGGACAGAGATTTAATCTGCAGGCACAGGGAGCACATGGAAACTCCACACAGAAAAGGTCCCGGTCGCCCAGCAGGTTCAAACCCAGAATCTTTTCGCTGTGGTGCAAGGGCTCCCACTGCCCCACCGCGCACACTATAGAACTTTTCCATTAACCCTTTAATGCAACATGCTGGAAAACGAGGAGATTCATGTAAATTGATTATCAGTGTGTTTTTCATGCACTCTGTGCAAAAGAAGGAAACTGGGATCACTACAACCCACAGATGTCAAAGGTCACTAAAGGTTAACTGCCTTGTTAGCGATGAACCTGGTGCTCCTTCACTGCCCTGAGTCCCAGTGGCTGCAGCTCAAATCAAGAATCATCCAGCTCAGACTATTTTCTGCTGTTACGGCTTTCGTGTCATCCGTGTCGTGCTCTATTTAAAGAGTCTGGGCCGACGATCTTGAATGACACACTGACATATCTCCAGTTACAGAGGCCAGGCTGTTCTGCTGTAACACTGAGGGGCTGTGCATGCCCAGCAGGCGAGCAGGCATGTAAATGGAGTTTCACACTTACCAAACAGTTGATGGCACATAGTTGGTACAAGTAGCCATTGAGGAGGCAAATCTGAGATCCAAGTGAGCATGTCGCACTGATGCTGTTATTTATTAAGCATCTAAAATGATTTTAATCTTCCAAGGTTTTATAAAGATAATTTTCAAAACAATAATGTTTATTACAGCAACTAAATTATTGCTCAAGTCCAATTTCAGTTTAACGCCATGAATAAATGATGCTGCTCAGTCTGCTGTTAAAATTTAATCTCGAATCTTGTTTTAATTTTAACATCACAGTTGCTAGAAACGGTTCCATGCAGCTGCCCTTCAGTGAGGCAATGCCCGAGCCAAGACAGATGTAGGTATGTTGATTTTGGCCGCCACTCCTACATTTCCCATGTGCCTCCTCGGGCCAGATGAGGTCATTGCTATTAATCCGCCAATCCGCTTTTGTCTGAACTCCGTCCTGTTGGATGGATTCGAATTATCATTTATAGTTACACCATGAACTCTGTGACCCTTCTAAGGATGACACTCACAGATTGAGTTTGGAGAAAAGGTGTCAACCTGCCTGTTTGTTGGGCCTGTGGTGACGGTGATCACATGTCCAAATCACACCAAATTCTACACTGCACATCCTTGGGCCCTTAACAATACACTGCATTACAAGTGTGAAGCCGAAAAGATGAAGTCTTTGGGTGCAGCAGACACTATTTTGGAACACAGCAGATATCCAGGCCAAGATTCTTCCAGTCCGAGGAGGTTCTTTTATTACACCAGTCGAATGTTTCTCGACAGACAACACAAACAGCGATACTTCTTGGAGTTGTTTTTTGGTGCAGACAACACTAATCTCTCAGCTATCTCCATATGCTCTCCAGTTTATGTGGATACACGTGATTTGTCAAACTACAAAGGGAAACCAGAAGACTCCCTGCCCCCAATTTTGTCCCTCACACAGACAGAGATTTGTAGAATTATTAGATAGATGCTATCAGAATAAAAAGATTAAAACTTTCTTTAAATCTATTGAAACAAAGAGACTAAGCTAGTATTAATAATGAAACTTATTTGCGGTGATTAATAGGCAGTATCTAGTCACTAAAATCCCCCCAAAGATAGTTAATTGTATTATTTCAAACCATGTAGACATTATTCAAACTGAAAGCTCTAAGTGCTTGGAGAGTGATGCTTGTCAGGGGAAGAGTAAGTTTCACTTTTCCTCTCCCCCCTCAGCAGCAGACTGCTTCTTCATTAAAACAACAAGAATACATGGCAGCTCTACAGCTGTCGAAGAGTGCCAGTGTGTTTAGAAAAGAGCCAGGCCTGCGTATTGGTGACAGTGTGCATCTGCGCTTCAGTGAAAGGCACCTCCTCACCGACAAACACGTCAGAGGCAACAGCTGGTCTTTGGTTACTTACGTCTGTGTCGGGCCCTTTATCTGCCCCCGGGCAGCAGAACGTGACCAGTTCATGGCACCTCTTGTGGACCACGAAACAGCAAACTGCAGGAGATAAAGAGAGAGAGAGAATGGAGAGAAGAGTGGGAAGAGAGAGAAAGATGAGGAGAG
This sequence comes from Paralichthys olivaceus, assembly GCF_024713975.1. Classification (NCBI taxonomy): domain Eukaryota; kingdom Metazoa; phylum Chordata; class Actinopteri; order Pleuronectiformes; family Paralichthyidae; genus Paralichthys; species Paralichthys olivaceus. The sequence continues at coordinate 16,298,658 of NC_091100.1, read as the reverse complement.
ACATTTGGAAATAAACAAAAGCACAGACGGACAGAGAAAGACAGGGAAAAGAGAGAGAAAGAGTGATATGGTTAAAATACAGTGCATCATTGTTGACTGATAGACAGCAGAGAGAAACAGAAATCTGATAACAGGAAAAAAAAGTGACTGATGTCTGGGCCAGGCTCCTTATCATGTGTCCAGATGGCCAGTCCTGCCTGCAGGCTGACTGCTCTTGTTGCAGAGTACAGTGCCATCTCCTCACTGACATGACAGGAGCTGATGCAGACACCACACACACACACACACCGCACATACACACTAACACTTAACGAAGCTCGTTCAGTGAGGACAAACACATCCTCACAATCATTGAACATGCATCCTCTGCATAGAACACATCTAGATCTATACACACACGTGAATATATCTGTGCCAGGTCACTGAGTGCACTCCATTCTGCAGCCAAGCTAGCAGCAGACTCGTGGTGGAGGAAGGCGCCTGTTACTGGCGCTCGAGAACCGGCTGACACCAAAAAACGAGACAGGGAGGTGGAGGAGGGGTGGTTGAATGTGTGAGCTGACCGTCATGAAAAGAGAAAAAAATCTGTATATTGTCACTTCTTTGTCCTTTCATGATTAGACACTGAAGTGTTTTGATAGACACAAGAGCCCCTCCCTTTCTTCCGAGGACTCAAGGCCGAACACTCGCAGTATGAGATGAAAGCATCTGAATTGGTGGTTTTCGATAGTCCTCACTTAGCACTGAGTAACCCTGCAGACTCCATTAGTGGCTTGTGTTACATTAATGATGCAGCGCATCTTCAGAGTCTTGAATTATTTTCCATTTTTTTACAGTTTTAACTGCCATATCGGGGAGCAAATCAAAACATTGCAGCAAAGAAATGTACGGTGTCTCACTCTTTCTCGTGTATCCACCTACACGTCACCTCTCGTCTTTCCTCTGAAACCTTTTCAATCAGCTCCACCCAAACATAAATAGGCGAGATGAGCTGTGATGGCCGCCGTGGCACAGTAGGGGTTAAAATAAGCCGATGACAAACAGCCAGGGAAATGTGAGTCACATTAACGCCTACATCAGCTGACTGACAGGTAATATGCAAAAAGACAGTGACAATGACCAGCAGAGACGTCCTCATAATCAGACGCCATTTCAATTTGTTTCACCATTTCAGTACTGGTCTGCTACGTCAAACTGTGGATCCATTCATGAATTATTTAAATACCCATTAAATTGTCATCATTCAGTTATTATATTTGACATATTAACACTTGTTTTTGAGTCAAAGCCTACATCTATCTACCATCTGTCCTGTCAAAGTGCTGCAACTCCCAAAATCATGAATAAAGACAGCTATTTATAAATACACTCCATTAGCGTGCAATTATGTGCATTATCACCAAGAAATCTGCTAAATATTAAGTACTTAGTTGTTGCTTACATGTCTGTATATGCAGTTTATGCATATTTCTGGTGTGCATTATAAACTGAACCCATTAGCATCAGTTTAAAACGACACAAACCTAATTTGCTTGCTAAATGTTCACAATTTATCCAAGATCATAAATCAGTATTTAAATCCCTCAATTTATTTTATCAAGACAGCAAAATGTACCCCTGCTCTTCTGTTTATCTCAGGTACACTTTTATTTGCTATATTTTTCTCTCAATAAAAAAGGCTCTGTTCCTCCTTGTCCACATGCTGTGCAGACAAACATTGTACCAGTGTTGCAGCTTGTTTGTTTGTGAACATATTGCTGCAAAGTTACGAAGGCAGTGCGTGCACTTTGCATAGTCACTCTCATATCGTTTTGGATGAATAACTCGGCATAAAATTCAATATTGACTGGCCCAAAGCTACAAGAAACATCAGTGTTCAGCAAATGAAAATGATTTTCAGAGTAATACATTGACTCAAAATACTGAGAACTGAGGAACTGTATCAGAACATGTAGATGACACATGTACGGTAAAGTACATGCAGAATTTTCACAGAAGGAGGTTGTTTGTTATGTGTGCGGCAGACACGTTAGGCAGCATGAGTAAGAATACAGAAGTTAAATGGTTGAGAAAAGGAAAGGACTGTTTGATGGCAACATAAACATTCCAAATTTGCACTGATATTGATTTTCAGGTCATTCTTTTAAGTGGCAAATATACAGCAGTACATGCTGCACCTTCTAGCTGCCTACCTCTCTAAAAGTGCTTCCACTCAAATCTACTACAGGTAATAAATTGACCATGTATAAGTACCTCATCTATCCCACATTGAATAATCCAAACTTTCCCTTTAAAAAGTGTCACGGACGGAGGTGAATTTTGCATAAAGGCTGTCGGAACATCAGCCTCAGTAGTGTCATAGCTGTGTGCATCATGAATATTTGACTAATGTGGTTTTGCAAATGATGCATTTGAATATTTGACACTTTAAGAATTTGGCAGCACCAACCAAGACCGAGCCAATAATCAACAAGACATGCTTCTCTTTGGATCAAAAAATGTCGCTTTATCTCCACTTGTAAATATTCTCAAACGCACAAGCTGCAGTTGGAGTGAGATGCATCATAGTAGCGGGTGTTGTTGTGGAGAAAATCCACTTTACCAGCCCAGATTTCAGTTTGAGACTCAGCAAATGCAGCACTGTTGTCACAAGCAAGCTTTTCTACCCATGCTGCTATGATGAATTGTTCGTAAGTAAAAGTATAAATATTTTACTCAGATATATTCAAGTCAAAAAATTACTCAAGAGAGTATTTGGCTGCACAAGCAACCAAAACACAAATGCAAAAGTGCGTTTGTTGTGTTTTTCGTCAATGCACTTGTGCGAGACGTCTCAGCCACCGTAGAAAACCCTACTCAGAGTATAAATGCTAATCTACGTTACACATGCATTGTATAAGAACAAAGAAGGTTAAGGTTTGCCTTCATCTTAGTATTCATGTGCACTTTAATGATGCTAATCAATACCACCCCCACATACAGACATATCACGCCTCCAAATTTACCCCCTCCTCTGGGCTATTGGTCAGAGCGCTCAATAACCGACATGAAGCCATAACCCATAACTCACACCATCGCCAATCCACAGACCGGACAGGTCATGAATCTCAATGATTCAGTCCCTCCGTGATTCATACTGGAGTAATTAGCTGATAGTGGTGTGAATGCGACAGTTCATATCACTGGATGTTACCAAGTCTTTGCCTTGAGTTTCTATGAGGTTTGACGGTTTTCTTGTTCTTTTCCAATATTCGAATCACACCTAATTCCTCCAAATACAGCAAACACTGCTGCATTATGTGTTTAACGCATCGCCTCCTTTGCAGCGGTGGATTATAGGGTATAAGAAAGAGTTTATTTAGTAAAGGTGCATGAACTGGATATAAGCTGGAGCACTATGCAATAGCAACAGCCCAGTAGAAGGCAGTGCATGTTATTGCAATGTTATCTCAGGCATTCCAACACAGAAAACACAGAGCCTATTTGCTGAACAGAAACCATATCTGGTCGGAAAATGTTCTATTATGGCTCTTCGTACCTGCTCAGGTGAAATTTCTCAATGCAAATCCCTGAATTACTGTTTTCTGGCTCAGGACAACGGTTTCCTGTGACACAGAAACATGGAAATGGCTTAGCCTGTTCAGAGAATGCAAGAGACAGAGAGGGCATGAAGGAGTAAATGTGAACAGAGATGGATGGAGTAAGATAAAGAAGGAGGTTGGCACTGGCAAGATGAATGAGGTCAAAGCTCATCGTCTCCTGCTGCTCTCATTAGAGCTCCACTGCCTGCGATCAGCCGTCCCAGAGGTCTTGTTCTGGGGCAGCACTTAAAGGTTCGACACATTCATCACCTCTGACGCCATCTTAGAGGAACTCCTCCGTTAGCTTCACCGTAACTGTATAATGGTGAGACGATAATGTACTTTATAGTTGTACAGCAAGTCTATTCATCAAGGTAATTTGTCTTTGCTAATCACTTGGATGGATGTGGAGTTTAATTGCTTGTAAAACATCATAATAATGCAAACAAGGAAGACACAGGGGTCAGGGGTGGTCAGTTTCTATTAAAAGCTGTCGCTATTAAGAGCTATTGGATTAAAACTGGGACTCTGGGGACTGACACTGTGATATAAAGCAATTAAGGCTCACAGAGTTGTGTAAGCGTAAACGATTTCTTAGTTCCTGCAAGAAATTAGATTTGGGGGATGTGATGTGTTACAGTCATTTTTGGGAGAGGAAAGCGGCTAAACTGTGGCGTTTCTTCTCCATCGATCTGTTAAGGTAACTGGAGATACTGTATCTATCTGCCTGTAACCTTTTTCCCTGGACAGGAGCGCGATGAGGGTTTTCAAAACAATCCTCATTGGCTTCAACACAAACGAAGACAAAATCACTTCTCTATCCCAAAAGATAACATAGTTCACTCTGATTTTATTCTGGTCACGATTACCAGGTCTCAACTTTATAGGAGCAATTTCCTGGAGATTTTTCTTGAATTCAGGCAGGAAATGAGAAAAGGGGAACAGTTTCATTCAACAGTCCGTTTGTATAAAGATGTGATTTACTTACGAGGTACCTCGGTAAAACAGAAGAAAGAGAAGCGAAAGCTTTTAGATCCAACCATCACAAGGCTTTTGTAGCTCAGTGCTGGTCATAACAAAAGCCTTTCCTTCGGGACCGTGGAGTTTTTAATTATGTCCCGTGGTTCTTTTCTCGAATTGGACACCTGCACCATTACCCTAACTGTCACAAAACAATGACACCATGGCCCAGAAGAGGTGAATGAGAAAAATCATTAAACACGAACCATTTAGATGAGATAGAGCAAATGATATGAATATGAAAAAGTTGTGTAAGGAAGTCAAGGAGAAACATTGAAGTATTCAGCAAATCGCGGCTGAAATAATTATTCGTACAAGTTTAATCCAAAGTGGCTGCAGCAAATCTCTTATCTCTTTATTTCCAAAATTAATTATTTCTGCCAGAACTGCTATATTCAATTCTAATAGGGTTCCACTCTGGGAACACATCACTATATGTGGATACGATACCAAAGAGTCCTGAACCATTTAAAAATGTGTCATTAACTTTTTTCATGCCACAAGTACAAACCTGAAACAACTTGAATATGACTGTGATGATGGCAACACCAGCCAGGCCAACACAACACTAAACCATTGGCATATTCTCTTACTCTCACAGTTAAATTCTAAAGACAGGACCCTGTGGAAAACTATTTCATATTATTCAGATTACATGAGCTGAGTCAAAATGTAATTCGAACACTACTACTAAAGGCATTACCAGCAGCAATGGCCTCAGTAGCATTTATAGCGATAATGATAAAATGGTATAAAGATCAACAGCACTATTTTTCACATACTGTGCATCACTTTTACCATTACCATATTATCATTAAAATAAATGAATACTATATAACACAATGAAATATCAACAGAGACAATATAATATAATTTGGAAGACTTTTTTTTTCTTACTAGAGTCTGAACAATGTCTTTCTGTTTCTGATCTCTGTTAATTTTTTCCGTAGGTGGGATGGGTTAAAGGTTACGTGGAGGTTGTAGAGGACAATTGAAGTGAGGTTTAGTTCAGGCTCTTGTTATTGTTTATTGTTAAAATGTCTTGTCAGTCAAATCAGAGACCAGCACACTCTGACGTCATATGTCATTGTTCTCATGTTTACAATACTGATGTAAAATGTCTTCATTATCGTCCAAAGAGGTGCATTGACTCAATGACGACAATGACTGGTTGTACAGTAGCAACTTACACATCAGGTTATGTTTGACACAAACACAAAGAGTGATAAAGAACATTGAACATAAGTTATTTTAGGAAAGCCATGATAGCAAATACTAAAGTCTAATCAACAGGTTGTATAAACTTTAATTCAGAGGCTGGAACTTCCATAGTATGTCTTTTTAGATGCAATACCTCATAACCTCATAACAAAATGTGCACTGGTGAAAGGCTTGATAAAGCAAACTTACAAAAGAGAGAAAGAAAAAACAAAAACCCAGGTAACTGCTGCACACACACTGACTGCAAGAGGCCGACACAACACAACAAGCTACGCACACAATCAGGCCATTTGTTGAGTAATGATCCCTTCTTCATTAACATAAGTCATAAGTCTGATGGTTTACAAACTCGCTGCAGACTAATGATAATGTCATTTGTCAGATGAGACACAGAGAAAGAATTAAATTAACTCCAGCAGAGTTATTATTGAAAAGAATCAATTATATCAAGTCAAATGATCTTGTGGATGTATTCTCCAATAACCACGTAAGAATTTCTTTTCACTGAAATGTGGCTGAAGCTGCAATTAACGAGTAATGTTATTCACATTGAATATTTATATATGAAAATAAGCTCAGTTTGATGTAAAAGTTCAGGTAGTCATTCAGGGTTTTGCTTGGACTTGCAAACCATCACATTTCCAATAAACATGTATTAAATATTAAATATTTCCATCAAACAGTTATATGAAATTTCTGGCACAGAGGTCAATGTATTTGCTATGAGGGCCAAGGTTGATCTCCTTTCATATAACTGCACTATGCAATTTCCAGGCAGACACAACAGCAGGTCTGAGAGGGAAAATGGGAATTTTCTACAGACACAAAAACAACTCAGGTCTCTTTGAACTGTATTTGAATAAAGACTTTTCATATACATCTTGTGAGTTGAAACCTTCAAGTTATAGAGTGTGACCCATCCATCCACCCATCTATCTATATATCTATTCATCCATCTGTCCATCTATCCCAAACCTTGCACAAAGTTGTTGAGATCATATATAAGTCTTTGTTGGCCATCAACCTATTACAGACAAGATTTTGATCCCTGACCCTGCAGCCCCATTTGGTGTTAGAGAGCAATAATAACAGATTATGTATTTAAAATGTCAATAAGGTTGCATCTGATATCAAAAGCTCCTGAGTATAGGAACGATTACAGGGATTTAATCCCTTATTCAAGGCTCAGCTCAGGAAACATGATCGTATGAGTGATGTCTATAAAGGATCTTTACTGGTGTTTTCGTCCCAATCAGTGAGACTTACCTGCAGTGCAAACTTAAAGGATGCATGTGTTAGAGCGAAGAGGAAGAATGTAATGTAATGGAAGGATGTGGCTTGTTTGTGTACAATATACAAAATGGACACTCAAGGGAAAGTCATTCATCATTTGTCATAGTGCTGCAGAATGGTTGTCATATGGGGTTTTGAAACTATGAAATTAGAATACAAGAAGAAAAACACAGTGAAGCAAAGGATTTGAATCATGTGTTAAAATGTGATGTTTTGAAAGATCAGAGTTTCTTGTAGGAGCAGTAGTAAGACTCCCTTTGTCCTTTATCACTTGAACCTTTGTTGTTAAAAAACATGACACACTAAGAGAGAAAAGAGGGAAAACCCTGAAAACCATATAATGTACAATTTACTGGTGTGTGCATGCATATGTGTAAACCATACTTAGGATTCTCCTATATATCCTGCTGATCTCTGCTGATGTAAGCAATGCCTGACTGACTCCTTTGAAGTAAAGAAAGCATTTGCACACATGGCTGACTTATTCTGAAGAGCTGTGGTGCTGCAGGCTTTAGAGTAAATGACTTTATAGCTTCTAATGGCTTCTACAAGAAGAAAATCCACGGACAACAGAAATCATTGTCAGCACACGTAGAACAACTATTGTGCAAATATATAGAACTTACACATGAGTAGGTATATTGAAATCTACACAATACTGAATGTAGCATAGGTGGTTAGTGTATTTCCAACTTTATAACAAATGATTGTGATGCACATACTGTAACTCCAATGGCCTGTGGAATGAAGGGTAAGTGTGAACTGTTATGTGTCTTTGAAACAAGCCGTGAAGGTGAGACACTTGAACTTCAGTGAGCAAAGTAAGATATCTGGCTTACATCATTAGGAACGATTTATGTGATGATGACGACGTGCTGATGACATCAGTGCTGTAAACTTAATGCACAAGCCAACATGCTGCTGGCACATTTTCAAGCATGACCCAATGGGGCCTGGACTCCTCAGAGTTTGGCTGCATGAACAAAGCAGCTGGAGGTTCTCCAGTGAGACACGTTCACAACAGCACAGAAATCTATGGAGCGTTCAGGCAGAGACAGGAACTAACATCTAAACTCCATTGTGGAGAGCATCTGTGTTTATTTACAGCACATCAGCAAGGCTCTTATCAACAGAAGCTGTCTTGACAAGTTTTTCCTCCGTCACATGTTAAAAATGTCTCTCTCTTTGAGGAGGCTGGCAGGAGAAACTCAGGTAAGAGATCGCAGCCTCTCACCCGGACATTTGAGCTCTCAAATACAGCTCCTCTGTAGAATGTCAGGGGATAGTCCAGAGTTTTGTGCAACGCGTTCAGATTAAGATTAAAAAAGCGCTTTTTGAACAGGCATACCTCAAGGTCTCTGAGGATGGTTTTAAAGAAGATAATTAACTCTTGTGGAGCATCTCAACCAGCAAGACTATGGGGAACAAAGTGGGAAACTCCCACTTAGCAGTGAGCACTGATTCTTTCTGTAGTGTGAACAGGTTCGAGACAGTGCTTAAAAAGGAAACAGGCTCAGTGGGTGTGAACATTTTTATTTCTCCCACGAGCGCAGCCCGGTGAGCCGCAGAGAATTTTCTATGTTAGCTGGTGTGGACGTCACACTTCTCTTTTTCTTCAGTGACTCTCAACGCTTCCATTCAAGCACGTCAGCGGATTAATCTGACCTGGCTTTGTGCCAGTGCTTGCACTGCTTCCCCCCTCAACCACTTCAGCTCCTGTGCCTGTGGACGTTGTTTATAATGAACGTCCCCGAGGACGTTGCGTAATGCCACAACTCAGTCATGTGGAGCAAAAATAGAATAGACTGAAAACAGGCCTGGGCTCCAAAAACAGACAGACTGGCTGGAGCACTGATGATATCAATTAATAATTCACTGAGGCCAAAATACTGCAACTTTTTCTCAAATAAAATAACTTGTGAAGGAGGAGTAGTTTATTTGGACACGCAACTTACAGCAGCTTCTTTCAAAGTATTTGTAAATCTATGAGAAAAATGATTACCTGCGTTAGCTTGTATGTCTGTTAGTTAGCAGGATTACGAAAAAACTACGGGATGGATTATATCAAAACTTGTGAAAAGGATGCAGTATGGGTCACGAAACAACCCATTACATTTTGGTTTGGATCCAGGATTTCTTTTTCACTGTAACAACTTTGAGTGTGTGCAATTTGGTGCAGATCCAAATAAAAATCTAACTGTAGTGAATTCAAATGTGGATTCATAAGGGAGGAGGTAAATGCTCTACTAAGTACCATTCTAGTTTGTATAAACAACACAGCAACAATATAATCAACTCAAAGACTTTTATTTTGTAATTCCACTGAAAACATTGTGTTCTAAAATCTTGCCACTGTCTCCTACAAATTAAGATTAGGGTGCTGGATGTTATTTAACAAAAGACACTGGATTAGAATCAGAGGTTGAGGTTGGAGAACAAGACGAGGCAGTTTTCCAACCTGCCATGCATTGTTGTTTAACAAAGCATGGCGGGCTGAGAGTCTGCATTGACATGCAGTGTCATTTGCATGAACCAGCACAGCAAGTGCTAATATGCTAACACTAACCTGACCTGAAAGGCCTAATTGAAAGGCATTTTTCTTTTCCAAATTGTAGTGACACACCACAGACTTTACAACAATCTGCAAAGTAAAAAAATATATTTTTGATTTGAATAGGTCCTGAATTAGATGAGCAGTAGCAAGTATCGTATCTTGTAGTTAGGCTTGATAACGATACATGTCATTACTTCTCTTTATTCTCTTAGTCTTTGCAAATAAAGTTCGGTTTTCTGGTCTGTGTCAGATTTTACCACGTATGAAATAGCATCTCTTTTTTTTATGTGCGAGTTTATTCATCTTGTCTCGACTAACTGGAGAGTTCTATCACCCTGTTCTGTGTCACTTTTACTGTCCTGCATGTTTGTTTGTTTTTCTTAATGCAAATTCCCTGCATGGCTGCATCTTATTCCATGAGAATCCAAAACATATAACGACAAAATGAAGAGAAAAAATTTTTGGACTGAATAGAAGTGACATGGTGTTCTGAATTTTAAAAAATAAATCCTTCATTTCTTAAATGACACACTGCCTCACTCTGAAATCCTGGGCACTGTACTGTGCTACATGAAAACCTATGACGCCATGGGTCTTGTAGCAATGACCACACACATTAATACACATGCCCACACACACACACACACACACACAAACACACACACACACACACACACACACACAGTAATCCTTTGACTATTCATGTAAGAAAACCAGCCAGTTTGTGCCAGTTTGGATAAAGCACCTTCTCTTACATACTTATATTTCTACCAAGTGAAAGCCCCTCCACGCCTTGTTACCTTTAACTTTGTTTTAAAAAGTTCACATTTCTTCACATTTCTCTAGCTAACTTTAGGCCCTTAGCAGAAGGACAAGATGCCCTTTGAACACAAGCTGCTGCAGTGTTTCTCCAGGGGAGGATCTCATACCAATGTAGCCTTCTTCCCAGCAGGCTCCAAGGGCCGGGCCCAGCTTCCTGTTTCAAGCTCCAGGCGAGCGAGAGGGGGTTTGCAGCTGCTTTTTATTTGGACAGCTTTTCCACGGCACACACACACAGGGTCTTATATTCACCATGCACTCAGGTCTTTTTGTCCAATGGTATTGATGATTAGACTCTTAGACTGAGTGTTGGTGAGAATATGGCAGCATTGATCTCGGAAAGAAATATATATTTGCAAGCTTGCGTCGTGACTATAACATTAAACCCTGAAGCTTTTACCATAGACATCTACGTACCCTTGCTATGGTTCTCTTAGGAATCTGGTGAAACTCTAGCAGTTGCAGGATAAATGATTTTTATTAGGGCCATGTGAAAAAAATTTTTTTGTTTTTCACTACTTCATTGTTGTCATATTACGACTTTATTCTTGTAAATTCTTTTCATAATATTGCCACTTTATTCTCAAAATCTTTTTGGGTTATTTTCATTTAAGAGGCCCTAATATAAAATTGTGGATTTAGATTTGCTGCACCAAATGCAAATGTATTGATTAAAAAGAATGGGTTACTAGTTATTTGCTGACTTGTGCTTACTGCATTCAGTCTACAATCAGCTAAGTGCAAGCAGGCTTACAGTGTCTGAGTTTAGAAGTAACTGATAGGGTTGAATCTTAATGGGATTTTCAAAAAGGGAGAGCTAATCCAGCACACAGCATGCAAACTCTGCAGGATGAGGAAAACAAACCCTACGAATTGTGATCCATTACGAGTGACCAATACAACCAGTGGAAGTAAAACAGCAGTGAGTGAGTTTTTGTCATATGTTGTTTGCCCCAGAAGTTATAGATGGGCAAGGTTGCAGATAAAGTAGATATGACGGAATTCAAATCCAACCAAAATGAAACATTGTGAGTATAATTGGGGATTTCTCTTGGTTTGTACATTGTTGGAAACATTTTGGATAATGTAAGAACACAAGTCAACAAAATATACAACATAGATCTCGTGGTTTTTAGTCATTTGAAAGAAGAATTGCGACACTATATATGTTTAATTGTGTAAACTATGCACAACACTGCATGCTGTTACAGACAGCTCAGTGATTTTATATCTGTTTGCTGAGCACAATCATGGCTGAACAGGACTCCACACACCTCTTGACCCAGGTCCTTTAAGAAGCTTGTGTGAAACCTAAGAGGAGACAACTTGACATTTTGAATGGGACAAAAATGGCCATTAGAGCATCACAAGCCAAATACTGTGAAGATGTGAAAACGCAGTCACTATATTTTCTTCTATTCTTATTTTAGTCATCCATTAGAAAATGCGAACATTCTCTTCCTGATGATAAAAGGATCAATTTTATATCCCCATTAATAATTCACCACCATGGACTGACATTTAAACTCGTCCATAATAGGCGACACCTTAACACAGAAGGTAGAGGGGCATCTCTGTATCGAGACACATTTGTGTGGCAGAAAAAGACATTTTGAAAATTGGCACTTGTAAAATTCAAATCTTCTTATCCTTTCAAGGCTTTTATCATAAAGGCCAAAAACCAGGACGTCAATAGCACACTGAGAGGTGAAAAAGCTCCCTGGAGCTGACATTTTAAACGTCATAGCAGAGGAGAAGACTCATTTTAATGTTGTTCGATTTTGACTTGGATCATTTGCAGAAGGTTATTGACTCATGGTTTCATTTTATGGTGTTTTGTGTATTATGTTTATTAGGTTAGAGACAGCTGCAGTAAAATGCATTACTATTTGTGAGACACTATTAATACCACATTCCTGTATTATTATAGTATATTGCATTCACTTCTTAAAACCCAGGAATGGTTTATGTGTTTGAATACAGGGCAGTTAGGTTGGAATTTACTTTTATTGTTTAGTTTTGCCGTAACCAGTTCATTTTCATTTAGAATCACAGTCATCTCAGTTGCCGTCCTCACTTGCTGGGGTTGGAGAGATATAAGCAAATCGACATCCACTGGGGCCTTGACATTTATCTGCCTCTAGTCAGCTTGTGGATCATTTTCAGTGGCAGCCAGTTTTCAAGTATTATTTAGTTAATCAGGGCTCAAGACCATAAAGATGAGGCCTTGAACGCCACTCTACTCATAAATTGCATTCTTTAATACAGGGGAGGACAAAAAATTGAGAGTTGGATAATGAGACTGAAAGTCAGACGGAGTAAATGAATTAAATGCTTTCTGCAGTTTTGTGGATTCTGCAAAAAAAAAAAGACAATAAAAGGTAGGTCTCAAAAGCACAAAACTCTTTGTCCTCAAGACATCGTCTTGATGCGTAAATTGGACCCACAACCTGCAATTGTGAGGTCAGACAATAAGAGCTCACAGGGCAGACAGTCTAAAGGCACCTCATCAACTCTCACAGCTCCCAATTACCTTTGACAAGAAGAGGTTGAAATCAGGGAGAGGGGGGCACTCTTTTAAAACACGAGAGAGGCTGGATGTGCTAATTGGTCTGCAGGATTCGCTAAAGAAAATGAGAAGGCAGAAACAAGAGCTACAGCCTCTCTCCCTGCTCTGCAAATAACAATGGAGCAGCGCACATGTCACATAAGCGATGTCTAGATCTGATTTATAGTGAAACACATGTTAAATACAGTGTTGTGTACATGTGTGATGTAAATTAATAAGATTGCAAGACTTTGGGCATCAAGCAAGAACATATTTGTATTCTCATCATAAATTTCTCCTGTTTGTTCATACTGTGAGTTTGTGCAGACAGGACACATTCAACAAACACTTCTTATCTTCAGAAAAGTGTGAAAATGCTACATGCATAAGTACGATGAATGCCAACCGTGCATTTGTGAAGTGTGTACAAGGATGGAAAGTTAACAAAATTACCGCCCCTTTAATAACATGTTAAATTGCATATACATCAAACACAAAGTGAATTTCGACACCCACTGTAATCACTTCGGTCAGAGGTCTTCCTCTCCTCTTTTCCAGAGGAGAGCGGGCAAAATGAATCTGCAACCAAACTCAACAAGTAACGCGATAAAGAAAGAGGGTAAAAAGAAAAAAGTTCAAGTACGGATTTCAGAGAAGCAGAAAGGGAAGGCCATGATTCATAGCAGCATCAGTAGAAGAATTGAAAGGCCGACTAAATCAGTGTTTTTAATGCTGTGTCACGAGCTTTCATTGAAATGAAGAAGAAATTGTTCAATATGAAAATCTCTTTAAAAAAAGGCCCAGGATTTTAGTGAAGTGTTTTCACATTCAACTGTATCAAGCATAAAGTGAAAAATCGACCTTTAACAACTGCTGCATCCCTTGATTTTAATGTCTGTGAGCCTGTAGAAAAAATACACAGATATCACTCATTACCTGTTGCTGCCTCCCCATTACAAAGAAACCGCTCCACTACCAGTGTAACGGCACAGATTAGAACAATGCAAAGGTTCATAGCAAGCACTGAGCCGTCTGCCCTCACTTGCATCTTCCCAGGCAGCACTGGTTAATGTTTTCCAGCTGAGTTATACCTCAAGATGGAGCCGAGCACATCGATCGCTGATAATGTCCCTGCACTTCCTGGTATTGCTCGGGGGGATATACATTATGCTGGGCGACAGAACTGGAAAATAAATAGAAGACGCTGTGACACCATTTCAAAGAAAAATAGTTTATTGGCAGAATTCTGGGATTTCATTATTCCGACGCCCACAGAATGCCTGAAAAAAACACTTTATTCCTGTCAGCTGAGGCCAAGACACAGAATAACTCACAGGCGTGAAAGCGTAGCCTATGGGGTTAGAATGAATGATGACGAATATAGAAGAACCAGGGTTTAAAATAGGAGGAACATATAAGACAAAGCTTTACTATGTGTGATAATACTCATGTAAATGTGTAATATTACAGTCAGATATCCTTTTCCTGCTCTCTCAGTGTTTGCAGACTTCAGGCCTTGGTGTTGGTTAATCTCTCACTGTGTCTTTCTCGAGAGTGTAGTGTGTGTGAGGATTCCTCAGGAGTGTAGAGGGGTGTGTGTGTGTGTGTGTGCGTGTGTGTGTGTGTGTGTGTGTGTGTGTGTGTAAGTATGAGTTTGCCCAGGGTGTATAAACCCTGCTACGTTGAGAGACGAGACGCTCCCACCCATGAGAGTAGTGAGCCAGACAACAGCACAAACCAACATTTAACTGCTCTGCGCAGGAGGCTGGACCACTTTTAAAACACCAGAGCTATAGTCCTGACAAGATAAACTGATTAACCTAGCCAGCATTTGTACAGGATTAAACATTTGAAACTGAGCCAGAATAAATAGAAGCAGACAGCAGAAACGCACACAAAGATGAAGATGTGTACACTTAACACCCCTCGGCAAAGACAGCACACACACTGTTACACAATGGTTTAAACCTCTCCGTCCTCCCAGGGGTTTAGCATTGCAGTGGCTATAAATAATCACAGGAGGTTTCTGGGCGTGGTGGCAGACAGCACGATGCATGTCACAACCTTTATCACACACGGTGTAAGCAAGATGTGCATTAAACTATAGCTGAAAAATTAAAATACCGCTTTTGGAGAACTTTTAAAAAGTCACGAACAAGCTGCTGGAGCTTTAATCTCCATGTGAGGCTTAAGAGGAACAGATTCATCAGAATATTATCCCAGGTACAGGATGTGAAATGATGACTGTTCTAATCATAGAGCTTCATTCCCACCAGTAATCTCTACTCCCAGCTCTAATTCAAGAGCAATAAATCCTCTGATTAAGGAGTTAGGGAGACAAAGTTTTAAAAGTGCATCTTGCATGCAGACTAATTTTATTCTCTCACTGTGGGTGTTGTGGTTTGGATTGAACAACCAGAAAAAGTTTAGAGAGCCATGTATAAGGTGCCAGTTTTTCACAACTCTAGAGGAAGAGATCATCAACATGAAATCATTGCAAAGGTAACATCTATTTTGGGTTTCTTGATTTCTCTGTCTCCAGAAAATGAAACCCAGTTGCATGGTTTGATATTCACTTGATGCTCAGGGCAGATCATAGTGTGTGTGCTTGTAATTGATGGTAGCCACAAGAAAATGGAAAACATCATGAATAACAAGATATGGCAGTAGACAGAGTAATAGTATAACAAAATATTTAGTATCAGGACTTTGTAAGATTGTACAAGGAAGAATCCTACAGATGAGATCACATGTTTGGTAGTGGTCAACAGTGAGGTTATCGTTTCTTTATTCTCGAAATATTATGAACTTATTCTCGAATTCGAATTTTCGGGACCTGATGTCAACACCTGTAATAACAGGATCCATCATTCAGGCTGTAATATTATTCTCAGTCAGCTGGACACACATGCACAGGGAATGAGAGTGAGCGAGTGTCTGTGTCTCTCTCGAATGACCCTGAAGGAACCAGAAGTAGACACTTTGTGCAACATCTTGCTGGAAATGCAAGTTTTCTAGCAGCACTGGACAACTTGTATTTAATATTCTCACTGTATCAGGGCAGGATGTATCGATTGGATACTAAATTAAGTCAGTCTCACTGAAATGAAGTTTCACCTCAAAATGCACAACCAAGATATGTCTTATTTTATGACCACGTGTCTGAAAATGTAGTATTCCTTCCACGGTGCTAAAAAACAAGATTAAGTGAAGAAAGAAGTCGTTCAAATCTACTGTACACCTTCAAAATACTTCTTATACTCCATTTTTACTTCATATAGTAACTACATGGGTTTTTAAGGACCAATGCCGATAACAATATTAGGGAGTCAAAAATATCGGATAAGTTCAAGCATAAACTTAATTACAAATAACTAAAAATAAACAAAAACATAAATACAACCAACTATATACTCTAAGGTTCCAAAGCTATGATGCTAATAACAATAAAGAAGCAAATGTTGGTGGTGGTGGTGGTGGTGCATCTATTCGGCTGTGACTTATCTACTTGCTGGCAGGAATGAATTAAACATGGTTCTTGTTGGTTTGGTTGTCTGTGCTTGTCAAAGATAATTTGTGAGAACAGATCTGCCATTCTGTCACACCACAAATGAACAAAATGTTTTTTCAATTCCAACAAATCCAACAGAGTGAGACCTCATATCACTGCCAGGGAGGGAGTTCTCCACACTGAACTTTCATTCATATTTTTTCAATAAATAAAGTTTACAGAGCATGGCCTTCAGGATCTGGATCAAGAAGCTCATAAAAAGAAGCTGCGTCAGATTAACAGCTGGGTCAGAATATTTCAGTTTGACAGACATGGGGGCATCATCCATCAACCCAAACCTCGTACTTCCTCCTCTCAGTCTTGAAGTGATAACGGCAGAGAAATGTCAACAGGTGGTGATGCTAGACGAGCATCCTGGATTGTGAGTCAGTGGCGTCATTGATGTTTGCACTTCAATGAGCCGACACAGAGCAAATTATATGTAAGTACTGCAAAACACTGACATAGTGTCGCAGAAGAGCAGTTTGTCCTGAGCCAATTTGCACAAGCATACATCAAATGAGGTAAAGAAGGAATGGGAGGATGGATTAAATGAGTAGAGAGACACGAGTCTCAGAGCTGGAACAGACAAGGTGAATGTGTGGAGTAACAGAAAAGACAGCATGAGTTCAAGTTAAGAAAGAACAACTGACCTCTGAAAGAAAAGGTTGGCGTGGATAGAAGGATAACATTGGTGGATAAAGAAAACAGAGTAAAATGAAAGAAGAATATACTGCAGTGAAAGAAAGAAAACCTGTTGAATATGAGAAAATAATATGTGCAATAGAACTAATGAGGAGGAGATTAAACTTTAATGTCCCCCGTGGCTAAATAGGGTACGGAAATGAAAGAGCCTGGAGAAGAAGAGGTGAAGACATCGTGAAATTAAAAACATTCCATCACTGAGGCCTGTTTCTTCTTCACACAGAGGTTCCTCTGCTCCTTCAGCTCCCTCAGCTATGGTCAGCTGATTGTTTTAGCTTCTTACAGCCCACAGTCAGTCGGTACATTACTGTCCCCCAGCCCTCCGTTCTGTTGGTGGGTGTGTGTGTGAATGTGTGGGGAGGTGTGCGCCACGGAGCTGGAAAAGCTCCAAGATATCACAACAGAGCTATCAACACTTACACAGCCGAGACTTACTCTTCTTTATCTCCTTAGTTTTTCTATTTCCTCTTATACATTTCTCTTCTTCCCTCCCTCTCTCTTTCTCTGAGCAGCTTCGTGCACACACCTGTAAAAACTGAACTGATGCTTATTTCTACCTCAGCGCTGCAACGTGAGGCAACAAATGCAAACACATGCAACAGTTAGTCTGTGGTTTTCAGAAATCGCATTAGCCTGCAGAGGGAAGAGGGAGTGCGGCTATGAAGAGGCTGCCTCACAGCACCCTGCTGAAATCAACCACATCCTTTTTGAATGTTGCAAACAAAAGCTGGAATAAGGACAGCAGATCAACAGATGCAAATAAGAAGCTCACATGACTGTGAGGCCTTCAGTGCAAACTGTCCGGGGCTGATGTTTACTGTTTACACTCTTCTCGTCCTTAGATTTTGTCTGCAATGTGTTGGTTGTTACCTGAAAGTAATACAGTGGAAAACCGAGCTTTATTTTTAAGTAAGAGTAATCTTCTAAAGCCCTTTAAATATTCCTGTGTAGATGAAGCTAAATGTGATGATTATATTAGCAGATTCAGTACATTACATTTAGCAGAGCAACACAAAGTTACTGGTTTGAAAACCCTAAACCACTAGTTTAGAAAGGAGGAAGGGCAGGGCAGATGGGAAGAAGAAAAAACTGTGCCCAACAGATTGCATTAGGTCTGCCAACATGGCCTTATTTGAGACATGTCACTTTCGAGCAGATGAGGGACGTGTGTGTGTGCGTGCGTGCGTGCGTGCATGAAGTGCCTCCCCTCCATGTCAGTTGGTTTGACTGGCGACCCAGTGGTGGGTTTTGCCATCCATATCTGCGTATAACATCCTGTCACAGAAAATAACAACCAATAATCGGAGAGCAGGAAGAAGGAAATTGGTCTAAAGGAAGCGGTGTCTGATTACACCTCAGGAAATAGGACATGTACCAGTTCATCTTTATAAGAGCCTGCTGCCAAATGCCAGGGCGCCTGGATGAGGTGGCTGACTTTAGAAGGCAGATCAATCAGGCAGTTCAGCAGTGTGACATGTAGTCGGTCAGTCGATGATGTGTAACACCGCTGATGGTCTGTGAGACTGGCCTGAAATTACAGTAGGTGGCTTGGAACACGACCAATGTGTCAGCATTATTTTGTACTAAACCAAACACAACTAAGATTAACGTGCCTCTACCTCTACCTATGAGTTGGATGATAACTCAAGTGAGGGACTGGAGGTAAAAGACCATTAGTGACATTTGTACAAGTGTTTGATGAAATTTGTGTTGTAACAAAAACTGGAAAAGCCAGAGCATCTGCAAACAAGAGTTTGATTAGAATTTTTGTTCCCTTTTTTTGACATTGCGAAATAGGGCTGGGTTATAAAACATCCCTGGTTCCTGATGAAAGAAAATCAGTCATATTTATAGAACTATGCTCAAGCTGCAGACTGTGCATTGTATGTTTTGGAAATCAGCATAGCGACATTCTGTTAGCACATGACAGAACATGGATTTAAAAGGACTTGTATGGAGTTAATCTAAAGAACAAATCATTCACTCACTGCTGGTACCATGCATCCCCACAGAGTTTCATACAAACATAGATGCACACACAATGTGCACAGACAAGCAGCACATGCCACAATAACAGAAGTCATTCATGGTGCTTGTGAAGACACTGACTGGCACGTAACTTCTGATTCTTGCTGATTCATGCCTGTGACACAAGAGCCACACTACTCCATTATTTTTCTTAATAACACGAGCATGTGAGGCATGTAAACAGTCTGAGTCACAATGGCCACTTCTGCAAGTAACAGGTTCACGCGCCTTCAAGCCCTATCCAAGCGCACACTGTTTCCATCTCTCATTGTCTCACAAAAGGAGTCCCACAATGTTGTCGAACATGTCACGCTCGTAACCACCAGCAAGTCACAGCTAACACAAAGGGAAGGATGAGGGCGGTGACGGTGGTGCTGAGTGGTGCGGGGGTGAGGGGAAGCAGGGGAAGAGATGGAGAAGAAAGATGAGGGTGACAATGCTAAAATTAGCGCTAATAGAGAAAGTGACAGATGACCTCATGCCAGCTTTCACCTCGCTTTGCCACAGCAATTGGGTCATCTGGCAAAGTCCCATCTCCTCCCTCTTGCTCCTTATTTGTCATGTTTTTTTCACAGCTCTTTGTCTTCGGCTGAAAATATCCAAGTTTCTCTCTTTGTTGGACTTCAGACTGCACCTCGTAAATGGTCTTGTCTCAAGATATGCAACTGTTCACCAGATCATAGCAGGACAATACAGAAACTACTAAAAATCTGAATATTTTCAGTATTATTGGTATTTATCACGATATTACTGTATTGTTACATTTTGGGAATAAAAGCCTTTCAAGTCTAATAATATATTTCCATCTATTACTAGTGCTGTGTATATGGTGTGGCAGCAGTAAACGATGCCTGGAGTATTTCTTGTGTTTCCACCATTTGCTATCAGGATATGGCGATAAAGTTTGCACAGTAGGTCATGGATAAAGGTTCAGTTCAAGGTTAGTTTTCTCTTGGTTCAGACAGATTATCCAGCCCAAGCTATACACACTATTGCACGATAATATCCTCTCCTGTGACCTCCTCGGATTGGCGGCTTCCTTTTTATCATGCACCTTACATGACGGCAGCGCCTGATGAGTTGATATAGCAATTGTGTTGTAAACTTTTAGCATTATTTTGTAGGATAAGTATTCTGATCCCGGCTGAGCATTTGAAGAAATGCTTTTATTTTAACAATTAGCCCATTGATTGCACAATCCATGTCATGGTGCACTATCACACTGGTGATATGACACTGGTGTAACACCCACTCCTACGAGACAAGGACTTTCATTTTTGAGGTTCCTGGTCAGTTTCTTGTGTAAAAATGTATGATACTGTATATGTCTTTCCTAAATGACTCAAAGCATGTCCCTCCATTTCTTCAAAATGCATTAAGGAAGCACATCACTGAACAAACCTGTTCTATCAATCACCCCATATTGACCTTTTCCTGACCCCAACCACTGCACCCACGAACACACACACCTACAAGTAAACAAAGAATGCATGTAATTATCACCCCATCACCTTCCTGAGCAAAGTTCATTTGTGATGTGAGAGGCGCCATAAAAGTCACACAAAGCAGCAGGTATTTTCTTGGGCTGAGACGCTCCGGGGAAGGCCGGAGCTCTGCGAGAACAAAGACTTATTCACCGCCCATTCTGCTGCTCCTTCCTGCTTTATGTGCCAGTCATCCATGTCCCTCGAGGCAGAAAAAAAAGTTCACTCTCCATGTTAAGATGCAGGTAAAGAATACATACAAGAACACAGATCAATATACAATATGTGCTGAGATAAAAGAAGACACAATGGTCTATAGGTTTGTGATGGTGATGAAAGAAGTCATTAGCTGCAGGAGTAACAGAGATAAGTTGTGTGTGTGCCTGTTCCTGTGTGTGTGTGTTTACATGAAGGGTAATCGCTGACAGGGCAGCTAAGTGAAGCTGACAGAGTGCCCGAGAGGAAATGGATGGATGGGAAGAGGAGAGGGAGGGAAGAAGCGCTGGGGGTGAGTGGTGCTGCAGCAGCACATATACATCTTCAAGCAGTTACAGACAAACAAATACAAAACATCCTGGAGTTGTATTTTATCCACACACGAAGAGTTGATTTTTTATTATTCTTGTCTAGGTGTAGATTTCTTGCCCCCGAATTAAACTCTATCCGTAGAGTATAATCTTCTTAACCATTTGAAACCAATTTCCACATTTCCTATATTAATCTAGGTTTTATCTGTCTCTGAATTAAAATGCAGTTTTAACACCTGAGCATTAGTCAAATTAGTCCTGCGTCTCAATGCGCTGCCTGGAACACTCACTTTGCAGCAGAGGAAATGCTTGAATAATATGTTCTGTGATAGCTGTGCATTGTAATGCTGAACTCATTGGACAACACACAAAAAAAGAAACAGATGTATTTGACACACTGGAGAAATTACACACCGAGAGGAAGGACTGAGGAAGTCCAGGATTTATTAGTGCATTTGTTTGGTTGGATCTTTGCCAAACTAGCAGCAGCTTCCTGATCTTTATCAGTCTCATTGAGATGTTGGCATGTTGCAGCTGCTGCTGCATCAACAAAGAATCAAGAATTTTGCCTGCCTTTAAAAGATTTTCACCCTTCTTTCCAGAATTGTTTATTTCCTTATTTTATTTAACAACCAAGGATACAAGAAATATATATAACAAATGGTTTGTCTCAGACACTGCCTGTATTTAAGCCTGGGGGTATGCCCTAAGCCCTAACGCCACAGTGCTGAGCTACAGTGACCCCACGCTGGTCTTAGTCTTCCTGCTCATCTTCACTGTGGCCTCAGCTTCATGATCAGTGCCTTCTTTGTAACATAGACTGTAAATAAAGATCAACGTGTCTGAAATCCTCCCACTATCCAGAAAAAAGCCAGAATATCCCGGATATGTCCTTCAGAGCCAGAGTTTGCACAGTAGCGATCGGGCAACCCTGGGATCAAGGTCACACCGATACATGCAATCGACCAATTGCGAGTCAGTCTCAGCTGTCAATCATGTCATTTCACCATGCCTTTAGTGCATCAAATAATATTAATTAAAAACAAATTAATTAAAACCAAACTGTCCAGAAAATATAAAACTTGAAAAAACATCAGTGTGGTAACAACAGCCTACAAAACCATAATTGAGAAAACTTTATTTTATGTACTTTAGGTGTAGTCCTGGCTTTATATACAGTCTGTATCTTTATATACAGTTGGTGGTTCGTGTACAAGAACTGTGACAGAAAGTTGTTAAAAGAGCAGCTTGAAGAAGAAGATTAAAATATTCAAATTATCTTACACACACAAACACACACACACACAGCCACTCACCAGGCAGTGTCGGTTAATCAGAGAGCTTATCTAAGTGATCTGTTGGAGTGGAATCTGTACCGTCACCAAATTCCACTCCAGTTATCAGGTTAGTTCAGCTTTGTGTTCAGAAGTTTATATCATCCATTTCAAAGCCTCACCACCTTTTTCAGTAATTAGAACCTTGCCTGTGAAAATGTCTTCTTGTTTTCCCATGATCACTGATGCTAACCAAAGTGTTTTGTCAGGTTCGCCTGCTAAACCTTACGTAAACCACAGTCACATTCCTTGGATGTTTCCATTATATGTCTAACGTGTCACTCTGTGTCATGTCTGCTGCTCAACCCTGCTCATTGACATTACAAAAAGCCCTGTGTCTGCCAGAGGAAGCTTGTTACACCTCAATGACATAGCATTGACACTGTCCCCTCTCAGCCAAAGATCACAGGCAATTTACAAGTCCACAAATTACTGCTTGCCATAACAAGCTGTAATACAGAGAGATGCATAAAATCCATAACGAATTGCTCACAGTGGTATTAAATTGTTTTTTATGGTAACAGCCATAGAGACGGCTCTGCTGTACATACACACAGATGTATCAGATGCAATACAACACTGCAGCTATACTTGTAAAGACAGATGAAATTATTCATCTCATATGAGCGACAGTTTATCCCAATGTTTCGTAAATTTAAGACACTTCCTGTAGAAACCATTGTTTCCTGTTGCAGCAGTCAAGACGTAACACCTGCATTATTTTCCCTAGTCGGTTCTACTGCCAGGTTTCATTAAACTGCACTTGTGTGTGTGGAGACAAAAGTTTAAATAACATTGGGCATCAGAACACATCACTATTCCTTGTTCTTGAGACTCCTGAGAAACCAATTAGTGGAAATTTTACTCCTTCACTTCTAAAAATGTGACCAGGCCTTCTGAACCCCTTGCTTTTTAGCTCTATGTTGCTTAGCAACACAAATGACAGAAACGCTTGAGGCTCAGGAAATGTATTTCATGATGATTAAAATAGAACAGCTGGATTAAAATTAGCTGAATGTGTAAATGAAGAACTGGTATTTTAGTTTTGAGTATACGTTTGTTCCTTCATGAAGGTAATGGATTCCATGGTTCTTAGCCCCACGCCATCCATTACAGTGTATGTATGACCTGTCAGGTATTATCCCTTATACTATTAAGCAAGGAAATATCACAGTAATGGATGAGTCGTAGCTAAAGCCACAACCAAATGATTAGTACATAAAGAAACTTTAAAACTTTATGAACAATATCAGACCTCTAGTATTTCACGGAAAGCCAAAGACATGAAGTTGGTGCGACCCGATAGCTGAAGGTTTAGGATGGATACCACACCAGTCCGTACGCTGTGGGCAGCACTTCTCCTGTTCGACTCCCTGTAAGCTGGACCATTTACTACATGTCATTGTCCCACACTATCATCATGTTTCCTGTCTCACTTTTACTTTCACTATCCAATTAGGTCAGAGTGGAAAGAGAGAAAACCTGTAGGAGAAGAAGAAAGCCCCACAAAGCCATTGCATGAAAATCATCAAAACTAGAATGGCTCAGTAGAGTTCATACCTTCACCAAGGCCCAACAGTCCTATTACAAAACACATTTAAATTCACTAAATCTGGATTTTATTTGGAACTGCCCCAAATTGGACAAACTCAAAACTATAAAACATGAATTATTCTCTGAGTACAATGTTATAAAAGTTTTTTTAAATGTTCCACCCCCTGATCTAGATCTGCATCAAACTCAATGGCAGACCATGTGATTATGATAAACTTAAATATGAAAGCTTAAACAGACCAGACACGCTACCAGAGAGACATTGAAGCTTTTCTTTTTTCTCTTTTTCCACTCTATATATAGATACATAGACATAGCTCACATGCACGTGCGCATGCACACAAACAGACACACACACACACCTTATTTCATCCCTACTCCAGAAACCCTTATTTCATCACTACATTATTATACACATCACTTGAACTGTTATGTCTGTATGTCTTTTCATTATGCACATATATTTGTGTATCTTATCTAACTTGTATGTCACTTCCTGTTGTCACCATTTCACGAATACATAAATACATTTTTCAGGCTTATAAAAAGGACACAGCTCTGAACCTTGTGTGCCAAAAGAACAGGAGAGACCAGGTTGTACAAAAGAACAAAGTGAATGACTAACTGTATCAACATAAAGGGATGGAAACCAGGCAATGTTTTTGACTGTTAGCTGAAGCATGAATAAAGCCAACACCAAACAATGGTGAGCAAAGACGATCATAAAACGACTGTTTGAAAAAAGTCCTCATCATTACACTGCGCTGATGATTGGATCAGTTTCACAGTTTGACTGAACCCAGACTCCAGTGCTCCAATAGAACATAAAGGTTTAAAGATGTCTTCTGACCTGTGCTATTTCCTCATGATAGCACTAGAAGGAAAAGAGTAGAGTGAGGAGGATTCCCACGTAATAGAACCAGGAATGTTTTGGCTTGCTTGAAAGATGCTGATCCAAAATCACAACTATTAAATCTCCTTACTCACAGAGAATTAATGCACAGAGTGGATAATGTAAGATAGGAATCAAGATTCAACTGGACACAAATCCTGAAGTCTGGAGTAACTGGAGGCGGCCATAAAGACACAACCAGGTTACATCCACACAAATAGATTTTATTTTTAAAACGGCTTTTCAAAACGAAAAGGATCTCCATCCATACTATCACACCTCCAAATGCATATCACATGACCATTCACCTCATGTGCAAGCTGGTGTGTTTGCAGTTTGCTGCTTGGTTGCAGAAGATACGATGATCATTAAAAGGCATTGGTGAAAAGGAAGAGCAATTTCCTTTGTTTGTGTTCACTGCTGGTAGTTGAGTTGAGACCGATAAGAACCATTAGACCATATGAGGAGTGCAGGTGATTGCGTCATCATTCATCGTCCAAATGCTGTAGCCCAAAATCATAATTGTTAATGTAATTTCCTCAAATCAATTCCTCTATGTTTAGGGGCTTGAAAACTCCAGAGTATTGTGGCTGGCAGGCATTTTAAGACAAACACATTCATGTGGAGTTGAAAAATCCTTGTACTTAAGGGAGCATGGTGATGTTTGAACAGCATTTATAGACGATCCATCCAACAGCTGTTGAGCTATTTCACTCAAAACCACAAATTTTTGCCTATAAGTCAGATGATGAGCAAAATAAATTTCCTGGGAACTGCAGCCACATGAATTTATTTGCTGTCTTGTTATTTTATTTAAATAAAACCTACTACCTGTTGTCAGAGGGAAATGAAACATCTAACATTAGTTGGTGTGTAATTTCATTGTCAGGGTGTTTTAAGCTAAAAGCTTAGTCATATGGTCTCTTGTGTGAAAACAGAGAGGATTTAATGAGTTTGATTTGAATTTCCATCCCAGGAAACATCCTCAGTGTCCTGATGAGTCACCTGTTCACATTAAACATAACGCTGCACCGCAAACCCAATATTCACACCAAGAAGTGTGTGCATGTTGTGTGATTTAGATGTGGTAAGACATACGTGTTTATTTTAGCAGAATGGTACCTTGAGCGTGGGCCAACATGCTATATCACTGGCGCTAGAGACATAATAAAGCAGAAATGTACTGCGCAATAAAAAGAAGAAACAACCTAAGAGTAAAAGAAAGAAGGTAAGGAGAATAAGATGTAATATACCATTAGTATATAAGTATTTATGGAATATTTCAGGTTAAATATTAACGTTGTGAAACAATTGCGTTTGTTGCCTGCTCTCAAATCAAGGGTCAGATGTGTCTCCATGACGTATCCTTCCTGTCTAATAAGAACTTTGTTCAGGTCACAACAATGTGCTCCATCAGATTTAATCCTCAAAAGTACAGATTAAACACAGGGATTATACAGTCATACAGACAGACAGTAAACAATGGAGATGGCAAGAAGCTGTAAGCTTGGCTAAAAGACAGACACAGCTGTCCACTTTGTGCAGGAGCCCAGGAGTGCAGGATACACACACACACAGAGATACACACACACACACACACACACACACACTCACACTCACACACACACACACACACACACACACACACACACACACACACACACACACACACCACACACACACAAGTGAGATGTCTTTTCAGACTCATGACAGGAACACCTCTTATGCCTGAATAAACAGCTCTAACACCTTTTTCCCCCTCACAGTGTATTTACACTATGAGTCATTCTTGAAGGGCAACTATCAAATGCTGACTCACAGTGTGGACAACAACAAGTGCTCTCATATCGCTTTCATAGTCTTTGCTTTTCAGCGAGCTCATAAACACAAACAAATGATCTGTGATTCAGGGTCATTCAGCGGGTACCTGATGTGAAGCTGTGCTCTAACTACAGCAAGAGTGGTGTATGTGAAAAACAATCATGAGAAACCACTGCCAAGATACAAATCATGCTTCCTCTTTATTTCTTACCACTTCATCTATTTATTTGTTGTGCCACTAACATGTTTGCATGAGGTGGACGGCAGATTAATTGGGATTCGGATGTGATGAGACAAGGAATCGCACATTAGCGAGAGTCCATTTATCTTTCTCTTTAAAAAGAAAAAAGAACATCCAGGCTTCGGTTTACAAGGTTTTTTAAGCACAAACCACACATGGCTTTTGACATCAAGAATCGTTCCCTCAACAGATGAATTTGTGTGTGTTGTTTCCTGTTGATAGTTTGGAATTTTGTTTTCAGTCCAAACAACTGACCACTGTTTTGTTGAGGCATCTCAGTGCATTTTAATGGATCCTGGACTCATCCCAAGCAAATAAATGATCCAGAGTTCAAACAGGCCTCTGTCAACATGGATACTAAGGCCCATTGTTGGGTCACTCTGGGTGAGTGGTTGTGTTGAGGATTCAGGATATTTTATTTTCTCTTTCCTTAACTACTTTGTGACAATAATTGTTATCAGACCATTTCATTTTGTCTTTGTTATTTCTGCTATACGAACAGGACACTCATATATTAAGCATTGTTATTTTGCAAAGGATTACAGCTACTGGCATATTCGTCACCACCTTTTTTACTTTGCTGTCGTTTTAGTCAACCATGTAACAAAATTATCCACTCTCATTACTGTGTTTCCGAAAACCTCCAGGCATTACATTAAGTACATTAAAAACACAAAAAACAAAGAGGTTTTTAAGCTAAAGTTGTTCGTTAAACCCTTTCAATTCATTGAAATCTCAGGACAGGAACAGGGAGAGAACCTGACTATTTTTCCCCATTTACCTCTAAAAGCCTTTTTCTATGTGTTCACTGAGGCCAGAGTAGCATTAGAGACGATCTGCATGTTGATACTAGTTTAACAGCTGGGTCAATTTTGCCCTCTGCACACGTCTATTGAGAATAAAAAAAAATTATGTTTACAATATTAAATCAGCTTAAAGTCACTTAAATCTCATCTTGTCTTTGTTCAAATGGATTATAAAGCACTTTGCAATCTGTGGTGGGATTAACTAAGGAATTTAGGGGATCTATTAAAGGAGCAAAGGAAACCTTTCAGAAAAGGATTGTAAAATCATTTGTCCACAGAGTGTGACAGGATTTTGTTTGAATGCAGCAAAAAGAAATTTGATTTAATGTGTTAAAAAGCAACTCTGAACTGCAAAGTTAATGCAGAGGTGCAATGAGAAGAAAGAACATCCTTATGTGTTGCTTCTTTTATTATCAGTGTATCAGGGATTTATGGTAATCAGTTTTGCTCCCCCGACATGAAATCAAAAGCAGAATGTCATGGAAGCGATAACCCTGTGAAAATCCCTTGGTACGACATTATGATTCATTCCATAAATGTATAGATCATTAACTTATGTGTTACTCATTAACTCGTCTATCTAATTCTAAAGCTCATAATAAATCAGTCCACTGCTTTCAAAATCAATCAGCAGTGTAAAAACTGTATCTTCAGACTGACTGGATAATCATTAAACCAAATGACTACATTTATTCAGTGTCCAACATGAGGATCTGTGTCATTATAAGAAAGGTTCTCAGTGAAAAGCTGTAAAACCCAAGAGTTTACAGGCTGATAAGGAATTCAACATACTATTAAAACAAAAGGATTTCTGCAACATAATTTATGTCCTGACTCCTGCCTGCTCTACTCAGGAGCCACCCCTTGCCTGAGCGTTCCGCACATTTTCCTGTTTGTGTGAACAAGTCTGACCCAGACAATCTCCTGCTGGGTTCTTCATACATGAAAGGCATCTCTGGAAAACGTCTAGGTCCGATTTGCCAAACTTTATCCAGCGTTCATGTCTGAAAACCGCTAAAAAGAGATGTTGGTGTAACAACATACTAAGGGCTTAGCAGAAAAGATCCGACAATTTATATTTTCAGTACTTACATCCATATATTGCCACAACTTCATGCTGTAAGAGCAAATGTGGTTAATGAAGACACCAGACCCAGTCAATTCAAATAAGGATACAGTGTGTATAAGGCGTTCCCTTTTCTTGCAGATGCATGACTGAAAGGTTAACACAGACAGCGGTTAAACACAGGGGATATAATCAGACCATGTGTTGACTGGCTTTTCATTGACAACCAGGAGAGAGGGACAGAGCAAATCAATATTTAGTGTTTAACCCTGCTACCGGGCAACATTTTGAAGATAGAGATTCAAGAGTGCAAGCTTTTGTACGTGCACCAATAATTGTATGCATCTCCTATTGTGGGAAGACCTGGGATCACATCCAAAAGATAAAATCCCTTTTAAACAGTGAGCCCTCAGAACCGGCAGAAAGTACTGAAATGTATTGTTTTTCTACTGCTCTTCAGTGCTCTCAAACTATAAGTGCAAGAGGTATCACAAGCTGCAATCTGCCAAAATATTTAATGCAACTTATCATAACCAATGGTAAAACTTTTAATTGTATTAGCTGCATGCTTATCATTTAATTGAGAGTCAGCACAAGCCTGTAAGTCTGAACAATAGCTGGAGGGAATGCAAATTACACCCAAAGGGCCGCTACCAAAACAAGTGTTTTATTCCCATTCTCGACAACATTTTTTAGCTGTATTGAATTTCAAATGCCTACTTTCCGCATTCATCAAATTCCCACTGTAGCAAAAACATCTCTGCTCTAATAACAGAAATCCTTTGTGTAACAAAATTTAAAAAAACATCTCGCCAGCCTGTGTAATCATCATAAAGTGAGAGTCCCACATCTGTAACTGCATCTCGGCCCATTCTATTTCCTTGGCCGTTTGTTCTTCATACAAACCCTTCTAGAGCTCTTCCATTAGATAATGCCATTATCACAACAAAACTCAAGGCAATTAAATGCAGATTACGCTATGATTCAGAGCCTGGTGCATTAGTCTGTGCTCCATCACAGAGCTATCTAATACACCTCTAATGCATTCAGACACTAATATCCCTCTCTAATCCTTGGTAATGTTTGGTGCTGCACCTCCCCACGGATTAACCAAACACTCTCAGTTTTAAAAGCATTCTGATCCGTACCCAAAGTGGCATGTACCTCTGGATGGTACACCTTCTCTCAGAACAGCTGCATTTTTATGAATCAGCATTGTTCCCCCTGGGTAAGTCTGCAAGGGGTAAATTCAGGTCATCCATTTCCAGAAGTTTTTTGGTGGTTGATTTGAATGTGGATTGAGAAAACAATTTTCTTTAAACAGCAGATCTTAAGAATAAAATTAAAGCTATGTTGAAACTTCACAACATATTTTCGCATATATACCAAAGCTTTTTATTTCCCTCAAACTCCCTCTCATGTTCGCCACAGATAGAAACATAAAAAATTGTTAAGAATTGGACAAAAAAACAAATTGTATCACTGCTGTGTGAGAATTTAAAGAATAAAAAAACATATCTGATGGTGCATAACCTGTCCTTGGCCATGTTATATGCATAAATGAAGACAATACTTTAACGTCTGCCTTTGAAACACATAAATACTGTACAGAGGCTATTTAGATGGACTTAAGAGGGAATTAATGTAGAACCTATTTTTATTTCATGGCAGAATTGTTTCAGCTGTATTGTCTTTAACGTTCAATGACCACATTCATGTTGTTAATGTTGACCAGCCTCAGTTTTTAAAAGCTTTTGAGGATTAATATTACAACAAGATTATAAAATGAATAACCTCCAGGATCCTCCTCCTCAGGTTCTAAGCTTGTACTTCCACCAGAGCCTCTCTCTGTTGCTTGCATGGTCTCCCCATGTCTGCATGGGTCCAACAACCGTGTGATCATATTTAAAGCCATTTTGCCAGATAATGCTCCAGTGTTAAGGAGTACTGCTGAGTTTTATTATCATAACTAATGTAAGACATGTTTAAACTAGAGTATTTGTAATGAAAGTACGAGAAGCAAACGTCACTATCACTCATATGATATCTGTGGATTGATATTACTTGGTGTTATCATTTGTTGTATAGTTAACCAACTGGTTAAATAACTTAAATAATGAAATAAATAACAAAAATATAGATCAATTAATCAATAACAATAATCATTAGCTGAAGCCTTAATAATTAGCTTTCATATATTCCTTGATATTTCCCCAGATGAGTCCCAGATGATAGCTGTTACTATAGACTGTGGTTTTTTGATTCAATATAATGGAAAAAAGCACAGCATAAGAAGACAGTTTTCCTACACATGCAGTACCATCTCTTGTGTAATAGGGCAAATAAACTGTAACATTCACAAACTGTAGAGACAAGTCACAACCACAATGATCCACAGCCAGAGGAATTCAATTGTTATTCAGCCAGAAGCATTAGCATGAGCCTTGTTATGATTTCCACGCTCATGTTACCTCTGAATCACAGAGCTATAAGCATGATCAGTATAAACAGAATGAGGGAGAGATAAACATACAGACTGGGAACGTCTACCAGTTGTAAATAAAAGGCTTGAGATTCATTAGCTAAAAGAGAAGAGTTGCAATCTTCGTCATTCTACAGCACACAAGCCTTAGAGCTGATGGAGCACAACGTAATGGTCCTGGGTCTGCATAAGAAACAAAACAAAGCATGGCTTTAGTATTGTAAGATGAGAAAGCTACTGTTGTTGTACATGCTTGTACATTTTTGATCTAAAAATGCTGACATTTATCTACACTGCATTTCAACTAAATATCATCATGCATTTGTTCACTGGTCCCTGTGGATCATCAGTTATGCAACACAATGTCCATCCTGTGACTTGGCTTATTAAAATGCGGAACAATTGGTAGTTGTGGTGTGGGGTATAGGGCTAGAAGGTTTCAGGAAGAAAGGAAGGAAGGAAGTAAAGAATTGTGTCAGTCTATCTCAGGAAGTGAAGCAGTAACTACATATAGCTGGCCTCACCTCTACACATATCAAGGGTTCTCTAGTCAAACTCCTGGAGAGTTTCCAAGGGTGATGGGCACAGGGAGCTCTTCATAGAGAACAAGCAGATCACCGCTTCTCGCTATGGTTGTTATGTGAACTGTCTTTTATGTGAACAGTTCAGAGGACACTGCCTGGCAGAGTTTGCATGCTCAGTTCCTTGGCCAGATTCGCCCTCAGATGCCGAAAGCTCTGGACATTGTTGGACTGTCTTGGCTGATATGTCTCTTCAATATCACATGGAGGTCAGGGAGAGCTCTTGTAGAGAGGCAGACTGTGATAGTGGTTCCCAAGGGGAGCTGGAAAGTGTGCTTCAATTGTTGGGGTACCACACAGGTTCTGATCAACTGTTGGACCTCGGATTAAGGAGGAACAATGCAGATCGTGCTACCCATGGATAAGTGGACCAGCTCTTAGTCCTTGCAGCACTGCTCATTCGTGTCAGAAGTAGCCAGTAGAGATGGCTCTGGCTTTTCATTTGGATTCCTCCTGTGCACCTTCCCTTGGATGTTTTCCTGGCACATCCAACTGGGAGGAGACCCTGGGGTAGAACTGACACGAAGGATTATATATCCCATCTGGTCCTGTACACCTCTGTTTCCCCCAGGAGGAGCTGGGAAGTGTTGCTGGGGAGAGGGACATCTGGTAAACCCTGCTTAGCCTGCTGCCACTGTGACCTGACCTCGGATAAACGGAAGAAAAAATGGATGGAAAAAAAGGATGGAAAGGCCATCATTCTGCTGGACATCTTGATTAAACTGTGGCCTAAGTGAAGCACACTGCTCTTTTCATCCAGATGTCCACATCATCTTATCTAAGGCAAGGGGATGGTGGAAGTGACTCCTGGTTATTTCACACTGGGAATGATCAGGTAATGCTCTGCACCACAAAGTATATGGCAAAAGAATATCATCATAGGATTGTCCTCTCAAGTACATGTTTTAAGATCTCTATCTGCATATTAATTTGGAAGTAACGTTTCCATGATGTCCACCTGTGCAGTGTCCACTCCATCATGTGTGTTGTTCAGCATTTCTTACATGGGTATACACGATAAGATCATGACCAAATGAATAAAAAAGAAAATAACCACAGAAATGAATGCATGATGAATGAGAAACAATGCAGAAACCATTAAAAAAGTGAAATAATGAAATAAGAACAACAAATCAAACCACAGCATCCTCTGTGTATGGATTATGTAGTCAGCCATCACCCCTCTCAGACAGCAGATGCTAACATATGGACCTAAATGACAGTTTTAATGACTTAAGACCAATCTGCGTGTATGTGTGTCATACGTCTTTGTACATCTCTGCATTTGTTTGTGTAAACTGGAGCAAACTAATACAACAGAATGGAAAAACAAGCAAAACAAAACATATCATCAGGATTATTCTATACTTTAATCTGTAATCCATAAATGACTTCAGTGCCAGCAATATGGCATTTGTACTGTGTTGTAATGGTTGTAATATACAGGGGGAGGGGCATGTACATAAGGAGGGAAAAGAGTCGAGGCTCTGAGTCATGAGGTTCACTTTTCCTTCGCCATATTTAGAAGAGAATATGGGAGGTTGCGCATCCACTCATTCACAGACAATTCCACCCACATATCAAATAAAAATACAGGACACTGTTGTAACCATATTCAGTTGTGTTTTTGACTCAGCCAGACATAAACGCATTCTATTCTCCATTGGTTTTAAACTCCCACACCCTTCCACACGCTGCTCCTTATTTAACGCGGGAGAAGAGGGTATTACCCAGTTTGATTTCCGATGTCTTTATGTCAAGCAGATGAAATGAATGCAATTAATTAAAGCTAAAATCTATACAACCTACAGCCTGAGATCCACAATGATATGGTCGATGAATCCTAATAGTTAATGAACCTGAGATGTTAACACTTAGGGATCTCTGGAGATCGCCAGCCACCGATGTTATAACGGCGAGACTAACCTGAAGGTTTTATTGAACTGCAGTGGCCAACATGAGTTCTCTGGTAAATGGAGAGGCAGACAATTCAGTTTAGGGACTCTGAGGACGCTGCAGCCAACATCAGCCAGGTCTATTTTTCATACAGACAGATATTGTGAATTGTTGTGTCGATGTTACGGCACAGATTTAGGAAGTGCAGGGAAGAGCTGCTCCCTGCTACTCACATCCAGCACTGACGTTAATCCCAGTGAGTGGGTTCACATCCTACGAGCAAATGACAGAACAACAGGTGGTTCCATTCACAAAAGAAATAAAAAGATAGAATGAGTGTTTCAATCAAGTAAAAGCCACCATTTGTTAAGCGCCCATTAAGCACCTATGATACTATTCTGCCCCTTGTGACTTTACCCTCAACCATCCGAAAGTAGATTTAACATTGAAACCGTAGACGTGGCTTTAATCATCTTAATGGATAATGTTAAAACTGCTGCAGGGGTCGGTTTAATAGGTCAAAACTAGTCTAACTACCACAAAGCGGTGCATTCTGAAAGGACATTGTATCTGCAGGGATAATGTGTCCTGACATCGGCTTTGTGTTGGTTACACTTGTGATTGTCAGAGACCGTTCTGTTGTTTCCATTTGCCAACAGAATTGCCTCATCTCCTTTAAATTCAGTTATGTTCCCACACTTCCTTGAGTGCCGTTTCACCCAAACAAATGACAAGACGGATATATTACGTGTAGGTAGAGACAGCAACATGAAAGACTTTCCAGTCAAGAATAAGACATTTACAGGCCCATATTGCAAATGCACAAGGGTTTGTGGCTGTATTACATTATGTTGTATACAGTACACTGGCTGCTGTGCAGAAAGAAAATCCCAGAAGATTCCATTTTTTTTGGCTCAGTCCTGCTGCAAAACAGTGAGTCATAAAATAGGCCAATTCTATATCAGTCTTGGGAAACACTCATGACTTACTGATAATACAGTGTCACATATTTTATAGCAGTTGCATGTTTTATGGTCGTCCATATCCAAAGACTTTACAACCCTGGAACAGAAAGCTGAAAATCATTTCCCATGATAAATATGACAAATTTGTATTCAGGCCCCGTCAAACAAGCTACAAGAAGTTAATTTCAACTGTAAAAATTCTGGATGAGCCAAAGGGGGGAAACAATAAGAGCTGAGAGTTTGGCTCAACATGCTGCATCTGCATGAACTCAGTCTGAGTAGATTGTGACCAAGCTGCCAAACGCTTCCTCCTGCAGAAGCTCCAGGTTCCTGAGCAATCACAGAGCAGATGCCAAAATACAAAGCTGCTGGCAGGGTTTTCCCTTTCATCTAACTTTAGATGGGTACACTTTCCAAGCAACAGCAATGTCTTCCACATGCATCAATACAGCCATACACTCATTCATGCATAATACACCTTTACAAATCAAGTTCCATACACAGTCACCAAAAATGTATTTGGGATCTGTTGTTTAAAATTAAGTACTGCTGATACTATGGCAAGGGAGGGCAGCAGCTAAAATGGCCACTTTAAGAGACTGCATTGCTGCATTCTGGTTTCCATTAAATGTCGCACTCCTCCAACAGAAGCAAATGAGCAATACTCCACATGGTTCAAATCACCCCAACAGTGGGACAGAAAAACACAAAACAGCTGTTTGTCAACTCTGACTATGTTTTATATAACTTTATTCTTTTCACATTTCCTGAGTGTAAAATCCACAATATTATCGACACAGTCACATGTTTAAATAAGTCCCTTGAATTT
Organism: Paralichthys olivaceus; assembly: GCF_024713975.1. NCBI lineage: Eukaryota > Metazoa > Chordata > Actinopteri > Pleuronectiformes > Paralichthyidae > Paralichthys > Paralichthys olivaceus. The sequence continues at coordinate 16,262,861 of NC_091100.1, read as the reverse complement.
GTATTCATTTATAAGGTAAAGCACTTTGCAAACAAGAACTCAACTGATGTGGATTTTTAGGTGCCAATATTAGAAAGTGAAAACCTACAATATATATAATTGTGTTTTTTGTGGAGAAACATTTGACACCTGTGATAAAAGGAACTAGTCAGACTACAAATAGTTTACGGGGAACAGAAGACAGAGTTTTTGGCCGTTGCCCCCAGAGGCTAATTCATCGTCAGGCGCAGAGGTGTAAATATATATGCGTGTGTGTGTGTGCGTGTGTGTGGGTGTGTGGGTGTACGTGCGTGTCAGTCAGTCACGTAAATGTCTGTCAGTCTCTTGGATGAACACTTGCATGAGAAGAGTAGGAGCCCAAATTTTCTCCAGTATCAAACTATATTACATAGAATTGCAAAATCCATCATTAAACAAAGGCATTACTATTTTTAAAATACTATCTTTGTTGTTGCTATAAATGTGCACATAAGATAATGTAACAGTTACAAATACCCACACACACTAAACAAGATAAAACATGAAGTTTGTTGTATTAGTCACTTGTAAAGAGGGCTAATGCCAGTAAGGTTAAATCCAGGATTTGAGGAAATATGCCAGATAACAAATCCTGGAGCTACAAGTTGTATGTCACAATCCGACTAAAACAACTCGTAATGCTTTTCCATAGCTGTGTCTTTCAATGGACAGCAAGAGATAGAAAACTCTGACCATCCAAAATCCATGTGACATCGACATGACAGCAGGGACGTGGACATCACCCACCTGGGACTGCTCAGTCAGTCCCCTCCTGCACTCAAATCCCCTCATCAAACTGTGAAACAGATTTGGGCAACATGATGACAGCATGCAATCAGGAACTAAATGTGGCTCTATTATCTCAAGACATGCAGGTGTCAGGGGATGCATTTCCCCCCATGCAGGAAACTTCCTGTGCCAAGAGAAAAGCAGATTTGCATCAACGTGTCTTCCAGGTCTCCATGGAAGCCCAGAAGGTAATCTAATACAAACTGGGACGCACAGAGAGCCACTGTAGTGAGAGAGCAACAAGCATCAGGACACCATTTCAAACATTTGACTCCACATCAATGCTCAGTTAAGGGCAATTTTTGTAATGAATGCTCATTCTGTAAGCACTGGGATTTACATATTCCAGCTAATTCCCTTGAGACTGACAAAATATGATAAACAGCAGCATTTCCCTGTGCAAACACCAGCGTACACAGTGCCAAACACGTTAGAAATACGAGGCACATTTTGAAGCATATTCCTCCCAAATGCATGGTGGAAATTCAGCTGATAAATAATGCAGACCCCTATGATGGATTAGTCTAATCTTAATGCAGCTGGTCTGAATTGATTGTCGAGAAGCAGGAAGAGAGATGAGAGGTTTTCAGGGAAGTCCAAAGTGGTCGGACTCTTACTTTGGCAAAGCTGCCTCTGATCAGGAGCAAGCCAGAGCATCCAATTCACATTCCAATGTTTTCATTAAGGCTTTATTCCTCTGAGGCGTAATGACAAAACATCTAACTGAGAACTATGTGTAAAACCATTATTCTTGACATATTTTAGCCACCAGCCTCACATTGTTTTTTATTCAAACCTCTGCAGATCAAAAACACATAATCCTCTGGTGCAGATTTTGACAAACGGTAAACACCGGCATCAGCACTGCCAGTTGACAGCATCCAGTATTCCCAAGACAGTCGTCCAAATAGTCAAGGTTCATCAGCTAAGTTTTTTTCTTAAGAGTATACAGCAAATCGACAGCTTTGTAGAAAATGGCACCCAAAAAGTTTTTACTGATAAAATGTTCTACATGGGCCAAAACCAGAAAATCTTTTAAACAACTTGTACATGTTAGCTTGGTTATAGATGGATACCTGAGGTTATTGCTTCACTTTTTTGGAAGAATGACGCTGGATCCCATTAACATTCCTCCTGTAGAACCACGACACTGTTCTTTCTGCTCGATGTGGTCTGACAACACATAGAAGAGAACATAGGGAAGACCTTGTGTTGTGTTGTGTTGTTATTTGCCTCACATCTCGATCATTTAAATACCTTCCTTTGTGATCATTATGATTTTTCTGACTAACTTAAAGAAGACTTCAGTTTTTCTTTCCTCTAGTGTGTTCTAGGTTTGTTTATGTAAAAACGCTGCAAAGTTTAAAAGACCGAGGTCAGTGGTAGTCTGAAATCATCTCATCCAAGTAAAGCGAGAGCAGAGACTGATATTTCCTCTATGCGCTGGAAGCTGTTGACCAATCACAACAGAGCAGGCCAGCTGGCCAATCACAGCAGTCTGGGCTGTATCAAGAGGCGTTTAAAGAGACAGGAGCAAAAAAGGTTGTCAGACAGAGGCTAACGAAAGGAGCTGCAGCAATGACAGTGGACAGCGATGAGCATAACATGTCTCCTTTAAATACAGAGCACTGCCAAAGACCTCCTTAGATTTATGTATCAGTAGTAAGCTGATGCTGCTGCCCATATTTATCCAGCAGGTTAATGCTGTCTCTCCAGCTGAAGACTGAATGACCATCGACCAGCCAGACAAAAATGAGCAGGACCTGGTTAATGAGGTTGTTTAAGAGCTTTTGTGGCTTTTAAGTGTTTTGTCTTGCTGTTCATTTTATCATCTGACTATTTGCTAGTGAGTTCCCGGCCTCCAGAACATGTACCGTAATCATTTCACATTAATATCACCACCAGCAAGTACAACTCGCTGTCTCATTAATGTTGACTTGACAGAAATAGTTTTTGTGTTTACTGGAAAAAATGAAAAAAGTAATAGCTAGAAGCTGTGTTAACTGAACTTTAGATGGTGAGCATGAAATCAGAGTGGTGAGCCTTTGACAGCCGAGGAGGCTTTAGGACTTAGGAGTTTTAATGCTTGGGATTCGCTGGGGCAGCATTAGTTATTATTGTCACGGTCTGGAGGGCCATATCTCTCCCTGTGTCCCTCTACAGTCACCAATAAGCCCTGCACAGGTTGTGCTCATGATCACAGTGTATGATTTAAAGGTGTCACTTATGGTAGTGCCACTTCTATTTTCTATTCTTGTTCCAGGGATGACACTGGTGTTACACTTATACTGTTTAATACAAATTCAGTCATTTTAAAAAAAAGATGCAACTCTTTGTTTGGTGGTAACAGGTATTTTGTAACATTGAAAGTGTGAAGTAAGAAATTAATGATAAAAGTTGTGTATTTTCTGCACATAAGGGCTAATGAGATGCACATTTTTTGTTCATGGTTATATTCCACTGTCTTCCACTTTTTTTATGCACATTTGTCAGTCTGTCAGTTTACTGCTTTGTCCTTTAACTGACTGAACTGGATTTGTGAGTGTGCTTCAGTCTTTTGTGTGTACAAGACAGCTAAACTAAATCTTTAAAAAACAGCTTCAGTGGCTTTAAATAAAGTAACATACTCTAGTCCATATAGCATATGCTGCGTTAAAGTGTCTGTAAGAAGAAATAACCATATTCCAAATGGTAAAGTGAAAAAACAGTGCCACAATGAGCGTGGTTTGTCATCAAGTCGCTTTGAAGTTTTTCCATAACGTGCACGTTCCCAGACAAAGGCGTTACGTAATCACACCATGGCCATCTAAAACGACAGAGCAAGTGTCCTCATGTAAACAGAAACCCTATGCATAGCATTGGATTTCTTCAGGGGACCGAGGAGCCACTCTAAATATAGTCAGCCGTGAACTCTGCCCCCTTCCCTCTATGCCCCATAAACACACATGTGCACACACACTTTCACACATGTGCCACGGTGCCTCTTCTCTGCTCTGCTCCATTTCAAACAGTTTTTTTAAACCTTGATTAGAATCGAACATTGGGTCTTAAGAGGATCAAGAACGAAGTAGCTGGAACATGTTAACCCTGAGACGTGCAACATTGCTGTATCAGCAGATATATAACAGCACAGACCAAATACCTGCTTGCTTAGTTTTCTCTGCTCCTCCAACAGGAGCTGACAGAATTAGAAAAGTGAGTGTTTGTGTATAAAGAGATAATTAAAGTACTTATATAGGAGCAACCCCATGGGCTGCCAGTCAGGGCAGAGTGCACTGTAGAGAGCAGTTTTCTGGCAAGCAGAGGACAAGCAGAGAAACAAGCAAATACAGTGGGAACCGGATATAGATCAACCATTAATATGGATCAAATAGCTCGGGACATAATAGTTCCTATTCAAATTCTGTTGAATAATTGGGTTATAGTGATCAAGTAGTTCACTTACAGTTTTCATTTTGGGTCTTTTAATACCCCGCCCTTTCCTCCGGCTCTCCATACACTGTGTAAGTTTATAAAACTGTTATTTTTACCCAGTCTGAGTTTACATGTGTGTCCGATGTAGCTTCCACTTTACATGCAAAGAGAGATGAAAAGATACAAAAACAAAGAAAGCTGGTAGCACACCTGCTAATGTTGCAAAATTCAGCTGGTCAGCATCAAAGCTGGCGGCCTTGAATCTGCATCTTTGTTCTGCAGCTTTACAACAGAAGTGGGGGGGGGGCAACAGAGGTGATAGCACAGACAAAGGCATGAACAATGAGGTGGTATAGATGAAGAGGCACATGTGGCAGAGTGGTCCCTGGTTTCACAGTCATGACTGAGGCTGGGGGCTGACGATGAAGACAGTAAACTGAGCTTTCATGTCTCAATTACAAATTTCCTACTCAGAATCAAGGATCAAACGATGGAATTAAATCCCACTAAAGCCTTCCATGGCTGAATTTGCTACAGAAATGGAAAAAGATGCCTACGCTTGGTGCTTTTTTTGTCTGAAACTTGCATCACTTCCCTGTATTTGTGTGGGTCAACTAACAAATTGGGGGGAAAAAAATTTTGGCATGCCCAGAATCTGAAGGGGACACTTACAATCCAAATTAAGTAGTACCTCAGTGTTCCATCTTGGCAGTTCTCTCCTAACTGTTATTACACTACTAAGTTAAAACAACTGCTCTGCATTTGTCAGAAGAAAAGACCCACACCTCTCTTAAAAAAACATTTTCAAATTTGCACATATTAAATATATTGGTTGTGCATTTCATAGATGTTTTGTAATGTCTTCAGCTGACAACCGAAACACAATAAACACAGTTAAAAAGTTTGTCTTGACTTGTCATGCTGCAGAGATATGCATGAGTTCCTCACAAAGGCGCAGATCAGTGTTACAAACAGGTGACATCTGATCTTGAAATTGTAATATAATATAATATAGATTAGCCTAAATGGTATCTGGATCTGAAATACCGCTAATTGTGTTTTTTGTGGAGAAACATTTGATTCCTGTGATGAAAGGAACTAGTCGGACTACAAATAGTGTACAGGAAATGGAAGACAGAGTCTTTGGCCGTTGCCCCCAGAGCTAATTCATCATCAGACGATAGCCGACGGGCTCTCAGATTGTATAACACATAATTAATCTACCTCAGATTTGAAAAACTATTTGTTCGTCAAGTGTCATTCTCTGCTCAAAACAAAGAGTTTAAACTTGAAAGAAATACTAATGTAACATTTATTGTGATAAAGGCCTGGAGGACTGTGTGATTAGACCAAATCCTCATATCCAATTAACAATTGGCAGGCAGGCGAACATGTGCCAAAAATTACATGACAATGGTCAAAACGCCATCATCATTGGTCTGCGTATGTCCTCACTTCACTGGTATGGCTAGACATCACTTCTGGGAGATGAGAGCAGATGTCATTAGTTACTCATCTTGTGCAGCAGAGAACAAAGAAAATCCCCAGGTGGGATTCAGTTGGCTATAGTCCACAAATAAATGTCCAATCCACCGAGGAACTCCAAGGTACTCCTCAAGAAACTCAAGTAATCATCTGCGTTACGAGGAGCAGAAAATGAGAGTTGCTACTGGAATATCAAGAACATCACCTCTAACACCAGATAATATAATATAATAATAATAATATAATAATTTTATCAATGAGCCAAAGTTGTAGAATCTAAGAGACGATTTCCTGCTTCATGTCCATGAAGAGATACAAGAAGGAGCATTAGCCAAGTTCAATGGACTAAAAAGATTGTTATTAATAAAATCTGATACAGGATCAAACTGCAGGATAGAATGTCCCCTAATTGATTTGTGTTTTAGCTTACAGTCACAGGGCGTAATGACCTCATGATATCAACTACATCCTGTTAGGCCTCAGTTATACTCGGGACCAGACCCATAGTTGTTTGAATTATACTCCGCTTGGAGTCTTTTTGAAGGACACTTTCCATGTGAAGGCAGCAGCGGTCGTCTCACACAGCCTCTCTGCTTGTGGTGTAGCAGAGCTCATGTACAGTTAGTGCCCAGTCTTGTACAGATGTGCCCAAATTGGTGGGTACACTGTCACATATACCCTCTGATGACAAAATGTCAAAAATTTGTGGACGCATGAAGTATAAAACAAGCTATAGATGAGTTATTTTATTGCAGAAATCCTGAACTTCCTAGACAGGTCAAAATAAAGTTATTAATATTCAGAGTCAGTTGCTCCAGACATTTTCCAGAATGTTTGTGCTGCATTCCTCATATGTAAAAGGCAAACTTCAAAGTTCACTGAAAACAGGTCAACACTTCTCAGAGTGTTTGCTCACATGCCATCGAAGCATGCACTAGACCCCCGGCACATAAGAAGAGCGGCTCAATGGACAACGACACACTGGGGCTAACTATGAATGTGTTTAGCTGGACGAAGCTGAACCAGGTCACAGAGCAGGATTACTCTGTTAGATTAAACGCTTGGCAAATCAGATCTTCAAGAATCAAATCCAAATGAGAAGCCACCAACTACCGACAGCTACGTTTCCAAAGAATGTGATTCTGTCCAAAAGTCAACTAAATGGTGATTTGAGATACACCTCTGCATGAACCGATGGCAGCAGAGCAGGGCCTTGAAATATGACTCCACAGGAAAAGCATCCAGTAGACGACAGACAGACGGTTCAAAATGACGATACTATCTTGAAAGGTGACAGGCTTGTTTGTTACCACAACACTAACTTTGCTCTAACATTTCACTGCATGTGTCATGTTGACTGAGGTTTGATTTTTTCACCTGCATCTACACAGGTTTATGTAAATAAGCTGATGATTTGAATGCCCAACTATATCCAATATATATTAACTGTTCAAAAGCAAAATATATTCAATTTATTATAGATCTCGAAGAAAACCAAAATCCGGTTAAACTAAAATCAATTACATTCTCTAGGATTTTTTCGTGAAAAATTACTTAAAGTATAAATTGTTCATCAAAAGAGAGACTCATTTTCTATTAATGGAAATGACTTCAGCTTTAATTATCAGTTTGAGATGATACATTTGTTAAAAAATAATAATCACATGAGCATTCAAATCTACAACTTCCAGCTCACAGCACTATAAACGATACATGTGCTGTTACACCATCTGAGCCCACCCTATTCTTGGAAAAGGGACATTTAGCAGAGCTGAAAAACTAAATGTCACTCTTGTTACAGAAATGCCACTCTCCAGTTTATCACTTTGTCATTTTCAAGTATTGACTGCGCGGCTCTCTCTTTCTCCACTGGAGGACCTGACCCTCATTTTTATTGAAGCTTAGGTTTAATAATTTATGTCTAAACAGATACTGTATTATAAAGTGGGGACCTTTCCCTCTTCGAATAGCTGCAGTGTAACCAATCAACTTCCTCCAGATAAGGCAGACATTATTTATTTAAGGGGTCCAAGCATGGATTTATGGTGGGAGAAGAATAAAGGTGTTTCAATGTGGTTGAAAGCCTCAGTGTTTGACACAACAACAAAAAAAGAAAACTGCAGAGCTCAGGTTGTTTTATGCAGCACTCCTTTCTCTGGCGTCCTTGTAATCATTCAATTTATGATCTCATGTATCAAAGGCTGTGATAGTAACAATGAGGGAGGATGGAAATGACAACTCAGAGGAGGGGGGGGGGTGATGAAAATGTCAGCTTATGCATAAACATGCTAAGGTGTCAACACTCTGACACCTTGGACTGACTCACTTCTGAGCCTGGTTTCACCACAGTGTGTGGGAAATCACATAGACGATTGGGTGTAGGGCTGTTGATGGATTCACATGCAGACATGGGTTAATGCACTTGCTTCGATAATGTATGTTCAAACATTTAAAGGTCCTGACACACACACGAAACACAATGAATCATCTAAGTGTGTTAGTATGATAAGTAATGACTCAGTGAAGACCTCTGTGTGTCTCACTCACTCCGACACTCTCAGGAGATTAGAGATCATTGAGATCAAATGTCTTCCACGGAAAGTGTTTATCTTTAAGTTTCCAACAGAGAGAGACGGTCTCCTGTGCTACAGAACAACTCACTAAGTAGAAATCAATCCTCATTATTTCAAATCAAGTCTTTCACTGGATATAATGTTTTACTGTTTGGACTCTCCTGATGACAGAAACTACACGACCATACAACTTTAAAAACTATGTTGACAACTAATGTCAGAGGAAACTTTATTCAAAATCCAGCTTCCATTTCATTTTCATTGGAATGGGAGTGTTAATTTTCTCAAACACAAAATATGAGACCAACCAGTTTCAAAATAATTGAAAAAAAAGTACACAACATAAAAGATCTCTAACTTCGGGTTTTTACCCATTGCTTTTTGTAGAGCTGTGTGTAGCGCTCTTTGCCCTGCTGTCAACATCTGTCTCTACACTCTCACACAAAGTGGCCCTTTAAAACATCCATAAAGTTTAGCATCCTCTGCAGAGGGGCAGGAATTCACCATAAACTTAGTAGATACTGTTTTTGCTCCGCAAGTTCATGTGGCTAGCATACAGCTCTCAGCAGGCAGACATACCACAGCTTAAAACCAAACCTGCTCAGGAGATACAGAGTCTTACTAAGTAAAATTCTGATGTTATGCTGATGCACAGGGTAATGAATGTATCACTGATTCTGTTGTAGTACGCAAGAGGATGCAGAGATGTGCTGTGACCATTTAACAAACTGCAAACAAACACGGATGAAAACAATGCAGGATAAAAATGTGGCTTTGCAAATGTTTTATGAGGAAATACACTTATATATAATATACATGTATTTTTAATATTATATACGAAATTTACTATGAATATACATTTGTTAGACCTCAAGGGTTCACACAATGTGTTTTTAGGGAGGAACACTCACGTTTTTTACAAAACCTAAACTTTAATTCAGCGATTTCTCTTTAGTCTGTACACAAAAGAAAATCTTACAACTCACTCTAACCTTTCAATGTCTCTTGTGCTGTATATGCTGAAAAGACAGGTGTTGTATATACTGAAGAGACAGATGTGTGAAAACAGTGCAAAAGTGTCTATAACGAAGTGAAACAGGACTTTGACATCATCTGCTCTGTTACCTGGGGCATTCGCAGCCAGAGTCTGACTTTGGCAAGCCCCAAAGTTTCCACATCAGATGAGGAATTCTGGGAGTTGATGCATGCTGAAACTCAAAATGGCAGGTTGATTGAAATCCACCTTCAGCGTGAGGTTGGTGACTGGGGAGCTGGATGTGAGCCGTGACATCTTCCCTTATTTGTGCAATTTGTGCTCCGTCTCTCATGTCTGCTCCTTCACTTCCTGTTTCACCTTTTCTAAAACACCTGTCATCCCTCAGTCTTTAGCTTATGACCAACAAAAACTCACTGAGCCTTTACAACAGGCCCGTTTTTACTGAGCGGAAGCAGTTAACACCACATTTGACTCCATTTATCGAACCGAGTACCAAGCAACAAGCTCAAGGGGGCTGCTTGAAGTGTAATATATCAAAAGTGTTAACTCATTATATAAGAACAAAGAGATAAACATAAAAACATATCTAAAATAATGAAAGACAATATTATTGTAGGCTCATTTCCTTCTGGCCACACGATTAAGGTGCATTCACAGACCATTAAAGATCCTTCTCTTACGTTAACTTTAAAAGAGAAATGGAGCGGGTGTCTTTGCAGCAAACACCACAGAAGAAAAATTTAAATGAGAGGGTTTGCATGACAGCAACAGTCTAATAGAAATACCACAAGATGTGCAAACACAAAAAAAACACTAGCATTCAAACAGCTTATACATAAAACACTGTCACACACACACACACACACACACACACACAGAGAGAGAGATGCAAACAGCTCTCATAATATTTGAATGAGTCACATCATGTCAGTTTGGTTTTTACCTTGGCACTGGAATCCTTGTTTTCCAAATCCCCTGTGAAAACAAAGAAAGCAGAATTCAATATGTATTCTCTCATGTGTGCCTTCCTAGTAAATCCAGTCATAGAAACATAGTTATGTTTGTTAATTCCAGGGAAAGTGTGTATTGCATAATTTGCATGCAACTACTTAACCAGAAAACTGCTTTCAATCAATCAAATCAATAAAATAAACATTTCAATAAATACATCTTAACTTTAAGATCACATTTTCTTAGTTCCACTGAGAGCACAATGTTAATACAATACACACAGTGATATTCTAGACACTAGTGTTCCTCCAGCTTCATGCTCACACTTTTAGGAAAGGCCCTTCCTTTTCCAGCAGGGCAACAATGCCGCTGTGCACAAAGCCACATCCATGAGGAAATGGTTTTCTGAGGTTTGGCATGGAGGAACTTTACTGCTCAGCTATAAGCCTGAACCAAATCCAACAGTTTCAGAATGAAGTCAAACAGACTACGCGTCATATGATCGCACACAGGGTTTCACACAAACACATAAGGGTTTAATGTTCATCTATGTCCACGTACTTTATGTGGAGGGGTTTTAGATGTGTATACACATCAAAATACACACACATATGTATACAGTGTATATTGTGCATTCAAATACAAATACAATTCAAATACAGACCAATGAAAATTCCAGAACTTGTTGATTAACATCGAAACCCAAACGAAGACGTGCTCATTCAAACGACAAGGCATCAGTTTTAAGTTTCAGGATGTAGCGAGCTTGTGCTTGGCTCAGGGGCGGTGTTTGGCAGGGCAGAGGTCACGCTGTAAAACTGTCGAGGTCATAAGCCACCAGCAATGAAGGGATCTGACATCACACTCCCACCTGCACCCACAGAGGACTGCAACTTGGGGTGCAACGTAGGTTTATACCTCTCACAGTTAACAGATTATTACTCCACAAATAAAACATTTTAATCACCTAAAGCTAAAGTGGAGACAAAGTCTGAGAGGTGATATCTAACAGTGTTTAAAGACATCGGAAGTCTGATGACTGTGTTCAAGACTCTGAGGAGTGGACAGATTCTACATGTAACACTGAGAAACTCCGGCTTAGTCACACTTTCCGTAACATTTTTTCTCTCCGTCCATGGAAAAAACTGTGGCATAAAGGCATCATGTGCATATAATGAAACATTTCACTGCAGAAGAAGGTGAAGTGTTTTTCCGCTGAGGCTCTGCGCTGCCAGTGAAGCTGCAGAATTTATGAAAAGAGTTTCTCATCAATAACCGCTCAAGTCGTCCTTCACCAGTAAGTACAAAAAAACAAACCCGTGGCTTTAGATGGAGGCTTTAAAAGCTTCAGAGACAAGGAAACCTATTAGTCACCCAAAGAACGTAACCAGGCCCAACCTCTGCAGGCACGGCTCCGGGGTGAGAAGGCAACAGAAAGAGTGGAGCTGGTATCATTTAGTCGCATTTAGTCGCAACATTATATTGTATTTAGACATCATTCAAGGTGATTCTGGGATTTTCCGGGACCACAATAATAAAAACGATTGCTTTCATTTAAATATTTCTCATTTCTCACACCTCAGTATATTTCTGCAGTAACGGTATTTCCTTTTATTACTAGACTCAAAAACATATTTGTTCACAAGCTCTCGATCAGAGTGTGGTTGAATTCTGTTTTTTTTTCACTTCCCTTCAACACCAATTCAGATATAAACATTAGGTTTATGGGTTCCATTACACAGAAAAAGTGCCACTACAGGAAACCCAGAAAAACATGTGCATTTGTAGGTATGTAGGTTACATGTCAGATATGGGAAAATGGGTCATTATGATGTTAAATAGTATAATATACAAATGTGAAGCCAGGACCTCATAAATATGTGGAATGCATTAGTGTAATGATCATAAAAGACTCATTGTATGTGTTGGGGTTTATTGTCCTGAACATACTGAGAGGGCTAATTTTGTTTACACAGTGTAAAATATACACCTTTCATGCCATATGCAATAAAGGGATAGTTCACCCAAAAATTAAAATTCACTCATTATTTACTCACCACTGTCCCGACTGTAACCGGCGTCATTAACACTGTTTTTAGCCAAAAGTCCACTGCTCTCCTTCAGAGCCACGCTTGTGCATGGATCACAGCGGACATTTAGGCTGAAAACACGCTGTAAATGTCGGGGCTTTCGAACAATTGGATGACACCACAGCAGCTGCATGGAGGCCTTTTGGGTTTTTTTATGTTGAGGTTTTTCACTTTCAATTGGATTTGGCTGCAGCGCTGTTTACCACCGAAACTCCTGAAGTGTTTTGTGGACTCATGTCACATGTCACCCCTCACGCCCCCATCTACTCCAGCACAGTGCTGAGTAGATGGTGAGTGAATTTTCATTTTTCTGTGAACCATCCCTTTAACACAGCCAATATTAACAATTAATGAAGACTGAAAGGGACAATGGTGTCCCCACGCTGCTACCTGCATTATATTTCTATCGTCTAATTTGTTTTTCTTTTTGAGGTTTTGAGATCGATATGTACAATCCAGACAATCCTCAGCCTACAACCTGTTTAATGATCACTGTCACAACACTGACAGCAGCTCCTCCCATGTGTCACGCAGCCCGGACACATCTCCACAGTTTGGGCGTGAAACTATACTTTCATGGTGAGTCAACTCTGCCAGATGTGAGCAGGCTGCAGGATCATGAAGGAAAAAGTTCGACCTGAAGTTACATCATCCACTCAAGTTGTGTCCTGAGAGCAACAGGCAGCGGCGGCAGCAGCAGTCAGGGGGTGGAGGGGGTGTTGAGGCGGAAGACTCACCAGATGAAGTCGGTGCAGTGGCTGCAGAAAGTCGGCTGCTTGAAGAACCGAGCGATGAATTTGTGGTTCTTCACCTCGTGGACGTTTTTCTGCCTCAGAGCTCCTTTGCGGGCGAAGCGATTCGCTACGTCCGCGGTGGACGACTCGTTGAAACTTCCATCGGCCATGTCCCCCCGCTGGTGCTCGGATCAACGCTACAGCCTGGTTCGATCCCCGGTCCGGACGTGTTACTGCTGCTGCTGCTGCTGCTGCTCTCAAGCCGAAGAGACGCGCTCAGACTCGGGGTGTGGAGCCAGCAGGGAGCGGAGCGGCGGTCCTCACCGGAGACACCGGACTCACTGAGTGTGTGTGTGTTTGTGTGTGTGTGAGAGTGTGTGTGTGTGTGTGTGTGTATGTGAGAGTGTGTGTGTGTATGTGTGTGTGTGAGGGCTTTCCCTGTTTGTACACTCCACTTCTCCACTGACAGCTCTGTACCACAAGTTACACATGTTCGAGAGCACGTCCGGTAACACCTTCAGAGTAAAAGACTTTTTCATCCAGATGTTATAGAGCACATATAATAATGATAATAATAATAGTAATAATAATGATGACGTTTAATAACAATAACAATTCTAATAATATTTTACACCACATTAATAACCACAAGTTATATTAATAGCAATACATTGTATTGTAATATGATACATTATTATTATTTACATTTATTGTTAAATATTATTGTTGTTGGTGGTGGTGGTGTTGTTATACATTATTATTGTTGTTAATATTAAACATTATTCATATTGTTATTATTATTACTATTATTATTCACAACCCCTCAAACAGTGAGAAGATGCTTTTCAAAAACTGCTTCAAAAACAGTCCCCTAATGAAAGCACATTTAAATTCACTTTGGAAATGTGCTAGGATTTTTTCATCCAGAACAATGAATTATGATTGTAATACAATTTTGGGATTAATTAAATTAGGTCTTGACCCTCTTTGTAAAGTACCTTGAGATTTATATTATGATTTGGCTCTATAGAAATATAATATAATTGATTAATTGATTCGTTTTTTCAATAATTATACATTTATGCCTAGGTCTTATTTAGCCTCAGATCCATTCATCAGTTTATTCAAGTGTGTGATTCAAAGACAAAAAACGATTTATATAACACTGTATTGGTTTGTTTTGATAGAAAGAGTGCTCATTGATCAAAAGACAAAATACTGAGTTCGCTGTGTCGGCTAAATTTCATCCAGTAATCATCTTTTGAAAATAGAAAACATGGTGCCTTTCTACATATTCAGTCTTCAACTGTTAAACACTGGATATGGTGGAAAAGACAAACAGGCATCATTCAGCTCATCATCTCAGAGTTAACCGGACAACTGTTGTTCTTGGGTCTCACAGAGCTTGTTGTGTGAGGTTTGTATCCTGTCAGTGAAAATGACGTGTAAGGCCAGACTTTGCAATGGATACATGATCAAAATGTGGGTTCATATTCCCCAAATCAATTCGATTTCATATAAAATCAAACAATTATTCATGTCAGTGATCCAAAAGCCTCTGTTAGTCTTTTTATTTTGAAGATACACTTCCTGATCTTAGTCTGTGTATCTCTGTGTAACTTGACTTTTCCCACTCCTCTTCCTTCTTGTCACTCAGGCTGATGTCACGCCCCAGGATTCACTGTGGGAGGGCCCCGGTCCCGCTGCAGGAATCTGGAGTGGCTGCGTCCCCGGGTGGAAAAAAGGTGCATTACACTCTCTTAGGGAAAATGCTCTTAACGTTCAACACCAGCAGTTCACACGTTTAGAATATGAGAGTCACTTCAGCTCTTTAATAATCATATTATCATGATAATCACGATAATAATAGTAATTACTGGATTTGTATAGGACCTTTCGAAAAAGCCGTTAAAAAACAAATATAACAAGAACAAGCCAATTAAAACAAAGCCAAATATTTGCTAATTAAATCAGGTTAAATAAATTTGAAATCATCCATCACTGAACTGAAGTCCACTGAAAACATCCATCCGTTAGTAAGCAAAGTAGTAGTAAAGAGAGTTTTAAACTGTCAGTAACATGTGTGTTACCCATGAATGACACATTATTGCCTCCTCCAAGCAGGTTATGTTCTTACCCTATCCATATGTTTGTTTGTTTGTTTGTAAGAAAGATTACAGAAAACCTACAGGAGAGATAAACAAGGAACAAATCAGGGATTTTTATTTTTCATGTTCTTCAATGTTGCAAAGATTTTCTTTTGTGATTATGCTTCTGCAGCTCAGTGTTTTTCATTTGTTTTTCTGATAAAGTGATCAATCTTCTCTCTCGCATCTGTATTCAACCTTCTACATTTCACTAAGCTGTGTGTGTGTGTGTGTGTGTGTGTGTGTGTGTGTGTGTGTGTGTGTGTGTGTGTGTGTGTGTGGTCTCCATCTTTCTACATTATTCATGAGTTCACATCACACTGTGCGTCTCCTGCTCGCTCTTGTACCAAATCAAGGTTATTGATCAGCACTAAGTAAATATGCAGTAGTTGAAACCTTTGTACTCGATCGATGGAGCTGACACTGGCATCTGATTGGAGCATGCTGTAATGGACCCTTTACCCAGCAGCCCTTATGTTGTGTTGGCACCCCATCCTCTGCCCAGATGCAGGAGAAACTGAGGAGACACCACTTGTAAGAAGATGGCTCTGACTTTGGCTGTGTTGCTTCTTTGCCAAATAGCTTTATGCACAACTGTAACAACTAAGAAAGGTAAAAAAAAAAAAAAAAAAGGATTGAGGATGAAAAGTATTTGCTTCTGTTTTTGCTAATGTGCTGCAAGTATTCTTGTTTGACTTGCTGTTTGTATTTGCACCTTATGCATATGGTCTGCACAACAATTCTCAGTGTTATAATCTGCACATTGAATTTTGAGTAGTTGAGTTCTGTCAAAATAATTTAGCTGCAGAACATAAGCCTTACTGCTGTGAATCCTGACCCTCATGCATGAGTAATTTCTTTAACCAGTGTGTGGCCGTCCTCCTGTCACCGACGGGGTTGATGAGTCGACACTGAAGCGTGTGTATGAGGCTGGAGAAGAGGTGGCCCTCACATGTGAACAGGGGTACTTACCTTCAACGACGACCCCTCAACGGATCACCTGCACGGCCACAGGGGAGTGGACAAAGTCAAACCTGGCATGTTCCCGTGAGTCAACGTAGATCTTGTCTCACACAGATGTGCAACAGCAGCACAGCTGTAATTTTTTTTAAAACATATGATTTTAGAGAATTTCTCTTTCTTCTAGTGTTTTTTATAGGTTGGTTGTGAATAAACAATGTTTGCAAAGTCTAAAGTCCATTACAGAGGTAGTTCTCTCTCCCAATGCCAACTCTGCTTCTGCACGGCGCTCATGAAAACACCTACACAGTAGTCCAGCCGATAGTTGCGATAGCTTTGTGATGTCACACTGCATCATAATTTAACTTATTTGCATAAGACCTCCAAGCAGTTAGTCTGATAAGCCCCCAACAAAGCCAGGTAGAGTGAGGGCAAAGGACGGACCGAAAAGAGTTGAGTTTGTGGTATCGCCGTGTCAAGGAGATGCTGTTTTCTTCAGTCCTGAGTGAAGTTCTCTCTGTATTCACTTCCAAACCCAGATAGCATATGGATGTGGGCCATTTCTGGCAATAAAGCACCTATGACCTTTTTGTAGTCCAGACTAAATGGATGTGAGCCCAAGTGCCCCTTTTGTAAGATATTAAATGTGGCCCAAATATCGCAGCACTGCTGTGCTGGGGAAGGTGCGATCTGGATGGGAACCATAAGTGGCCCATGTGGTAAATGGGGGATATGGCCAAAATAGCACAAAACAAATTCAGTCCACCTTTGGAACCTTTGGTTGACGTGTGGTATTGCTGAGGCTTACTTGTGGCCCAGATGTGGTCAACATAAAGTGGACCGCCCAAGTGGCATCATTCCACTGGTATGTGGGCCGTGTGACAGTGTGGGCCAAATCTGGGCCACAACAATTTTGCTCTGTGGGAAAGACTAGGAGTTAAAGACTCTCTTCCTCAACAGCTCTACAGTCATATCACCAAGCAATGCTTCCTTAATCGTTCACAGTTCAATGCTGGAACGAAAGATGAGGCAATTCCAACGTGCATACAAAATGTATTGTGCTCCTTTTGATCTTGTTTCCCACAATCCCCCAGAGAGGTATCTCTATTGTGTTGGAAGGTTTACTTTACTCCATGATATTCAGCTGTCACGATGTGGTCCACATTTGTGTCACAGGATTTTACACCATAACAAGAATTCAGAGACAATCATTAACTTTGTAATATGTTCACCACAGAAAACAATCAATTTAATATTACACTTTCTATTGTCCTGGTGTATGTTCTCTACAAACTATATCTTATTATAATTTAACTTCAGTGTTGTCAATATTCTATTACCTCATATTTCTACAGCTAAGATGTGTCCCATCCCCAGACCTCTGCAGCCTTTAGCAATGGGGCGAACAGAAGCTCCATTCAAGAGTGTGCTGAACTTCACGTGTGACGAGGGGTAACGTTTGAATGAATGGATCTCCAATCATTGTAACCTGTATAATACAATGATAACATCTGTCAGTGTAATGTAGTGTCTTTTGTTCACAAGGTACGTTATGCAAGGAGCCAATGAAAGCAGGTGTTTACATGATGGTTCCTGGAGCAATCCCCCACCTCTCTGCAAAGGTACTGGAGGAAAATACACACAATGGAAAAGATTCAAGGTTCATAGATTCATGTTTAGCTGAGAGAACATTCAACAGCCCTTAAATAGTATGTAAAGTATAAATAAAGGAAGAGCAGAAACATTTTTTACTTAACTGTGAAGCTGCTCTTAAGTTTTGTTTTATTAACTTGCAATGCTTAAAGTTCAAAGTATCTTTATTGATTTGCAGCCAGGATCAACCCGACAAACCACAAATTGTAATTAAGAGTGTAATCGTAATCCTGTTTCTATATATTTGTTAAAGTATATAGAAACATAAAGTTAATTCTCCCATTATGTATGTAGAAAGTATTATGTCTGACTTTTACTGGCTCGTTGTTTTACCCACATTCAATATGCTGCTCAGTTACGTTTACCTGTCAGTTTATAAGGAACACCCTACTAAAACCAGTGGAATCTAATCCAACAGTGCTACAGTACATCTTCCTTCATGAAAGTTATAATGAGTGTTTGTTTCACCCCTCTCCATTTTTTTTATTATATATATATATATATATATATTATACAAAAACTCCTGGATGGATTACTAAAAAACTTGATGGAAGGATGTTGTATGGTTTAGGCAAGAACCCAGATCTGACTCAACGGGAGGATTTTTTTTACTTTAGTTTACATTGGGAGATAGGGCTCTCATTGATTTCTCAGAGAACAATTCATGGGTCTTGATGAAAAAATCTGGCACATTAAGGGAACTTATATTTACGATTGTGTGCTAATTGAATTTAAGGGAACTTTCTGGCCTTGGTGGACATATGCACTCTAATAAATACAACTCTAGAATTAAAGAGCCACCATTCAAATCAATAATAAACAACATAAACACGTCAATGTTAAAAGCAACACAGTGAACAGAGGCTCCCTCCTCCAAAATAATCATACTGTTGATTCAACACTTGCAGTCTGAACAGAAAACAAAAAACCCTTCTGAAGGAGGACTTATTGCAGGTCTGTTGAAGTAGACTGCACTGGTTTTAGCAAAGTGTTCCTAATTAACTGCTCACTGACAGAACGTTCAGTGGGACTCAAGGTTTGCAGTTGATGCAGTGTTTTTTTTGTCCACAGTTGTGAACTGTCCTCTGCCCACGCCACCGAGAGATGGAAGAGTCATCCATGATAAGCCAGTTACTGGAACCAGCTCCATGTATGGACAAGCCTGGACGTATGAGTGTAACCCACCTAAAGCACCAAGTCATGAGAGGGGATCCTGCATGGCTGATGGAAGTGCAACTCAACCACCAGTGTGCCGAGGTACAAAGATGATTTCAAATATTCCCTATATTCTTTAACCATCTCTCCCTCTGTCGTCTCTTGATTAAGGCAAAACACAGTTTAACAGTCTCCCAGACTTTAAAAATGGTTTCCCTCAATTTCTTACACTGCAAAACTCCTCACATTATTCTTTTGTCCTGTTCCTGATCATCCCAGAGGTGAGCTGCTCCATTCCAGCAGGTATACCCAATGGCTTCATCACCTTTGCTGTGATGAGACAACATGGCTACAAGGAGAAGGTTAAATACGCCTGCAATGAGCACTACATTCTGGACGGTGAGGCCGAGGTTCAGTGCCAGAACACAGGAAACTGGTCCTCCAAGCCAGTGTGCAGAGGTGAGTCGTGGGGAAATGAGAGCTTAAAAGCTAAATTTGTGTCATTTGTGTTTTGTTACTGTGCAAGAGTTTGGATTTATTTATGCATCAATCAGTTGTCAGAGCCCATAACTCTGCAGATTGCAAATGCAGATTTTTATTGTATCTGCATCAGTCCCCCAAACATAAGCAGCTTTTTTCATCAAGTTCCATGAATTACTCTCTAAGAAATCAACGAAAATGTTAAAGAAAGTGAAAAAGAGTCCTGGATCAGGGTTCATTCTTGCAGTTTTAAACAAATCGTGATTTTATAACTGGATTTGCAATGTCTGGTAAAGAAAATGCTTTAACTGTGTTGGGGTGTTTCACACTCCAGCTCCCTGCAAAGTTGGCATCAAAAGAGGCCGAATCCTCTACAACGGCAAGAAGCTCTGGATCGCAGATCTGAAACCCAACAGAGTCCTCCACGGAGAACACATCACCTTCTTTTGTCGGAACAGAGCTGAGAGGTGCGGCTACCCTGTGGTCAGCACCTGTGATGATGGAACCCTGCCCATCCCAGAATGCTTTGAGGGTGAGTTCTCGCCAGCTCAATAACTCAAAACAGATGAGTGGAGAACTTTCCCAGGATGAAGGACATGCTTTCAACTGAGGCACCATTATACAGATGCAAAACATATACATTGAATTCCACATCTATATCTATAATGTGCTGAATATACTGTGGAGAACAACCAGTAGACAAGAAATTTTCACTCATAACAATACAATGTGTTTTTGTGATGGTGATATAAAATATTTGAACTCATACAATAAAGTAATACCTCTGCCTCTCTACTTCTTGCTTCTAGAACCAGGCAAGGTGGAGTACACGTTAAGGGCCAGTACTCTTGCATCTGAAATCACAAGTTGTGCTGCTTCACCCCCTGCAAGCACCGCAAGCCCCGCGGGCCCTGCAAGACCTGCATAACATCTGAGCTGAAACCCACTGACGGGATATCATTTACTGGATCTCAGTTAATGAATCTGTAACAATATGCTGCATCATGATCTTTTATTTTGATCTTAATAAAAGATTTTTAATTGTGAATAAATCATGAAAATCTATTTTGTGGTGTGGTAACTAATGATGACTACTACAGAGAAACTTTGTTATTTCCAGGCTGCAGATTCATGAACACTATGTACATTAATAATGAACATACATAGTACAACACCTGGGTTACAATAAAAACATTAACATTAAAAGAAACCTTTTGAGTAATGCTGAGTTTTGCTGGATTTGATCTCCAACTGATCACGTCCACCACAGGGCTCATTTGTTTTTCTGTCGGTTTGCCAGATTACGCAAAAAGTACTCAACCGATTTGCATGAACCTTTTTGGAGCGGTGGGGAATGACATTTTGGTGTGGATCTGAATCAGGGCGCAGATCCAGGAATAATGTTTTTATTTTCTTTTACATTATTTGATGGAGCATTTTTCAACATATTCTTCTAATGGATCTTGATGAGAAAAAAAAGGTATTTATGAGTGTAATTTGGTGTAGATGAAAAATAGAAAGACCGATCTGGTGAATTTAAATATGGTTTCACAAAGGGACTGGTGGGCCTTAACAGGGTTTTAAAAATCTGACATTGGTTCAAAGTTTTTTACAGATCAAAAAGTTAAATAATACAAAAATATTTTTAGTGTGTTCTTAAATCTGAATATTGTAGTTGCACGTATTCTCTGTTGACAAGTTTTGAATAACTTTTGTCATTTGGAGGGGGGGAAAAAAGAATAATCAGTGTTTTATAGATCAGGTGTGAAAATGTAATTCAATTCTGAGATGAAGGCTGATGACTCTTATTTTAATGAGCTGAGTTGGCGTTGAATGGCTTTTATCAAGAGACCAAGGGGCATTCAAATAATCAATTCTGCTGGTGACAAAGCCATGGACAAATGTTTCTGTGGGAGAAAGCTAAAAAAACTATTATTCTCTGTATTTGTACTAAGATATTGTTAACTGGATCTAAATGCCGTTGTATTCTTTTGTTTTGAAGTATTTCTGTCACATTAAGCTGAACTTTCTGAAAGTCTGAGGCTTAATACACAAAGTCTGCAAAAACAACTATTTGTCCATGTTTCATAATATTGCTGCAATGAGGGAAAGTCCACTGCAGGAGCTTCACTGCCAGTAAAATGTCACATGGTTTCCAAACTCCTATTGCAAATAGCAAGATAGCGAGTAAAAAAAAAAACAGTAAACAAAACCAGAATTCACTTCATGCTGCTCTTATTTGTTCAGCTTTAGAGAGACGACAGCAGAGAGCGGGGACAGAGGTTTAGTGTTTGACCCACATGAGCTGAGGAGCGTCTGAAGGCGTGAACAAGGATGGAATTCATGCAGACTTTGTTTCTGCTCTGTCCCTTTGTGATATTTACCACTGTGACATCTGAAGGTAATTGTTTTTTATTTGCTTTTATTTGGCTTGAACTGCATGAATGCAATTTTGTTTAACATCGTTGGTAAAGATTCAACATTTTGTAGAAATAATGATGTTTAGCTCTGGAGTACAGGAATACAAGGTGATTGTCTCATTTCATTTTATGTTTGAATTTGCGTGGTTAAGCCAGAAATAGATTTTGATTTCAATTTATTTAAATTCATTCACACTTTCTGTTAGTGATTATCTGTCTCTTGTTTTCTTTTGACAAGTTTCTCTGTTGGAAGTATTTCAGGACACACACTCATTTTATTTCAGAGCAAGTAAATAACCACAGATCATATTGGGGATAATAATTTAAATGTTTGTTTCAGAGTGAGACTCTAACCATAATATCCATTAAATCAATGTGTCCCTTCAGTGTGTGTTAGGCCTGATCTGCCTGCCAGCGTTGACATGGATGGGTTCCAGAGGCTCTACAACCCAGGGGCAGAGTTGGTGTTGTCCTGCAGACAGGGATACACCCCTATGTTTGGTCCTCGGAAGATTGTTTGCTCTGCGAGGGGAGAATGGACACAAACCAGACTAATTTGCAGACGTGGGTCCCCATTACTCTAGTGAGAACTCAAGGTCTTTTGACAGAACATCAGCATATAATACATATACGTTTAATGTCAACATGTCATTCTAACATCAAATATCAAGTCTTTTATATCGGTATCACTGATAGATTTTTGTTGTTGTTGTTTTATGAGAAATAAAGACAGTTTGATTCTGTATTTGTTGTATTTCACCTGTAGATGTGATAGTGAACATTAGCAGATCAGCATCCGATCAGAATCAGCTTTATTGGCCATGTATGCATACACATACAAAGAATTTGACCAGTTTTTCCATTGCTCTCAACGTACAAATACACAAATAAACCAAAAAAGGGACAACAAAGCAGAATAAGGCAACACGAGCCAATTCTTCTAAATTCTCGTCACTATTTGTCTTGAATATTTATATATTAAATATGTAGTTTATTACACAATGTTACCTTTACAAAAAACTTGACTTCACTGATGCTTTGGTATAAGAATATTTACAAGTTCTCTACTGACAACTAGCAGGTCAAACCGATCCTTTCATTAAGGTTTTACATTACTACAGCAGGTACAACATATACAGTGAGTAAATCTATGTTTGCATCATTCATAGAAAAATAACTGCTCTCTACTGTTTTGTCTCCTGCAGCAAAACTGTGTCCTTATCCCGACTTGTTGTCTAATGGAGAAGTGTACTATGAGGATACAGTGTACCAGAGTACCATCAACTACACGTGTCATGAAGGGTAAAGAAACAACTTCTGTGCAACACTTTTTGCAAATTGAGGATGAAATGCTAATAAAACTGGATGAGATCCAGAGATACATTTTTGCAGCAGAGGCTTCTGTTTGTGTCTGAAGTGCAGTTTGAAGGCAAATTAGCATTAACAGAGCTATCTGCTGAAAACAATGACTTAATTGTCTCATATTCCTCACACATTAAGTGTACATAACATGATCAATAAACCAAAGTCATATAATCGTTTCATTTTGTATGCATCTCACATTAATCTCATCTACAATCATTCGGGTTCAACAAATCAATCATCATGTACTTTGTAAATATTTTTGCTAACTGAGCATAAACTGACTTAATGAAATGGCTTCTGCTCTGCACAGACATTTATTGACTGGAGCCAGCACTGCTGTGTGCCAAGCAGATGGAACATGGAGCTCACCAGTACCAGAGTGCAAGCGTATGCAATCCCTCTGCACGACCAGGAAAATTATTAATCTGGTCAAATAACATATTTGTAGTGGAACACAACAAAACTACCACTTAGTTTGTTGTGAATTAAGTTATTCACAACAATACGGAACTATACACTATTATAAACCACAGACAAAAGAAACATCTGAAACTGTGTAAGCATATTTATAAAATGGCACATTCTCCCTCCTCCCTCCTAGCTGTGACCTGTGATCTAGCTCCGATCCCAGAGTTTGGGATGATCATTTATAGCAAGACGATAAGAGGGAACACCACTGATTACGGCGTCACAGGGACATACAGGTGCCTGCCTCCGTATGTGCTCATTGGCAATGCGAGAGCAGAGTGCACCACCAGTGGCACCTGGACTAAGACACCTGAATGCAGAGGTATGAAATACTAGGAGTAGTTATAGTGCTATACTGTGAGAGGTATTTAACCATCTAACACACATTTGTGTCAGCAGATGAGGAAATGATCCAAAACAAAGAGGTCCACTTGTGTAATTTGTCCAGATTTCATGGAATTCTAATTGTAAATATACATGTAAGGTACATTTCGTATTTTTTAACACAAAACTAAGAGACCGCAGAGATAATGATCATAGAACAGGAATTTTCCTCTTTTATAAAACAATTGAATTGAGATATACTGTCTATATATTATTTGTTATTGAGCATTGGTGGAGATACACCATTTTCAAAAGCAATACAAAGAATTTTCTGATATTCCAGTACAAACATTTAAATTAAATTATGTATTTGCTATAATTAAAGACCAACAAATCATCAAATAAAGACACTTCTTAAATCGTGCTATAAGCTCTCCCGATACACCAAAGAAAACATTTGGGAACGCTTATGTTATTTAAATGTACTTACAGTGCAGTATGTAATAATGAGGTTTTGATTGATGAGTTTAATAATCATCACTTGTTTGGAAAATACTGTATGAGAGTGTAAGAGACCTTGAAATGTCTCCGTAATGCATCAAAAGAAAAAAGCAGAACAGTCTGTAACAAGGCATTGAAAACAAAATTGGTGGATTTCTCTCTCTATTATAAGAAAGAAAACTTTCCTCTAGGGAGCTGAAATGGAAGACACATTAAAATAAATTAGATGAAATTGCACCACATTTGGACTTGACCATTTTCAGCTGAAATGTTCCAATACAGCTTGATGAGATATTTATTCTACAATAAAGACAGTCATCAACAGTGTCTCTGATGTTCCTTTGCAGTGGTGATGTGCCCTCCACCAGAGAACATTGACAAAGGCTACATGTCGACCAACGACCAGAGAGACTTCGACTTCATGGAAACAGTCAAATATGGCTGCCTCGGGGACTATGCACTGGAAGGAAGCCTGCAGATAGTTTGTCAGGAAAATGGGCAGTGGTCAGAAAAGCCATCCTGCAAAGGTGGGACTAATATTTCAAACATTTTACCCCGAGACCTGCTTCTAGTTTACAGAAGTATAAGTCTAGCACACTTTTAGCTTTATGGACGATGCATGATGGGATAGGAGTTGTTTCCCATTGTGTACTGTTCATGTATTGTTATTACAAATCAGGTCCCAATCCAGTTTCATTACTTTTACTCCCAAAGTTATTTCAAACCCAACACGTCACTTATCAATTTGTGCCTGTGCTGACTGTAAATGAGGTCTAAATGAGTATTTTGAGGATTCTATCTATAAAAGTATTATTTTTGATATGCTGTAAAACTAATAAACAACATAACACTGAATTAACTGTTGGATAAAGGTTTAACAGTTTAAAAACCCTTCCAGTTCTCCATGCTATAATTCATGGGGACCAGAATTTAACATATTGATTTGTCTTCCTATGTTACAAAAAAGTATAACACAATTTCTCCATTGAAATCTTTTTTTTTCCTCCTGGTGACTTGTAGCTCCTTGCAGCATTGGCATACAGAGAGGAAGGATATTATACAAAGGACAAAAACTCTGGATCAAGGACCTGAATCCTAACAGAGTCTTCCATAAAGAAATCGTCTCACTCTACTGCATGAACAAGGCGAGGGGTTGTGGTTATCCAGTTCCAACACAGTGCACGGATGGAAAACTCATAATACCTGAGTGCTTTGAAGGTAAAGAGCTGTTTTTTCTATTTAATTTAGTTATGTGTGTACAAAACCAATCAAATGATTAAATCCAAGTCCATTTAATAAACTTAAATGACACAAAGGTGGTTAAAAAAAGCTATATTCAACAAAAACTGAAAAGTAAAGTAGTTCCATACAAAATGGAACTTTTGCAGGGATCAATAATGATTGAAATTATTGCTTTTCTGCAGGAAGTGAAGTAAATGAAGCCTTGAAAGTAAATACAAACAATTCTTATAAATACCCCAATTTTTGTTCATCAATTACAAACACTTTATCTAAAAAGGCAGTCTTGGAACAAACTGTGTTACTGATGAATATCGCACTCAAGAAAGTATTGCTATAGTGGCAAGAAAAAGGTAATTAACAAAGAAAAAGAGCTTGAATGGTTGCTCAGGGGTATATCTAGCAATACAATGATCAACAAATTAAGAGGAAAAGAAGTAGAACTTGGCTGGTAGTGTGTATATTTACCATTATACAACCTTCCTGCAACCTCACAATGTCAGATATGTGTTTTCTCAGGGCATTATTCTCTAAAATTGTCCCTTTGATGATAAATAAGACGTGCCAAGTTTGTTTTTCTGTGACTTGGTGTTGATTTTTTTGCCCATTGTAACCTCTCTCTCTCTCTCCCTGTGTGTTTGTCTTTTTCTAGAGCCCAGCGCTATTGATTATACCCTTCATTCTGGTTCCCTTCCATCAGAAATCGAACAGTGCTGAGACAGCAGGAGATCCCTTCTCTGATTATTATCAAACCACTGTGATATAGATGTCATATATCACATATACAGTATATCTGTCTTTTTGTTTTAAGCTTTGTAACACAGTTTCCACAAATTTAACAATTTCAGACATGATTTATTCCTGACTCCGATTAATAAACTTTCTTATTCTGCTACGTAAATGTGAAGTATCATGAGATCCATGAGGTATTTATGAAGAATTTAAATGGATTACTGTGGTCTAATACACTTATTTATTTATCTTGTCCTTGATCAAATAAGACTTTGCTTCATCAACCTAACTAACAAACAGAAGTGCATGCCCTCTGTGCTTAACCTCAGCAAAAGGAGGTCAATTGATTCAGTCCTGCACAAGGAAGCATGAGACAATCTCAACAAGAATGTAACACAATGGCCTTCATAAATTTCAATCTTCAACACACTTTTTTGTGTAATTTATGAACAAACAACCATTGTTCAGATCAATTCTGTGTCACAAACCTGCTGACTCTTTACAATACTGTAGCCTACTGTTCAGCAGTTGTAGCAGTTGTCTGTTTGTCCATGAAGGAGATGCAGAACCATATTCAGTTGACTACTGCTTAAAGAATCCGAACTGAAGACATTTATGGGCTGTGTGAACATAGTTAATTTATATTGTTGCGTGCAAAAGTTGAGAGTTTGTAGAAGAGCGTATTTCAGAACATGTAAATTGGTGAAGATCCAAATAAAAAATCCAGATCCAGTGAATTTTAATGTGAAGAGGACTGTTGGGCAGAGGTGTGCACTTGTAGTTTGATTTAGAATTTTATCAATGTGCACAAAAACATTTTACACACGTTATTATCAATGTTTGTGTAGATTCCAATGTTTCCAATGACATGTCTCGAGTTTGGTGAAAATACATCACAAAATGTAGATTATGTTAGTGATCTTGAATAATGCAGCCAGGATTAACATGGAGTTTCATGTTTAGAAATGTTACTCTGTGTGGACATCATACATTTTAAATGGAGAAGCAGGAGAAGCTCTAGCAGCTCGTCAAACTGTGTCTGGTACTTCTAATAACAATGTGGCGGGAGCAGCAGCGTGGTGGGTGAGCAGCAGCGCTCTCGTGCTTCCGGGTTGCCGCTCGTCCACTCTCGCGATATCCCGCGAGACTCCGCTCTCTTCTCGTCCAGCATGGCGGCGCTGTATGAGGGATACACGTTGTGCGGACTCGTTCCGGCTCAAACTCTGTCGAACTCAGCGGTTCAGGGCGTCGAACAGGAGCGAGACAGCGACCACGTCGTCGTCACGGACGCCACCAGATGTGTCACCCTGTACAAAGTGAGTTTGAATCTCTGTTTTCACGAGGCTGCTGCTCACCGGAGCCAGCTGATCACTGAGACCCGAGACACTCGTGCTGGCAGCGTCGCCTCTTCGCCAGCAGTAACAGAAACCACGGACAACACAGGAGTCAGGACATTAACATCCCAGCTGTGATCGTTCTCTGTGTCTCTTGAAAATACACAGGAATGGTGGCACAGGTTGAAGCTAAATGCTAGTTTACACAAACGGACGTGGCAGGTTAGCTAACTCTAGCTATATCCACCACAGGGCACGCATGGAATGCTTATTGACTTCTGTAACTTCTATAATCACTGACTTCAGCTAATAACTCGTTTATATTTCATATTTAAATGTCTGGTGGCTGCAGAGAATAGTCTGCACGAGATAATAAACATAGCAACTATGTTCGAAATTGCTCATGTTGTTGTTTGTGTGTTTGGGATAAAAAGCAGCTAAAAGTTCATCCTGGTTATAAAATGGGAGGAGTTGTGTGTGTTTGGCACAAAGCAGAAAAATGAGAAGTTAACTGGAATCACATTGTTGGGATAGTATGGCTGGGCGACTATGTGCAACAGTTATATCAAGATAATGCACATCAGTTCATATTAAGATTCAGATTCCTCTTTATTCCTCAGCATACAACATGCAAACATGGGGAAATCTGACCTCTGTATTTAACCCATCCAGATGAACACAATCCACACAGAACAGTGGGCAGCCATGAAGGCACCCGGGGAGCAATTGGGGGTTCGGTGCCTTGCTCAAGGGCACCTTGGCAGTGCCTAGGAGGTGAACTGGCACCTCTCCAACTTCCGTCCATGCTGGACTTGAACCAGCCACCCTCCGGTTCCCAAGCCAGGTCTCTATGGACTGAGCTACTGCCTCCCCCTACTGAGCTACAGCCTCCCCCTCGTCCGCATATCGATGATTCTCTCAAATGCCACGTTATTGTTACATCTGCCACTTTTAGTTTGTTTGCAGTTGTTAGTTGTCAGGATTAGACAAAAAGTACTGGGAGAATTTCCATGAAACAGACCGTGATGAAAAAAGACTGGCGTATTTAGGGGAATGCTATCTATGAGGAGGATGTGCAATTTGATGCAGCTTGATTGAATTTAAGGGGACTGTTGAGCCATGGCGAGGTACACGTTCTACTGAGTTTTACTTCTGAGTGAAGGTTGTGCTTTCTTTTCTTTGTGAGCAGAGAATGACAAACACTTGATGAACAGAAAACTATGTAGCAAATCTGAAGTGGACTCATTATGCACCTCTACACCGTGCCTGCACAAGGCATAAGCAAAATATATAGATGTATATTGGAGCTTTGTTATATTTCTATTGATGAATGTTATATTGCCTTAACTATTTATATTGTTTTATGTCCCTCCCCTAAGAAATGGATGTTATTAATTCTCCCTCCCTCTCTGTGGTTCTGACAGGTTTCAGACCAGAAGCCACTCGGCAGCTGGACAGTAAAACAAGGTCAAACTCTGACCTGCTCAGCAGTCTTCAATTCACAGACCAAGGAATATGTGGCCATCACAGACAACAAGGTAGACCTTTTTACACAATCCTCTATTATGAGTAATTGTATGCGGGCTCACTGACTTACCAACCAGGCCAGTTATTTTTCATTTTTCCAAACAATTAAAGAAGATCGTGAACGCCTGTGAGATAGAGCCTGTCGTTCTACTAACAGTGGGTCGCTTATCTTGTCCAGGCTGCAAGAAAAACTTGTTATTGCCTGTGTTTTCAATAAAATTGACAGTGAGGTTACTATTTGATTTTGCTTTATTTAATTCTTCCATCCAGTTCTGTTTTTATCAGGTTTGCATTATCGGTTTCCTTGTCCATGTTGTTACTGATTCATTACACGATGTTTGTACTTTTCAAGTTTTGATTATTGTATATATTACATTAACAATATGAGGTCCTTAAACATGAAAAAAAAAATATTTACTTTATTACTCTCATTGTAGATCAGAACTTTCTCAAATATCTGTCACCTGATGCCCTTTTTTGTTGTCTTTAGGTGATCAGAATTTGGAAGGAAGAAGACATTCTCTTAGATAAGGCCTTCAAAGCAACAGTAAGTCTTAATATGGATAAGTATTAATCAGGGTACAGATCCATGAATATAGATATTCTCGCTTTCTCTCCACTGCCAACATGGTTTATTGTACAATTATTGGCTTTTTCTCTCGAAAGCCCCTTATTCTGGGAATTATTCATAATAGATACCTTCCTTAACTGATGGCATATTATCATTCTGGCCTCCTGTGCAAATATTCTCTCCAGGTGTCATCAGATGTCTGGAGGGTTCATTGTGTAGATGGAGCGGAGCCTGTGGTGTTATTTCAGAGAGGAGCTGTGAGACTGCTAGACTCGCTGCTTTCTGCTCCACAGCAGCCCATAGAAGAAGTCCTGTCTCAAGAAGAGGCCATCAGGTCAGTATCATGATGCCTTGCAACCACAGTAAACCCCTTGTCTGATTACTGTCGTGGACCTTTTGTTTCTGTCAGCCTGTTAACGCATCGTCTTTTTGCTCTTTAGGTGGAGCACCAACATTGTGGCAGAGACACAGCAGTTTGTCATCTTCACAACTGAACAGGTAACAGAATTCAAAATGTCAGATTTTTGACAGGTTTATGTATTCATTGGACTTGTATCACAATACCAAGCCATGCAATAATGAATTCAGTGTTATGCTAATGTTTCTGCATGTGAATGACACAGACTTCAATTACCCACTTAGCAAAATGTAATTTGTCTATCCTTAATTTCTTCACATGCACCAGGGGAAACTCTTAATTACTGGTGTTTCTAAATGTTGGTTTGCCTCACCGTCTTCCCACAGAAAGGAGATCATTTCCTCTACCTGCAGAGACTGAACCCTAACACCCTACAGAGGTACCGGCTGGAGAGAGAAGAGCCTGGTGTTGCCCCGCTCAGTTTCTCTGCCTCCTACAGGGATAAACACATCCGCCTGCTTTATCTCTGTAAGCCAGCATTTCCTGTGAAAACATTTTTTGTGTCAGTGTTTGGCAGCACAGGCAAGTTTTAATGGACTTTGAAATGAAAACAGGCTCGTAACAGTGGGTGACATGAATTTCTAATAGAAAGGAACAAACATTCAGTGATAGCCCATGGTAGTCATTTTAATGCTTTGTATGCAAGAGGTGTGCGATGAACACGGACACATGTGGAAGAGTCCACCTCAAAACCTGATCTGTACAGTGATGGTGTACTCAGTAGGTATGTTTTCTAAACTGTTTGAATTCAGCACCCTGGTACTACTAATGGAGATCTGCCACAAACGAGGCACCCTAATTATTTAGCATATCTGTAGAGAGACGCGAATGACCCTGGTTCAGTAGAGCTGCTTTCAGACACGCGCTGAACTCATGCCCATTAGGCTCCTCTGTCTATCTATCTTCCTCACTGCAGTTCAGCGGAACTAAGTAGGGAAACGTGGCTGTGACCTTTATGCCCTAATTAAGGGGGTTGGATGTTTATGATAAACAACTTGTAGCCTATAATTAAATCATTTTATCCTGAATTAGAGCCCCATGCTGTCTTTCCTCTTGATTGTGCAGCCAATGCTAATCTTTCAGTTAAATAACAGACTCAACTCCTAGGATCCAATGTTGTTGATTCTTTTTCCATTATATGTTGTACTGCACAAGATGTGAAATGCGAAACAAGTGAGAGGGATGTTATTGGCTCCATCTACCCTCTCCCCTCATTTTCCCTTTTAGTGCCTAATTGTTTTCCTTTCCTGCCCCACAGACCCTAACGGTCATGTGTACCAGAGTGTGGTCTCTGTGCGAGGCCTGCAGACTGAAGAGGGGACTCAGGCTCTTTCACTTCCCCGTAGCCTGCTGCTGGCTCTTCCTGTCGGTGAGGGCCCGCTGGAGGCAGCGTCGGCCCTTATCCTGGATGAAGCCCATGTAGCTGTTGTTGGTGTTCCACATCCCTCTGCTGGAGCTGGTAAAGGTAACTTCAGTTTATTTACCCTGACGCAGATTAATATAAAAACTAAAACTTCAGTCTAAATATTACTGTAATATTCTACTGCAATCCTTTTTGGATGACCTTAGGACTAAGTGACTTCAGTGTCTAATGTGAGTGTCTGAGTTTCCTGTCCCTGTCTTTGATTTTTCAGACTTTCTCTGCATCTGGAATACCAATTTCCAAACGCTTCAGGCGGGAAAAGAAATGGCGGGTAAAATCTATGGGCAGGTAGGCTTGCTTTACAATATAAAATTCTAATTAGTGCACACCTCCGCCAAGGCTCAGCAGTCCCATTACATTCAATCAAGCTGCACCAAATTTGCTGAAAGATATCAGTTCCTTATATATGCCAGATATTTTCCCCTCAAGTATTCCATGGGAAATCAGTGAAAATGTTAAGGAACCCTGCATCTCGCAATTCAGTCCAATAGTTTATGCATCATCTTGCTTAAAACAAACCAACAAACAGGCAGGCGTGAAAACATAACCCCCCTGTGATCTGTGAATAAAACATTTTAGTCATTCTAGCGGCATTAGAGCGGTGCTCATACTGGACAGTCCCCAGTGTGCACATAAGCTTTGTTGCTGATGTTAGAAGTGTGCATGAACCACCAACATTACAACAGGCCAAGGTTCCCTGTCCTCCCAGCTGCTGGGTGCTGATGGAGGACTGTATGACTTTGGTAGAGCATTGTGTCTGCGCTCCACTGTGGCAGGGTTCACTGTCCCTCCTCACAACTGCATTGCAGTTTACAATCTTGAGATAGATGCATAAACACACTAGGTCAGGCACTTCTGGTTTTATTCTATGTAACATTTGCTTGTGCCATTAAACTTTGATCCGATTTCTTTCCTCTCTGATTTAGCTATGGTGTTATTCCAACAAGTTATTCATTCCACATGGGAAAACCCTCTCTGTTATACCATTTGTCTGCCCCAAATCCTCACTGGCCTATGCACTGGGGAAACTGAGGCAGACCAAGACTGAAGGTGAGCATAAACAATTTGATTGTAATAATATTTGCTGGAACTGCAGCAAGAAAGTGACTTGCAAACGAGAGAAGAAGAAAAACCTTTAACCTTTACAACTTGTATGCTTGATTTATTACATATAATTAATACAACAACAATATATTGTATTGTGTACAGTACATATAAAACAAAGCAAACATTTCTAACTACCACAGATCCCAAAGCTCCAGCTTCTGTACCATCTTGGAACAGCATTCTGCACGAGGAGAAAGCTCAGCCCTCCAGAACGATGGAGACCAGGAAGACGGTGTGTTAGATAGCTGTGTTTTAAATTCGTTTTCAAGGCTAAATAATGACTTGATACTGCGAGGACAGATTTACTTTTTGCATAAATGCTAGTTCATCAACCTCATTTTCTTGCCTTGAAAATATACTTAGTGTTCCTCAGACAGATGGCGTATTTGAGAAACTATATTTACCATACATATTAATAAGTACTACCTCCAAATAAAATAGCTTTACAGTAGTTACTGTTTGAAATGGTGATGTGTCTTTCTGAAAATGTTTAAATCAATTTTGTAACTTTTGTAAAGGAACAAATACTACGAGGCAACTTCACTGTTTAGAGTTTGTGGTCTTGTTGATAATGGCAACTTTTCTCTCCCTACAGAGAACAAACCGTAAGACTCAATCAATTCCTTGTTTAACAACTGACCAAGTTCTGGAGCTCATTAAGGTAAAATGCAAATCTTTTTTTTTCTGTGGTCCTGATTTGCATGCTTCAGCATAACAAGATTTACAAACGCTGGCATTGTTTTATTTTCCTGCTGTAGACGGCCACGGTAGAAGATGTTCAGAAAGAAGTGGAGGGGCTTCTGTCCAGATCCGACATCCAGGACTTGCAGCCCTCAGTGGGGCAGCTTGTATCAGTCCTTGTGTCCCGGAGCCTGGCTGATCCAGCTTTCTACACCCCGAGCACCCTGGCTCAGCTGGTGCACACTCAGTGCCTCTGTCACAGGTCAGTAAGAATTATCAGGAAGATTGAAATGTATCTCAAAACTACTGTCTTACATCAGTCTCTATTTTACAGAATGTATTTCTCTACTGTAGTACAATAATGGGACCATTTACCTTTATGACCTCCTGCAGTGTGTGTCCTGACCTTGTGCTGTTGGCCCTGGAGAGGAAGGACTACTTTCTGTGTCAACTCTGCTTGCAGTTCTTCCCTGACATCCCTGAAGCTGTCACCTGTGCCTGTCTCAAGGCCTTTATCAGGTCAAACCTAATTTCTTATAAATATGTTGAACATACATATGTGGTGCGATGATTACATCATCTGGGATAGTTTTTAATACAAGGCCTCAGATATAAGCAAGAGATCCTGTCTATGCCTGTGTTCTTTTGATATGACCACAGGGGGCACCAAAGTAATACATTTTTTAAATTCTTCAAATGTTACTTTATTTTTATTTTGCTGAAATATGCTGCACACAGTGAAACCGAAGTGGTGTAGCTGTTGTAATATTCTTTAATATAAAATGAACAATATGCCTCCCACCTTGGTCTAACAGTATGCCAGACGTTGATGCAGAGAAAGGGAGCCTGGAGCCCGACAGTGTCTCCTTCATGGAAACCCTCATAACTCGGGAGCGTGGCCAGGTCGGCTTGCAGAACGGTTTCCGCCCCACCTCTTTGGACGTGGAGCACTCAGATGCCCACAGAGGAGGTGATGCCATCATCACCAATGCAGAAGAAAAGGAGAAGACTTCAACTCCGACAGAACAGATGTGTCCAGTGGGATTACACAAGGCTGTTCTACTGTATCCTTCCAATGCACTCATCACAATTGACCAATGAGTCAACTATTCACAATCAACTTAAGTTACGTCCATTCTACTGAGATTTAGTTTCAAAACTCATCAACTCCCACCACAGATACACCTTTCATACACACTACTCCGCAGTTTTAGAGATGTTAAAAATGAGTTCTTAAACACTGCTGGTCCTGCGTTTTAGTCTGGACGGGCAGAAACTGATTTTTAGTAATAATAAAGTAAACGCTCACCATGGCTTGCTGATTGGGTCTTTTCGTTTAACATGACTCCCTTCTGGAAGAAAACAACCAGCATTAGCCTGAGATACCAGAACTAATTACAAGTGTTGCTGGCAGCTGTTGCACAGTTAAGTTCTATATTTAACAATGATACTGCTTAGCTCCGTAGGAAACAAACTAATATTCAAGCAATTCGTTTGTACACTGCATGCTTTCGAGTTTACTCTGGCATGCACTCGCCCACTGTACGCCAGTGGTCACATGATATGCCATGTTGGTATGGACGGAGAATTAGAACTGATACGAAGACAAAACAACCAGACATTTTAATTTGAAAACGCTGTTTGTAAATGAAAATGTAGTATTATGGCTGTAGCCTTAAAGATTGTCTCTGTTGCTGCACATTTACTGTGGTAGTAAATAAACTTAGAAACCAAAATGTTGCAGTAGTCAATTTAAAATTACTGAGAAATGTTTAAGTATGCTCTTTAACTCAGGCTGCAAAGAAATGAGGTGTTGCAGACGGCGTACAGCGACACTTTCCTTCTCCCACACCTAAAAGATCTCTCCTCCCAGCATGTTGTTGTAAGTAACAGATTGGTTTATGCTATTTGGTTGTTCAGGCATGAAATGTATGTACAATTTAAAACTCTTTAGACCTCAGTCTTTATCCATGGAGTCTGATTGTGGATTGTTCCGCTATTTTTATTCAAATTAAACTACTGATACTAACAATACATGTAGGTCATTACAATTAATAGGCCATTCTAGTGTTTTTGGTCAATCCAACTATAGTTAATAAAAAAAAACATTTGTTTACCGTTTATTTTCTGTCTCATCCAAACAGCTTTTCCTCCAGTATCTGCAGTTCCTCTACCTAAAATATTCCCAGGATGCTTTGCCAATGATGCCTGGATTGAGATCACCAAGTCTGCCTCAGGTCTGTATCAATGTCTGCCTATATTATAAGGATGTTCATATTTGACACATCGATGTAGGTAGTGTCGGTCACAGGAGGACACATTACCTGACTTACCTGGAGGCAGAAAAGTGTATATTTGCTCATTTAGCTGACACATTTGCAAATCCAGATATGGTGGAGGAAAA
Organism: Paralichthys olivaceus; assembly: GCF_024713975.1. NCBI lineage: Eukaryota > Metazoa > Chordata > Actinopteri > Pleuronectiformes > Paralichthyidae > Paralichthys > Paralichthys olivaceus. The sequence continues at coordinate 16,226,901 of NC_091100.1, read as the reverse complement.
ATTGTTATTTTAACCTGAACTTTCTGAATTCAGCTCAGCCACAGAACAAACACCAATGTCAAGAGATGGAGAGTTGTACTGAGATAAATTATAAGAAACCAAGCCACTGGAGACATGAGACATTTGAGTGCCTAGTATCATCATATTAGCCAAATTCCATCACATGTTATTGACCCCAACACTTTTTGTAAACTTTTAGTATGGAACAAACATGTGAAAACACTGCTATCATGATATTCAGATCAAGTCAGGTTTATTTAAATATCATATTGAAAAACAGGATTTGAGCCAAAGTGCTTTACAATCATGCCAAAGCAAAAACAATACAAGTGTGGACATAAAGAAAACAGTGTTATAACAGAATACAAAAAGATACAAGAGGAAAATACAGTAAATGAAAGAAGATAAAATAAAAGTAAATAAGATAAAGTGACATTCATCTACAGAATCATGCTGAATTACAAGCAAAGCGAAATTCCCAGTTTGACAAAATTGTTGATCACATATTAGCCCTAAATTAATTGTGTTATGTGACCAATCTGACTTTCCAGTGTTAAAAAACAAAATGACAGTTGTGTTTTTCTTTGCATTTGATTATAGATCATGGATTGGGTTTGCTTGGTGTTGGATGCTCATTTCACTGTGCTGGTGATGACTCCAGAGGCCAAAGGCTTACTGCTGAACCTCCACAGCTTTGTGAAGTCACAGGTAACTGACGGCATGTTGGTTTGATTACATTTGTTCTGTCTGACTGTTCTGTAGATGTCTTAAAAGTTATGTCGGAAAGAAACTAAAACATTTTTTCTTTTTTGTGTCCTCAGGTGAGACTGGTTTCTGAGCTTGGAAAGATCGAGAGCAGCCTCCAGGAGCTCAACAAGATGAAAGAAAAGAGGGACATTGGACAATACTCCATTGAAGTCATTGAGCTGTTTTAGAATGTGTACAGAATACTTTTAATAAACCTTCGAGCAGAGCGTCTCCTTCCGACTGTTCACTTGAAGGGGTTTCAGGGTTGTTTGAATTACTCGACTGGTTTTAGAAAGTGCTTTTTGGCACAGATGCTCACCATCACAACTCAAGTTACATGAATTCCACTGAAGACGTTGAAGTAACTTACAGTTCCATTTGAACTGTTTTAAATTTGTGTAAGCCAATGTGAATGTGTCCATTTGGATGACTTCATTTGCATGATTTCTTTACAGTCAGTTTGTTATAATACACGCAAAAGCAACTTCATACAGCAGTATGGTTACGGTTTTAAGGACTTGAATGGTTGTATTTTGTATCTCCTAACACAGCTGGATATGTGTGTCAGCTGGGACTCTACTGGGTTTCCACAGGAAAACCTTATATGTTGAATACAATTGTATAACAAAGAAAAAACAGTCAATCCATGTGAGACTTTATTTTTATTAAACGATCAGTGTTGGAATTGCTGAAGTTCCTGTTGTGATTTCTGTAAGCTCATAGTCGGACAACGTGTGAATAAAACAAATAATTTTGTAAATGATCTGTATTAGGTTGTGAAAAACACAATGAGTCGGTTTCATCATGTACTGAACACTTGAAACAACATCTTCAACTCCTTGAACAATTTGTTGTACAATTTAGACATGCAAAAAACATTTGCTTATGTCAATTATTTTAATAGCTGATTAATGTTGAAACGCAATTACTTTATCACCAACAAAAAATATTGTAGGATTTGATCCCGTGCAGTGAAACCCAACAGATTTTCAAGTAATCATCGTAACCACTCGGCCACAAGAAAATACAAAATTAATCAAATTATTGATCCAGGACTGGTAGAGAGAGACTGATTGTCTATTTGTGAATTGTCTGTAGCCATAGCAGATTAACCAGATTAACAAAAGAAAATGAATGATTAGCTATTTGAATTTATCTCAACACATAACATTAATAATATTGTAATTTGTGCTTAATTTCTAGAGCAACAAAACCGAGGTTAGATGGTGCTTCACAGACCACTCATCAATGTAATAAAAAACTGAACAATGACATGAACTTTAATTAAATATTGTACTGCATTCCATGATTTTAACCAATTCTACTTTGTATACAGAAATGGAGGATCTTGCTTAAATGTTTGTGTATTTATTCATTCATGACTGCTTCTTACTTGTTTTTATGATATGTTTATGCATTTCTACTTGTGTGTCCTATTTGTGAGGCACTTTGTGACTTTGATTTGAGAAGTACCACATAAATAAAGATGTTATCATATTATTACTATTATTTACAGGGAGTAAATTCAAAGCTACGTAAAAAGAATTTGATTAAGAAGTAACACGCGGCAGTTTTCAGTTTATTCACTCCATTTAAAACCAGATCAAACATGTAGCGTTAACTTTTGCTCCTGCTTCAGCTGCTCGTCAGTTTATAACCTCTAATAATGCACGTGTACGCTGATCGTTGTCTTCTCGCTTTATTGTGACGACGGGAGCGACGGGGCTGAAGTGACCGATGTTCCGGTGCAGTGCACTTGACCCGCCTGTGACCGGTTAGCACGGATCACACCGCCGCGTTAGCACGGATAACTAATATTATGAACTAGCACGGCACGGCTGGTTGTAGAATGGCGAGTCACGTGAACGCGCACCAACGCTGTCATTTAAGTGTGAAGTTAGAGAAAATTACAGCAGCCGCGCATTCCTACGTTGAACTGGTTACAATGCAAACGTGGTTTTGGAATTATTAAACTCACCATGTGAAGAGACATGATATGGATTAAATTTGATGTTGTACTTGTTTTGTTTTCTGTTTAACACGGTGTTTTTTTTATTGTTTTTACATTTTGTTTAATAGGTTTTTTTGCTTTTACTTTGAATAAAAGACGCTAAACTTCCGGTACAAGCGCTGTACTCGTGTGTAGCTTGACTGAGGCCTGCTGTGTTTTCAACGGAGGGAGAGCCAAGAAGAAAAATGGCGTCTGCAGGCGACCCAGAGCGGGACACCGGCCGTTCACTTTGAGCTTTCCACCCTGGAAGTGAGACCAGGACTTGGTGGGCACGCAGCGGGAACCGTCGCCGGACCCACTGGCTCGTTGCTATCCCGATTTTTTCCGGTGTGCGTGTCTCGTTCGAGCACCGAGATTGAAGCGGAACAGGAGCGACTCTCTCCCACAATGAGGGGGAGAAGAGGAAGGCCGCCCAAACAAGCAGCCGTGATGCGGGAGGGTTCACCCGGGCCAGTCCGCGGCTCTCGGGGCGGCAGGAACAGAGGGATGCGCGGGCGGGGGAGAGGCAGAGGTCGGGGCCGGGTGGCAGGCGGCAGCGTCTGCGGCACCGGCTCCGCGGAAGTGGACACAGAAATCTCCGGCCGAGAGAACTTTCATTCGTCCCGGGGCCGCAGGAAAGTTGGAGCCTCCATCACGGCGGCGGCCGCGGCATCGCGGAGCAGAGGCGGCAGAGGGAGAGGCAGGGGGTCCAGAGGCGGCCGCGGCTACAGAGGCGGAGTGCGGCGGCCTCAAAACAAGGTGGTCTACGACGACAACAGCGACGAGGAGGACGATAACATAAGCTACAGGTCGGAGGAAGACGAACTCCTGAACGACAACCCTTCGGATCTCGAAGAAGAGGAGGCCTTGGGAAACGAGTCGGACTATCTGGAGGAACTACCGTATGATGATGATGATGCCAGCTACTGCACCGAGAGCAGCTTTCGGAGCCACAGCACGCTCGGTAGCACCCCAGGTACGTCCGTGTGCAAGTGCACGCACTTCACCAATGCACGTTTGCAACACTCACAGTGTGCATTTTATTTTTAGCTCAGTACAGAAACCCAGCCGCATTGTTCAAAATGGAGCTTGCACTCAGAAACAGGCCTTTGTTTACCGTGTGCTCTGCTGGCCGCCGCCGTGCAGATCCACGCTCCAACCAGCGCTCATCTCTCTCCTTTTAGTCCGATCAGCACATTTCGATGTCAGTTTATTAAGAGGAATTATCGCCTTTTTTTAACCGGACTCCCTTTTTTTTCTTTTTTCACGCACTTTGCATTTGACGATTTTTTTGAGGAAGACGTGCAGACTGCCTTTACTACTTTTCATTCATTCCATTCATTCAGTGTTTCTACTTGTGCTAAAGCAAAGGAGTGTGTTGTTTACTCTGTAAACGTCGCCCCATCACAACACACGGAGTAAACATTGTCTCTAGCTGGTGTCACTTTGACAGCTCTTAGGGATCTTCTCTAAACTGCAGCACTTAATCACAGAGTCACCAATTCAGTCAAGATCTATAGAATGAGGCTTATCTTTTTCCCAGTTTGATTCCAGAAGTGACTCCAGCTACATAACGCTGCTACATGAGTGTGACAGGCCTTTGTTTTGCTCTTTTTTTCCGCTTGTTGTAAGCTTCTCATTACAGCATTACGTGGTGCACTGTTGCCATAGTAACCACTCTTAGGTTTATCAGATGGCAAAGTTAGATCCATCACGTTCCCAGTTATGACCAGTCCTGTTAATGAAGCTGTGTCTGCAATGAAAATCAGTGTCCGGTGTGAAGTAACGCTCTGAGTGATGGGACGATCAACTGGAAGCCATTCTAAACAGGATTAGAAAAATAGTTGGGACCCAGGCTTTAGTGTTTTTACTTTGAAACAAATAGTTCAAATGAAAAAACGTAAGTGCAGATTGTATTCCTTGAATAACTCCCTGGTTTGGTGGTGGAAGTTGATCTGGGATTACACACACATGTTTTTCTACAGACATGTGAACCTGGCAGTATTGTGTGTGCGGTCTCATAAAATCAATGCTGACAGGCTGACATTATGGTCCTCTCACTGTCATGGGCACATATACACAACACTTTCACATAAAAGCCCCTGTCTTTGATGCCAAATAATGGACCCATTCTTACCCCTGTTTGACCCATTCATACCACACTGCCGCAGGTTAATCCCCAGTATGCTGTTGTAGTAGTATCACTGGACTCATGCATCATCACTAAACCACAGAATCAAACTTGCCCTAATGCAAATAAATTTGCCAATTCGTAAAAAAAAAAATCTTATTTACCTGTATGGATGTGGGGCTGTAATTTTATAGGATTAGTTTATTTGGTCTCCTCATGAAAAGTTAATGCAGCCTCCTAAAGTCTACAGTGAGTTTACAGAATCAGTGAGATTGAGGGGAGCTCATGAGAAAGTTAGAAACACACAACACTATATGAGGTTAGTTTTACGAGTGAATGGTATCAGTGAGTCAATACCATGATTATTATAGAAATATTTCTTTACTCTTTAGCCGAGTTTGGTCAAGTTACCCGGGTGCAGGAGCACGGTTGTGAGTTCCGGTCAGATGACCTGCACTGAACCAGTCAGATCAACTACAAATTCAGGCTTGTTCAACATTACTGTGCTCATAGGTGGGATACAGTATACAAACACACAGTCCAGAGGGAATACACTAGCACAGCACCAATGCTGCAACATCCACATTTGTCCTGCAGAGACAGAGGCTAGTTTTTAAATCAGTTATTGTCTTGGGACAAGAATGTTCTCATCCATCTTTCATTAAGTCATGTCCACAATGTTACACTGTATAACCTCATTCACATCAGCACCAGTGTGTGATGCCCCCAAATTAGCAGTTCCACCAGACTCATGTAGTATTTGGAAAGAGCGGCACTCAATTTAGTTTGTATATTGTTTTTGTATCCTTTATTTTATAAAACCAGGATTTTGAACTTTTAGCTTATCACATTCTTTGTGGTACCGTTTGGGGTGCTTGGCCCCAGGTCCCACCAGGTAAGCTGAAAGATTGTTCCCAGATTGTTCTGATTGTCCCCAGGTCTAACCTCACAGTGCCTGCATTTCTGTAGGCACTGTACTGCAACATCAGAGGGAACAGTTTAGTGTGACATCAGGGATTGTAATACATTCAGGCACTGGATTGCATTGGTTTATGGTAAACATTAAGTATAGCACATTCTCATATAGCACTCATAGTTGCTGTTTTGTGGAGACCTAAAGCAGCAGTGCTCATTTTATTCTCCAGATACATTTGTTTTCTCTTAAAATATCTGTATTTCAAATGCTTACATTTACTGCTCATAAACTTTACATTTATTGTTAGTTGTGTGTAGACAGGCAGCACACTGCTTGAAGTGGTTTATAGACACATGTCCTTTTCGTTGTTTTCCTTTATTTATGTGCTTCCCATCTTTAAATCCTCTCCTCTGACTCTTTTCCTGTCTATTGTTTACAGGCCCGAAAAGGAGTCGGGCAATGCCACCGCGCTCTCCCATCCTTGAGGCAAAGGACATTCCTCCCTTGGAACTTCCCAAATCATCTGAGGACCTCCTGGTCCTTGCATCGCAGCTCCTCAATGTATCTGCTGTCTACGAGGTCCTCCGCAACTTTGGCTCAGTGCTGCGTCTCTCTCCGTTCCGCTTTGAGGATTTCTGTGCAGCACTGGCCAGCCAGGAGCAGTGCACGCTGCTGGCAGAGACCCACATCTCCCTGCTCAAGGCTATTCTCAGAGAAGAGGACACTTCCAACACCACATTTGGTCCTGCTGACGTGAAGGACTCTGTTAACTCCACTTTGTATTTTGTGGATGGTATGACATGGCCAGAGGTGGTGCGGGCGTACTGTGAGAGTGACCCAGAGTACCGGCATATTCTGCCTCCCCAAGAGAGCGAGGATTACCCATATGAACCATTGGACAGCAAAATTAAAGTTCTACAGTTTTTGGTGGACCAGTTCCTGGCAACCAATATTGCCCGGGAGGAACTCATGTCAGAAGGAGTGGTTGCCTATGATGACCACTGCAGAGTGTGCCATCGTCTCGGTGACCTGCTGTGCTGTGAGACATGTTCGGCCGTTTACCATCTGGAGTGTGTGAAACCACCACTGCAGGAAGTACCAGAGGACGAGTGGCAGTGTGAAGTGTGTGTAGCACACAAGGTACCTGGTGTTGCAGACTGCATCCCGGAGGTTCAGAAGAGCAGGCCATTTATTCGTCAACTGCCAGTCGGCTATGACCGACACCACCGCAAATACTGGTTCCTGAATCGACGCATTGTTGTGTAAGTTTACATTTAAGTTCCAAGATAGAATTCAACTTTATTGTGTAGCTTAATATTACAGTCATGCTCAGTGACAGTATTTGATTTAGAAAAATAATAAAAAGGTTAACTGACTAAAATATCCAAATATAACACAGACATTCAAAACGTTTATTCAACTCTCATTAACATTGTTTTGTTGCAGAGGGTCCTTGGCAAAAATTTACCTTAGATAAAATACATACATACAACCGCCTCACAAGGTGATCCAAATTTCCATAATTTTATGTTGTCAAACACTAAAAGTACGAACCATCCGCGTATAAAATTATAAACCACCACACGGGGGAGGGATGTGGCCACTAATCCTGTAATTTTCATTCTGCTCATTTCTAAACTGATTTGATATGATACAATACACATTGTGGCTGCCCTCTGTGCAGCTGATGTAGCACCGGGTCAGTTTACATTGTTCATTCATTCATGAGCTATACTGCTTACACTGTTAGGGTCACAGGGGGGCTGAAGCCAATCCCAGCTTAAATTTTGCGAGAGGCAAAGGTTCAGCCAGGACAGAACATCAGTCAATGATAGGACATAAGCTGTTTTCATTTCGGCCCACACTTGGTCCGGAGCTTTCCTGTCCCATATTAAGAACCCAGCAGCAGATTCTCTGATCAGATGCGCTCACATCATCTCCTAAGTGTTCAGGTGAAGGCTGACGCAGGAGGCGGTGCGTAACGTAGGTTTTTATTTACAGTACATCGACACTGGTGTCCGCCCATATAGGCAAAAGCTCTCAAGTGTTGGTTTCTTTCCAATTTGACATCTGTGTTTTCTACATGTACAACTTCTCTTTTTCATCCTGAGATATTTGTATTCCTTTTTTTCTCTCTCAGTGTTACGTCTGTCACGTGTTCGCAACGTCAACATATCCACTCATTCATAATGCAGCCTCCAGTTATTCTCCTGCTGGGTTCTCACATGGGCTCATCAGCATTATCTTGAGTTTTTTCTTGGACTCTGGCAGGAGAAACTCGGACTCAGACATTTGCGTTCTCACATACAGCCCCTCCCTAAAATGTAGATTATCCAGAGTCAAGTGTAGGTCAGAAAGCAGCTGTAGAGACAAACACACAATCACAAACATTCATACTTAAGCGCTGATAAGAGTCATCAATAAACCCGACCTGTCTATCTCTGATATTTATTTGATATAGCCTCCTTGTTAATCAAAGCCATTAATAACAATAATTTGATATGAGGGGCATGTTCATCACAGAACATGTTCAACCTGCATCGGACTCTCCACCATTCATATGAGAGTGTTGTTCATTGTTTAAATCCACTTGTTAGGGTAATGAATCTATCGTGATGACTCTCATGGTTTGGAGTGAAGAGAAAAGGACAAGGCACATATCCCTCTGAGTTCCCTTTGCTTTAGGGTTAGGGGTTATGGTTACCATGGGAGAGTATGATTCTCTGATATAGAGAATAAACAAAGTATTTGCCTGACAAATAATTGTTTATTAACCATAAATCTACACTCACAAAAAAAATCTTATCCCTGAAGACTTGTCTGGAGTCCAAAGCCATGCTCTGTTCAGTGTTGGTTCATAATCTAGAGGTCACTTTTGAAAAAAGTTTGAATGTCCTGTAGTGACCCATTCAGAAATACTGCAGTTATATTCATAAGTAGGCATGTTCTCACTGGTCCAGTGGTTTTGTGCTCTTTCCACTGAGAAAATGCCCGTCCGAGGTTCACCTTCTCTATTCCTCTGATTCTACCACCCTCCTTCGGGACTGGTTTTCTTTTTCTGGGTAGTTTCCACGGTTACTCCGATTGTTTCACCGTCCGCCAGTTCTGCTATCTAGGGAAAGCTTCTGATAGCTACCACGAGAAAACAAAAGTGCTATCCTCTTGTTACATTTTCACAATGGCCATTTGTGCCGTAAATCGAGCTTTAGTTTTCCCCCGAGATTTTGTACCCAGTTGTCACAGCATTGCATGGTGGACGTGAGGCTTATAGGAAACTAATCTAAACACGTGGTGATATCATCTTCTGTAGCCATTACTATACTATCAATTTAAGCCAAAGCAAAAAAAAATATGTGTGTTGCCATTTAACGAGATTACGGGACAATAGTAAACATTTTCCATTTGCTTTGCTTCAAAATATTAGGCAAGTGCCGACGCGCTGAAAATCAGATATAGGGCTGTGTATATTTCGTTAATGCTTAAAATTAAAAGTTTACCTTTTTTGCACATGAGTACAGACCTGCATCTAGGTAAGAGCTGCTATTTAATAAAGCGAAAATAACTGCACCCCCCCCCCCCCCCCAATAGGATTTATCATAACCTGACCATCAGCAGTAGTGGTCACAGATGGTGTATGTGCTGGGTCAGCAGCAGAGGGCCTGCTACATAAACCATAAAGGAGTATGGATCACCTGAACACTAAAGGTTCAGTGGCCAGAGGCTCGTCATCGCTGCGTTTCACTCTCTCTCGTGTATTTCTGCTTCGCACTGCTCACAAAATTGGCCCCAGCAGGTGCTGATCTTCAATCTCTCTTCAGAGGCTTGTGTGGGTTTGTGCACAGAGGTAATTTAATGTGCACAGGAAATAGTGGGACTCGATGGTGTCTATGGATGTGCACACATCTTTGTACACATAAACGTTCCTGTAGTGAAGTCCTGGAAGGATGCTGAATCGACACTAGTGTTACATGGCCTCAGGCTTCACAGTCACTGGACGTGGAACATGCTGAGCAAAAAGCTGTCAAATACGCTGCCACATAGAGTCAAGTGTCAGAGTGCTAATTAATGGTTTCATGCAAATCAGGAAAAATAACATTATATATACACTAATAAAATGCCTCTTTACAAGAGGAAGTAATTAGATATAAACAACAGCACATTAAGACAATAAAAGATATGTTATAAATTTCTACCAGTATCAATCTGGTTAATGTTGTTGAATTGGATTTTAGTCCAATCACACAGCCCCACTCAGCGTTATATTTAAAACGTGTATTAAATGCTTTGATTGTTTCCTTTGTTTAATAACAGACATAGCTTTAAATCAATGGATTATTGGCTTCAACACCATGAACAGTCAAGAAGATTCAAACAGCCAAGTGTGTGCTCTGGTTCGGAAAAAAGTGTCTAATTGCTCCTAGAAAACTCTCTTTACCTTTAAGATCAATATTTGATGTGAATTGTTGCCTTGACTCCTGTGCAGCGTAAGCCCTGCTGCTGTATTACCATCATATTTTACATTTGCAACATGCATATATACACTATACATCTATTACATGCATCATTATTGTCAAATGTTTTCCACCAGCATCTTGCATGTTTGAGTTTAGTTTTGTTGATCTTATTTATATTTTCTGTGATGTGACGAGAACATTGTATTACCACAGAGAGACAATAGACATTTGGTCCACTTTGTGGATGATGGTCAATCAAGCAGGCTAACTTTTATAAACAAACATTTATAATGGAGGAATCTACCAGACAAAAAGGTCAGGTTCCATTATCTCAGATGTTTTTTGTAAATACTAGCTTGAATGATAGATTCACTTTTGCCTCTATTTACATATTTGTTACATAATTATATTATTTGTTTATTTATCGGCGATAATAAAACTAAATCGACTGAGATTTAGAAGAATTGCTCAAATTCATCTGCTGTCTCATGACAAATAAATAAAATGTATCTACTGAGACAAGAACAATTCATTACTGTGTTATTAACACATACAGATAAACAACAGTGTACAGAAAACAAGCATATGCCCTACTCCTCCCTGTTGTGTCTCCTTATTTTCACCTGTTTTCTCCTCCTTTGTCTCCTATCTCATTTCTCTCCTACAGTGAAGAGGATGGTGAGCAGGAAGACAAAGCCATCTGGTACTACAGCACCAAGGTAAATTACTTTTTCTTCAGCAAAGGTTGTGTGCTCTTTACATCTAATTACTTTGTTTTTCCTTCATTGTTATTCTGTTTTTCATAGCTTTATGTGTCCCTACTTCATTATTTCTTTCTTCTTAATTTACAACATTATCTGTTTTGTGGCAACGCCTCTGTCATAACATTGAGCTAAGTTTTTTTTGTTACACTTATGGAACCCTCCCTAAACTCTGTCCAGGTCCAGCTGGCTGATCTGATAGATTGCTTGGATAAGGACTTCTGGGAGGCCGACTTGTACGCAGCCCTTGAGGAGATAAGGGACGAGGTGCATACACATATGGACATCACTGAAGACCTAACCAACAAGGCCCGTGGCAGCAACAAGTGTTTCCTCACTGCCGCCAACGGTAAAGAGCTCTTAGTTCTTCCTCTAAGAAATATGAAATAATTTCCAGTGAATCTGAGATGCACGATCTCACCGAGTTTGATTATGGATCTGAGTGGTGGTAGGATCTCTCTTAGCCCAAAATATTTTTTCCTCTCTTTCTCTTACTGTGTCTGTTCCCCCCTACTCCTCTCCCTGCTTCCTCCTCCCGACTGCTCATGAATGCCACCCAGTCATAGATGGCTGGGCTATAGGAATCAACCCAGCTATTATGTAATGATACTCTGGTCACAGTCTGGCTGGTATCCAACTTTTGAGCTTCTCTTCAAGCCCTCATCCCTTCCTCTCTCTCTGCAGGGTATCCACCAAATCCACATGTACTTTTTGGCCTGCTTAGTGGGTAAAAATTATCAACTTGTGAGCACATTGTCAGCAAATCACGTTTATAGAATGCTGTGCAGTTCAAGTTCAAAACAATTAGGGGTTACGAATTGGTGCGACACTTCAAACAGTGCTGTGGAATGTTGTGTTAACTTTTGACTCAACAGCTTGATAGTAAAAAGCTAAATGTTCTCACTGACAACTGTCTTTAACCATTTTTTGCTCCGAAGAATTTGATAATAGAAAATAATATGTCACTTTATAAAGTACAGTCAGACAAATAGGAAACTGCAACTTAACCTCTGTAGTCTTTTTATTATAGAGTGTGAGCTACCCCTAACTCCCAAAAAGTATCAGACTATGCACTGTAGCGCACTTGTACAATATAGACTTTTTCAGACATCTCCCATGGAGGACCAATTTGGTCTGGACTTTCTCTGGAGTTTCCTTTTCACACATGCACAATGCATCTCTGCAAGATCTGCATGAGGGGTGGTGCAGCAGACAGAGGCAGGATGTCACATAGAAATTCTGCTGCATAGATCTTTTGTTTTTAATACAGGCATTGGTTCTTATCGCCACAAACTATCTTGACATCTTCGTTGGTGTCTTCTACGTTTGTGACATCACTTTTTCATCTCTGTCAAGTTAGAAGCGTCATCCCTCTAGGTCTGAGTTTTCTGACTATACACATGAAAGGAACTTTATTGTCTAGTTTGGTATCACGTAAGAATGAGAACAAGAATTCATCATTTGTAACATTTTAGATGAAAATCATAATATGTAAATCATTGTTTATGAACAATCTGCTGCTGATGCCATTTGTGAAGTTGAAACAAGGCGTTCAGTTGGATAGTAAAATTCAAACCTTTCTCAATCTGGCCCCAGAAACACAGCATTGTTGTCCGTTTTATTAGAGGGTTAGGGTTAGGTTAGGTCTGGAATTTCCCATATCGATCGTATGTATTTAACCTGTATTTAACTCATTTATCCAGAGGAGATCCTGGAGCGGCTGCGGACTAAGCAGGAGGAGGAGCTGGAGGAGGTAAAAAGAAGAGCTGCCGAGGAAGCCCTTAAAGCGCGAATGGAGAAGGTGAGGGAGGAGTTTGATTTGGAGAAAGAAGACGGAGAGGTCGGGCTGAAAGACGAGGGACAACCGGATTCCAAGGTCAAAGATTCGATAAAGGAGGAGGAGGAGACAAACGAAGCGGCCACAGAGGAGAAAATGGATGGTGTCAAATCTGGAGGTAATTATAGTTAATAAGAATCTGACAAAATATTTAACCCAAATAAATGATCAAAGTAGCTTTAAAAACAAAACATCCAACCTGAAAAAAGCTTCATTTACAGTATGTTCATTCTATTTCATCACAACAGTTTAATTAGTTATTGATTTAATAATCAATTCTGCAGCCATCGGCTGTCGGATCAGCTAACAACTGGGCTCTTTTTTCAAAGACGCAAGCAACAAATTTGGCATCATAAAACGTGTTAATTTATCAGTGTTGTGCTGAGTATGTATTATCCAGTGCAATAAAGAGGCTCTGATACTAGAGTAACTAGACATGTGTTACATTGGCAGGAGAACAAAACACATCAGAATTGCGAAGAGATTTGCAAGTAAATTTTACAGTTTTGGCAAACGGGGCGTGTAGTTCACCTTGAAAGCATCATGGATAAATTAAATAGCCTGAAACGTTTTTTTGTACATATGCATTTTGGCAATAATGTCTGGGAGTGAATGAAATGCTAACTTTTCCATATAAGTGATGGATATTATGATTTGACAATATCTGTCAACCTCAGCCATCACTGCTCCTCCACATTATCTCCAAGTTACCTTTTTCATTAACAACGTTGCCACTGGTTATCCGTAGTTGCTGAAGCTCCACCCAGTAACTTCCCAGGTGGACCGATACGTCCTGTAACCTCTGCTCCAACACAAACCACCATAGTGACCTCAAACCTGGCTGCTGAGGCTCCAATGCCCCTGGCCTCCAGCGTAGAGGCTCGTCTAGAGGACTGTTCCCATAAGGAGGTCTCTAACACCACTGAAGGTATACATGGACATTTCAGGGCTAAGTTGCCCTTTAATGAGGGGATGTGCTTATTGACACAATCAGCAACTTTACGAGATTGTGTGATGAATCTCATGCCTCCTAACATCACACAGACTTGTGTCTTCCACCAATCCCCTCCTTCCCAGCTCCCACAGTGCTTTGGTGTTCCTCCTGACCATTTCCCGACCTGCCTCTTTCTGCATGTGGCTCTCATCCCATCTGCTGGCTGTTGTGTTCAGTCACCTGATTTTTATTACTTGAAATCTGGCCTCAGCTTTGTAACATCTTCAGCCGTTCTGCACTTGAATTCTTTTAATCCCTCGTGCTCTCTTCTCCAAGCAACTGAGAAGCTGATTGCATCGATCCATTTGCAATCACATGACATTATCACTACATCAACGTGAAGAGACTCACTGAGCCTCAGTCAACTGGGGACACACACACTTCTCATGAAAATCTTTTCTTCAGCTTCCTGCTTGTAATCGACACTTTTGATTGGTTAGTGTTCTGTTTAGGTTTTTTCTTTTTTTCAAACATTTTTTCAATGATGACCTTCACATATCCATCCTTAAAAAATTGCAGAGCACATTTCTTGTGGTCAGTGTGGTAATGTGTGCACAAACCTTTCTTCGCCTGGGTGCTCACTGCTTTCCAAGACTCAAATAATGGGCTATTTGATCTATGCGTTGCACACGACCTACCAGTAGAGGGAGCCACAGCCCTAACTTTTTCATAACATTCACTAGAAAGTTTCTGACTTCACCAAGACTAAGCTTCTACTTTTGCTGAAAGTCATTTTTTCAGTCTGGGCTAACACCTGCATCTTGCTGTCCATGAAAATTGCCTCAGATAATGACAGCAACAACAGCACAGTTGAGATACTGTATGCAAACTTACTAAGCCAACCCTATTTGTAATGTTCTGTCTTTGTAGCAGAAAACTCATCATCGGATCCTGTTAGTGGTGATGGAATCCTGAGCCTGAGCCAGCCCTCTCAGACCTGTGAAGAGAACAGTAATGGCAGCATGGGAGACAGGGGCCCAGAACCGCCAGACTTGGCTGACAAGTCCTCCCAGTCATCCCTGGCGAGCTTTGATGACACAGGTCAGACAAAGCAATTGCTTCTTGTTTTGTTGTTAATGATTAGCTGTCCTTAAATGTATAATTGTGCCCTAAATCATGCAAGTCATTGGCACATAGTAGCACCTAGTTAAAATGCCAGTGATGTGTGTGATGTGATTACTGTCAAGAGGTTTTCTCTATCAATAATCTCTGCAGATTGTATCACGTTAGTTCAAATGCTACTGTGTATGACAAAGTTCCCTCTGTTTTTCTCTGACATGGGCTCTGCATTTTCAGGAGACGGTAAAGACTCGGCCAATGGTGAGAGCTGTAAGAGGTCTTCGGCGACTCGCATGGTGACCCGGCTGAGGAACCCAGACAGCAAGCTGAGTCAGCTGAAGAACCAACAGGTGGCTGCTGCTGTTCATGAAGCCAACAAGGGCTTTAAAGAGGGCAAGGAGGTGGGAGCCATGGAAGAAACAGATTCAGCTCTTTCAGATAATATTGCACAGGGTCTAAAATAAGGGGACTGACCAGGTCGATGTTTGTAGAAGGAAGAGAGATGAAAGGAAGCGCCAACTATGTCCTGACTACACCAGTCAGGACTACTGTAGCTCAATACACAGAGGAACTACATTTAAGTAACGATCACCCAAGAACAAGGAAACTATTTTATTGTAAGGTTGCAATATTAGTGTCACTGAAGGAGCAAGCAGTTGTAGTGAGTGCTGATTGAATTTTTCTCACCTCCACAGGTGCTCGTGGTTAACGCACAAGGCGACGTCACGCGTGTCAGCACGCGCAGCAGCAAAGACGTGGTGATGAAGGGAGCCCTCTGTCAATACTTCAAGCTGGGCCAGGAGGGCAAGTACCGCGTCTATCATAACCAGTACAGCTCCAATGCCCTGGCCCTCAACAAGCACCAGCACAGAGAGGCAAGTAGCATGACAACTCTCGTGTTGCCATTTGAATGTTCATGAACACAAAAACAATGCTGTGTGGTTCACTGGTTACCGGATCTTTCTGTGTTTGTATTTCAGATAGGTCAAAGATTATAAACTTTGGCTTATGATGGGGTGCACTTGAAACTAAGACAATCATTTTATAGATACCGCATGAGAGAGTTGTTGAGTTGAATGCCTCTGTTCTGTCTGATTCCTAAACTCAGGACCACGACAAGAGGCGACATCTCTCGCACAAGTTCTGCATGACACCTGCAGGAGAATTTAAGTGGAACGGTTCTATTCATGGTTCTAAAGTTCTCACCATCTCCACACTGAGACTCACCATCATCCAGCTGGAGAACAACGTTCCAGCCCCATTTATGCACCCTAACTGGGCCTCACACAGGTACAGAACAGATTGAAAGATGAGCATATAGAAATGATACATGTTGTCTTTAGATTTTAATCACACAAAAATGTACAGTGGGTATTTGTTTTGTTTTATTGCTTAAGTTTGTCAGTAAGGTTCAGTGAATCTGTCATGTTTTGTTTAAAAAAGAAAATGTCAGAGCTGTTTTGTTTGTACCAAAAGTAAAAGCATTCCATGACGAGACAGACAACTTAAAGCAAAACAAGTTTTAAATGATTCTGTCTTTGTTTTTCAGGACAAATTGGATCAAAGCAGTTCAGATGTGCAGTAAAGCCAGGGAGTTTGCGCTGGCTCTTGCTATCCTGGAATGTGCCATTAAACCTGTGGCTATGCTGCCTGTCTGGAAAGACTCACTGGGCCACACAAGGTATATACTAATACTACAAATATAATATTGTATACAAAACCAAATACAATACTTTATCATCTTAAATCTGTATTTTTACTGCCTGATGTAATCCCTCAAACACACATAAACATAATAGTAGGTACATGATCCATCCACAAATTCAGTCTATCAAATAAAAGTTCAAGGGGATGTGTGGTCAGTTTAGCAGGCCGAGGCGATCATAACCAGATCAAATCAAAAAGGCCCACCGTAGCTGTGCGGCATAATATTTAGACTGCGAGTCCAGTGCCACCCACCTCTGCCTCTACCACTGCTTCAACACCACAGCGGCCCTTTAAAGAAGTGATTGACCAAGATTTCAGAAGGTCGGGCCCACAGTGTGTTTATGTGTGTAACTGAACTGTGAGCATCAAAGTAATGGAGAGAGAGAGTGAGCCACAGGACAAGTGTGTGTATTTCACACAAGCAGCATACATGTCTTTGATGATTCTGAGCACAACACAGACATTTCAGTCTGGCTGCACCAGTGGAAATCTAAGGTTGAATGCTTATTTTACAAACGGCCAAAAAAGGGTTATTTTGTCAAATGACAACTTTAAGTAATAATTAGTCTTTGTATAAATACAGATGATTTTCAGTGTAAGACCTGCATTGAATGACAATTTTAACATTGTTACAGGTTAAATCGCATGACATCCATGGAGCGTGAGGAGAAGGAGAAAGTAAAAAAACGTGAGAAAAAGCTGGAGGATGAAGAGACGATGCTACAGGCCACTTGGGTCAAATACACCTTCCCAATCAAACACCAGGTCGGTCCAACTTTCTGCAATTTGACATGACATACCTTCAGGTCAACACTACAGCTTTATATACAACCTGAGACAGATTTGCCCAGAATGGCTGCCATTACAATGTAATAATTAATTTTTAAGGTTGATATTAAATGACAAAATTTTCAATCCACCATTGCAGAAAATCCTGTGGCAATAGCTGACTGACGCAATGTTGATTTCATAAGATACAACCATCCAATTTTTTTAAGACCTGTTGTCTTTACCAACACAACATGAAACACATAATGTTTCAGTCTGGTCTGCTTCCAGGTTTGAAACCTTAATGCCTGGAAATCTGAGTCATTTCAGTGAGAAACACGTGTGTGTGTGTGTCGTGTGTTTGTGCGTGAGTGACCATCAAGGGGTCTTTGATACAGCGAGTTGAGCTTTGCTGTGACTCATTTCCCTCAGCAATTAGTGATTAGTGTGTGAATAACCTCTAAACTTTTAATCTTCTTGTTGCCATCCCCTTTCCCACCAATTTTCTTTCAAATGTTTCTCTGAATTCACTTGTCCCATTGTGAACCCTTCACCCCGAGTTGTTTCTTTATCTTTATTTTTCTCATTCTGTGTCTCCTTTCTTGTGTAATGTGAAGGTGTGGAAGCAGAAAGGAGAGGAGTATCGCGTTACAGGCTACGGGGGCTGGAGTTGGATCAGTAAGACTTATGTGCAGCGGTTTGTCCCCAGGCTTCCCGGCAACACCAATGCCAACTACCGCAAAGAACTGGAAGGTCTGGAATGGGACACTGTGGGGCTTAAATTATGGTTTTTAGTTATTTGGAATTTTGGGTTCAATGAATTAAGTCTGTCTTTAGATATGTCTGTTGATGTCTTGACTCGTGTATAATAACTTCAATCAAAGACTTCACAGTTTATAACTATTCATTCAACTTTAAATTAATGTAATTCACTGTCAAACTGCACTGACAACTCTGATGGTTTCATCTTGGACATCACATGATATTCCTTTTATAATGAATTTTATTTTTACATTTTGAATAATTGCAACTGTCACTATCACCAAGTTCGTTTCAAATTAAAATAAATAATAATAATCTTTTTCCAAAGATGCGAAACTTGGCAAGAAGTGTACCCTGCTCGACTTGAGTCAACGACCTACCGTAGCCGCACCAGAAGCCCAGGGAGCTGCTGTTTTAATCACTGAAGCAAAAGATCAAGGGTCATGCAGCCTCTCCAAACCTGCAACAGATCCTCTGCTGTCCCCTGAGTCTGATGAGATGATGGAAGAAGAAAAGGAAGAAGAGATGGATGTAAAAGAAAAGACAGAGGAGTTGTTGGCTGAGGAATCACCTGCAAAGATGGAGGTGGATCCCACAGAAACACGCTTGGATGGAGAGCTAGGTATGACAGAGTGTGACTTTGTGTCTAATAGCATTGTATTCAAGTGCATGTACAATATGAGTGGTGTGATATGTCAAATTTGATCAATTTATGTTTAAAATTAATTCACTTAAATATTGTGTATCCTGCAGAAGCCTTTTAACCAATTCTGTCTTCAATGTGATGTGTCCGTGAAGAAGCATATTATTTTTTATCAATAAATGTATTCCCTCTCCAGGGTGCAGTACTCAGGAGGATAAGGCTTCCGTGAAGGTGGAGCCAACAGATGACTCTCAACGACCCTTTAACTACGATGTGGTGGATGTCAGCAACGGTTTTCTCACCCGCATCGCCTACAAGAAGAAAGTCAAGTCCTCCAAGCTGGACGGTCTGCTGGAGCGGCGGGTGAAGCAACACGTTATTGAAGAGAAGCAGAGGCAGCAAGTGTCTGCCTCCAAACTCAAGACCCCTGCACCAGTTCCACCAGTTTCACAAGTTTCAGCACCTGCTCCGAGCACTCCAGTCCGGCCACGGTCGCCACTCAAGCCCCATACTCTCGCTCAGACACAGCTCGCATTGGGCAACGTTCTCAAAGTGGAGGAGAAATCTTTCACACCACAAACTCCAGGGCGAGGAGGAGAAAATGAAGGGGAGAGTTACACTGAACTCTCAAAAACTACAGAGGATACTGTAACTCCCCTTCCTTTTGCCGGTCTGGGCTCCACACCTAAAGACAGTTGCAGTACAGGTACAGGTGGAGATTCGCCACAAATTAAAAACACCTCCTTGCCCCAGGAAACAAATGCAGACTTCCTGGGAAGGACTAAGGGGCCAAAAGAAACCATTTTAGACATTTCAGGGCAAGAGGCAGTAAAACTGCCTGAAGGGGAAACAACAGCACAGAGAACCCATAGCTCTTTAGAGCAACAAACAGCCAGTGTAGCATCAGATGTTACCAAGGCTGTGCATATTGACAATACAGGGTCTGAGGTTCCCAATTTAAAATTGGACTCTGTAAGGACATCTACAAGTCTACTTGACCAAAAAAGTGGTCAGAACACATCCCCTTCTAAATCTGTCCAGCAAAACCCAGCACATTCAACTGCTGGGGAAAATGGCACAGGGCCAGTGGAGAACCAAGAAATTGGACAACACAAAACCAAAAGTATTACCTCCCCCGACTCCGCGCCAGTTTCTCCGCTCCCTCAGGTAAATGGTAATGACAGCTTGGAGAGTGAAAGCATGTTGAATAACTCTGTTATGAGCTCAAATAATGGCGTGCTCACCAACAGTCCCCGGCCCAAGGTGAACAGCACTGGTAAAATGGAAGAACAAGAACTAGTTGCCTCACTGAAGGACAGCACGCAGCAAAAGCCTTTGGTTAATGGAGATTTGACCCCTGTGAACAATAGCACAGAGACTGGGCTAAAAGAACCAGGTCTAGTTTCGAAGGTTGAGAGTAATTCATCGATATTAGACCAGGAATACAAACCTCCAATAAAGATAACAAGGCTGGAAAACAACTTAGATGCACTTGGAGCCAATACTCAGAGCACTCAACAGCACAACAGCACATCCCCGGTTGAGAATGAGACCAACGCCGGTTCTGTTGTCAAGATCATCAGAATGGCACCCTCCCCTATCCCCTCAGCAGAGGAGTCGAGTCTGAGTGATGACTTCGCTGAGGAGAACAGTAACAGTGGGACGACAGACCCACTCAAAACCATCATCACCCAGGTAACCACAAAGTCCACCACCACCACCACAACAGTTGTTTCCACAGAGATGAGGACAGCCAACGTGCCATCCAGTGCATGTGGAGAAACGGTGTCAACAACAGAAAGCAGCGCAGTGTCCACACTTAAAACCATGACCAAAACAACTGTGACCAAAATCTGTTCCCCCGGGCTTGACGGTCAGTCTGACGACAGCCAGAGCGAGATGGTGTCACAAGAACAGAGAACCATGCTCTTGGCGTCTGTCAGTAAGTCAACAACTGACAGCGATGGGAAAACCTTGGTTACTTCTGTTGCTGTGAGCCAAGACGACTCTTCATCAACAAAGGATCACGTCCGCCTCCTGAAATTCTCCCGCACTAAGAAGACACGCTCCGGCACAGCGCTTCCTTCTTACCGCAAGTTTGTCACAAAGAGCAACCGCAAGAGCATTTTTGTACTACCACATGACAACTTGAAGGTGCTAGCAAGGCGAGGTGGATTCCGGGAGGTTCCTGTCTTTAGCTACAACGCCAAGCCAGCCCTAGATATCTGGCCATACCCTTCACCCAGGCCCACATTTGGCATCACCTGGAGGTAAGCTTGCTCTCGTGATCAATTAAGGTTGTCAACCACCCAAACATCACTCATTAGTTAGGTCATTAGTTTCATCCCTTCTCTGTTACTGTTGTACTAACTACACCTAGAGTGGCCCTCAATCAAGCACAAACCTCAGCCATAGCCAAACAATTCTACCCATGATAGTCTATTTCTTATAGTATCAATATAAAAGACACTACAATGGCATTAAGAAGAGTACATACCTCCACCAAAGCCCAACAGTTGCCTCATGAAACCACATTTAAATTCACTAGCTGGAGATTTTTATTTGGATCTGCAACAAATTGCAAACGCTCATAAATATCAGTCCCTTAAACTTGCCAGATTTTTTTTTATTTCCATCGAGATCCATCAATGAAATTGAAAAACTCCATGTCTCCCAATGTTAAAAAAATGTGAAAAAAAGATTCCTGGATCTGCTTCCTGATCTGGAGCCACACCAACATTTCTTGGTTATTCCTTGGCTCATGCCACACACCTCCACAAAATTTCAGGAAAAGAGTTTTTTGCGTAACACTGCTTCCTAATAAATAAACAAACACTGATGAAAACAGAAAACAGAAACTGGTAAAAAATAAAGTAGAAAAATAATCCTGCCTCCTGTACCAACTGACTCCCCAAAAGATCTTAGATGAAAACACTGCAGTGGCATTACAGAAAATGTATTTTTTATTAAAGTTAAGGAAAGACTCAGCATTATTTTTATGTATAAATATCCACTTTATTCAAGTTGAATTATATATTTTTTTATCAGAGCAGTCTACCTAATATTCATACCCACTCAGTTTATTGGAAGAAATGCAATAATATAAATGCTATCTCTGTTAACCCCACTGTTTTCTAACAGTTTAAAATGTCTGACAATTACAAAAAAGTATTTAGGATAAAGATGCTAATATTTCTCCTCATCATTCACCTTTAAACCCTCTCCCAGTTATGTCACAGTGCCACGTCCTGTTGATTTGTCGTTCATTAAGTCCTCTCCCTCCCTGTCTGACGCTCGTGGCTTTGGCGCTGAGTGATGTTGTGGCTTGAGCCGGGTGTCACAAAGGGACCTCTGGTAATTTTGACTGGACCTCAGAGTTCCGAAGCAGACATGAATCATCCAGCGGTCGGAGAAGTGTCAGGATGTTCACTTTGTGCAGTGACCCAGCCCTGCAACCCAGGGATATTTTCCCACCTGTGGTTACACACGGGAAAAGGAATATCTACCAAACCCCAAACAACACACACGGCCCTGTGATGATCATGTGTTTGCAGATACTTGAAATGACCATATCCTATTGCTGTAAGCCCGAGCCATAATGATTCACAGAAGGAATATGTCTTCTTAGATACAATTTCAGGAATTTTATCCATTAATGGATGACATGTTTTCATCCAATTCTACACACAAAATTATTTATTTCATTTTAAAAAACAAATTAAATATGCTCAAGCTTCCACTTTGAACTATCTGAGTTGTGTCATGTACTTTCATTTATTTTTTCAAAAGAATGTTTGAAAATGATTCAATTAAGATGGCAGGCAGTTGTTTGTTTCTTTCATGGATGTGCTCATGGTCACAGCAACATTTCCAAACACCTCTGTTTTTACTTTGCCTCTTCCTGTCCCATGATGCTGAGCGACTCGCTGGTCAGTGGCACTGGTCTAATGAACTGCATGACACTGGGCTGAGGAGACTGCTGGAAACCCTTCCTCCGCCCCACAGCTGTTTTTATTACCTTCACTGTTCCCCAAAACGTACACAACAGATGTTTCCATTTTTCACAAGTTTATTTCTATATAACCTCCGACTTTTTAGGTTGTGCATTCGTACATCCATAAATCATTCTCGTAAATGTGATATCTCTGGAAAGTCTCAAGCACAATCCCTCAAACTGGCATTCAGACTCAAAAGAACTGGTTAGATGTTGGTGGTCTAAGGTTACTGTGACCTCACAAAACACGTTTTTCGCCATAGCACAAGAATTAATACCTTGATTATGACCCATTTTTAGGCAAAGTATTAGGTGGTGACATTTAATATACAAAATGTCAGTGGTCAACCTCTTGATATCGTAATATCCTGCAAAAAAGCAGATTTGGAGATTGTGACCAAATCTGGTTGGAGGAGGTGTACAAATGCAAGTAATGATAATTCTAGCTTTAATATGTTCTTCAGATGTGTAGGTGCAAAGTTCTTAGTTCAAGTTGTTTACATGCAGCTATGGTTTATGTTACTAATGCTTGCAACTCTTGGTTATGTTCTAGATATCGTCTGCAGACTGTGAAGTCTCTGGCCGGTGTGAGTCTGATGCTGAGGCTCCTCTGGGCCTCTCTGAGGTGGGACGACATGGCTGTCAAACCGTCCGCTGCCATCGGCACCACACGCACAGGTACAACATCACTGTACTCGCCCAAATCATCATATAAGGGTTTTCTTCATTCTGGGAGGTAGAAGCAAAACTGGTCTAAACTGTGTTGTGTGAAATCACCAGCAGCTTTTTAGGTTAACATTAACTGGTTTTTTAAGAAAAGATATTTACTGCTTTCTTACCTGTCAATTTAGCTTCACTTTTTTTGTGAATAATAGAAAGATTAAAACTCCACCGTTCTTTTCGACAACTTGAGATATATATTGCTGTATTACTCGGGCTCTCCTCCTCGTCTCCACAAGCCAATATATCTGTCCTAAAACGACAGTCTCCTTAGGTTGTCACTGTGTTTATGTTGGAGTGCATTTCCTCCATCTTCTCGGGCTCTCCTCCTCATCACCATACCAACCCAGCCCTATCCCCACTCATTGCTACAGAGACGTCGGATACTGAAATCACCACGACGGAGATCATCAAGCGCCGTGACGTGGGACCTTACGGCCTTCGCTCAGAGTACTGCATCCGCAAAATTATCTGTCCACTTGGAGTGCCCGAGACACCGAAAGGTAAATTTTTTCCGAACACTGAAGAAAGAGTTTAAGGCCACAAAATTGAAGAATTTGATTATCTAAACAAAACCATAGTAAAAACTGAGAAACAGTATGAATTAATTGAGGTATTTCTGTCCATCCATCAATTGTATTGTTTGTATTGCTTACACAAAGTATTTTGCTGAAAGGTCTTTCCTCCATCTCCCCACCCAAACACAACATGCAAACATTCAAACTGTCATCTTGTCTTTAATTTATTAATCTGTCCACCATCCCAGAAACCCACACCCCTCAGAGGAAGGGGTTGCGCTCCAGTGCCTTGCGCCCCAAGAAGCCCGAGCCTGCCAAGCAGACGGGCCCAGTTGTGATCGAGACGTGGGTGGCTGAGGAGGAGCTGGACCTGTGGGAGATCAGAGCCTTCTCAGAAAGGTCAGAGGGTCGAGGGTCACAACGGTCAAGCATGTGATGTCTACATCTGACCCGTGGCATCAGTCTTGTAGTCTGTCAAATCAATTAATAAACATGTTATAAACCACATAGCCAGATATGGTCATGGTATTTACTGACTCATTAGATAAATGCCACTATTCTTGTAGTGGGAAATCATGCTCAAAATATGTTTGCCTGATGATGTTAAGCTTATCGAGATTATTATAACTTCTAGCAATATATTTGCTGACAGGTTCTTGTATCTGTTACAGGGTGGAGAAGGAGAAAGCTCAGGCAGCAGAGCAGGCCAAGGTAAGCCTAGTTTAGTCCAGTAATCTTTCCACTGTTGCTGCACTGAGGAGCCATCTACTAACCTACCTCATCCCAAGGGCTTGTGCAGTAGCAGTGTTTCTTCTCCTCCACTCGGCAATGTTGTCTGTCCATCCTTTTTCTCTGTCTTCCTTGCTGTACCCTGTAGGATGGTCTTAGTTTGTCTGTTTTTTGACCTTCTTCAGCAGGTCTTCATACTGTCCCGCTTGTTGCCAGATTGTTCCGTCTATGAAATGCCCTTCTGTAGCATCTCATTTCAACTTGGGTTGAACTGGGTTTTCTGCTGTAATTAAGCGGGCAGGGTCCACATCTCACACTATACTATGATGTGCATGAGCTTCAGTTTGTCTTTCAGACTGATTTACTGTTTTTATCTTGGTAGTACTGCTGTTGTCTGCGAATCCCTTGAAAGGAAGAATACATTTTTTCCACTAGTTTAGTTTCTTCAAAAGCATGACTTAATTTGCATAAAGATTATGTGAGATTCTTTTTTTTCTATTGTTTCATGTAGGTCTTGTGCCTTACTTTTTTGGGAAGAAAAAGCTCAGTTGTAACAGTGGACAATGTTGGTTCTCTGGGACTTACACACACGCCTTTTCAAGCACTCACTGCCAAAACAACAGACAATCCATTCATTTCTACTCACCGGGCAGCAAACCTGCAAACATCTCAGTCTGTGCCAATCTTAACCAACTAAGTCTTTTTGGCTTTTTATCATTAGTTGCTACATAAATGTACTGACCATCTCATTTACCATTTCAGAAACGTCTCGAGCAGAAACCAGGCTCAGGAACAGCGACTCCGACAGGGACTCCCTCAACATCTATCACCACACCAAAAGTCATTGTCGGTTCATTGACAGGCCAGGGCACATCCAGCACCAAGGTGGTACTGTCCACCAAGATGGGCACCCCCGTCACATTCCAGCAGAACAAGAACTTCCAGCAGTCGTTCGCCACCTGGGTCAAGCAGGGTCAAAGCACACAAGGTATGTTTTAGAGGAGTGTAACTATTGGCTCTCAAGTGACAGGAAATTAGTAGTGAAGTAGAAGTAGTGATGTTACTGAGTTGACAGTATTTGTCCTAATTTTTCTATTTGCTTCATTATCAGGCACCGAGACCACTTTGGCCACGTCGGGTGGGCACACCTTCCAGATTACGGGAACGTCAGTGGGTGGAAAGGTAGTGACCACCAAGCTGCCACTGCCCGCCAACAGCAAGATCGTCACAGTCAATGTGCCAACTTCCCAAGGAGGTAGGGTTTTTTATAAGTCTCACCTTTGAGGCAAACACCGAGCACAAGTTACAGTCATTCAGTGTAGACTTGTCTTTCCATCAACAACCTTTTACAGATTCCTTTGTGTTTTGGTTTCTTCACCTCAGACCCACAGCTGAGACTTTTCAAACGTGTCAAAGAGCCAAATTAGATCTGGCTCATTAATTGCATGTCATTGTGGAAGCAATTTATCGGACCAATGGTGCGCATGGTGCTTGAGAAGGACTGAGTTTGTCTTCAGCTTTTTTCTTTAATGTTATTGCTGCCAGTTACCACAGACCCAAATATTTAGAAGTCTACTAATTCGACACAAATTAGACATTCCTCTGTCTTTGATCACCACTGTCAGCGAGCCAAGAATGCAAGTAGACGATAATTTTCCAAATCCCACATCTTTGGGGAGCTATGGGGCACGTGTGTGCATTTAACTCACCATTGACTTAATGCAGCCGTTTGCTTTAGCATGCTTAAAATCACTCACACTTTTAAAGCACTTCCTTAAGCCTTGTTCCAGCCCTCAGAACCCCAGCCCACATGCCAGATTACTTAAGTGTTTTGCCATAGACTTTACCAGTTATGATATGATACCCTGAAACTAAATTAAATCATATAATGATAAAAGATAGAGGGTATTCGAGGTGATTTTTGCACTGTCCAGCTTTAATAGTGGGTTTGTGCTTTAAACGTAGTTTTCCGTCTGGTTGCAGATGCCACAGAAGTACAGAAGGTGCTACCATGTCAGAAGCAGCCAATAGCTCCCTGTGTTTTGTGCTACTGTGGCACCACCCCATTGTGGTGCCCATCCTGTTCCAACCTCATGAGTCAGCAACTCAGTTTGGTTCGGCACATCATGTCTGGTTTTGTCTTGTCGGCATGGTAATCTAATAGAAAGCTGTTATTTTGGTTGGATGTTTTTTTGGGATGGTGGACTTGTGTAGTCTGAGGTGGTAAATCTGGACTGGTGATTCAGAATGGGGCTATCCTTAGTTAGGCGCTTTTAAATGTCAATATTGACAACGCAGGTGAGGAGATGTACTGACTCTCAACGTGTTTCTTTCAAGTTATTACATGATGGTTACTTCTCAACACGATAGAGGTGGTCTGACATGTTGACGGGCTCGTGCTGCGATATTAGTATCTACAAAATTAGTCAGTTACTGGAAAAATTGAGTTTTTGCAGGTTTTAATCCATTTAACAGCCATAACAGCAACTGTCATTTTTCCTACTTTATCATTTCCACAACTGTAGAAATTAGAAAAGAAACCTGAAATCCTCTAGCAAAACAAAGAGTAAAGACTAACTCATTAGAAATACAATGAATGTAATGTTTGATGAATACCTGCAATCACCAGATAAAAAGAATGATATTCAGCAAGGATATGAAGAAATTGACTTTTCTTAGCTTTGAAGTAGCCATGAAGGAGAAACTAAGTTCAGGTGGAGTGTAGCCATTTAATGGACATGTGTATTTATCCAGCATGACTGTTGGGCGCCCTGTTTGTTTTGGAATGGCTTAAGGAAGTTAGGGAGGAAAACAAGTTTACCCTGAGGTCTGCTTCCTAGACAGGTAGCCCTCTATAGTGGGATTCCATTTTTCTTTTTTTCCCTCCATTTTTTTGAATAAAAGTATACCTCTCCACTCACCGGAGTCCCAACTCCCCGACCTCTCCAAACAACCAGTCCATAGAAACCAGTGTTTGATGTGTGCGACCAGAGCAGCTACTCCCCAGGTCTTACGAGCGGGTTTAACGTCCCTGTTTGAAGAAGGAAACCCTTGATGTATAGGTTTACCTGCGTGGTTGCGGTTAAGAAACCACAGCAACGAGGCTGCAGAGGAAAAAGTGCTGCACTCTCTCAGTTTCCATCTCTGCCATCGGCTTCACGTGAGCTCATGAAGGCACAGAGCCTGGTGAACAAACATGAAACGCTGCCTTTGTCGGATTAAAGTTTTAAAAGTCGGATCTGGATTCATGCATAATTTATGAGGGGGGGTCTGAGATGTTGGGGGAAACCCAACTAAGCTTTCAGGTAGACTTTGAAGATTTGTTTACCTGCTCGACTAATATTTACTGGCGCTGTGATCAAAAGCTCGACATCTGGCCAGGAGAGAAGCCCACAAATAATGTATTGAGTTGTGTCAGTGAAGGACCTCTGCACAACTGCTCCCTGGTGACATGCAAACATGTAATTGTATTAGAGATGTTGGAGCATTTTGAAATGCCGGTGTGTTTGAGGTAATAAAAGTCAGATATTTGACAAACACATATCACTGAGCTCCAAAATTTCTCTCAAGATTTCTCCATCACATTTTGGATTTCTCCTGGTCCTTTTCGTATCTTTCCCCTAGTTATGAGTTCATACTTAGTTATTAAAACTGAGAAACCGTTCCACCCCATCCCTCCTTCTTTCTTCTCATTCCTTCTAATTGGTTTAATCCGGGGTCTTTCTTCTCCTCTTCTCTTTGTAGGTGTGGTTCAGCAGAAAGTGTTGGGTATCATCCCGTCCAGCACAGCGGGTGGCGCCCAGACGTACACCACATTCCAGCCACGCACAACCACACTCAACATCAGGCCCAATACCCCCGGCTCCCAGCAACAGGTACGTCTGCCTTCTATCTGCTGTGAAGTATCCTGTAATGTTTTTTATGATCATCCTCTCATGCTTACTATGGAAATCTCATCCACTCCTTTCTACTGCAAAAAATCTCTCACATTACTGTTTCTTTTGTCTTTGTTGTTTGCACATTTGTTTATCATAGAAATCATTACTTTTCCTCTTTTTGTTTTTTCTTGTGACCTTTACCATAGACCTCAGTTTTATGTCTAAATCTGACAGATCCAGGAAGAACCTTTTGGCCTTGAAATATTATTTGTAACGTCTTGATGAAAATATCCTTATAGGTTCTGGCAACTGGCAGTCAGATCCGTCCAGGAATGACAGTGATCCGAACCCCACTCCAGCAGACAGGCCCCATGGGAAAGACAATACTACGAACACCTCTCGTGGTCCAGCAAGGTAATGTTCTCCCTCTGAGAGATTGAAGACTTCATTTGAACAAAGTACAAACCCCCTCAGAGATTAACAAAGTACTGGCAGCGAATGTCATCTCTTCTCTGTCAGTCAGCATGTCTGTTTTTGAGTGTTGCTGAGCCTCTTTGGCTTCATGTTTATCATCTGTGTCAAATCTGCTGCCCCTCCCTCTCTTCCAGGTCAGGGCGGCCAGCAGGTAGTGACGCAGATCATCCGAGGTCAGGCAGTTTCCACGGCAATATCCGGTGCCAGCCCTGTTGCCACTGTCACTGGCCAGGGGGCAACGAGCCCCGCCACATTAGGACAGGCAGCAGGCCAGACAACACCCGGCACCCCACGGGCACAAGGGCAAGGCCAGGTTAAATTGACCCTGGCACAGCTCACCCAGCTCACACAGGTTAGTGAGGTCACCCTATGTGCAGGGTGAGAAATCAACACCTCCCAAACATTCATGAATTTTTCACATTCCTCTGTTTATATTGGGCTTTATAGCACCATACCAGCAAAAGTTCATAAACCAGCTTAAGTTCTCTATGAAGTGAAGCATAGGAACCTTTAGAACAAATAGGTGGTGGCAGGAAGTGTAGGTGCAATAATATGTAAAGTAATCTAAGTATTGAAGTTTAGAAAGCTAAGAAAATCAACTTTTAACAAGATGTGAATACTTACTCAATTTATTAAAGGATTATTTTCCCACCTCAACCAGTTTATTTCGGAAAAAACAGCAATGTCCTGATTTATCTCTCTACTAACAAGCGTCTTCTCTACCCTGTATCCCGTAGAAGCAGCAGGCCTCAGGTGTGGATCGACAGGCTGGTGTCGGTGGTACCCAACAGGCTCTGACTGTGATGGTTCAGGGTCAGGGCCAGACCACAGGCCAGCTGCAGGTCATACCTCACGGGGTCACCGTCATCCCAGGACCTGGGCAGCAGCTCATGCAGGCGGCACTGCCCAATGGCCAGGTGCAGCGCTTCCTCTTCACCCCCTTGGCCTCAGCTGCCACACCCACATCAAGCACAGGTATATATCGAAAATGTTAATTGGACTTAGGGTCCTTCCACAGGTCTGTTTATGGGTCTGTTCTTATCTAACCTATTTTAAATGACATTCTATTGCTTGTTTTTTAAATCCCCTCTTTCCGATCTTTCTCTCCCTGTCACCTCAGCCAACACAGGTCCAGGTCAACCCAACTCCACCTGCACCAAAACCCCGGCCCAACCTGCCCAGCAGGCAGCAGCCCCCATCCAGGCGGGAGCGCCTTCACTAGCCACCACCAGCAGCCCTACTTCGGCAACCCCACAAGGCCAACTGCCGCCTCAGACGCAGGCCCACATGCCCATCCAATCACCCACGTCACTGCAGGTTAAAACACAGGGAGGAACAGTGCAGCTGCAGCAGTCGCCTCAGCTCATCAGCGTGTCTGGACTGCAGCAGCAGGTACAGGTAGGATTAGCGGGATGATGCTGGAAAGTTAACTACAGCCTGACTGATTTATCAATTGGCTTATAATAAATGACATATTAGTATTGGAGTTAATGCTTGCTTGGAATTTGCACAATTTACACAACAAAGAAAAGATTTGCATTTATGTGGTTAAGCTGTAAAACATCACAGTTGTTTGGTATAAGAGTTTGATAAAGACATCTTAGGAATCATTGCCCCCCTTTTTATATATATATCAGCCAATATATCGGTATCAGAAATGTTTTATTCCCTGATATTGGTGTTAGCATCTGCCATCAAAAACCATATTGGTTGGGCTTTATAGTCAACTCCTCCAAACATATGTAGGTAAGATGACCTTGACCAACTTAGTGTCCCGCAGGAGTAGAAGATTTAACTAGATCTGTCGTAAAGTTGTTGTTCCTTAAACTGTTTAAACCAGATCATACTGTAAACTACTAATTTACTCCCTCCAGCCATTCATAAGTGTCGTAGACAATGTCTAGTCTTTGTCCCCTTTTTTCCATCCTGCAATCTGCATTAACAAGTTTGACCCACGATGTAGCTGAAGGTGTGATCTAACCATCTAAATAAATACTTTATGCAAATATACACGCAAAACCATGATTTTCTTTTCAGATTTGTTAAATTTGTGTGTCGTCTTGTGTCATGTCTGCAGGTGCTGGCCCAGCTGCAGGCCCAGCAGGGTGGAGGCTCTCTGCCACAGCACATCAAACTGCAGCTCCCCATCCAGATACAACAGACCGGGACCACCTCAGCTCAGGGAGGACAGGTAATGCAGCAAACCTGCTAAACCACGTACAAACTTTTTCTTTTTTATAAAGCCTTGCTTAAAGCTAAAGGCCTTGATTACAGTAAAAGCACTGTAAAACACATTAGAAAGTGTAGCTGTATTTTGGACTTGTGCTACCTGTAGCATTTCAGATAGTAGTATATGGCTCATTTATAATTTATGAAATCATTGAAAATGCGTCATCCACCTCTTGATTTGATATGACATGATTTGAGCTCATCTTACTCATTTGTTTTGGTAGTTTTCTTTTATAAATATCCTCAAAAGAGATACTTTTCCAAACGAAACTGAATCGTGCTGCTTCTCAATATCTATTATGGTCCAACTGCAACTTTTACCAAAACCAGAATATCTTGCTTTTTAATTGAGTAGATATGAATTATAAGAATCCAGCTTTTTAAAAGGCATGAATTGTCTTCACAGATAGGGAACGTGGTGACCATCCAGGCAGCTTCTGTCCAGGAGCAACTGCAGAGAATCCAGCAGCTCCGAGAACAGCAGCAGCAGAAGAAGAGACAAGCTGCAGAAGCCAAGAGAGAGCAGGCCCTCAATGCAGCCAGCCAGAGCGACATCATTCAGAAACAGGTGTGTGTGTGAGTGTGTGAGAGAGAGCTTGGAAGTTCAGGAAGCCACCATGGCCAGGTCATCCATCTCTGTCAAAGCTCTCTGTCTTCCTGCCATCAACAAACAAACAGTCACCATCCTCTAACATCCAAACCCTCCTCTAACACTGTTTATTTTTACAGCTCTGCCCCTGTTTGTTGGGTTTAATCCTTCCAATGCTACTGTGTGTGTGATTGTTTTTAACTGTCCCTGTTTGTATATTTACCACTGATTTTACTGCATGTGTGTACATTTATGTATTTTTCTATCTTCCCATTAGTCACCACAATTTCTCCCTTTAATAATAATCAATTTATATATTTTTTTGTACACACAAATCATCAATCAGGCTCAGCAACACTAAAGAACAGACATGATGTGCTAAGGTCTGAAAAGTCTAAAATTCAGTAATTAGAATTTTAGGTCATAAAAACATTAAAATATTACTCAGTAAGTCTTAATTATGTTAACTTTAATTTAATGCTACTTAAAAGTCGTATGTTTATTTAGTTCAAACCTGCAGAAACAGTTTAAGAATATGGTTTCTACACCATTATAGTAATTTCCTCTCAAACTGTGAATTACTTTTTTTGGGGGTGACCTAATAAGAAGGTTAGGGCACATATAAAGTGGGCACATACGCCTTAAGCAGCAGGTCCCAGTTCAGCTCCTGGGTGGTTGAAAACCAAAAAAATCTACTTTAAAATGAAACATTTAAAAAGAAAAAAAAGCTGTAAATATCCTTTCTGATTTGGTTTGTTCTGACGTGTCTTGCGGCGTGTGTTTCAGGTGGTAATGAAACAAAACGCTGTGATTGAGCACCTGAAGCAGAAGAAGACCATGACGCCTGCAGAGCGGGAAGAGAACCAGAGGTTTGTGTCCAGATTTTTTGTGTGTGAAAATGTAAGCATGGTATTCTGCTTGTATTTGGAGGTTCATTCAGAGGTTTACACTGAAAGCTTCAGGGTCAGAGGAAGTGTAACCAATCCAATCAGACTGCACACACTGCGGCAACTTGTTTTTGAAGCAACAAACAATAATGGCATAGTGTTAACGGTCACTATCTGTGAAACAGTCATGCTTCTTTGAATTGATGTTGTCTCGTGTGTCGATGTTCTGATTATATGGAACTGTAACCTCACCTCTCAGGCCGTACACATGCTGTCCTCTCCTCCCTCTGTTTGACTCTGACTCAACACCACACTGGGAGGTACTGCACAGCATGGGAACTTTTGGGTGTGTAACCACCAACAGCTGCATGTCCTCACCGTGACCCTAAAAACCTGAACACAAAGACAAATCCATTTCTAAATGAGTTGTACAATAAAACCACACGAGGCTCGAATGGCCCTTTCACTGATTTGTGGCGAGTTGAATTTTATACAAACAAGCTTCAGCTCATCATATTTCTTTTCTGTGTCACTCCTCTCTGAGCACATTCTGTCTATAACAGGCAGAAAATGAAGTCTGTATCACTCCACTGACCAGCTCTCTGTATTAAACAGCGTAGTCTTTCAGTTTTAGAGCAGGGATTATTGAATTCACGTTCAGATTTTGTTACAATCAAACCCCTGTGTGCACACTCAGATAGCCCCTGCTTGTGCTTAGGTTTGCTCTGCTTGCTCAAACTGTGCGCTTGCGTTCAGAGATCCTGCGCTCAAGCTGCTTCTGTGCACGTTTGATACGTCTGCACCAAAAAATCTCAGTGCAGAGAAGAAATCCCAGAGTAGACTAGAGCGCAAGGAGAAGAGCTAAAGCTGGAGTGCAGAGTGCAAGTGCACAGCCAGAGCGAATTTAAGCATAAGCAGAGGTGCATGTGCATTGTTTTGAGTGAGAGCATTACAAATCATTATGTGAAATCAATAAGTCCTGCTCTCAAACTAAAAGACCATGCTCTTGAATACAGATGTAAAAAGGTGACCAGTACTACAGTGGCAGTATACAAACAGTATACAAACAGTACTTCAGTTTGTTAGAAGAACTGCCACTGTTTTATCAAGAGCCAAGACTTTTTCCAGAGTGATGCGTTTATAGCAGAGATGTTTGTTGGCTCACTATTAAAGAGGGTTTTTTTGTTTAATTCTGCAGATGTTTGTGCAACTATTACTTCTTTAAACACCCAAATAAAATGAGTGAAATCAAAACCAGTAGTATAATGTTTAAAAAGGCTTATTCCCTCTCTCCTTCCTTTTTCATCTGCTGCAGAGAGATTACACTCTGACCTACAGTTGACTCTGACAACCCCATGTTTATGTCCACAGACGGTCTGTCAACACTGTGCCCATTCACACAGACCTGTAATACCAAACCCAGACTACCGTGACTTCACTACAGCCGCTCTGTCTGTTGTCTGTCTCTGCTTACGTTCCATCCTTTTTCCATTTCCTTATGTCATCCTCTCTCTTCCTCAAAACCTGATTCTGTCATTTTAAGTTATTTACCTGGAACTCTAACGTCAGCTTTGTTTTTTCGTGTTGTTTCGTGAGCGTCCGCCGCTTTCGCACTGCATTTGCGTTGTGTACCTCAGTGCACGCTGCAGGAACCCTGGCCCGTCTTTGACCTCAGCAGTCATGGATGTGTTTGTGTGTCATTCACACATTTGTGCGCTGAACAAGGCATTCAGATTGATTTTCATTCTTAGTTGTGAATGTTAGCGAACACAAGTGAACAAACTGCAGACATAGAGCCATGATTTTTCTTCTTTTTACACACACAATCATGTGCCAAATGAAAAGAAAACCCTGAAAAAGGAGACAGGATGAAGATGCTCCCATCCACAGCGTTTTGGATGCAGTATCTAAATGATGTGAATCATATGTTATGACCTCCAGTTTCCAGAGCTCAACCCTGCTGAGCACCTATGGGATATTTTGGACTGATGTGTTAGACAGCGTCTGCACAGTCCAGAGTCTTGAAGATTTTATGCCAAGGTGCATGTAACATATCCTGGTGTCTTGTGATAGCCCAACAGCAAACTAAGACATTACATGTTCCATTTAATGAGTAACCTGTATGTGCATCATATACACACATTTAATTCTGACAAAATTTTAGCAGTGGAGATGGTTTTTATCTGTAATATTATCTCCAAGGTTTTTTTCTTCTTAATTTCTCTATATTAACCTCCCCCAAGAAATTTCACGTGTCCACCCTTGTCCGTTGGTTGGTTTGTCGGCAGGATAACTCAAGACTACTGAACGTTACAGTTAGTGGTTGGATTTGACATGGGCCAAGAAAGAACTTATTTCATTTTGTCGTGGATTAGGAAAGAGGCAGATCCAGGAATATATTCTCTTCCTTTACCATTGTAAGATAAGGTTTGTTTTACATTTTTGGAAAAATTCCCAGGAAATAATTTATGGATCTTGATGTAAAAATCAGACATATTAAGTGGGACTGATATCTGTGAGTGTATGTAATTTGAATCTCCCTATGCATTTCTATTTGCTTGAGTTTGAGTGTGTGAACTTTCTCCTGTTCCCTGTGTTTACATGGAGAGTGCAGCTTCACAGTCATTCTCTATCTGTCCACCTCTCCCCACTCTCCCAACTCTCCCAACTCTCAGCCCCACTGCCTCCTACTTAAACATCTCACATAAATAAACACGACCAACTACTGCTCTAACAACATATGTGAGACACGCGGCCTAGTAACACAACAAGGGGACTAGGAGTGATGACAAACTTGTTTCTTCCATAGTATTTATGTTCTGGGTTACAAAAGTCTGTGTTGTTTGAATGATTGACTCGTCTGTCAAGTCACAGAGAAAGCGTCTCGCCACGTCGGCGATTATAATTTCTGGTTCTCTGTTCGTCTGTATGTCCCATTCATGTGAACCACACCTTGAGGGAATTTCTTCTAATTTGGTACAAGTGTTCACTTAGCCTCAGAGATAAACTGAATAGATTTTGGAGGTCAAAGGTCAAGGTCACAATGGCCTCTCTAAACATGTTCTTAGCCTCTTGAACATGAAACTTCCAGTCTGCCCTGAGGGAAATCCTTCTAAATTGGACCAGTCGTCACTTGGACTCAAAGATTAGCTTCTATTTCAAAGGTGATGGAGAACTTATATGAGTCTGGAATAAAAAATGTAAATTAAAACTGCACTCGTTGGCATAAAATCGCAGTGCAGTATTTCCACTTTGGGAAGTAGAAACCCTGAACCATTTTCAAGCAGTACAAGTAGAAATTCTTGGTAAAAGCAAGCAGTCTGTTTTTTCCAAGAATGTTATTTGATAGTTCACAGTGGAGAAGGAAAAGATTTAAAGCAGGATAGGGATGAGATGCGAGAAAAGTCAAGAACCAGATTTAAACCCTGGACTTTGTAGTTTCGCAGTTTATGCAACAGGGTCACCAGAAAGCCTCAAGGACCTGAAGCTGAGAGAAACACACTCATTGTTCATTGACACGCACTACCGCTTCTTACATGCAGAAAGTTAGATGTTCACATTTTTTGGGCAGCCAGTCGTCATGCAGGTTTTACTTTCTGAAAAATTGAAGCATTGTTTGGAGTAAGAGTTGGCTCCTT
This sequence comes from Paralichthys olivaceus, assembly GCF_024713975.1. NCBI lineage: Eukaryota > Metazoa > Chordata > Actinopteri > Pleuronectiformes > Paralichthyidae > Paralichthys > Paralichthys olivaceus. Next base: position 16,190,476 of record NC_091100.1, on the reverse strand, counting down.
CCCACTGGTGTGTCAGAGGGATTACTTTCTTCCTCTGTGACTTTGTACTGACTTTCTGAATTCAAGATTCAGATATGTGATAATCATTTCCCTCCCTGCTCTTTTATCCCTCTCCTCTCTCAGCAGGATTATTATTTGTCTTTTATTCCTTTAAAATACCCTTAATAGGTCAAAGCACTATTTCACATGGGTCCATATTAGATTCAGTAGAGCTATGTGTTTAGGTTTGACTACTTTTTTCCTACTACATTCAAGGGGCTGTTCAGTGCACAGTTCTTAACTCTTCTATACAATACGCTTTTATGATTCAGTGTAACTTAAAAAATGTATCTGTAATCAAGTCCTTTCAAATTTTCCCCTTTTCTTTTTTGTGTTTGTCCAGAATGATTGTATGCAACCAGGTGATGAAGTTCCTCCTGGACCGTATAGACAAGGATGAGAGGCAGGCAGCCAAGAGGAGAAAGAAGGAAGAGGTGGTGGAGGCGAAAAGGAGGTTGGCCAACGCCAGCAAGCTCTCCTCGCTACTTTACCGGCACAAAGAGAGCCTTAAGATGGAAATCCTGAAGAAGCGAGCGCTTCTGGACAAGGATCTGCAGCTAGAGGCCCAGGTATAGAGGACGGTGGGGGCATAACAGCAGAAAAGTCTGGCAAGATCTGTGTCAAATCTCTTTAATCCCTTTAAAATATTGTTGAACAGAAATGACTGAATATGTCAGTTTAGAAAGCCGCTGTCTATTTGTCTCTACTTGTTTTGACCCTGTCCGTCCTGACATCACTTTCCTCAGGAGGAGCTAAAACGTGACTTGCTTCGGATGCGGAGGGAGAAAGAGAGGGCTCAGGCTGCAGCCAAGCAGGCGGCCCAGGCCGCAGCCCAGGCCGCCCACAAACAGCAGCAGCAACACACTCTGGCACATGCACAGGGCATCGCCGCTCAGCACCACCTCGCCACAACCGTCACCTCGGCACACAAGAGAAAACGGGAGGAGGAGAGGGAAACGGTTCCGTCAGCCAAGTCCAAGTCGAAGAAGAAGATGATCTTGACGACGATTACCAAGGAGAGCAAGAAGGACACCAAGCTGTACTGCATTTGCAAGACGCCATATGACGAGACCAAGTATGAACAGGCTCACTTTGAATACTAACTATAAATACTTTTAGTGGAGGGAAACACAGAAGATAATTCTTTCATCGGCCAGTCATACTCACTTATCTTTTAAAAGTTAACATTGCTCACTCTTAATCATGTGAGATACAACTGACAAATACCTTTGCTTCCTTGTTCTCTCTATAGGTTTTACATAGGCTGCGACCTTTGTACCAACTGGTATCACGGGGACTGTGTGGGCATCACGGAGAAGGAGGCCAAGAAAATGGACGACTACATCTGTGTGGAGTGTAAACGGGGCCAGGAGAGCAGCGCAGTGGAGTTGTTCTGCATCTGTCGGACGCCATACGACGAGTCCCAGTAAGCAGCTACACCTAAAACTCCTGTGTGTTTGTGGGTTGTAGCATGAGCATAGTGTGAATTTACACTAAAAAGACACAAGGACACATATCAATAGAATTTCATCTTGCCAGTTCCTCCATGATGCTTAGAGAAATTAAAAAGTTTTCTTCGCTAACTCCGCTACACTTCACTACCTTGACCTACCCTTTTGATTAACAACTGAAATTATTTGTAAAGTAATAAGACTCAAAACACAAATCACAGGTCCAAATGAAAACTTCTTCTCAGGTTCTACATTGGATGCGATCGGTGTCAAAACTGGTACCACGGTCGCTGTGTGGGCATCCTGCAGAGCGAGGCCAACCACATTGACGAGTACGTGTGCCCGCAGTGTCAGTCGACGGAGGACGCCATGACGGTCTTCACCCCGCTCACAGACAAGGACTATGAAGGTCTGCGGAGAACCCTGCGCTCCTTACAGGTAAACAGGAGACTTGATTACAGCGGGCTGTGCGCATTGGAGAAAAATGGTTCAATGAAAACACCAGAGAGGTTTATGATAATCATTAATCGATAGTGGATCATTTAACTTGAACCCGTTCTGTGTAAAACACAGACAAAAAAAACTTCAGATCTGACTCTCACCACTAGCTGAAGTAGCAGCAACACGTCGTTGTATTAGCAGCGATGGACTGAACACTAACACAGCTCCTTGTCGCCCCACTCCAGTGTCAGAGCAGCAAACAAAAATGCTCTGTGTGTCTTATCTGATGATTCGGCTCCCCAGAATGCAACTTGGACTTCTGCCCGGCCTCAGCTTTTTTCCTTTCTTTTCTCTTCTTCCTCCTACGTCTACCTCTTCTCCTCTCGTTTTCTCCTCCTCTGTCCACTGGTCGGGATGCAAGTGTGTGTGTGTGTGTGTGTGTGTGTGTGTGTGTGTGTGTGTGTGTGTGTGTGTGTGTGTGTGTGTGTGTGTGTGTGTGTGTGTGTGTGTGTGTGTGTGTGAGAGAGAGAGAGAGAGAGAGAGAACATCTGTGTTGACCCACCTGCTTCCAGTGTCATTTTCATGGTGCCGTTTGTTTTTCTTCATTGGTTTCAGCTTTCTCAAGTCTCTTGTCCTTCTCTTTCTCCCTCCTCTGCAGGCACATAAAATGGCGTGGCCGTTCCTGGAGCCAGTGGACCCGAATGACGCCCCGGACTACTACAGGGTCATCAAGGAACCAATGGGTGAGTGGAGGAAACATGGAACGGCCTTGACTGCACAACACACAAAACCACAATAGGAATTATTGAAAACAAGGTTTGAAAGTGATGTTTCCAAGCTTCAGTATCTCCAATATGTCAGTTACTACAGCTACTTCTGTGTTCGTCATGGCTCCTGAGGCCTGTTTGTGCACATATTGAGCTTATTAACTTGTCCTCCTTTTCTTCATTCCGCTTTTTATTTTTCAGATTCAAAGTTAACAGCATATATGGGAGTGAAATGTCATATTTCAGGTCATATTTAAAGATATCTTAAATGTAAATAAAGATAAACACCAAGATGCACCCCTTGATTATATCATCCAAAACTAAAACTGCATTCAGTAAAGTTCATACCTCCCCCAACCGTCCCTGAAATTCAATCAAGCTGCACCAAATTTGCACACAATTAAAAAAATAAACATTTTTAAAGCTTTGCAATGTTAAAGAAAGTGTAAAAATATATCCCTGATCCAAATCTGCTCAGAATATGAATGGGTTCTTCCCTGACCCATATCGCATCTTGTAGTTTTTGTGTAATCCTACTAACTATCAGACAAACACAGATAAAAACATCCTTGGCGGCGGTAATAACGACTGGACACAATAAATAAGATGTCATTGAGCTCTATGGAAGGAAAGAGCTCATCAAATGTCAAACATTGTTTATGGACTGCCCTTTTAATTTTAATGTCAACCTACTTTAAGTGTTGCATTTGTCTTATGTAGGAAAATATCAGATTGTGAATCGGCGGATAGTTAATGCTGAATGAGTCAGACTGGGATTGGGAGCAGTCCCTGTTCGGTAGATAAAATTGCCTCAGTGGAGCTGTTTTCATTCTGTAATTGCTTCAGGCAATGGAAGTAACACCCAGTCTCTTTATCTTATACATGAAAAACGCAGCCGCCAGGAGGCCAGCAGGGAGGAAGCCCTCCAACTCAGATCAAACCGACCTTGTAAATGGGGACTTTTCGTCAACGGGGCTTTTTTTGAACTTCCATACAAACAAACCGTTAATGAGCTGCTCGGGGTCTGCTGGGCTCCCTGTGGAAAGGGACCAGCCCCACACCCAGCTCCTGTCGGCCTGGTCCTGGAAACTGTAGCCCTTCCCTCTCGATTCCACTGCAAGAAAAAGACCTTGTTGATTTTCAGAAAATAAAAAGAACATTTGGCCGTCATAGCTGCAGCCGTTAGTCGTTTTTGGAGGGTTTTGAGATGAAATCTGATGACGGAGAAGAAGGGGGTCTTTGATATTGTCCATAAGGGTTTGTAAGCCCCCGGCCAGCTAGGTGGGGGTTAAGGAGGTTAAGAGTCGGATATGTTTGTTTAAACCGTAGCCCCGGGGACCCCGTGCCGAGCAGCAACCCTTCGGCAGCAGCAGATTAAACGAAGCCTCGGCTTCTTCCTCATTAACTCTAAAATCGTATATTTGTTTAGTTTCTAACTTGATTCAAACAGGTTAGTGACACTGAATGTTACGTTTCAAGGGAGATCTAGGCTGATTTAGATTGCGCTCTCAAAGTTTCCATTATGCGTGTGCACGCACGTGTTTTCTCAGGAACGACACTCCGATAATGATGCTCTCCTCAGGAATGTCAGATGGGTCAGATCTCAGTTACTGATACGAAAGGCTGAATAGATGGAGGTTAAAGCTGGCAGGGGCTCTGGATTTTTGCTGTCACATATAAAGTGATGAACTGTGCTCACAGGAAACATATTTGAACGTGTGTCAAAGACATGCCACAAAGGCTGCAATTACTCCGCAGCAGACATGCTGATTTGTGGAAAGGAGTTGATTAGAGAAGCCATTTATCTGCTCCTGCTTCCGCATATATGTTAGTCTCTGGCAAGATCTGGCAATTAAATGTGTATGGTTTATATTCTCCTGTCATACATACAATCATTAACCAAATATATATTTTTGTTACTGTTCTCAGACCTTTCCACCATGGAGGAGAGGTTACAGAAGCGCGAGTACGTGAAGCTGACCGAGTTCGTAGCAGACATGACCAAAATCTTCGATAACTGCCGCTACTACAACCCCAGTGACTCGCCCTTCTACCAGTGTGCCGAGGTTCTGGAGAACTTCTTTGTCCAGAAGCTCAAAGGCTTCAAAGCCAGCAGGTAAGATGGTGAGGGTGATAAATGCTGATTGGAAAAAGAGAGGCAAAATGGCAGCTGGCGACTTTAAGTAAACAGACAGTTGAGGTCTTTGCACACCGAGTCCGTATTTTTTATCCAAAAATAAAAAATAAAATGTATTTTCTTCTGTTTTTCAACTCTGCTGCAGATACATCTGCCATCCACACTACTCTGGCGTTTTAGCTTTAATTGTTTGGAAACACCGCTGACCCCATTTTAGTTTGAAAACTCCCAGTGTAGTCAGCATTGATAATCCATAACAAGGGATGTTGGGCAGTTAGATTCTACACTTTACAATGATACAACCGCTCACACGTGTGGGAGGCGAATTATAATTCTTTATAATTTGTTATATTCGAGATGGTTTTAGTTTGAAAACACTGATTTAAGATGAAAACATAGAAGTATGGATGCAGCCAGAGACCGTCCACCCTGTTGAATTCAATGTCCTTAAGAAAAAGACCAACTTATTAGAGGCTCCAGCTGTGCTGCTCTGTAGCTGATTGACCCCTGACCTCCCTGGAGGTTCTGTAGACACAAGCTTTCTCTAAAAAACAAGCAATGAAATATCAGAAAAAAATGCACATTGTCAGAAACTGTCCGAGTTCATTGACTCCTTCCTCTCTTTGATTTCCTGGGTCACCATCCTAGGTCTCTTCCAGGCCTTTACTGTCATCTACTGTTTTTGGGTGTTGACTGAATGCTCATGTGGCAAACAGACCTATTCTGTCCCCAGACATAAAACACAGACAAGGATAAATCTCCACAGATGCATGAATTTCACAGTGATCTATTATGCTTGTGGCATTTTTGAAAAGCCTTGTTTGTTTACACTGTAGAAGTGATACATGCGTTTGTGTTTTTTCCGCTCACAGTTTGAGCTTTTTCGGTCACACCCTTGTTCCATCTCGGTGGAATCTTCATTTCACACACATTCAGGCTCGGTCTGCTGATTTTACACCCATAACAACATCAGCTTCAGCTTTCACCACATAACGAAGCTGCATTCTCTGCTATTATTGACATTTTCATCAGGCAAATTTTTTGGGGCCTGTTTGGTTTCAGGTTGAGAGTTCAAGATTTAATACTCATTTCACACAAGAATTTTAGCTTGTTCTTGGTGGCCTTCATGCTGTTGCCACTGTTTGCGTCCATAGTATAAAAACAGTTGCTTCTACACAGTTGAACCCGAATGACTCTACTACCTTGTGCTCGTATACACCTGTGACCTCACCTCACTGCATTGCCTCTCCTGTGTGATGTAATTGCTTTGAGTGGATGCATTCCACAAGATTTTGTGAACTGCAATTTTATACATGCATCATAGACTGCGCATGAAGATGGACGAAATCATAGCTCCCCAAAAATGTGAAGCCAAAGTGTCAGTTTTGCCACCTGGTGGCTGGCTGCAGTATAGGTCAAATACCCCACCTACCTCATGTTAGTGAATGGGACTTCATGGCTTCATTTCTGGCTGAGGAAGTGGAGACGCGTCGTCCATCTTTATATACAGTCTATGATGTTTATCATACTTTGATCCAGCTTTATTTATTGATTTTATTTACTGAAGGTGGAGCTTAACGTTTCATGGTGAGTTGAGTGAAGGTTTTCAGTGAATCTCTGATGTTTAATAAGCTGAGTGAGTCTTGTGGTTTGCATCCATCTTACCGTGCCTAAAACAGTGATGTGCTTCACCCGCATGTATTTACACCATCCATTCTCCCTCCCTCTCCCCCTCTCTCCCCTTCTCTCTCTCGCTCTCCCCCCTCCCTACCCACCTCTCCCTCTCTTGCAGATTGTGATGTCAAACTCCTGGGTGCCGGGGTCACTCTTAAAACAAACAAAAACAATTTGAAATCCCGCGTGTTGCTGTTTTCTACTCGTTCAAAACAGCATTAAACACTTTGTAAGAAAGTGCATATATTTTTATTTTGTAAGCAAAGGAAAGAAAAGAAAAAAAGTTTCTACTGTCTGATAACAGCAGCCATGTTGGTAACACAGAGCATCTCAAGGGAAAATGTATTTTCTTACACTTCTTGCAACAGAAGGCTGATATTTTGTTTATGTCCGAGGCAAAACTAGTTTGCTATTGTCTTTCTTGACATTCAGTTTTGGAAAAAAAGAGACAAAGTGAAATCTGACTTTAGCTCCCCCATACACACACACAAACACATAACTTATCTTTTAATTTGACAGAACGTTTGTTTATTGTATTTGGTCACTATGTGCTACAGCGGAACATTTTTACCTCATTTCTTAGCTGAGACATTTTAAAAGAATCATGCAACATTTGCTGGTTTCTTTTTATTGGCTGTACCCATGTATAATGTTATTTTATGTGCATATTATTTCTTTTTGTGAAGGACTATGTCTATGTTCTAAAAGAAAATAATGGTAGGAACTGTAAAAAATAGATTGGAGGAAATGTAGTTTAGCTTTCCTGTTCTAAATATGGCGAGCTTGGCAGTCTCCAGGTTTTAAAAAAAAATATTGTATATACAAGACATTGCATCATACACTTCAACAGCAATTCACCAACATGGCTGCTCGGTCTCTGTCAAAGTGTCTGACCCACTGGCATCCAATACATGTTTTTTGTTTTGTTTGTTTTCTTTTGTATTTCTCTTAGTGCATATTTTTGTCATATTGTAAAGCTTTTAATAAAAAAAAAGAAACAAAGAGAAGTTTTCCAACTGTTTCTTCCTCCTCTCTTTGCCCGTCTCCGTAGGTCTCATAACAACAAACTACAATCAGCAGCCTCTTAGCTCCCTCCTAAACAAAAACACACAAAAAAAACAAGTGTCAGAAAGACTTGTGAGAGAGGCTTGTGGTTCCCTCTGAATGATTAAACCCTGTGGTCCTGGTCAGGCTGCACCTGACCCTGGGGGGGCTACCCCTCAGCTGAAAACCAGCTTGCAATGGTGTCAAAGGGCCTGGCCTCCAACACCTCCATTGCTGTGCTGAAAGGGGAAGAAGTGACTTCAAAAGCATCAGTGGGACAGAAAGACAAAGACGTCCCACCTTCAGACCAGGGACAGGGCGGCCACAGACTTTGTTTGGCAGCTGGTTTCTTCCCAGCCAGCCGCTCCTACCAGTGCAGCCCCTCCACGAGGACAGCGATCCAGATGGAAGTAGCAGTACGACAGTTAAAACTGTCAAGTTGTGGATGATCACATGGCAGCAGCGCACTCTGAAAGAGCTGCGTTTAATCTGTAGCTGCTCATATTTTTGCTTTGTTCTTCCCACCCAGAGGTTCAACTTAAACTGCATCCTGTGTAGTGTTGAGAAATGCCCTGATCGTGCTTCACGTGAGGCTTAATATGCAGGAACTGCAGGTTTCACATCCACTACAGACTTCATGAATCTTATTTTTCTGGATTATTTGTCTCTCACTCAGTTTTCCGGTTCAGGTCATTCATCCACAAACACACTGTCACCTTCCATGTTTCAAACCTAACTCCACTTTACCCAACTCTTCTGACCCCATCGCTACAGTCCCCTCAGGTGTGTCGCCCTGTTTGAAGCGTGAAACAGCCACAGAGAATCTGAATATGTCTGTCAGTGGTGCAACTCATTTACATTCCCTGTCAGGGTAGCCTGGTGCCGGGATGCTTGACATAGAAGCTAGAGTGAAAACTAGTAGTCAAAGAGATTATTTTTTCAATCAGATTAAAAAGTAATAAGTAATTTAAAAGTTCTTCATTTTGTTTTAAGGCTGTGTTGCCTTCACCTTAATTTCCAGAGGGAAACACCCAGAATAGGCCGTCCCACCCTTCCTCTGATTTGTTCCAATTTGGTGCTTTTTCCCAAGTGCAAGTGAAGAACAGTAACTAGTTCTGAGCTCCTGGAGGAGATGCGACTGTTAGGCCTTCTGGGGAAGGTGAAGCTAGAACAAGGCTTAACTAACCCACACGTACTGTACGTCACTCCATACACACTCAGTGTCTCCTGAAAGCTCCCCGTCTGTTTCCATCAGCGGCTGAGCCTGTAAGTCTCCCTGCCCCTTATCTATCAGCCGCCTCCTCCAGCATATTTCATTAAAGCTGACAGGTTGGCTCACAGACGTCTCTCAACTCGCCCTCAAAGCATTGGTTAGGTAATTGGATAATGGACTTTTCCACTCAGCATCCACTCAGTTATGTTGCGGTTTGCATCAGCATGTCTGGGAGTCAACTTTGAGTGGGGGGGCTGGGGCGTCTTTGTACCGCAGGGGTTTGTATGAAAATTTTATAGCTCAAATTTTTAGCATATTTGGGAACATTTTTGTAACTTGTGATTATAATTATTTTGTAGGAAGGGAGCAGTCATAGGACGACTACAGTTGATGTTAAAAAATTTCAAAGGAGAAAAAACATTTCAGTCTCAATCAGGAAGTCTTTGTTTTTATTTTTGTGTGGACAAGACTTGAGAGAGATAATGTAGCGTCTGTGTTTGTTTCTGTGTTTCTCTTTCACACAAATGTCCATCACTTTGTAATCTGATGATGATGTGTTTCATCCACTGTTTGTAATCTCTATTGTACATTATTGCTGTCCAAATATGTAGAGATTAAAGATTTATATAGCACTAGAAACTTTTATTTTTCACTTTTCGAACCAGCAACTAAGCCCGTCAGTATATTTTAACAATTTTTTTTCTCTTTAATTGAAATGAACTCTACATTTGGGTGAAATTGCCCTTTATATTAAAGTGCTGCATATTGTGAGCATAGAGGTTTTTGAATGGGGTAGAGTGGGACAGTAATTCTAGAGATTTTCGTTGTTTTTCAGAAACCGACCAGTTCAGCATAACTTCTATATTGACGTGCATCTCTTGTATTATTTATTCATATCAATGAAAGGTTCACACTTTTTTTGTGTGTGTGTGTGTGGGGGGGGGGGGGGGGGTAATGTTGAGGCATCGAAACTGCAGATAAAAAGTACTCTATGTTTTTAACAGATTGTGGCAACTCTGAAGAGATTCTCTTTTGTACCTGATAGGACATTTCATCCTGGATAAAGTTATGTTTTTGACACCAGTTTTCTAAAGAGTTGTGTTTTCTTTGACTCGCTGGGCTCATACACACCAGAGTTACAGTTTTCATTTCCTCATCATCATACAAGGCTGTGTGTATTGCTGTGGGCCATATGATTACACAACTCCTGCATTCTCACATTATAAGTACTTACAGTATAAACATAGCACTTCTCAAGAGCAGACGTCATACAGGACTTAATGACAAAATAAAATCGTCTCATCAATCATCTAATCTGAGATCTTTATGAAGTTGTCAGATTTTTGACTGTGCAGTATTTGATTTTGAATTTAAAGGCCAGCTCTGATACAGAAATCAACATCAGTGTCAACAAGACCCTTGAGTTGACCTGGTTAAAACTTTAGCAGCAGCATTGTGGAATAACTATCAAAAGTTCAGGGACTTTTGTAAAGGCCAGAGAAGAAGGACTTTCAACTGAATCCAGCTATGAGTTTAGTAAACACACGTGTCAGTGAAGAGCCCACAGTGACACTGAGATTTTAGAGGCAGAAGTAAGACTTACTTTAGGAAATAATATGTTCTCTATTTGTGTAATTTAAAGCAGATTTCAAATTGAGTCTTATCTTAAGAGCAGTGAAAGGAGACACATGTAAGGTTTCCTCTCAACTGTTTCATTGTTCTGTAGTAAAAGACTGAAAGACTTGCCCTGAAAATAATGTAATTGCCGAAGAAGAGGCTTCTACAGGGCAAACTGAATAGGACCCAGAACATAGCCTTGGGGCACACCACAATACACACTGAATGGCATCTTGGCTGACAGATTCTTTTGACATTACCAGTACACATGACTTATGTATGTATCTATATTCAAGTTTAACAACTGAATTTGGAGCTAATGCGTACACAATGCACAGGGAGTGGATGGGACATTTAGTTAAAAGTTCCTCTTGTCTTTTATGTCAACATAAGCTTTCAGAGGAAAGAGCTTTGAGGTGGCATCTGCTCACGAGCACTGAAGGACAAGGTCGTGACCTCCATGCAAATTCATACAAACTCTCCCTGTGATCAAATTACCAACATGACACAGGAGAGCCACCCCTGAGGTTAACCTTTCTCTCTCCTCCCACACCATTCTGCCTCACCTCCCCCTCCTAACTCTCCGCTCAAAACCGCTAAATGATTCCAGAGGCTGCACATGAGCGCTGTGGATGACCACAAGAACCCAAAGTGGTGTCAGTCCACCACCCTTGTCTCTTTCTCCCACCCGCCTACTTGTGGCTTGAGGGCTATCACACAGGAAACAACAATGAGATGTTCCCACCTCCCCCCTCGTCTCTCCCCTCTTTTTTCCCCCCTCACCCTCCTACTTTGCATCCTCCAGGATGAGGAATGTCCTCCCGCTGCGATAGTAGCCAAGATGTGGAGCGAGCTCCTGTTTCCTGCCCGCCTGCATCTGTTCCCTCCAGCGCTGATCCCAGATAGAGGCTTCGTCGAGCCTGGGAATTGACCGGCTCCAGCTGACAGACGGTCAGAGGGGGAGAGAAAGAGGCCTCAGTCTTGCCTGCCTCATCCAGTTCCCAAGTCGGCCTCTCTTCCTGGAGGCCCAATGGAGATCATGACGTTTAAACTCTAATTCAAGTGTTTTACTTCTCATGCAATCACTGGGAATGAAAATGAGGATCAATGTTTCAGTCAGTGGGCAGAATGTGAGTGGAGGGTTAAAGACAAATACATCTCTCATGGGGTTGTAGAGTAGAAAACAAATACACATTTTTATTGGGTTTGTGTATTGAGAAACAATTGAAGCATTCAGTGCAAATATTTTTCCTTTCATAAGAAGCACAAGCTCAGCGTGGTTCTACAATCAAGATTTCTGATTAAATAAGAAGCTTCTTCTGCTCAGGACAGACAGACCCAACATCCCCGCTCCTGCCTGAATCCCCACCCTGTGCCATTTCTACATAACCCTCTTTATTCCTCCATCTCGTCACTGCCCTCCTCTTTCCTCTGATCTTACCTAAATACTTTAAATGCCACTTCTGAGCTGCTCCGGCCATTCCCAAAGGAGCATGTGTTTGTGTGTAGTCAAGAAAACAAGACCAACATCCCAAAGAGGAGCCGTGATGGAAGCACTTTTCTGCGTCATGCGTCCAGGTGCGGTGAGGATCAGATTCCTGTGATTACACTTATGGCTTAGTCCCTACAACAACACGCCCCTTCCTCATTCAGCGTGGGCTTGTTTGATGTCCTCGTCTACTCGGGTAGACATTTCATCATGGACACATAATTAAAGTTAGAAAAATAAGCCGCTCTCAAGCAAAGGTCCTGTGCTCTCTCTCCCTTTTCCTCCTCCACTGGGGTTGGTTGTTGCTTTTTTAAGGCCTTTCAATCCCTCCCTTTGGTCATTGTAACAATAATAGTCCCTTTCCTGTTTACCAATAACAACCACAGGGACGACGTGCACAGGATTGGGTGTTACAAAACAATACTATTCAGTGCAATACAACACAATGCATTCATATCAATGAAGAAGCATCATACATTAGTTAAAGGGATCGGTGAGATTTAAAGGATGTGTGACGAGATCCAAGGTTCCGACATTTACTAAAATACTAAAAGTGAGCATCTGTGAGTTTTGAAAATCCAACATGTTTGTCTGAAGTGTTGCAATGATCATGTATGTGTTCGTGTGATGGTTCTGATGTGATCTTTCTTTTCGATTCTCATGACAAACACTGGATTATTAAACAGACGAATAAAATAAAATAAAATAAAAGCCCACAATATTGAAAAAGAGAAAACATACCTCAGTGTCTCAAAAACATTCTGTTACTTTATGGTACATTAGAGCAGTCCTTATGAAAGTAAATCCATGCCTTCTGCAAAACGTCCTCTCTCTTGCACAACACTGAGGGGCTAGTTACGATCAGTTCGCGTAAGCTGCAGTGTCTCTTCCCCTGCAGCAGGGGGCGATTGTCTCTTTTTCTCTCGTTTTGTTCACCTACACCTGGTGCGGGTGGCCTCCAGGGCTTTCTGGTGTCTCCGCTTGTTGAATCTCTTGACGTAGTTGTTGCTCCGCAGGAGGCCGTCGCCGGGCTTCAGTTTACCCCCCAGCAGGTTCAGGAGGTCACTGGGAAGGTGGCGCCTCCGGTGGTAGATCTGCCCCATTATAATGTATCTGGTCCCTGAGGGGCGAGCAAAGGCAATGTTATAGCACCAGGGAAAAGGGAACAATCATTTTCTTTTATGTTTCCACTGATAGACTCTTTATAAAGATGGACGACGCATCCGAAGCATATTTGAGAAAAAGTTACTCGATGTGTACTTTGGACCCACTAACATGGAGGAGGGGGAGGGTATATGACCTATACTTCATCCAGCCACTAGGGGGACATTTTGGCTTCACATTTGAGCAGCTGTCATGTAGTCCATCTTTACATACAGTCTGTGGTTCCACTACACAAGTAGTTGTTGCTGCCTCTGTTAATCTCATAAAAGGAGACTTAGGTGGGAACTTCTAAGAGATGTCTGGGTCTCAGGAAATGTACTTAACAAACTTAAAATAAAAAATAATAACAATTATTTACTTAATAAACAATATGATTTAGCAAACTCTGAACATGTAACTTTCATCTTAAATCAGGTCATTAAAAACATCCATAAACAGACCCAGATAAATAAGCAATTAAAAATATTATGAATGAAGTATCAATGAAAGGGTATTTTTCTTTCTATTCTTTATTTAATGTAAGTAAAGGGTTCGCTACTGGTCATCAGAACCCCACTTGCAGATTTGATCTTCAGTTTTCTTGGCGTCTGTGTTGACACACTCACCAAGTTTGATATCGGGGCAGGATTTGCTGCACTTGAACGTGTCCAGGACCAGCAGGCGAACTTTGAAGAAGAAGCTGTCCGGGGTCACGTAGAGACGACTCATCTTGTAGAAACCGTCGCTGCTCACCATCAGTGTGATGAGCCATATTCCTTTACGCAGCACCTCAATGTCATGAACTATCCCGTTCACAGCTGTTTGAGGGACATGGAAAAACAATTGGTAAGAAACCTTCATTACTCTGGGGTTGAAGGAAAATCAATGATCAACATTTGCACAAGAAATACGCTTTTCTCTTACTTCATACTGGAAAGATCAGTTCAGTACATATGTGTCTCTCATTGGATACATACCAAACTCACTGTAACAGTAATACTCTTTCTCCTCCTTCTCCTTCCTGCACTCGCTCATGCAGAAGGCATCATGTGTGAAGTCAGACTCTGCAGAGGGGAAGACAAGCAGAGGACAGGTTGGAGGGATGAGGATGAGACGAAGAATGAATTGAATTGCCTGTACAGAGCCAGACTCTCATTTGAGCGCCATTAGAAACAACAGGGTTGTCATTACAGAACTCAGACTTCCCGCTCCGCAGCAGAGGTCTGGAGGAGGTGGTATGTGAGATGGGATCACACAGGTCTTACACTTTTCATCTTGAGCACAATATCAAAATGGTCTCGTCCGCTGTGCCTCAGTGTCATTACAGCCTCTCGCTCCCAGAAGGGCTGAACACAAAGCGACACGCTGACAGCCAGATTTGAGGGCAGTGGTTGTAATTAGTGGCAGGGGGACGTTTGGAAGGGGGAGAAACCATCATCGTCATTATAGCATTACAGCTCTTTAGCTCCATGTGTAAACTCTGTGAACTCCATATACATGTATGTGCTGACATGTATGATATCACTGTGTGACATTTTAAGCAGTTTCGGAGCTATTTCTTACTCTGTGACAGGAAATGTTGGGAGACAGTTATAAAGCATTACAATAAGGCCAGACTCTATTATCTTTGCAGGAAACACATTTTGTATGAGCACAATGTAAATCCAAATGAAGTATTTTTGTTTTCCCACTCTGTAACTAATCCTAAAGCATTGTGTTTGGTTTAAAAGTCATTTCTCATCTTGATTGTGTAATGCTGAGGGTCATGGTAAGGATGCACAGATTATTACTGGTCATAAATACTTTAGCAACAACTATTTTTCCCAGCTGGATAAACTCTTACATAATTTCAGTCATTTTTAAATATGTTGTTATCCCAAAAGGGAGCATCAAGAGATGACACTGCTCATGAATAAAGACACAGGTCAGAGGTCAGGACGCAACAAATCCTCCTGTACCTCGCCTCAGGATGTCAAACTGGTACAGCAGGCTGGAGGAGCGCCGGTTGAAGACGACAGGCGGGCGGCTGTTGTTCCGGGCTGCTGCACTGATACCTGACTGATACAGACTGGACTTGCCCGGCCGGTTCTCCTCTGGGTCCAGTCGCCGGTTGGGGTGATCTCTCCGTGGAGACGGGGCGGGTTGCTGAGGCTGGGCCTGGGGCTGCGTGTGCAGGGGCGGACCCCTGGGCCTGGAGTTGGGGTGTCCCTCTGGTTCACTGTGCTGTGGAGGGCTGATGTGAGACTGGGCATCCTGGCTGCTCTTCTGTATGGTGCGGTTGGTGGAAGCAGCAGCAGCAGCAGCAGCAGCAGCAGCTGTGGCTCCTGTCAGCGGGGGTTTTGGGAGCAGGCCGGCTACTTCGCCCCTGGCTTTCTCGCTGTTGTGCTCCAGCAGACGATCGTTCTTGGGGCCCTTCTTGCTCTTGTTGTGGGGAGTGTGGTGGCGAGGTATGGGGGCCAGGTCGCTGTGCTTGGGCCACACAGCTGGTGGCAGAGGGTGGAGGGAGAACTTGGACTCGACAGTCTTGCCGCTCTTCTCCAGGAGCTCGTTGATGGGCAGGGAGGACTCTTTGACCAGCTGCCGACTCTGGTTGCTCAGAGCTGGATCCACAAAGCTGCTCTGCCCTTTCTCTATCAGGGTGTAGAGCTCTGAGGTGTAAACAGAGAAACAACACATGCAGTCAGCTTTGATATTCACTGTAGTACAGTTATTTAAAGTGCACAATAACTGTGGAGTTTCTTTAAAAACTAACTTTAGTGGAGATTTTTTTTAGATATTTTATTAGACAAATATTTTGTTATTAGAGGTTGATCACAATCTAATTTAACATGATTTAAACTGAGAAATAATTGGAAACATTCCTCAGTGTGACATGCATTGGCCGATTGTGTTCTGTGTGTGTGTGAGTGTGTGTGTGTGTGTTATTCTTATCATGTGCTACTTGATATGAATCAAATAAAGTCATATATCATCACAAAACAAAACTTCCAATCCATCTATATATACAGTATATATATACAGTATATATGATGCAATATAATACAATATACATTATTATATTTCTGTACCTATTTTCTATGGACAAGAGACAATTTTGAATAAAATAAAATGCTTGTACTGTTACTGTAAAGAAAAATATAAAGTTGACAACCATAAAGCAACAAGTGTGTGTAGCTATAAGAATATATAAAACTGTCTGTATAAATCTCTACTGTCAGTGAAAGAATCTACACTCACCATTAACAGTATGCTCCTCTGTGTGGTAGAGAGGAATCCCCAGAAACAAGAGAAACAAAATAGTCCCCATCATCGTGGATGTTCAGTGTGGACACACTCTCAGGTCTGCTGCAGGGCTGGGATTCCTGGGATTTTTATATTGCCCTCTCAAACCATGAGAAGGAAAAAGGAGGCGGTGGGACGTCCCCGATACAGAAATAAGCACAGTGACACTCCTTCCATTCATAAATGCTTGTTTACAATATAAGAGGGGAGATGGGAGTCCCGTCAAAGATTAACTCCTGTTCACTGAGTAGGATTGTTTGTAATGGTTAACTAGGTTTAACCTCTGATATCTGAGTTTTGTGGATTATATAATACACAACTGCACTGTTATGATTGAGGTTGTTATCCTGCCTTCATTCTTGATTGGTGAGAATATTTTACCAAATGTATTTACATTCATTATTCTTCACTGCCCTCTGGTGGGTCAATGCAGACACTAAGATTTGCAGGGAATACCTGTTCAGAACAATTATAATCAGAGGACACAATATCTCAAACAACAGAAATTAACTTTTGTTTTATTTATTTATTTTTTTGCACTGTTTAAAAATATATAGATAACTATAAAATATATATTTAACAGTGCAGGGTGAGCAGTTGGAGGCCTAGCTGAAAGTTTCTACTTTCTTTGAATTGTATGGTGAACAGCATAATGAGATGAGATTTATTTATTCGTTAATTTTTTTATTATTATTATTTTAGTGTTGTTTAGATCTTCTTCATGTTTAAATTTATAGTCACGTTTATAGTTTACATTTTATCTTTGTTCTGATTTTTGTTGTGAACGAGATGTGTGATGTTTCTTGCCTGAGAGAACTTCTTTATTCCACTATTTATACAAAAATGAATTTACATGAGTCATAGTAAAGCTAATTAAAGAAAAGTGCGACAAACCATGAATTGTGCTTAATAGATTATACAATTTGATTAATTATTTTTGCAACAAATAGCACATGAGTGGCTGCTTGTAGTTGCAGAAAAATGAGTTTAATTGTGGGGTTATTCAGAACCATTGTATTGTTGATGACAAAAACATTTTACTCATTTCAGCTCTGCTGAGCTGACTGAATAAAAATAATAAGAACACCTTTATTGTCATTGAACAGGGTGTACAATGGAATTATAGTTTTGTTAACATAGTGATTTATTTTCATAACTATTAAACAGAATATGGAGATACACGTGTTGTCTGGTGTGAGTGGCAGGACAGTGTGTTCTGTATGAGGCCTGAAAAGGAAAGTAAACACGACCCAGATGGGACTCGAACCCACAATCCCCAGCTCCGGAGGCTGATGCCTTATCCATTAGGCCACTGGGTCATCACGTCGCCATTCCAGAGAAACATCCTTCTTTAAAATGACAGAAAACACTGGATGTGTTATGGAATGTTGTTGTTTGCGTGTTTTAATGCGCGTTAACACAACAGCCGCTGTTTTCCCTCACTGATTCACCGCGAGCGCTCATCTCGCGATACTCACTGCGGTTGCCTTTGACAACGGTTAGAAACGTTTTTTTAACCCTGGGTAAGGGGGAGGGGCTTGAGACCAAGGAACCAATTGCGAGTCAGAACAAACAGGGCGGTTTATATATGTGACGTCAGTTTTCTTGTAAAAAACCCCCACGACAGATCGATACGGTGAGGACGGCGCTCCCGCTCTTCGTCTTAATGTCCATTAGAAACCAGTGTTTTACTGTTTAACTCTGTAAGTCGTTGTTGTTGCTTGTGATTTCAACGTGTTTTGGTATTTCCATGGATTACAGCGGGGTGTTGGGGCGTTGTGTTACCGGGCAGACTGTGTGTGCGCTGGGCCACATGGTGTTAGATAACCGGCTTCACCTGCTAATTCGCCGCCTGTTAGCTTTTCTAAGCTAATAAAAGTAGCCGCCTGTACCTCGGTTCAGTTTTTATCGTGAAGTAAAGAGCTTCCGTCTTTCCACAGGGAGTGTGTACAGCGTGTGCCTTGCTCATCGGTCAGGAATGTCAGCTGTCGGAGACAGCGGAGCTCGACTCACCCAGTTCAAAAACAAAGGGAAAGATGCCACTGTAAGTCATCGCAAACTGCCGCACGCGTTCATCAAACAATCGT
This sequence comes from Paralichthys olivaceus, assembly GCF_024713975.1. Lineage (NCBI taxonomy): Eukaryota > Metazoa > Chordata > Actinopteri > Pleuronectiformes > Paralichthyidae > Paralichthys > Paralichthys olivaceus. The sequence continues at coordinate 16,172,092 of NC_091100.1, read as the reverse complement.
CCGCCATGTTGTTTTTTTTTTCTCTTTCCATACATACACTTTGTTGTTGTCGACATTTTTCAGGAGCTCAGGCGCAGGCGAGCGGAAGTGAACGTGGAGCTCCGTAAAGCAAAGAAAGATGATCAGATCTTCAAGAGGAGGAACGTCCTCTGTCTTGAGGATGATCCCACATCCCCTCTGCAGGAGAACGATCCTAATGCACAGGTACATACAGCCCATGATAGACCCCCTGATCTGATCCACGGACCCGGTGGTTTGGCGGGACACTTTCCATGTGTTTTCCATGTCTCAGTTTGATTTGATTATTGGTTATCGATGAGCTCACCAGCTGTCTGGACCTCAGAGGCTAATAATAGAGAGGCCAGTCTGTTTTGTTTGCACACAGTGGCCAAAAGTCAATGAGGAACTTGAGGAGAATTTTAAGTGTCTTTCTGATGGAAAACAATGTGAAGCTCATTACTTATTACTTCCCTGTTGATTAACTCTCACCGACTGTGATTCATTGTGAACTTGTCATTGTGCTAGGTCAATATCACAGTAAACGTCAAATTATTGTACATTTTAAGTTTGACCACCTGTTTTTTACTCCTCAGTGATGATTGTGGCTTGAACCTCTTAAAGATTATGAGCAGAGAATGACAAACACTTGAGAAATCACTAATCTTCAGTATTACAATTAAGTGCTTTACCTCCTCATGTGGTTACAGGTTACTATTGATAAAGATTATATTGTGCTGCTATTTTATCAACTAAATTAACTAACATGTCGTTTGCACATTAGTATCCTCAGTAAATTAACCTTGTGTCATAAAATATATATTTTTTGCCTATCAATATTCCCAAAACTACATTCTCGTGCAATCATCCTTTACCAGCACCCTTTACTGAAATACTTATTTATACAAACAATATTATTCTATAGTGAAAGGTGTATTCAGCTATTACCCCATAGTCTGTGTAGATTTTTTTCTGGATCTTGTATGCCCCACCTTACCATGTTGCGTGTTATGTTTAACTACAGTTTGATCCAGGTTTACTATGGCCATAAAAGTAATCCTCCTTTGTTTCCACAGCCACAGCAGCACTGGTCTGTGGAGGAGCTTGTACAAGGTGTCAACGACCAGAGCCTAGAGAATCAGTTGCAGGCCACACAGGCAGCCAGGTGAGATCTATTTGAATCATACTGTGCACCATTATATATTATTACTGTGGCATTATTGTTTGCTTCCCAATATTAATAAAATGTATATAACATTACCTCATTGGTGAACATGATTTATGCCCGTGTTGGGTCAGGTAGATTTTCATCATCAGAAGTTATATATTGTACGTTTAAGTAGGAAATCAATGTGTCTGTTCCCAGACCTCCTAGACATCGTATGCCTTGAAATGCCCTCCAGCCAGTGATTACTAAAAAACATTTAACAATCTACATCTTCACTTTGTCTTTCCTTGAACTGTATAGAAAAGTTCTCTCCAGAGAAAAGCACCCACCTATTGACAGCATAATTGCTGCTGGCCTCATCCCAAGGTTTGTTGGTTTTCTGGCATTGACTGAATGCCCTCCCATCCAGTTTGAGGCCGCTTGGGCTCTGACCAACATTGCCTCAGGTACATCAGCCCAGACCACCGCTGTAGTGGAAGGAGGAGCCATCCCTGCCTTCATCAGCCTGGTGACATCACCCCACCCACACATAAGTGAACAGGCCATTTGGGCCCTGGGTAATATTGCAGGTATGTAGTCTCATTGTGGTAGACTAATTTATTTAATCCATCTGTTGCCCCATTTTTACATAGTGCACTGTTCATTTTATGAGATTTATGGAGCCCATGGAATTTTTGTATTTCGAGCATGAACTTGTTTGATCATTTTGATAGCAGAAGGTTCTTCAAACAAAGGGATAACCACCTACTTAATCCTAATTCTTTTCATGACAAGCATTTTCTGGCATGGTATGTTCTTCTTTGTTGTAATCAGACTGTTTACTAAGGATGACAGAAAATGTTTTCCCTACTTAGGTGATGGATCAAACTACAGAGACCTGGTGATCAAACATGGTGGACTCCAGCCACTCCTGGCCCTGCTGGCGGCCCCTGACCTGTCTGTGTTTCCTGTGAGTTTTCATGTCTCAACATGGTGGCACTGCTGGGTTTGAGGTGCATTTGTATATTACTACAGGCACTACAGGCTTGTTAAGAGCTTGTATGTTCTATCCAAACACAGCTGAGGCATATCGCATGTTACAAACCTGGCATCATAATCAGATATGTTTCAGGTAGATTAGGAAGACGTTACTGTGTAACAATGGCTCTAAAATCGATGTTTGATTTTGTTGGAAATTCACCATTATATTGTTTAATTATCACACTACAGAACTTTACTGCCCTTAAGTGCAGCTCTATAGATTCACCTGTATTTAGAACAGTGTACTTCTGATCTGATCACCTATAAACTGAATAATTTTTAAAAAATGGGGAACGAGAGGAAGTAAACACGTCTAGCACTGGCAATTAAGCATCGATACAGTATAGACATTGTAATTACCTTTGACTTTGATGCCAAATAGATTATTTATTGCAATAAGCCACCTATGTTTTCTTTTCTCTAAAAATCTTAAGTACTTTTTTTTATTGGATTGATTACCTGCCTGTTGTTGGTCCTATAATTCCAGACAGGAACAGAGTAAATTTAACTTCACATTCACTGCATTCTAGCCCCAACAGGGCTCATCACCCTGGCATGTAGTGTTAAGTTCTTCATTTCTGTTGAAAAGTTCATTTGAAGCATTTTACAAACTGCTGAGAAAGTTGTTTTGATTATGCACCATTTAGAAATATCATTCAGTGATTTGCACTCAGTAGCTCCTACTGTGAAACATTGTTTCTGCATGTATTTAAATCATAGTCATTAGTTAAGATTTCTGACTTGAAATCACAGATTGGTTTCATGGATTGAGAAAAATCTCTGACTTTATTCTATGTAATAAATTTCCCTCTTCATAGAGATTGTTGTAACTTTTACTCTTAACAATTATCATGTTATGGCATGTTGATATTGCAAAATAATAAATGACCTTTAACCCATCCTACCAGCGTGGCTACCTGCGCAATATCACCTGGACGCTGTCCAACCTGTGTCGGAACAAGGACCCAGCCCCTCCTCTTGTGGCAGTACAACAGCTGCTTCCGGCCCTGGTGCGCCTCCTCAACCATAACGACGATGAGGTCCTTGCCGACACCTGCTGGGCAGTGTCCTATCTGACTGATGGCTCCAATGAGAGAATAGAGGTGGTTGTGCAGGCTGGACTCGTGCCCCGACTGGTGCAGCTTCTCACCTGGGAAGAGCTTTCCATCGTGGTATGTGGTGTTGAGATTTGTTCAACTGAAAGGTTGCTTTCATTTCTGACATTTGAAGTTCCTGCTCTTTTGATTCTGTTTCTGTCACTATAAAATTTTGAGTTAAAGTCTTAATGCACCTTAATGTACTAGCTTGTTTACTCAAGTCCAAAAGTTGTCATTGTACTGTACCTTCACAAAATATCATCATCAGTCTAGCCTCCTCTTTTGTATCCATCTACTGTGTCCCTCATTTAAAACCTGCCTAGTTCACCCGTATCATGAAGCTAAAGAAGTCATGTGTGCAATGAGATATAAACCTGAAAATCAAGCACATGATTTGTCATTGCCAGCATTGTGCCCTCGGAGAGGCAGGTCAAGTTAGAGTCAAGTCAAATCGCTCTCAATCTTTGTCATCACCATCGTCTCTCATGCATATATTAGTAAATTGTGAGTACTTAAAATTACTGACTCTCGTGTCTTTACTCCCCAGACTCCAGCATTGCGGTCACTTGGCAACATTGTGACTGGGACGGATGAGCAGACCCAGTGTGTTCTGAACACAGGTGCCCTGGCAATGTTCCCCAGCCTGCTGCGTCACCAAAAGACCAACATCCAGAAAGAAGCGGCCTGGACATTGTCCAACATCACAGCTGGCAAGGACACCCAGATCCAGGAGGTTGTCAATGCAGAGCTGATGCCCATCCTGGTGGAGATCCTCCAACAGGTCAGAAGGCAAAAGCAGAAACCATTGCTGGCTTGCAGCATGATTCAAATGAGAATCTAGCACTGCCACTTATATTTCTCCAACTTTTCTCTGCCATGCTGCAGACACAGCATAGTTTTATGAAGACATTTTATTAGAGGTATAAATGTATCATGGTGTCATAGTGTGTTTTTTCACAAAGTCTCATGTTGTAAATCTTTAGTGATTCTTTAGTGACTGCTCTGGCCTAAAGCATCAGATTTATTTTCTGTTCAGGGAGACTTCAAGAGCCAGAAGGAGGCAGTGTGGGCTGTCAGCAATTACACCAGCGGAGGAACGTTGGAACAAGTGGCCTATCTCGTCCAATGCAATGTGCTGGGGCCACTGCTCGACCTACTGACAGTCAAAGACAGCAAGATTGTCTTGGTCATCCTGGACGCAATCTACAATATTTTACAGGTATATATACAATTACAAAGTCCGGTTCTCAACCATACTGCTCTCTGTGTGTTGGAGATGTTCACAGCAAATTTGTCTTAAAATGCTGCAGTTAAGAGTCTGAGAATATTTTACCCCCAATTTGTCTAATCTCTGAAGCGTGCTATAGTTTAACAATTCATCTCAGTGTATTTAGATATTTGATTAAGTAATAGGAAGTGAAAGTAAAAGACAGTAAAAGTAATGTATCAGTAATGATTGATAAAATGATAAATGACTGATAAAAAAGGAATTGTGGTGTTTTCAGATTGATTTTAACAGCACAAAGAGAATCACACAAAAAGCAAGAATTTAGAATTCACTCATCATCTACTCACCACTAAGCCGATGGAGGAGTGGGTGAAGTGTTTGACTCCACAAAACACTTCTGTGGTCTCAGGGGGAAACGGTGTTGCAGCAGAATCCCATACAATTGAAGTTAATGGTGTCCTCTTCTTGAGAGGTAATAAAACAACAGAAAATCATAACATGCCTCCATACTGCTCTTGTGGTGTCATCCAAGTGTCTGTGAGCCGCTAAATTCATATTCGATTTGAAATTAGGTCATTTACACTCTGTTTTAAGCCTTAAAGTGGCTAAGCTAGTGGATGTAGCTACATGATGTTGCATCCGAGGGTCAGGGAATGCACCTTTTAGGAAGATATCAGCGGACATTTGGGATTAAAACTGTTTATATTACCTCATTTTCAGTTGAATATGAATGCCGGGGCATAAGGTCACTTGGATGACACCACACAAGCAGTATGGAGGCATGTTATGTTTTTTCTGTTTTATTACGATTCACCTTCAAATTCAGTTGTATTGGATTCTGCTGCAACACTGTTTACCCCTGAGACTCAAGAAGTGTTTTGTGGACTCAAAAACCTCACCCACCCCTCCGTCAGCATAGAAGTGAGTAGATAATAAGGGAATTTTCATTTTTTGGTGGACTATTACTTTAAAGATGAAGTGATGCAGATTGATGCTTGACAGTCAGATTAAAATGTCACAGGTTTTCTTGTGGCGTGGAAACGGACTTATATATTTTTTCTATTCCACACAGATGGCACACAAAGCAGGTGAGGTTGAGAAACTGTCCCTAATGGTCGAGGAGTTGGGTGGTTTGGACAAGATTGAAGCGCTGCAGTCCCATGACAACGAAGCTGTGTACAAGTCCTCTCTCAACATTATCGACCGATTTTTCTCTGAAGAGGTAAGTGTTACTGATTGGTGCTGCTGCAAACTGGCTGCACAGTAGTAGAAAATTAGACCTCTGTTGATCCGTAGAGATTTAATTATGAAGGCAACTTGAATTTTAAATTGTTAAAAGTTTAACTTTAGACATAAGTATTTTCTGAAGACACACTCATCAACCCACTCATGAGCAGTTGCTTTGATTAGAAGGTGTTAACCTTTTCAACTAGAAGTGTTTGGAACAGTGGATGGCCTAATGAGCCATGTTGAACCTATAAATGTAATTTTTCTTTTTGTATTATTTTGGTAGTTAATGTGATATTAGAATCACCATTAGTGTATTTCATCAAAGAACAATCATATATCATTTATTTTACAGGTCAAAAACGAATTTAAGCTGCAGTACTATCTCTATAATGACCACAGGGACTGCATATTATCTTCTGAATTTTGCGAGCACTGTGTCAAGTGTGTTTGTATAGTTTGATACAATATGATATGAACAACTTCCGTCATCAGTCTGAGGAAACAAAAACATTGAAAGACTGGCAGAAGAACAACTACATCAATCGTGACTCATTCACAGATGAAATGACAGTCTTGGCAGTGGCAGCTGCTTGGCAGAGGTTAACTGTCTGTTTACTCCTCCTCTGTTTAACTGTTGCCAAAGAATGAATGTGAGTTATTTTGTAGCATACAGTAAAATGAGCTAGTAGTTGGCTATTGTCACAAGAAATGCTTGTTGCAGTCACTAACCCAAACGTATTTACTTTACTTTCATGATCTTCCTTATAAATAGAATCCCTGTCTTAGCTGGCAGAAATTGTCTGCAGGATCTGTCTTAATCCATGCCCATGATGCCATCCCCAAAACATGCTAAGACTTGATTAATCCTCTCATGCTCCTCTCCTTCCGTCCCTCCTCTTTCAGAATGAAGATGATTCTGTGGTTCCCGAGGTGACAGCAGATGGCTATGCCTTCCAGGTCCCCGACGACCAAAGCCCATTTAAATTTTAACGTGTCCACTCTGCTTTTTGTAACATAAAAAGAAAATTTGTACCTTGTTTTTATTTTTGTATTTTTTTTGGGACATTTGAGCCTTGTACAAGGACAAACTATCCTTCTTTGGATCAATGTTTGTAAATAAATGTTATAAATGAATACGGTGGGGCTTTTTGTGTTTCAGATGTAAGCAGGATATGAACAGGGAAACATGCTTGATTTAGTTGGTGAAAAGATGTGTGAGGAAAAAACTGTTATAGGTAGAAATGGGAGGTGATTAGGTGTCCTGTTACCACAAGGTGACACTGTGCTTATTCTCATTGCTTGTGAGTGTTGATCCTGCTGTGTTTGCAGTACAGGGAAACGATTTTATGAGTGAAATCTACATTTAACGCAGCCACTCAATATCACAATAGGCGACTCAGGAAGGAAGAGAACTAGACCCAGAGACTTGATGTCTAAAGTCACTTTGCTCAGATCTGAATCTACATTATTTACCCTCAGGAAAAATACATTTTCTAGTGTATAAAAATTTTGGATGAGTCTAAAATAGTTGTTCTCCTCTACATTTCCTTGATTTAGTTCACACTGATTTAGATTTGTCAAGTACTGATAATTAATATTGATATAAGTTCATGGAAAAGTGGAACCAGCCAGCCTACTATATTGTAACAGTATTCGAATGAATTGAGAAAGAAGCTACATAAAACCATCCAAATTAAGATCGGAAACTTCACATTAACAATAAAATCGGTTTGTGCCAATGTAAACAGGATAATTGTAAATAAAGTGCTCATTATTGTGCATTAATGGTATTTTTATAACTCATTGGTTGATTGGTGTTGGTTTCAATGAGCTGATGTGCGACCTGCTCTACCGCAGTTGAATCCAGCTCTTATTTTGAAAGAATCCCCGGATGCTCTGCCGGTCCTCGCCTCCCTCAGCCTGACTGTCTGTCTGCAGGAGCAGGCTTCTCCACCGACAACTTCAGTCTGAGCTGCCCGGGCTGAGTGGACGTGTGTACGGATGGTGGACGAGCCGCTCACCTGAACCAGCTCCGGTACTCGTGCTCTGCGGCATGAACCACACCTGGGAAACGTAGCTACGTGTATTTCTTTCTTGTTGTGGCTCAAGATGAGAGTTGTTGCATCGACATGACTGTGACACCATTACGTTGCATCAGTCAGCGTGATTTGCTATGGTGATACTACAAGCTAACGCCGAGCTAGCAGAGGGATTGTTTTGGGAGATACCTTCTTTTGAAACAAGCTCACACGGCGACACATGAATTAGTGACTTTTCAGTGATTTTCTTTCTTCACGCTGGAACACAGAGGGGGATGTCTAACCAAGGGGTGAGGAGAAATGGCCCAGTGAAGCTGCGGTTGACAGGTAAGCGAATTTAAACCCCCTCCTGCGCTGCTCGCTACACGTTAGCATGTTAGCCTGCTAGCTAACTCCACATCTGCTGATGGTGAACCAGGACACATTCGAGGCTATTATGCACATTTTTAATTTATAATAAACCTTGCGTTTATTATTATTATTGTTCATCGCACTTAAACGTCTTAATCCTAAATGAAGGTAACTCACACAAACCAATTTAGCTGCTCTGAAAGGCAATAAATGAGCCTAGCCCGTTAGCAAAAATTAACCAGCGCAAGACTGTAACTGTTTATATTGTAGGTTAATAAGTTAGCTGACTCACGTTAACCTCAGAAGTTAGCTAAGATTCAAATATCTAAACTCGGTATCAGTAGGTCTGTGGTAATGTTAATCGACTCACACGGTATCTCAGCGTGGTCTTTTTGTGGTTATTTTCAAAACCTGAAACACCTCCATGGCTGATCAAAGCTGATCATAGAGCCTCTGTGCAGTCACGTTCCATGGATCATCTGCACTGTGTGGATTCATACTTTAGCTTAAGTCTCAGAATTATATATTACAATAGTTGTCTTTACATGATATACTTTTATCAATGACCTTGGTTTGTATAGATCCTATATTTCATTGTGGTCTATAATGGGTTATAACAGTGGGAAAACACTGAAAATACATCACTATATTGGATGCTGTCACTTAATGTAATACTCCAATTAATTTATAGGATTTGCATTGTGTCACTTGGCAAACATTTGCTGGTTTGCTCTGACAAGCTGCGGTCTTTTTAAGAGGGGGGTGGCATTTTAGGCTGAACCTGCATTGATGGATGTGTGCTGTGCTGGAACCAGATTTTAAGTCCTCACCATGTTCTGGTGGAAACTACCATATGTGATAAATCTGACTGCGAACATAAAATTGTCTTATTCTGATTCCATGTTTTTTAACCTGTATGGTTTTTGTTTCTAAGACTTACAACAGTGCTGCATAACTCAAAATTCCCACAACACCAACTGATGGTGTTCGAGCACGGTCTGATTTTTATATAGGGTCGGTTAAATCATGGGAAGGAATAGTTTTTCATTCTATGCTAAACGTGTTTGCTTACCTATAAGGGGAGATTAATACTGTCAAGAGTAATGAAAACTCAAAGACGTACACAGCCGTCCTCCTGCTCGTCTGCCCTGGGTTTCCTTTTTTTTCACCTCTGCATATGGAGAATGGTTTTAAGTGGGCTGCAGTGGTCTTCAGACGGAATCCCAGGAATGTGAAACCTCAGAGAGGAAATGGGAGTCTTTCTCCATCATAGACACATCCTCTGTCTGTCCTTCACCAGAGAGAATGGGTTGGGACAATTGTGTGTGTGTGAAGAGAGAGACATTGGGGTTCATCTGGTAGATTGTGACCACTGCGATGATCAGTGATGCTGAGTAATCATATAGACTGGTGCATTCATTAATGCGTCTGATTCCGCATGCATTTAGACCTCACATTGCATACCAGCCATAGTCCAGTTTTACTCTGTGGTCTCATAGTTGGTCTTTTTTGTTCTCTAAGACAAAAGAGGAAAATGGAAAGCTTGGCTATAGAGGAGTTTGGGGATTTGGAGCTATTGTTATGTTTCATAATTGACCATGTAAATGATAAACAACAGACTTATGTCCATTTCCCCAAAACAGCTACAGCTTTATTCAAATTTCTGTATGAAGAAATGGAAAGAGTTGTTAAGAGTCCAAAAGCCCAGAGCAAATGTAAAAGGCTACCTGTTATGTTGGTTGGTGACTTGCACAAGTAGTTGGAATGCATCTGTTGGTGCAGTCTGTCGTCTCATCGCTATTTCCAAGGCTTCAGCCTGAGGTGTAGGCCGAAGTGTCGGCGAGCCACTCAAATCACATCATTAAAGGGTTCATGTAGCGAGTGAGTGCGTATTAAATGCAGCCCTGATCTGGAGCTATTCATGTAGTGTGAACTAGACACAACACAACAGCATTGGTGTCGTCATACCCGTTCTCCCTTTTACTAAGACACCTACTTGGCTGTAGCTATAACCACAGAGGGGCTATAGTTTTCAACCATCACTGGGATCCCCCTGTCATGGACATGGATTAGAATAGGCGTAGGATAGGCTTACACACACTGCAGGATTTCGACTGTATAAATCTCCAGGTATGTTGTCACTCATTGCATTCAATTGCCACCCTCTAAACACTTTTTCACAGATCCTCCTTAAGGTTGTATTTTTTTCATCTGGGACATCTCTTTGATGCTTAAATTAATAAAAAAAACATTGAGTTTGCAGGGAGACGCTGTGTTGTCGTGTCCCCATAGAATTTGCTGCCATGTTTGTAAGAGACCAATGTTGGATTTTGAGGGGTGTTCTTCATAACAGTATGTGTTTTCTCTCTGTCTGGAAGAATTGGTGAGATTTCTGAAATTGAACAAAAACATGGTGTTTTGCCTCACCTTCCTTCACCGGATTGAATCTGGAGTTCCTCATAGGTGAATGTCATGAGATGTACGAGGTGATGAATCCATTTCTCACCCCCCCACTGATACGGCCTCCTGGCTGCACTGTGCTGTTGCTGCCTTTGCTGCTAGGGAGGGAGACTTTGTGATCCGTTTCGTCCATTAGCCTCCAGTTGGCACACAGCAAGCAGGGAACACTGGAAGAATCATCTCAGGATTTTTCCTGCTGTGTGTGAGAATGTGACACTAAATCAAGCACAGGGAACCCACATGCACCCTTTTCTTCTGCAGTGTTTGTTTGTGGGGGGTGTAGAGACTTCTTTTTGAGGGTTAAGATCTAGGGTTGGGGTTAGAATTTGGTTTTGGTTTGGGAATGCATTTTGTTAATCAGTATTCTCCATGGGATAGTGAAATAGATCTGTGTGTTCCTCATTGCAACATTTTGGAAATCAAGTGCTGGAGCTTGTGTGTTGAAGAGGGAAAAAGCCAGGAAGCTGGTGATTAAGATAAAGATCCAGCCTCCGTCTCTGGTCCAGAATTAGGGCTGGAGCAGAGAACATTTTAGGGAAGTTATCAGGGGCCACTGTCAGCTTGCTTGTATGTGCAAGCACAATGTCTGTATTCTCAAGACATAAGTCAGACGCACACTTTCACCTGCACACCCACACTGTCGCCCTCATACGCACACCAACTTCCACAGGATGTACTGTCAGCACGCAATGCTGAGCTAAATTAGGCCTGTCGACTAAAATATTAAGAATGAATGTTACATCGAGTGCACCATGGTGACAGTGAGAAAGCAACAAGAGCTGTCAACCTTCATTTATGATGTCCACATGAGGCTAAGATAATTATACATGATGGAAGTTTTGATCACAGCAGAGTGTTGGGAGGACTAAAAGATGTGTGGAGAGATCTATGTAAACGTTAAATATCAAGTGTCATTTTGGAATTTTTAAATCTAGTAAAGCAACTTAAAATGAAATAAAAGAAAATGCAATCACAATAGCACAGAAAAGTTCCAACTGTCCCCTTATGAAACCACATTTTTATTTGAATGTGCACACTTATAGATAGCACTCCCCCAATTATTTATATAAATAGTTTCTTGCAAAATCAGTGAAAACATCAAAGTATATCATATCTTGCAATGTTAAAGAAATTTAAAAAGGACAAAAAAATGCATCCGTCCCAGCATTTATTGGGCTCTGTTTTGACTCATGTCCCATCTTTCCATCATTCACACACACATTTCATGAAAATACATTATATAGTTTCTGCGTAATCCTATTTACAATCAACCAACCATCCATCAAACAACATAACCTCTTTGATTATTTGATTTGATTATTTGCAAATATTTTTCTCAGTTTGCCTGTATCTGTGATTGTGAAAATATTTCTCAGTCTTACTATCTTCTCTGACTCACTTCATCATCCTTAGATTGACAGTATTACTTTTGCTCTCCAGTTTTGACGGCCTCTCTGTATGATTTGAATATAGGCTGATTACATAGTACTCCTGGTAGTGTGGGGACTTAGACTGAGGATGTTCTGGTGCTGTTTCATTTCCAAGTGTCTTCTTCCCCCCCATTTAAACAACACAAAGGTTTGACAGTTCAAATGTGGACCAGAGTCAGTGATTGTGATTCATCAGCAGACAATAGACATGAGTCATACAGCAACGTGTTTATTGTGTTGCTCTCAGTTTTATATACTCTGGCAGAAAGTACAGTTTGACCCAGTTATGAGACAATTCATATGCACTGATAAAAAAACTCTGACTGCTGCAGAAATCACCTCAAAGATATTTGGCTGTTAGTAAGATTTTAACCATGTCTATCTACATTTGTGCCACCCCACACACATTGAAAGCCATCGGGTAAAACATCTATTTTAATCAAATTCATTGAGCATTTCAGTTTTCAATGCCCATGTTATTAGGTTAGAGCAGCCACACTGCCTGTGCCTCGCTGCTGCAGTGTGTCATCTGGAGTCTCGGCATCTCGCTTATTTTTCACATGACATCCACAGTTCCCTTCAAAAATAGACATGACATCATACCTGTAACATTACAAAAAACTCAATGTTCAGCTTTTTTGTACTCTCCCTCTCTCTTGCTTTAACTGAGGTTAAACAAAAACTGCTTCCTGGTTGCGTCTTTTCACTCTGCAGACCACCTATCAATGATGGATGATGGAATATTATTATTTATAGCCATTATCAAAGGGAAACTGTATGGAGATACATAGAGCTGGTAGAAGCAGCACTCCAGCAGCAAGACTGCAGCAGCTCTGCGAGGTAGCCGTCATGCACGTGCAACACATGCATACAGAAGAATGTCGAAGGTTGCTCAACAACCTTAGCTACCCAAACACATAGATAAGTAAGTCTTTAGCTGTTCTGTATCACCTCATATCTCTACTTCAGCACATTGAAAAAGCAGTGATTTGTATATGGGTGATTTGATTTTGCAGTCCTCTAACTCTGTAAAGGCATAGAGTCAGTGCTTGTGTTCTTTTATCTACCATTCATCATAGGATGATGTGTAGAAGCCTACGTGCTCATTTCCATACTCTTCCTTTTCGACCTGAGCCTGTCTGTCACTTTGATTTCTGAACATGCAGTGAAGGACCGTGTGCTATTCTTCGTCTGAGATTTGAAGGGAGCCAGTGTGCGAGAATAGATATGTTTTTAGCTTGGAGAGTGTGTGTATACCATTCATTCTTGCTTGGTGGCCAAGCTGTGTGTTTATGTACCTCAGCTCAAACATTTTACACTTGATCTGTTAAGACAAGAGAGCAGCCCATATAGGGCAGTCCCCGGCTGCTGCTGTCAACCCCTCTGTCGTCAGCTCTTCTTCTGCTGGCTCATCTCATGTCTTTCTCATATGTAGTCAGCTCCATAAGTGTTCTGATTATGGCAATTGTACATTGTGAAAACATGCATTGTCACATAATTTTGAACCATTATCATTACAGCATTTATGGCCAGTTTTAGAGGAGTTAGGAGGTGCAATGAGAAGCAATAAGTCTTCATCACTTGAAGGCTCATCTTCCATCTTCATGGATCTGAATTTGTGTTCTCTCATCCTCTCATAGTCACCTGATAACTAAGTTTGGGCAGCTTAGATAGTTCAGTGTGTCACAAGTCTTCTTACTCAGCTACTAAAGCAAGTCAATTCCTCCCTCACTCTCATTCCTCTCACATAATTATACATTATACAGTTTTCCGACTTTTTCATCATCTGTGACGGACATAATTCTTTGCTAAGGCACTGCGCTTAAGTCCTATAGCGGTAGGGAAAACCCTGCGGTTTCTTAGTTTCTCTCTCTTGAGATGCTTTGCCAGGTCTTTGCAGCAGCTGCCTCCAGTTGCTGCTTCTTTGTGGGCCTTTCTGCCTTCAGTGTTGTCTTCATTAAGTGAAAAGCATCATCAATTTGCTTGATTGAGGTAAAGTGACTGATACAACTTAATATTCAATTTATTTGCCGTGAGAAGCTCTTTTCTTTCCCAGCATGTTTTGGGTCCATTGCCCATCTGTACTGTGAAGCCCCGTCTGACCAGTTTTGCAGGATTTGACTGAATGTGAGCAAACAGTGTAGCTCTTTCAGGTTCATCACTGATAATCAGCAGTCACATCATCAATTAACACCAGTGACCCAGTTCCATTGGCAGCCATACAAGCCCATACCATAACACTGTCTCCACTGTGTTTGACAGACAGTGTGCTGTGCTTTGGCTCTTGAGGCATTTCTTTCACTCTTGATACTTTCCTGTTCCCATCTTGGCTGGTTCAAGTTAATCTTGGATTCATCCATCCAATTAATCTTGTTCAGAACTATGCAGCCTATTTAACATGCTGTCTGGCAAACCAAGGTTTGCACATGGAGGTAAACCCTCTCTATTTGCATTAATAAAACCTCTCCTTTATTGTAGACTCTGACAATGTTCGTTCTTCACCAAGCAAAGGATTCTGTGACAATCTACTTCTGTTATCTTCGACAGTCTTTTAGGTTTGTGGTGTTGGTTTGGCCATTCTTAAGGTTTCTGCTACCTGTCTGATAGGATTGTTTGTTTATTTCAGCCTCCTTCCCTTTGTCATGGACCACATATAAAGAGTTCCTATGAACCGCTAACAAATGGAATTTTAACAATTAGAATCAATCAATCTCCTTGTGTCCCCGAGGTTCACTTAATTAAATGTTAAGATTGAAACTTTTTGAGTTGTATTCTGGCTTTTAAATTTGTATTCAAATTTGAATTCAATGGTTTTATTCACCGCTGATCTACACATTAAAATTAGGTTGCTTTTGACAACAACAGCATTACCGGGAACACCAGAATTCATTAAGAAAAGACGTGTATTAGCTCAGTGTCTGTAGAGCTCTTACTGAGTGAGATCTGTAACGTTAGATTTCACTGTGTGCAACCTCACTCTTCTACTGCACTTGAAGTTGTGTGCAATGTTTAATTACCCAGATTGTGAAGGTTTACAATGTAAAAGATCTATAAGTAGTTTTGAACGCCTTGTAACACTGGCAACAAAGACTGCCACGTCAACCTTACTTCACATTCAGCTCTGGCTTCTTATAAATAAATAAAAAGCTTGTCTTGCTGGCAGGTGAGTCAAAAAGTTAATTTTGGACCCTGCTCACAGACGTCACTCAGCCAACCAGTCAGTCAGTCAAGGGCATTCACATTTGTAGGGCTGAAAATGTCTCTTTAAGGAAATCATTAATAATGGTGTTTAGTACATTTAATATTTAAATGCAAATGAGTAAATATAATTTAAATTGATATGTGTTGTTGTCTTTAAATATATATTTTTATTACTATAAAGCAGCTGTCGTAATCTGATTACAAAATATTTGTGATCTTGAAAACAAGAGACAAAAAGCATGGCTCCCTAAACCATTTCCAACCTTGGGCAGTAAACCTAACAATAGTGAGGTAAGCACACAAAAGACGTCTCTGCAGTGGAGGTATACAACATTTCAGATTCTAATAGGCTGCATTTAAATGCTAAAACACTGAATGCGGTTGGTCTATTCTTGCATCAGGTCCCCTGGGTATCTGAGGCAGACGTTGGTGCTAGACTCTTTTAATTAAGTGTGAAATGGTCTTAGTTTATTGGATGTATAACAGCCCTTGTGGAAAAATGCAAACACAGTGGCAAGAATAATTGGGCTGGTTAATGATCTGTGTTTCATTTACAGTGAACAACTTGATTGAGTCATCGGGCTGTTAGTATGGTGCCAAATTATCATCTGGTGTAAATATTCAGTAGTATAAATTAGTCTCTGTGCACAGTCCTTGTCAGGAAAGAGATGATGCTCCTGTAATAACTGTGTCTGTGTCTTGCTTGGTCTCTACCGTCTGGCTTCACTGTGTTGTGGTTATTATGTAGCCCTACCTAAACTTCCTCCAGCTCTGTTTAGTCTGGATCACCAGCATAGACTCTAATTGACCACACGCATATCACAGGTTCCATACTCTCATTCACTGTTCACGTGGCCCTCATCATCATATGGAAACGTTTTATTCATTCTACGATCCAGCTGTGTTTATATTATCTGTTGTGTGTAAGTCTAAAAGGAAATACAGGAGACAACAGTTTACAGACGCAACAAACCAGACAAAAAAACGAGGCACACTTTAATTAATTTGTAGTCAAAACATTAAAACTTCTCACAATGCATTTCCTTATCCCAAATAACAGATATATACATTTCAACCTAAAACTACTGGACGGATTACCACAAAACTTGGTGGAAGAATTCTGTATGGGTGCAGGACCAACCCATTTAAATTTGGTGTGGATCAAGGTGCGGAATCAGGGAATCTTTTAGGGCAGTTTTCAACATTTTTGTTAATTTCTCAGAGAATTACCGGTGAATCTTGGTGATTAAGTTCAGGCATATTTATGGGGTTAGTTTCAATGACTGAACAATTTCATGCAGATCCAAATAAAAATCTGGATCAAGTGGATTCCGTTGATTATGAACTGTGAAACTTTTCAGTTGTTTTTACTGATATTTAATGCATGCGACAATATCTCCATGGAATGTGGACACTTAATGAATGGATGCTTATATATGTCTATATCTGTGGCACTATTAATGTGACGCTTTTGTAGCCAGCATCTGATTTATTGTTATAATACTTATGAGTAATAAGTATGTTAAGATCACGCTGTGGTTTTATGATTCAAGTTCAAAATTTAATTGCCACATCAACAAAGTTGATCGGAATTTGTCTTGGCTAGCTCACCCAAAAATAGACAGAAAGAAAAATTACAAACATTCAAAATACATCACATGAAACATGTAAATAATCTGAGCAGAAGTATTACTGACTGGTTTCCTACAATCTAAAGACATTAAGTCAGAGTGAGTATTTGTATTTGTCCAACCCATGGTTCACATGGCTGTCAGTAGCCCAGTTACAGCTGCCTGGTTACTTTGATGGTGGGAAACAAAAGGTTGTCTTTGCTTTTCATCTGTTGGTAACATGATCAGATAACGATGAGTTAACACCAGTGAAGTACATTCCAAAGTGTGGAAGGCTTTGAGACATTAAACAGAAGTGATTGTTTTTATTCCTCTGTATCAGAATAAATTATAAAATCTCTTGGCATTGTGCTCTCTAGAGTCAGAGCGATTTTGGCAATCCCTGAAAATATATTTATCACAACAGTCAAAGGTTTTATTATTGCAGTTTTTTATCCAAGAATATATCAAGAATATCTCTTTACCACGTTCATCTTTAAATCAAATGAAGCTTCTGTGAACACATTTTTCTCCTCTCCTCAAATTTCATGCTGTGGGGAAATCCCAGGTTTCTGGTTTGTGGAATTATATCCTGTCGTTTCATTGATACATTTGTTTTCTGGTGACTCGAGGATTTTCCTATTAGAGTTAGCACATTTTAACACAACCACAGAGGCAGGCATAGTAAGGACTTCTGGAGTGATGCCAGCTGCATGCAGCTGGTCAGCTCTCTAATAACTCACAATGAACTTGATATCTGATCGACCCTTGATGATTTGTTTGGAGACATATCTGTGAGCAATGACAAATTCAAGCTGGCTCAGGATGTTCAGACATGGTCTTTGTTTCTCAGAACACCACTGTATTTTAAGAAGAGTTTGGTCTATAAGGAGACTGTGAGTCAGTGATGAAATCTCACAGGGGCACTACCAGTCTCATAATTCAGCTTTATGACTCTGTACTCATGACCAGCATTTTACCATGTAACACACGGGGAGATTACAAGCTTTCTCCCCCACCAAAAGTTGATCCTGCATTAAACATTTAGCTACAGGATTTTTACAGCGTTTTTACATGTGCACTGAATACAAAGAATACATAGGCATGACTGTATTGGTGGCATGTTAATCATGTTACAATAGAACTTGTTTTTACCTTTTTTTATTAATAGCTTTGTGTCTGCAGACTGTGGTTGTTTCAGTTAATCCTTCAGTTTTTCTGTTTTTCAAATTACTTAAGAACTTGGTGGCATCTGTGTACTGCGGAGCAGGAAAATGGAAAGACTGAACACCTCAGTATTGCATAACAGCCTCAGACTGGAGAGGAGGTGGGCTTCAATATGCAGAATACATTAAACTTTCCAAGTGCTTCAGGAGGATTTTCCTGCAGAATATGGAGAAGTATCACGTTTTTCTTTTCATAGGGCTAGAGCATAATATTTCTGACAGCCTCTGCCTTATGAGGGTAGGCAAAAAAAAAAACCCTGAATCTTAAAAAGTTAATTTGGAACATGTGCAAAAGCAGGTAATAGGTCTACAGATGTGATTTTTTTCCCTGGCTGGGGTGCTCTCACACTTCAATGCGTCCTACCTATCTCCGTTCCTTTCACTGCCTGAACTCTCTGACTCCCCACTGCAGCCTCTCATCATGTGTCTCTGTATCCTGCGTTTTTCTCTTCAGTCTTTTTACTCTCTTTTCTTTTTTGTGAACAGGATGTCTCTCATCTCTCTGTCATTTCTCTCGACTACTTCCTCTCCCTCTCTCACCCCCGGATCTAGTCCAGACAGTTGACAGACAACTCTGCCGGTGTGGCTCCATTTTTGTGTTTTTTTTTCTTTATCTGTTTTCAACTTGTGATGTGCACACACACATACATCAGCACACACATACTTCCTGTACTGGTCCCTCACCACCATACAGGACTCTGAAAGTGTTTGATAAAGTTTGCTTGGTGACCCTAAGGAGTCTGTTATGGGATTAGCAAAAATAATATATTTACTTGACTTTCATTCGCTCAAAAGTATCTCATAAATGACTGTTAGTTGCAAATTCCACTGTCATCACTATTATCTACCCACAAACAGTCTTTAAGTTACACAATTTATTCCAAGTCTGGAAGGAGTACAAGGAGCACATGATGCCAAATCAATAATCATGTTTATGTAAATCTGAAATATTTGGCAAATCATAAAGAAGAGCATTGTATTGATGCGGCCAAGAAATGTTCTTGCAGCTCCATGCTTGGCCTCAATCTTCATATTTTAGTTAAAGACTGTGTCGCTTTTAAATCACAGAACAATGTTAAATCAGGCATATCAGTAAAAACTGTGACAAAAAAACATAACTGTTGTTCTCTTTGATTCCTAGAAAATGAAAAATGTGTACAGTGTGCAACATCAAAGAAAGAAGATCATCCTCAGATGTATCACTGTTGCTAGGCCAGAATCATAAATATTAACTAGTGTGGATAAAGAAAACACTTTTCATTTCTCACTGGTAAAAAAACCCAGTGGATGCAGGAAGACAGGTTAGACTTTATATGAATCACACTTTATATATATATATGTGTGTGTGTGTGTGTGTGTGTGTGTGTGTGTGTGTGTGTGTGCCACTCAGCAAGTCTACTGTACACACACTCACTTACACTGCCACTCCAATCACAACCCACCCTCTCTGTGTCTGTGTTTCCAGTTTAACTGTGGGAGAAAGTCAGTCAGACTATATGAGAAATGCAGTGGTTTGTGTTGTGGAGATGAAGATCAAGTAACTCAGACAGTGCCGGTGTGCCACACCATCCCACTCTGCTCTTTACATAATCGTAATAACAGGAGGATTTGCCACCGGTTTACCAAGGTTCAGATATAAAGGAAGAAGATTTGTAGCACTAATGCTGGACCCAAGTGTAAGCCTTGCATTAGTACGCATTAATACTTGGTGCCAGTGCGATTGTCCTTAGGTCAACAATCACAGTTTCATTCTAGCGGACACAACAAAGCTGTCTTTCATGCTAAAGTGGCATGCTAGCTGTCAAAACAATACTAATGATAAGTACAGAGGAATAAATAAGATAAAATCCACAACCAGGTGAACCCTCAGCAGGTTCTGCTGCCTCTGACTCCTCCTTCTCATTAATGTGATTTGATTGGCTAGCACCTGCGGTTGAATATTTGTTAAACCATTATTTGATTGGCTGGTGCCTCTTTTGAGCTCTCCTCAACTTCTGCCGTACACAAGTCAAGCAGTGCGATGGAGAGGTACCATAATGCAGTTGAGTAATCCATGAAGTCAGCCCATCTGAAATGAATGCTCAGCATTTATATTGATGGTGTATTCTCAACACGTGTGAGTCCTGCATCAAGGGTTTCACCTATCTTTCATCAAGAGTATGTATGTTTTGATGCAATAACTGAATCAGGAGAATTACTCAAGTCTTTGGGAGAAACCAAGAGCTCACACAGTAACAGTAAATTAACACTGCATGGTTGCATTCCGATGTCTTTTTTAGTATTTTCTTAAAAGCTATTTTTTCATAGCGTTTTGCAGTGTACATTGCAACCATGCTCAATGACACGTTTACTGTTTGAATCACTTGCTTAATATAGCTGTGAAAACAACAGCCTGGAGCACTGTGTGTTATTGAAACTTTTGCAGAGGTAACCACAAGGTTATGATTCTGTGCAACAACAGAATTTGAAGTGTTATACTAGAGCGAAGCGGGACTTATTGTGGAGGTCACTAATTAGGTATGAAAATGAGTGTAAGATTTATTACTTTTACATGTAACCAATGTTGCCTCATTATTGTGGTCTATGTGAACCAGATTTGGTCAGGTTCTCTCTTGTTTTAAGTGTTTTTATGCCACACATCACCACCATCCACCTACACACAACAAAAATCCCTGGACTCCACCGTGATAGTCCGCTGGGCTCAGTTGAATATTTATGTGTACACAGAGAAATGACGAAAACTTCTATAGCCTTAAATAACCTCTGTCCATCCTATTCACTCACAAAGAAAACGTGGCCAGCACTATCCCGTCTCCCTGTCTGTGTTGTTGCTTACTTTTCTCTGACACCCATCCTCACAATAGCCATCTGTCTTTCACCAATTTAGTCTCACATTTAACCACTGTTGGTTGACTTGCTCCTCTCACCCATGTCTTCTGTCAGCAGCATAGTGAATGTAATAGCAACATGAATAGAGTGGTATTTGGTGCAAGTGTCATTCACTGTAGTATTTTAACTATGGGTGAAAAGAATGCTTTGGTTTTTCCAGTTGTCACTGAAATGACTTAGATTTGTTTTTATTTAATTAAATAAATAAATCCTTAAATTAACTTTAATTTCCTTCTTATTCAGCAGCTGGTCATACTCATGGTTGCCTCCCTACAATGGAAATGAAACATTGTTTGGAAAGTTCATCCCAACTCTGTTACAGAAGTTCAACAGTGCGTTTAATTTCAAGGCTTCATTTACTTCCACTGCTGCAGAAAAACTGCAAGTTTGCCAATGTGCTGTCCTGTTTTCTTTTAAATGTGCATGATTTTTCAGTTTTCAGTGACCTAAAGTTTACATTTTTCCCTTATTAGGTCAAGAACTTGAAAACATGTTTGACCTTGTAGTTTAGTTATGATTTATAGACACGGTCCAAGGAATTACTATTTTGGCAGTTGCTGTTCCATATTGAGAGGCTGGTGCAACTGATGGTGATATATGGGCTACCATGTCCAAGACATATGTAGGACTTATTCACACTACATCTATTTGTTTGAGTCCAAACCAATTCTCCCTGCTGTTTTTTCTGTTCTGCTTTACACTTTTTGACTCATTATAATAACAGTCTTTATTGTCCTTTCTTTTACTTTTCCCCCTTATGTTCCCTTGCCATATGTTTGCATTTTCTTCCTCTTGCTTTATTTTCCCCAATCCCCTCTTCCATCCCCACAATTCTACTCTTTTATTGCTCTTCTTTCCTCCTCTTAGTGCTCTCTAGATGCCCATCTCCCCACCCCAACCTCTGAATACTCTTTTCCACTTAATAATCATGGTCGTCATCTCATTCTGCCTCTGTCTTTTCTCATTCCCTTATGTCTAATGGCTAATGGACCATACAGACACAGTTAATGAATCCTGGCATCCATATGGGAATGAACACACAAATGGAGCACAGGCATGCTTTATACACAAGCCTAATATTTATGTGCAGATACACAAACACACAATCCTGGGTGGCTTTGAAGCACCTTAAGGAGATGAGTTGAAGAAGCTTTAGTCTAATGCCTGCAACTTCGCAGCATTCAAACCTTATTAAGATTGTGTAAATATAACAAGGTAAAAACATTTTGTGCAAACAACTACACATGTACACAAGCAAGTACAATATGTAGATTATCATAATCTAGAATTAGACACAAACTGAAACCATACCCTTGTTTCAGATGATCTAATCCTGCATTTTACATTTGTTGTGTCTGTGAACTTGTTCGAGGACCAGCTACAGGGGCTAATTTAACACACAAAAACTCAATAAGCAGCACCCATGTCAAGAGGACGTCTTTTCTGTCCGCATATCGATGCAAGGAAATCCCTCTTGGTGTGAATCATGCGCAGTAGTCTCGTGCTGAAATACAAAAATTCAGAGCTGCATTCCTGAGACAGTTGTTGCATGAATCATTTACAGTATGGACAAAAGGCCTGTGCTCATAAAGACACTAAACCAACTTTACATCAGCTCAAGCCACGTGCAGATAAAATAAGTAATCTCCCAGCCATTTGTGCACCTAATGAGTCACATGGGAATGACTTTCCTGTGGAATGATATAATACCTGACTGTATCTAAATTAAAGTTCAATCTGAATGCTTCCTATATGAGTATAACAGTTACTTTGTGACTCATGCTTTAGATGAGCTTAAATACCTGTGGCTTATTTCCTCGCCTGTATTTCTTTTATTTCTTTATTCCTTGCTCCATCCTTTTCTCTCTGCTTCATGTCACCTTTCTTTCTTAGTTTCCGACCACCTTTACTCTCCTTCTTTTCCCCATGATTCAGCTTGCCTACCTTAAAAAACTCATTAGCCTGGATATGAACACTGCCATCTTGCATGGGACATGTCATCTCGCCAGAGTCTGCACAGTATCCATCTGTTGATCTGTGGGTGTGTTGTGTTATTTATATAATGTACATTTGTTTCCCACGTATTCACTGTCGCAAGACACGCCAGTTAGTTTGTCAATGTCAATCTTCTGTTTGATTTCTTGGTAACTCATCAAGGTTGTAGAGAACTCAGAAGCCATAGACATTTAACAGTCAAATTGTCTCCATTTTGTTTAAGTTGTGTATGTAAACAACACCAGCTTCCGTTTCCAATTGAATCAAGATGATTGTAATTGTCTTTTACCAGGCTGTCGCTCACACTACATCTGAGGCTAGGTTTCCCCCTGTAGTGTAGCTGGAGGCTTTTTAAGTGTGTTGATCTCTTCAGGGGATAAGATTGATTTCATTCACAATGATTAACAGCCATCGCTGCCCCAGCTTATATGCATGAGTAATATGATATGTGTGTATTAGTGAATAAACCAAGGACAAAGGCTTAGGCATTTTGCCCTCCAAAATTGATTTCTTGCACTGTACTTCACTGGTTGCAAACATGACAGATAGCTGAAGTGCATCATAAAAGTTAAGTGTTGTTTATTTCAGTTTGGAACGTTGCATTTAAAATTGCCCACCACTTCAGAAATAGCATTGACATTTGCTCCCCTTCTGTAAACAGCTAACCATTGACTTGGTTCTTGCCTGTGTTTAGACACAACTAACAAATATGTGGAGTAAGTGCGAAATGTAAAAAAACACAATCACAAACAGTAATGATACTATTCCTCAGAAAAATGGTGGATTTGGAAATTTTTAACATGTGAGGGGGGTTGTGTAATGTAATTCAAACTCTAGACAGAAGAGGAGCAGTTAAATCAAAATCATCCACTGAAGAGAAGGTAAAAAGGTTTTGTTAAATGTGGGGCTGTAGAATTAGTTTCTGATTTGTTAAGTGTGTATTTTAATGGCATCTGTCAGGACGCTTGACTGCAGCACACCAAAAAATAATTGCTTGGCATTATCAATCAAGCATGTCAGAATGGTTTTCTGGATGGTTCCTACTCAATTTAAGTCCTGAATACATGGCTGGACTGGGTTAGTTTACTCTTGTTTGCCTGCAGGGCTTCCTGACTTCCTTTGCTGCTAAAAATAAAACTGGACAAAAATAGAGATCTAATGCAGGGTAAATCAATCAAGCTCCATTTATGGATTAAATTAACCAAGAAATGAAAGGCACACTTGCCGGTAGATAAGGTGGTTGAACTTCAGCCAATGAGATTTGTACAAAAGGTTTCCAGACATCGTCCTGATAATACTACTTAAGTGATGTAAGTGCAGACTAGCAAATTTACCTCAACTTCCAGACTTAATTTTTGTCCACTCTGCTCCTTCTTTTATTCCTCCTCTTCTCTCCTGTCATCTCGTATTATCTCTTTCAGTCATCCCTGCTACACCTTTGTCAGTGTAAACACTACCAGAGTTGTATCACTGTCATTGATTCCCTTGTCCAAATATCCCCTCTCTTGTTTTTAATTTACATTTTTGTTGAGAAATACATAAGAAAAAGAACAGATATAATCATCAAAACACAAAGGGAGTATGCCAGAGGTTACAGACACAATAAATATGATATAATAATATAAAATATAACTACTTGTTTAGAGTTCACTTTCCCTCACTCTGCATTCCCTTTCCCCTTCTCCCCCTTTGCTGTCTGCGTTCCACAGATTTGTTACTCTTGATAGACCTCCTCTCTTCCCTTCCTCAGATTCCTCCCCCTCTCCCTTTCTCCATTCCACCGTAGTTTCCTACCACCAGATGAACACTTTGTCTTTACCTCCTCACCCCTCTCCAACCCAGCCCTCCTCCTCAGTGTAGCGATTACGTTCCACTCCAGATTCCTGACTCCTGTCTGTTGGCGTCTCCTTGGGGCAGCGGAGAGGGGGAGAAGGAGAGGGAGTGTCAGCTGTAGACTGCTGGCCCCTTAAATGAATGACATAATTGGCATCCCGAGCATTCGCTGGGCTGGAAAGAGGCTGAGGGTGGGAGTCTGGGAAGGAAGTGCAATGTAGATTAGAAGCCGACTTTGGCAACTTTGCCCAATTTTTGAGACTCATAAAAGCGAATTCACACCACACCATCATTATTTTTTTGCGGCGTGCTCTGGCAGCAGAAACACAAATTTGGTCACGTACTTGTGCTTGACACTTTTCCAAACATGCATTCTCCATGTTTTCTATACAGTGAGTGATCCTGCCAGGCAGGAGAGTGGAGGGGAATCGGAAGTATTTTGTTGAACTTTTAGACAATGCTGTGAGTGAGCCAGCATGGCACTATACCAAGAGTCATAACAGGAGCAATGGCAAAGAATGTGGGCCTCCTCTTTTTAAATATAAATGACTGTCACTAATGATTCAGGGGATGTCATGGGGTGTCATATATTAGATATTTACATATGTTTATATATGTATGTATATATATATATATATATATATATATATATGTGTATATATGATAAGCCTTTTCCGAGGCCTTGACTCATTTGGACATTTCTTAAAGAATAAACCGCAAAATATTGCTTTTCATCCAAATACAACTATGATTACAAATTTTCTGAAGTTTAGACCTTAGTGATACCAAATCCTGTGATCATGTGAAACTGTATGACTATTTAGTCTAGAGAACATTTTGTTGTTTTCAAATCAAATAATGCAATTTATGCTCTAATATAAAGGCATATTTTGGAACTTGAAAGTGTGTGAACACTGAATGTATAGTACTCAGTATAGTAACCTTCACTGCGCATTTGCTCACATCAGGTGAAGAGTGTGCAAAGGTGAGAGGAATCAAATTCTGGCTTTGGGCCACATGCACATTTCACCTTGTATTATTAATCATTACACTTTGATGGTGTTTGGGTACAATTTTCAGTCAGTAATTTAACCTGGGCCTTAAATTACCCTAAGCCTATCCATTGTGAGGATAAGCTTGCAGTTCCAGGTCATTGCCTGTCTAATGTAAGCAGTCGTCACTTTGGAAAGATTCAGGATTATGATCAACTTGTTAGTCTTGACACCAGACCATGAACTGTTAAAGATATGTCATGTCATCTTTCATCTTCCTCACTCTGCTTAAGTTGCATTTAATTGTCTCTAAGTTCCACTGCCATTTTGAAGTCTTGACTGTCATTGACCCTTTTTGTTTTAAGAAACAAATGTTCTGTTTTACAATATTTCAAGTGTTACAAGAATAGACATCTTATTTGTCCTGATTTTGCTCTGAGCAGGTTACATGACCTTTGAGTGGTCATTAAGACTAAAAGAGGGCTAAATAAATACAATCCATCTGCGAACTTCGATGATTTTTTTCTTGCTTTCCTGACAGTGCTTATCACTTCAAACCATCTTTAACCACACACCACTGTGTTAATACTTGGTAGCAGTTTAGTGTTAGTATAATTGGGTGATGATTAAACATTAGCATCAATGGTTTGGTTTTGACACTCACCTCTAGTTTTTATTGTATTAAAGAATTGATTTATTATTGCATTTATTTTGGCTGTACTGACAAAAGAAGTAAAGACACTATTGACACAATTTAGATGAGTTTCTTTTTTTAAAGACAGATTTAAAATCAAAACAAAAGCAAGAATGTTGTCACTGCAATCAACTATTACTTTTGTAAAATGTGAGCTGCACATAACATCGACTAGAATCAGCTGCATTGTCTTCGTCTGTTTGAGCTGAAGATCACAACCTTCAAGTGTCAATGTGCTCAGTGTGTTGTTCTCCATTAGACAGGCAAAGTAATCAAAAGTATTTTGGAGCAGCTGGCTCATACCTATTAGGTTCACTGGTGAAGACTCATTAAACATTTTATGATTAAAATTGCTCCTTTATAACTTGCCCTTGTTTGTTCAGCAGAATCAGCTACACAGGAAATCAGACACACTATGCACTAAAATAGTGGATAATTCATAGGACCACCACTAGTCCATAACAGCATAGACATCCAAGTACAGCGGAGGGATGCTGATGCAGCACGGGCTGACTGTCCTGTCCTTGTAGTGCTTGAAATAAGTGAACAAATGAACCACAAAATGGCTTTGCCTCACTGTGGAGTTGACCGTACAATCACGCAATGTCAACAACCCCTTTGGTCTAGGGCAAAGCGGCCCAGCTCTGTTGTCTGTTAATGTTAACACTGAGTGCGAGAGGCTTGCTGGTGGTTCAGTGAACTGCACAGTGCAAATCATACACTTTCATGAACTTGAATACAGCTCATGTGCTGTAATCCTCTTTCTATCAAACATAATTACAAAATAATTTCTGTAAAATGCAGTTTGTTTTCCTGTGTTGTGCAGATTAGCTTGAACCTGGACAATTGTGCTGCAAATTTCAAATAACCGCTCACAGTTCTTAAAATAACAGTCATACCACTCAGTATAGATGTGCATTGAGACTGAACATCAGCAAAAGAAATAAAGCTCTTATAGGGTATATAAAAGCACATATTTGGAGGCCACTGCCAATTTTACTGCCGCTATACCATCATATATTTCTGCATATTAAAATTAGTTTTGAGTCAAATTAAAAATACCAAAAATAAAAAAAACATGGATAAAAAATAACATGGAAAAACATGGATAAGTTCCATAACATCATATTCCTATCGCTGTAACAAAGCTCTGATCAAGCTAAAACTGTCAGATCCATCAAAGAGGTTGCTTTGTTTTGGATTTTAGCATCTGAATCATCCCACCCCCTACCCCTTTCCCCAACAAATAGCATAGGCGACAGGAGACATTACAAATGGCAACTCTGAGACTCCCTTGAGAAAACAAATGGGATTCCCCTGACACCCCCCTGCCCGAGTCAGTTAACGACCTTTCACCCTTTGACCAGAACTAACGGCAACCTTCAGTCTGACCTTTATATTCAGACAGATGGAGACGTTGCAAAGCTCCTGCCTCTCCTACTGCCTCTCTTTAAGGGCAGAAGCAATGTTTTGTAATGAATAGTAAGTGACTCTTGCTTTTTGTCATACACAATTTAATTATCATATATCTCGATTTGTGTAAAAAGCAGCGTGGCATCAGTGTAGCTGTTTTTATATGTAGTATTACTCTAACTGCAGGGGGGGGTTCCATTCGGCAGTTTATAATGATTGCATATTATTACATTATACAAAAGATTTTGCTCCTACCTACATAAAGAATTGTTATTTGTCCCGGCGATATGGATTTTTGCAGTGGTCTCGTCTTTTTGGTGTCTCATGGTATTGACACACTGAGATAATTATATCTTTGAAAAAGATTTAACTGAGTCATATATAGCCTATAACTCATCATGTGGCACAAGCAGCAAAATGCAGCAGAAATTTCCCAACATAAATTAGGTTTACTATAGTCATTAAATGTTTTTTTTGTGTTTTAGAGCTATCCTCAAGTTTTCAAGATTAATAAAGGTGTGGTACATCACAAGTTTTCCTGGAGATTGAAAGCGATGGTTGACCTCTAAAGCCTTAAGGACATATTGTCTGGTTCAATGAAAGGGTGCTGTCTGTCTCCGTGTCCCTTTAGATACCCGACAGTGGTAAAAGCATTATCCTTGTATGTCTGTTTCTCAGATGGATAGGCTTGATGTGGTGTGACTGTTAAGTTTGATTTATGGCCTGTTTCAGACAGTGGAATGGGGTGACTCACCTACAAATGGTCCCAAATCAGCAGCTGTTTCAAATCCTTTTACTAAACAATGCAGGAAGGTTGACCTCCTTTTGACCATTTAACTACAGTCACAGATTGGTTGAAGATTAGGGCAACTTTGGGTGGTTGAATTACTAATTGACCAATCTGCTGTAAAAAGATATAGTTTATGAAATACAGTTAGATATACACACTTAAAGTGCAGTGAGTATGCTTTAAAAAACAAATACCATGCATCTTTTTATCACGTCATAAAAACACTCTGACCACAGCTTGCTTTTAAAACAGCAACAATTCTCATGTGTACTTAGCAAGTTGTTCCAGCCACAGCCCATCTGTGAATTTGACCTGTCTCAGTGGCCCGGTCTCGCCATGTAATCCTACACTGACTTGATGATGCTTAATTCGTGGATCTGTCGCTTCTTTGTGAATCTATAACTGTATTTCTGAATTCAACATCTAAAAACCTTTACACAGTACTTCATATGTCTTATTGTTGGACTGAAATGCCTAACATGCAGGCCTTTGTCTTGTTTGAAAGTGAGAACACAATCACAGATATGATTGAAATCTAATGGAGCAACATGGGGGGAAGATCTGCCTAAATCAGTAAAACCTTTTGTGAACATGTCACTTATGTGTTTGGAGGATATTGCTCATATGTTTTATTTTAGCTTTTTTGTTTTGAATGACATTGTTTTAAAAGGGACTAAAATAAGACAAAATAATACTCAGGTGTTCTGATGAACTTTATCCTTTTTAAACACCAGGGATGATTAACACTTCTTTTATCATTTGTTAGAAAAAAAGGAGGTTTGTTTTCAGGACGTTGGTGTGCAGTCAGATTTACTGTCTCTCATCTTACTGTGTTACTAAAGTGGGCCTTTGTGGTTGAGACAATGATCCACAGACAACACAGGGAAGCTCACCCCTTGGCTTCCTGGTCATTTACCAATTCCTAGTTGACCTACCTTTCCGTGTAAGGATCTTAATGAGTCTGGTCCTTTGCCAGCCCTGGGCCATCATGGTCCGCCTGCTCACGTGGTAGCTATTCAACACTGTTGGATTCACACAGGGTGCAGAGATGAGATTTGATCCCACATTGATGTAAGGATTCAGAGTGGCAGAGTCTGCATAAGCCCAGATAATATTATCAAGTCAATCTGGGGTTGCTGCAAAATTATTTTTAAATATGTGGGGGTCACATCAGCAATAATGCCTCGAGAAGAACTTTTAAAAACCTTTCTCAGTTCAAAAGTTAATCTATAATGCAGACGTCTTGTATAAAATGCAAGTTACAACAGTTTACCATTTGGTAAATCAAAACAGAAAATTAACTGTCAAATGTAGCCTTTCTTTGTCATGAGCTTAAACTGGCATATTTCACTAGTTTCTAACATTTTACAGGGTAAGTATTAGATAAACGACTATATAGAAAATAATTTACATATTAGGGCAATGAATTTAATATTTAGCTGCAGTCCTAATGCTGATACATGTGGAATTTTGTTTCAGAACAATTTTCGTTTCCCAAATCCTCAAAAACCTTCCTGGTGGGTTGTATCTCTGTAAACGTTAGACCCTCATTTGTCATCGTTGCTTCATTGTGTAATTAATGCCTCCTTTGAACCTATTCATCTCCATCAGTTGCAGCAGCCTTCTCTGCCTCACAGCACAGCTGGTGAAAGGCCATTGATAACAATGAAAGAGGCTTTTCCCTCTGTGGTACTTGTGGCTGAGGTAATGGGGCAATGTGCAGGTTAATCCCTTAATCTTCATCACAGTTTGGTAACCAGAGAGCCAAGTATAGTCAGTTCAACCTGATAGGTACTTACCAGTGGTAGCTCTTCAGCATGTTAAGCACCCACAGCGAGTCAGCAACCACCACCTATACATCGTTCAGATATAACAGAATAGTTTCAAGTACTCTGGTTCCTGACATCAGATCTCCACATTGCCCAATGAGTTATTTAAATCAATAAAATGAGATGACATAGTAGTTACGTCTAAATATGAGGTTGTTTATGCGGCAGGCTTACTCATGCTCATGATGACCGCTCCAACTTTGACAAATAGGTCTGGTGTGTTTTTGTGTGTGAGACGACAGTAGGGCAGAGATCACATTGCACAGCTCTAAAATGAAGCAACTTTAATGCACAATTAAGTTACCATGAGAAGTGGAAAAAAAATTGGTTCATTATAAATCTGTAGAGGGATAAATTACACAGTGGGAAACACTGTCCTTTGTCAAGTATGCTAAATGTCGTCATGATGTGGGATCTGGGTCTCTCATTGTGAATAACTAAATGAAATTAACCATAAATGCTTTGGTTTAGGCATAGTTTGTCATTGCCTGGAGCCTCTGGTTATTGCAGGTTATATCTAATTTGACTAAAGCCATGTTCTTCGTTACTCTGTTTCACAGTGTGAACTCAATCACTACATTTGGCCTCAAATTTGTCATCAACATCTGCTCCTAATATCCTGGAAAATGTGTGCAAATAGGCTCATTCATACAAATGTAAAGTCTGCAAGTCTTTGGGTGAAGGATTATGACCTAAATTTAAACTTTAGTGGATGTTGGATTGTCGTTCCAAAAATATTCTGCCAAGATTTCAGGCCTCCGTTTCTCCTGTTCTTCTCCCATCTGCCAACAAAATGGTGTCCATCTGATCCCACAGGAGGTTTTCTGGCCGCCTTCGATTTGGCATGTGCCCATACTGTGAGATTTGACAGTGTAATTTTCCCTGACAAGCTGATGGTTAGTGTTCGTTCAGTCAGGCCAGTCAGTGTAATTTGGTTTGTGTTGATCGTCCGTTCCCATGTTGTGATTCTATCTGATTTGTTGCACTGTGTTATTTTGTCACTGTTCAGCTCTTGGTATTGAATGGCTGTAATGCAGAATGAAGGGGTGAATACATTTTTTCTACTGATACTACTGATGATGTAGGTAGCAGCCTTCTTTAGGCCTGAATCATGATATTTTCATATAAAACACATGAGCTCTGGAACTTTAGGTTAATTTCACTCAAATTATTGAGTTCTCTGCTTGTGGTGTTTTCATAGCCCTAATCCTATTTTCAAAAGGATACGAACACATGTTAATAATAAACATATTAATTTCTACTTTAATTTTGATGTAATGTTCCTTTACAGCCCATTAAGCTTCCTGGGCACTGGGTAGTGCAACAGATCTCCTCCTTTTCTTTAACTTGCACACAGATCTTGTAGTTACAGCTCAAGTAAGGCAGGTACTATTTTGCTTGATGACAAGAGCCATGATGTGGTTGGAAAAGAGAGGGATCACCTGTACCCGTATTAATAATGAATTAAAAGCCCATGCCTCAAGCATAGTACCTCTTCTCATGCACTGACAAACAACTGATCAGAATATTGTTCTGTCTGCTGGCAGTCAATGAGGCTTGTTTAACTCCCTTTCACAAGTTTCCCTGTTGTTTTTAAAACACTCACTGCATTAGTTTATTCATCCATTGCTCTTGATTGTTTCTGCTTGGCCTACTTCGTGGTTCTCCATAACTGTCACGGGGTTGTCGAGCTAGCTTTAAAGAAAGCATTTGCCTGCTTCAGTTGACATCTGTCTTACAACACACCGGCATTAAGAAGTTCGAGGAGGGACGTAGAAAGACAACAGCGGCGCAAACCCAAGCACATACTTGGTGTCTTTCTTTCTCTGTGTCTGCTGAAAGCCGTTGTATGTTGTCTTTGATGCATATCCCCAGGGATTTGCTTCACACACAGGAAAGAGTGCTCGGCTTCTCAATATTTTACGAGGAGAAACTCTCAAAAATGACTGGTCACCTGGTCTGTGATGGCGCAGTGAGGATGGACAAATGGATGTGTAGACAAAAACCCACTAAATACTGAGAAGAAAGTATGTTCAATTTTACAGCAAAGAAAGAAATCGATTAATATAGAAGTTAGCCTGGCTTTTCCTGGAAATATTCTTGAGAGAAACGGTTAGCCTTATCGAAATCTCACTGGGAAGAGTTTAAACCCTTAACTATGGAGCAAAAATCAGTCTAAACTATAGAAATAATGTGGCATTTATTGGGATAATTATCAATATTAGCTGATATTAAATTATTTTATCTTGATGTAGTTTTTGGCCATATCGTCCACATCTAATTTTTAATCTGTTATTAACATCTCTCTGTGTTTTATTCTCTTCCAGTCCTTTGTGCAAAGAACCTGGCAAAGAAAGACTTCTTCCGTAAGTAAACCCTATTTTTACGTGTTGCTATTCTTGCCCCCGCCTCCCCACGCCTTGTGCATTAGAATGGTCCCTGTCAGTGGTGGCAGCTTGCTGGCGTTTGAAGCCATTCTGTAAATGCAGACCCTTAGGAGCTGTCTGTTGTTACTCACCAGGAGGCCTGGCATCACACAGGGAATCACTGCTAACCCAACTTTAGTCATAGATATCCGGTCCACTTAATTAAAAAGCTTCAATTGAACTTGACAGGCATAACACATTATTCAGTGCAACCCATGGTCAAGACCATATTTCTATTAAAATGGAGATAATTCCAATTCATTTAGACAAAACATTTTAATTTCTGATTTTGCATTTATTTCACACTTCCCTATTTGCCTTTCTGTTAAAACACAAGCCAATTAGATTATAGAGCAATATAATTTAATATTTAGATCAGATCAGAGGGGATGAAACACTTAAATACTCACTGAAAGACAAGAAATGCTGATTATTGGAGGTCATACAAGGAAGGAAGCTGTACTGCATTAGTTAACATTAAGCTTTTGATGTATTATTGATTTCCAACAATGGGACAGTTTCCTAAAAAACTCACCATTTACCATAGTTGTCAGCTGTGGTCATTATTAAAACACTTAATTGCAAAAGTAGCATGCTGTTTACACAGTATGTTGGTTTTCTATTAACCTAGAAGTCATGGATACAAATAATAGTGGTTTAATTTTTGCCTAACACACACACAAGCATAGCGCTAGCAGAGAGAAGGAAGTATGAGGACAGCAGAAGGGTGACTGAACAGGTTTGACTTGTGTGAAGTATCGATGCCCAAAGGTATATAGTCTGACACATTGAAAATACACATACACAGTTAGACAGAGCAACGCATAGAGCGCCAGATAAACACACAGAGTAGAATCCGCTATTAGATTGCCACCTGAAAAACATGCAGAGGGAAAGTCTCCCTCTCTTTCACACAAAATAATGTTTTCTTTACAATAAATAATCAGAGACAGTATGACCGGTTCATTTGACCAATATTTTTGTGTTTTTTTTTTTTCTCTGTGAATGCAATGTTTTTGATTAAATGTTGGCAGCCTGCCACTAAATCAACACTGATTGATGCTACTTTCTTTTTTTGCCTTTTTAAATGGGTAAAATCGTATCTTGTTGTAGAGCTACATGCAGTGCATTCATTTGCTCAGCTCCTCCTTGCCTCTCTCTCTCTCACTCCATCTTTCTCTCTCGCTTGTGACTTCAGTCCCCTAAATGTTTCAGATAGGATGTTGAACGTCATCGCACACGTGAGAGGGTTATTTATGAGACTAGTTTTGGATGTGCATGAAAGAAACCACCTCACTTGCCTCTGTCTACTTTTCCAGGGTTGCCAGATCCCTTTGCCAAAGTGGTGGTGGACGGTTCAGGACAATGTCACTCTACAGATACTGTGAGAAATACGCTGGACCCAAAATGGAATCAACATTATGATCTGTAAGTCAGCAAGAGTTCTGGGGGGGGGGTCATCTGACGTGTTGCTGTATGCCACACACAGAAACACATGCAGTGTGTGTGTGGTTAACATTGATCTGTGTTGATGCTGGTTTAGCTCTCTTGTTATGTCTGTGTGTGCAACTGCAATGACAAGTGTTTCAGGAATGTAGATTGTTTTGTGTGTGCAGAAACACCCATCTGTGAAACCTTTGAGACGTATTACATGTGAACAAAACATCTCGTTGAGTGAGATTTTAGAAATTCCTCAGCACAGGCTTCGCCAGACATATTCATAGGAGATTATTGTGGTAAAACACAACTCGTACTAATAGATTAATTCCGTCTTGCTCAAATAAGAGATTCTAACTTTTTTGGATTCTAAAACATGGGTTTTGCTTTGTAGTTTTCCTCTATTTGTCTGAGCCAAATGTAGCATCACAAATGGGGAATCTTTCAAAAGAAATTGCAGAGATTTCCAGTTCTGCTTCCAACATCTCAAAAGTGAATAAGACTTTTTTCCGCTACTATATTTTCTAGACTAAATGGTTAAATGATAGTTGATTGAATTTAATTGTCATTCAATTTTCAGCAGTTATAATGAAATAACATTTTCCTTTTAACTGCTTTTTGGTCAATAAACATGTGAAAGTACATTTTTGTAACTACAGACACATCTGGCCTCTCTGCATGGTCACACAACTTCCCAACACACACCTGTTTCGCAATGCTTCTTCCCACCTGTCAACATGCACCTGAAATCCCTCCTTCTTTTGCATAATTTTCTTCCCCCTCCTGGATCCCCACCCTCTTGGAGAAGTATGTTCCACGCTAGTGACCCCTGGCCTCTTCCTTTGGTTCAGGAAATGACTAACATGCCACAGAAAGTAGATGAGAGTTTGGGTTTGGCAGAAGGCCAGCTCACACACCCCTGTCTGGAGCCTCCAGCTTTAGGAGTTGGGGTCTTTTCCCACATGACACTTATATTGCCAGATGCCTTGATGCTCTATACTGGGAATAATAAATAAGACAAAAATACAACTTTAAAAAAATATATTTTTTTTACCTACAAATAATGCTCTGTGATTCATGTTGGTGTCCTTGACAGAAGATGTTTGAGAACAAACCAAACCAAGTATTTGATAACATTTGCGACTTGTTGAGTGTTCATGACCTCACAATATTATAGAGGTCTGGTTTTGGCAGATTGTCTCCTCATGTTGAGCTGCCAGTTTTCAGCTTTCAGGACCACTTTGGTTGGAGGGATATATTTGTTTTCTGTGCGTATATCCACACTGATACGTTTTAGTTTTAAAACGCATCACTTTGCTACTTTTTCTAACCTGCCATACACACAACTAAAAGTTATCAGTGCGGATGTAGCCTGTGTTTCTTGACCATTCTCTACAAATCATGCTTTTGCAACATTAGTTTTTCCCCCAGTAATAAAAGGCTGAGCAGACCGATGGCGCAGCTGCAGTGAGTTTTTACTATCCTCACGGCAATCCAAAAATGCATTGATAATAGTTGCCAAGTCGACTCTTTTCGTCAGATCATTGCCTACCACAAGCCTTGGAGTTTTGTATTGCACACATGCCCACCCGCAGTATAATCAAAAAGTGAGGAACTCCAGGCTTTTCTAATTGTTTAAGCTGGGGAATATTTCTCTGCTTTATTCCTCTCTGCCGTGAGTTGGCACCGTCAAAGCATGGGGTGACTTGACACTTGGGAGAACGTTATTAGCAAATAAATGGTTTGCTGGAAATGTCTGGAAATGTGCAAAGTCATTATTGTTAACTCATTAAGTATTTTGTCTTTCTCAGTCCTGGACTGGCAGCAAAGGTTCAGCTAACCTCAACAGGCATTTTGCCATCTAGTGTGTGCATTGGATCCAGACCTTTTTATTGTTATTGCATATTTCCATTAAGAGAGGCAACAAAGATTTGTGAAAGCCCATGTCCAGAAGTATAAGAGGAGAAGAATACTCAAGGTACTTGGTATGAACAAGTCAGAGCTGTAGAATGCCCTCAGGTTTATGTTTCCCTTAATAGATGTTAAAAATAAAGGATATCCAACATAAATATAAAAAATATACAATATTTTATTTCCCATGGTATCATATGATCCGCTGCAATAAAGATTTGGGGAAGTCCTGCAGGTCTGGATTTAGTATGTTCTTGAAAGCGAATCTAAATTTCCACTGCTGTTGTCTGTAGGATTAAGATTGCTTATCCTTATTTTGTTGTTGATGTAACCACCTAATAAAGTGTGTCCGTGCATGTGTCCCGTGTGCGCAAGAGTTTTTCCTGTTCTTGTTTCCAAAATGGATTTTAGTGGTTGTTTCTTGTTGAAATTGAAATTAACACAGTAAACGAAAAAAGGAATATGCTAAGAACACCAGATTAACCCAGAACATATTGGTCTGTGTGAACCTTGCTCAGCCTCTTTAAAGTGGAATAGCTAGATGGATGGATATTATGACATGTGCGAATTAATTACATTGTGAATTTATCCTTAATGGTTATGTTTTCTTTTACTGGGAACTTATAAAACCAAGTCTAGAAATGTTTTGAATTAAGGATAAGATTTTTGCCCAGAGATTAAATGAATGCACATGAAGGTAACTTTGATAGCAGACCTGTTCATTTCGTCTTTTTGTCTGGATAAATCAAACTTAGTTGGTTTCCACACCAAACATATTGTGGCCTTCACAGTTTCTGGTCAGTCATCTACCATCTAAAGAAGACAGGGAGACTGTTCAGTCTGTAGGTATACTGCCATCCTCTTTCTACTCTTCTTTGAAATCTAGGTACTCCTTTTAAAAGTTCAGCCCTCTCCATCTGTAGACATTTTCTGCTATGGTCATGTTGCAACAATTAAGTATGTGCAAAATTAAACAATGATGAGGTTACTCACACTGTTTTGCTTCTGCATTTGTGATTGAGGAAATAACTTTGGTACACCTGTTCTCTTGTGCTTGGACGCTCTCATTGTTTTGTCTGCTCTTTCACTTCTCCTTTTTTTGGTGCTTCAACCCCCCAGTTTTGCACAACGCACCTCTGCATTACATTAACCTTTTAATCTCAAAACTGCACCATGTGAAAGGACGGGCATGAGACTAAACTTAGAACACTCATCGTCCTCAGGGATATGATTAGAGCAGCATCACAGCGCTCAAACAGAAGCAAAACACATTTAGTCATGATTGCACAATGCTTAGAGCATGATGTGCTTAGTCGAAATTCATCTAATCACAGTAAACAACAGCATTGCACAAATCAAATTCATGTGAAATCATTTAAATGCTTCATTTCATATTTCAGTGAAAAATCTACAAGTAGTGAAATGTCATTTCCCTATAACCCTTCATATTATGGTGTGATAGGAGGCTTTTACCAGATTGCAAATTTATCACAGCTTTACCTCTAGTGGCCTTTAGTCTAAGCATTTAAGGATGTCACCTCAGTGCAGTCATCTGTCCATTTGTTATTAGACTGTGATAATTGCTAGAATGAAATCAACAAGTTGTAATTTTATCTCAGTGGCAACTTCTGTGATTTAGCTCACATACTAAGCCTAGGGAAACCCCACTCCTTGTATGTGATATACAGCAATATACAGAGTTCTGCATCAGATCTGACTGTTAGGCTGTAATTATGTCCGTGTGTGTTTGTGTGCGAGTGCGTGTCGGTGAATGATTTTACATTTGAATGTGGAACTCTTGTGTGTTTACTGTACAAGCTGTCTGGGCCTCAGACAGCGGTGGAGCACTTCACGGGAACTTCCTCTGTTCGTCAACCACGACTAGACTGGCCTCAGCTGTGCTAAATCAACACACACACACACACACACACACACACACACACACACACACACACACACACACACACACACACACACACACACACGTTTAAAAATCAACTAATTTGCCTCATTACACAGTCTGAAAGTCTACATTGCAGACACAGCAAGCATTATACTCAAGCTGTCAGGAGAAGAAGTTTTAAAAGATACATAATAGAAGTTTAAGTTTCTTGGTGTATCTTTAGTCAGCTTGTGGGTTTTTTAGGTACAGTTTTGAGTTGAGGAAAAATATTTCCTTAAAGTTTGTGGTTTCTGCAATTTTCACTGACGCACTTGTTATTTTCCTGGTTAGTGCCCATGTTGTTTCAGCAACAAAAAATGCACTTGCACCCAGCTGATTGCCCATTTTCTAGTTGGTGTTAGAATTAGCTGTGATCAAGTGCATTGTTAGTGTGTTGCTTCTAAAGGCAATGGAAAGCAATTGCATTGATCAACAAAAACCTTTGATCAATGCTGCAGTATCTCACTGGTATCTTAAGGACACAGTATCAAGATAGTAATATGTGCCAACATTGGTGGGTGTAAAACACGCGTACACTGCTGAAAACGTACAAAGATTATTGCCCAAAAGTAAAAGTGTTTTCATATCAATCTGCCAAGGTGCCAGCACACCTGGCTTTTAAAGAGAATGCAAGATGGTATTCTGGTTGTTTTATTGCATATGGCTCCAAAAACCACCCCAGGATTAATCACTGAACTAAGTGCATCCTTTTTCAACCATGCACCAGGTGCAGTGAGTCTTTCTTCCATCGTTAAACTCACAGAAGTGGATTTGGACACGTCCTTAATGCACTTGTGCCATGCACTGTAGATCATGTGCTTGGATCATTAAATGTCTCACTGGATCCTTTAAAATTCTGCACATAATGATACTACTGCAAACTACACCTTACTTTATCATCACTCCTCTTTTCTGTGTTATTGACCTCTTTTCTTTTATTCCCTCTCTTCCCCATCAGATACATTGGAAAGGCAGACTCCATCACCATCAGTGTGTGGAACCACAAGAAGATCCACAAAAAGCAGGGCGCAGGTTTCCTTGGCTGTGTCCGCCTCCTGTCCAATGCCATCAACAGACTAAAAGACACTGGCTGTAAGTACCTGTTAATGTTTGTGTATTATTGGGTTCATACTCTTTATCTTTGAACTCTTACTTAAAACAGGTTACAGGTCTCTGGTCCCTTCATGCTTCCTCTGCATGCCTACTGTGACCTTTACTCTAAGGTGCCAGTCGAGCTTTTTTTTGTTTATTACGATGATGTAATATCTGATGTTGTAATGCAAACTGAAGAATAGTTCTTGCAAACAAAGGTAGACTATTAAGTTACTTTGATTTGATATATGCACATACATGCTGTGCCTCAGTTATATCTGGCTACAGCAGTGTGATAGCTAGCCTGCTGCTACATGTTTCTCTCTTTCGACAGTGCTGCTGTTGCATCCTCAGCTCGTAGCTTGTCGCTGCTCCTTTGCCAGCCATTCATTGCTGTAAGATTTATGGTCACAGTACACAGGCAACTCCTTTAGGCAACACGTATCAGAAATATTGCCTGGTAAAGACATCTGGCACCTGGGACTAAATCAATAGTCCTGATTCATTATAGAGCAATAAAACATTCTCTCAAGGAAACAAATAGCTTCCTCTCCTGGCAGCATCTTTCTAATCCTGCTGATATAGTTATTGTTGCTGTTTGGCACAAGATGCCCTTTGATTCCCAGCTGATTCAGACTCATGTGTTCTTTATGCTGTCCACATGTTCACACGCTTGTTAGTCCTGTCTGCCTTGTTGCCAGTACTCAGCTGATGCTTAATACACTTGACTGTTGTCCATACTGTCCAAATTAACATTCCCTTCACTCATTCTCATCCTTTTTTTTCTCCAATATATTTTTCCGGACCCATCATAAACACACAGTCACATATGTGCTAGAGCAACCACACAGAGTTACATTTTTCTTCTTTCTTAATATATATATCCAGCCTTTTCTCCATTTCCATTCATCCATCCATTTCCCACAACCACTTGAGCAGTTGTCTGTCTGACTATAATTGCCATTTGTTGGATGCCTTTTTATTCTAACTGCATAGTTGGATGCTTCCATAAATGTAGGCAGTTGTTCGGTTGACCCACATGAAACAACAGCTTCAAAAACTGTCAACCTAAATTCTTCACATACAAGTTCAGAATAGTTTCCAGCAACCTTTTTGTTTGCTCCTAAATTACATTCTTGGCTCATAAAGTTCACCCCCTAATCCAGCAAGACCCACAACAGCATCAGTGTCACCATAAAAACGGACATTGATGGTCACAGAAGCCGGGTGCCTTATGATTTGCCCTTTAGATTTACCCACAACTCACAGAAATGGGCAGTATAGGCTCCAGTTAGGCTCCCGACCAGCCACTTACTGTACA
The DNA here is from genome assembly GCF_024713975.1 of Paralichthys olivaceus. NCBI lineage: Eukaryota > Metazoa > Chordata > Actinopteri > Pleuronectiformes > Paralichthyidae > Paralichthys > Paralichthys olivaceus. The sequence continues at coordinate 16,131,471 of NC_091100.1, read as the reverse complement.
GCAAACATGGCAGAAATTATACTTTCTCTCAGCCACAGGAAATGGACAGAGAGACATGTGTGACAAGACACCAGTGCTCACTGTATATATTTGTCCTGCGTGCTGTAGTCACATGAAAATCTACCATTGAATATCTGTTTCTGAATATTTGAATTCACAAACACACACACACACACAAAACTCACATACGAACATTCTGGCAAACCAAAAGGGGATACTACGATACTTTACTAGAAGTCTGTCTGGCTCTGCACTGAGCTCCACTTCCTGTAGCATTGCAGACACAAATCCTCTGCCCCACTTCTGAACCCACAATCTCAGTAACACACACACACACACACATATTTTCGAAATGACTTGGTTGACGCATGTTTGTGAACCCTGCTGTTGACTTGTTTGTCTTATTTATAGTGTTGATGTAATCACTAATTATATTTGCTGATATGCTGTGTGATAATGCTCATTAAGAGCTAAATGAGCCAGTGAGTTTACATGCACATGTTCATTTATTTACTTAGTTCACAGTAACACACATTCATCACAGTGTTGAGGTACTGCATCGTGCGGTGAGGGCTCGTGGTTAAAACTCTGTAAATGTTGTGTCTCTCTTATATAAAAGAAAAATCAGCTTATTCTAACCATGAAAGGCTCAGACCTTCGCTGTTTAGTCTAGACAAGTATCCATAACAAATGCGCACACACATTCATAAACACACACACACACGTTTGTTTGGATCGGATTTCCTAGACACAAAAACAGATACACTGCATCATGCACAACTAAAATTATACAGGCAATACGTAGACTTGACCAATCCAGTCTTGACTTGAGATATTACATCTATTCAACACATGTAGAACTGGGGTATCTCTTTATCTCCCTTTCTCACACTCACTCACTCCCTCTCCCTCTGCCTTTTATGCCTCTTCTGTGTATTTGCCTTCCTCTCCCCCCCTTGGACCCTCACACTCTGTCTTATGTCTGTCTATGTTTTGGTTTCTCATGTATAAGTAAGCCTACGCCCCTGCAGGACTCTTACCTTGCACATGCATGCATGCAAGCAATCACGCACACTCTGCATTGTTAATAGTACCAAATGATGTTACTCCTGGTCTTAGTGCTGGTCAGCCGGACTGTGTTTGTGTGTGAGGGTATGTGTGCACGTGTGTGAGACTGTAATGTATCTGTGTCTGGATCTTGTTCAGAGTCTTCCTGGGTTGTGTTCCTGTGCTGTCTATGTTTGGAGGCACTATCATGAGCAGAGCAGACAAGGAGTTCTTACTTTTCCAAAAACAAGAATGCAAATATTTTGTCTAATTCTGTGACATTTGGTGTCCCCATTTTTAAATCCTTTCATAAAAGAGAATGTGCACGGGCTTCTGCAGGGTGCTGTGGTGAATTGTTTTGTTATTTTATAGGCGCACTAATATGAACACTATATAAGAAATATTACATGGTGAATTTTCAGACAATCAATTTATCTCAGCTTGACAATAGTGATGACATGAACAAAACAAGAATAGCCCTTACAGGACTGCATACTTTCGCCATGGCCTAATCATTCCCCTTAAATTCAATCAAGCTGCACCAAATTGCACACATCCATTCCCCTTAATGTGCCTGATTGTATTTCATCTGGATCCACGAATTATTCCCTGAGAAATTGATTGCATGTTTCTGATCCAAACCATATCCTTCCACCAAATTTCGTGGTAATCTGTTCAGAACTTTTTTGTGTCATGCTGCTAACTAACTGACAAATGCAGATGAAAACTTGGTGTAGGTAATACAGGATCGAGAAGCTTTCCAGCACAAGTCAGTTTGGTCCCTGTAGATAATGATACTGGATTTTCTGCACTATTCATCCTCCTTGCATAAAATCAGTTAAATGCACTGTAATCTCATCGCATGCTTTTAATGTACTGTTAATGTACTGTTAAATACATGCACATGTCTTTTAAAGATGATAATAATAATAAAGATAAAATGAATTATTAAAAATGTAAAGGATTGATGGCTTATAGTAGTAATAGCAAAAGATGCCCTTTTATGGACACACCTTCCTAAGACCTGTTGTCGAGCAAAAATGTTGAATTTGGTGAAGTGTTATCCACAACACAATCTGATGTTGTCTGACAGTGCTCTACAGTAGCCGGTAAAATATCTGTGAGGCAAGAGCACATTCCTGGTAGATTACTTTGTTTCATTATTTTCGCCGTTTGGCATTGACTCTTATTTTCTCTATGTGGTCCACTTTGTCACACGCTTGTTGGCATCCTGCGGTTCTTTAAAGCAGTGATGTTTTTGTCTGAACACTCTGTAGCTAACTGTCAATATTTAAAAGTTATGCATAAGTCTAGTATGTGAAATGTGTCCATGGTTTTAAATGGGCACAGATGCTGAGTAAATTTGTTATTTTTTTTCTTGCAGATCAGAGACTGGACCTGAATAAGCTTGGCCCCAATGACAATGATACTGTGAGAGGACAGATAGTAGGTAAGAAGCAAACGTACTGTGTGGCAGAATAAAGAGTCATCGGTTTGTGTCTTATGTCATCCTGTGTATTTTCGTTAGAGTTGGTATTGGGTTTTTTTTTGGTATTGAGTCAAACATATATCCAAAAAACCTTGAATTGTCAATTTCTGGACATGTTTGCAAAATCAAACCCCAATTTATTACACACATGTTGTTCTATTCACATTTGTCAAAGGCAAACTCCTGGACCCCATTGTGCGGAAATTCTCCGGCGTTCATGTCTGAAAAGGCTTATGTCTGGTTGTCTCAGTGCATTGTTTTATTTAAACATTACAAAACACAGCTTGACCCAGACATTCTCAATCCTCTGACTCAGTTCATTACCTAACCTCCAAACCACCAAACCACCAAACCACACAAAGCATTTTGTGTTTTTTCTCTGGCTTTATAATACAAAAACACATTTCACCTATGTCACCTATGAAGTATTTTTCTTTCTCCTTCTCTCTCATTGATGTCAGAAGAGAAAAGGAAAAATGGACAATATAAAACAGTCACAAATGTATAAAAGCATTTGTGGAGATTTAATCCATCCTCCATAGGGACTTCATACTAAATGTTCACTGTGCTAAATATGAGTCATCAATTTTTGAGCTGTGTGGGTCGAAAAATGTTTCATGTACTGTCTCCTTTGTCCTTGTTAACTGTGTAGTAAGTCTTCAGTCCAGGGATCGCATCGGGACAGGAGGGCCAGTGGTGGACTGCAGTCGTCTGTTTGACAATGACTTACCCGATGGGTCAGTATTTTTGCATGTTTTCCTTTAAATTTATATAAAAGTGATTCCAATTTATCTGGAATTGTTGAAGACTGCAGAGTGATAGTGATATACAAGTTGTGGCATGTATTGGGGCTGGGCAGTAGCTTGAAAAGTGAGGTATATTAGCTATGTCACAATTCAGGGGCTGCCCGCTTCATGGCCCATGAAGACAACCTCCTTCGTAGACCCCTAAGGCCGAACTGAAATGTGATGGTCTGATCTACCGAGGGATTCAAAAGAGGATCGGCCTCACCAGCTTGTCCAGCCCTTGTTACTGTTGCCTAGCAACAGAGCTGCATTTGGACATGACGAGAAAATTTTAAAGCTCCTTGGTTTATTTACATGTGCACTGTTAGCTGTATGGTTGAATTCAAGCATGATACTCAAGCATTACCTTTTTAAAAAATTGTTCTTAACCGAAGCAAAATGAATCCTGGGATGGGCTGGGAAGGATCCACCTGTTAGAGCCTTCGTTTCTCTCGGATGAAAGGATGCATTTGTCTGTAAAATGTGACATGTTTCTGTGACAAAGTCAGTCTTTCAATGCAGTCTTTGAAGAATGCAGCCCCTGAAATGGGACACATCTATCGTTCTCTGAACAGTAGTTGTGAATATTACTGTTCCTCTATATGTTTTCATTGTGGTCATTGATTTGTTTATGATGTATTCTAACCTGTTTATCTTGACGTGTCATGAATCAGGTGGGAGGAGAGGAGGACAGCTTCTGGAAGGATACAGTATCTGAACCACATCACACGTACCACACAATGGGAGAGACCTACCAGGTACATCTGCACACACTCACACATCCCCAACTACAACCTCAAATGATGTAGACTAGTATAAAAGTGAGCCATGTAAAAATGCAAGCTTTTCAATGGCCCAAATCTTATGGTCTTCAACATGCTACTGCCTGTCTGTACTGCAGCAGTCACACTATTGTAATACAAAACAAACTTGACCTTTTACAGAAAAGCGAGGGGGGGTCTATTTAAGTGCTTGTACCTTCCTCCAGTTTCCTTTCAAAAGAAAAGAAACCTTCCACTTACGGGTAGCTCGACTCACAACAATAACAGCCTATTGGTCTGTAACAGACTCACACACACATACACACACACCTAATTAAACTAGCCAGCCAGTTGGGCAGCCAGGTTTTACTTGGCCACTGTTCCTGCAGGAACAACTGTCGCCTCCCTACTTGGCCCATATCAGTGGAGCCTTTTGGGTACCATGCAACAAAAAAAATAACACCAGTCCTCCACAGCCTCACGCTCTATTACTCCACATCTCTATTGTGGTCCCCAGGCAGCAAAGCAGAAAGAGGTATATGACAGACAGAAAATGGTGAAGAAACTATGGAAGAACTGTGTTCAGAGTGAAGATGGTCAGGTTGGGATTGTGTAGGAGAATGAAATTACTCATGAGTGATAGAAGACAAGAAGGTCAATGAAAAAGACTGACTGATGATAAATGTAATGTGGTCCATCAGCTATTTGTGAGAGGACTCATTAGAGGGGAATACTTGAGCTTGGCCCAGGGACTGGGAAGACTAGTAGAGCATAGAGACAGGACAATGGAAAGAGGAGACAAAGGTGCAAATTAAGTGAGCATGGAGGAAGAGTGTGTTGAGGGGGAGCAGGTGGGTCGAAAAAGATCCACATTTTTTCAGTAACTCTGGACAGCCAGACAGTGGTCAGACACACTAGTACACACACACACACACACACACACACACACACACACACACACACACACACACACACACACACACTGTGTCAGTGAGCCAGTCTGTCTGTATTTGTGTCTGCTTATCAGATATCTGCTCTAAATGTCCGACACAAACAGACTTTAAGGTTCTACTCTATGCAACCCATAATCATCCATAGCACTTTAATCCTAACTGTAACCATGAAATAAATTCCCCCCCCTTGAGGACTGATGACACATACTGTTTTCCAATAATTACACTACACTTGTGTGTATGTCTAGACAAAAAGAAATACAGCTGCAACACCTACAACTTAAGCCTTGTTACTCCTTTAACACACAGTTGCATACCTCTTTGCACTCATCACAGCCAGGTTCCTGCACGTAGGGCTAAATGCTGTGCACAGTCACATACTGTCAATAAAGACGAAAGTCATTATTATTTCACCTCGCACACTTGTCAATACAATAATCCAGTTCCCAGCAACAAAGCTATCTTTTAGCCAAAATGCTACAAAATGTTTGTTTTTAATTTGTCATTAAAATGTTTTATTTGCATAATGTAGAAATATGGAAACTATAACTTGAAAATAGGGCTGAAAAAAATAAATCAACTCTGAAGAACACACATTAAGAGGACCATAACTTATATTCACATGGACATGCATACTCTCTGTTCTCTCTCAGGCCAGCTTCAGAGTACTCAAGTCCATCAGGGCGTCCACTGAGCTGCGTGGTGGACGAAAACACACCAGTGATGACACCTGTCAATGGGGCAGAGGCCAGTGTCCCACCAGGTGAACAGAGGATCCAGGAAAGACGGGTTCGATCACAACGGCATCGTAACTACATGAGTCGGACACACCTGCATACACCGCCTGACCTCCCCGAGGGTTATGGTGAGTGATGTAAACACACAGTCAAAAGCACCCCCTCTACAAACTGATAATCTAATAATAATTTATAATTCATTCTGTAAAAGTAGAGACAAGGTGAGGCAGTGTCTCATTCACAGTCTCACATCATGATATCCAGTAGTGATCATATGATTAGCTGCTCATCCCCACACAGAACTGGTGTGAAACAAAAGCGTCACTATGAGTATGATCAGATCACAGCAGCTAAACAGAGAGTTGCAGTGTTTTGGGGCATCATTGAAGCTGAAGGCAAATAGCATTGTACAGTTACCAGAGTTTCTGATGAAGTGAAGTCTCAGGCCAAACCCTAACAGAATAAAGATAAACAATTCTAAAACATAGTGAGTTGCTCTTATTCTGTCTTGTTTGTAGTCTGCAGGCATTTATACCTGTAACATTTTTCTTCTTTTAATGATGAGAATAAAATATAAAAGCCACATCTTTTCTTGTTCCCTCTCTGTCTGTTTCTTTGTGCTCTTTCCTCAGACTTACTCTCACTTTATCTGTTAATCCTCTTCTCCTCCTCTCTTGCTCGTTCCCACAGCACCACATCATAACAACTGCATTCGACCCTTACTGTGTGTTAATAATCAGCTTCTCCTCTCCTCTCCTCTACTCTCTTTTCAAACACTTCCAGCGTTGGAATGTTTTGGTTTTGCAGACTGATATTCCCACAGCGAAGAGAAGCAAGGAAAGCAGGGTATTCATCACTTGGTGTTTAGTTCAGAAAAGGCCCTTTAAGTCACTGGTTGTTTTTTATTGTACTGTAATTTTTCATCTGACTGTATGACATTCAAATGCATCGGAAAAATAATGCAAAAGCTGAAGAACATTTTTCATAGTCAGCCACAGTGCGTCCCACAATACCCACAGAGTCTGTAAAATAAATTATTATTCTAAGTGTGCGGTTGTGTGCCAGTGATTTAGAATGGCACTGTTGGACCTGTGCCCCCCTTTTGAAATGTCCTGCTGTGTCCACTGAGGCTGGCCGAGGTCGGACAAAATGAGTCACTGATGCCCAACAGCTAGTGAGCTTTCTTCTTCAGCTGAACCCTCTGAACCGGTGCCTGGGTGTGGTGAGAGAGAGCGTGAGAGAGAAGGAGAGGAGGAGAGAGAAAAATGGGGAATGTGTGAGGGGAGAAAAAGACCGGGAGAGGTGGGTAGGAAATGAGTTGTGCCAGTAGGAAGTGGGGGGTAGTGATGGATTAGTGGGTGAATATACATACAAGCCATGCCCATGCAACACACACACACACACACACACACACACACACACACACACACACACACACACACACTCATTCACTCCATTCATTAATTGGTGAGATAGAATCGAAGGTCCAACAAGACAGTGACAGATTATAAATTCTGAACCATTCTCCTCAAATTTCATTTCAGTGTCCTCAGCTTATTTGTTTACAGTATATTATATTAGTGGGTTTGGCGTGAACCAGAGCCTTTTCCTCTCCATTTCCTTTGGTTTTGGAAATTAATAGGACTGGATGATTTTCAGAACACACACTAACCTTAAAGAGAAAACAAGGCCTAGGATGCATCAATGAACTCTCTGCGAAGAAAAACACACATTGAAGTCTTTGATTAATTCCCTAAATCCTCACGCATTTTATTTTCCCCCATCCTCTTGGGATAAGCCCACTGGAGCCTGGAGGGGAACTAATTGATTACATTGGCACACCTCTCACAAACTCTTAGTTCAACATTGTCTCAGCAGTTTGCTTGTCACATCTTTTATAAACAGACTTCCCCTTCTCCAAAATACACACACTCACTGTCTGCGCTGGTGCCCACCTGGACTCCATTGCAGAACAACAGTTGCTGCAGCAGTTCTAACCTTGTTTCACTGCTGTTTATTTTTTGACAAATGTATTAAAATCCAACTTCTTTTGTTTTTTTAGAGCAAAGAACAACTCAGCAGGGCCAGGTCTACTTCCTCCACACACAGACTGGAGTCAGCACTTGGCATGACCCCCGGGTACCCAGGTAAATTTCCGATGCATTTTCCATTGTGTAATTTTCAACTTAATCTTTCACAGTTTTTTTTGTAAAAACAACTAGTGTGGTGCCTGTTCTAAAACTGCCTATGTTCAGCCGGATTCTGTGTTTTTTCCCCGACTCATTTTATATTTAGCATTAAGTATTTTAATACTTTTCAAAAAAACCTAAAATATGTTCCTTTATTACACTTCACGTGTGTGGCTAATATATGATTATATACGTTTTTGAATTACTTATTTAATTATTAACGATTAATAATAATTGGATTGTTATTCAATAGTTTTTTTCAGACTTTGTATTTCAGCTATTTCAGAAGTGAAGCAGTGGACACAATCTTCAGGCCCAAGTTCTTACCTTTAAAAATAAAAGCTCTGTTGGGCTTTTATTTTGTAGACAAATTACATAAGAGGAAGTCATACTATGAATGTTGTTGTCATTACAGAGATTAGCTCCCACAACACCCACGAACGTCTGTCAGTCCAATGTGTTGAAATAAAAATAATTAAATATCAAAATGATCTGGTGGGACAGATATTACTGCTGTCTGGCCAGTTTTGGCCCACGAGTGACCAGCCTCTGCTGTATTTTATCTGAGGACGTAGAAGAAGACATGTTCAACTCAGTGCACAGGCTGGCTTCTTTTTTAATAATCTTTGCACTCTTTTTAATTTTGTATTAATATTGAACGTATTGCATGTCCAAATTGCAGTAAACAATACAAAAGCTGAGTGTGAAGGCAATAAATTGTTTGCGAGATATGAGATACAGACTAACAGACAGAGGTTTCTGGAATACATAGATTATTGATAAATATGAGCATGGTTAAATCAGAATTAAAAATATTGACTTGAATATATGATAAATGCTCCACAGTTCAGACAACTTATATGTTTTAATCCCTATATACAACCTGACATAAAGTCCCACAACTGACAAGTAAACTGGATGTGACTGGGTTGGATCAAACTTAATTTCTCACTTAATTGCATAGAAACAGTCCTGTTAGTCAAACTTCAGGCTCAAGTCAGGGTCAGCCAAACTAATGACCTCTGGGACACGGAGCGAGAAGAACATTTCTGTACAGATGTTGATCTGAACACAGTGGTTCTGCATTCCATCAAACTGTTTCACCAACTCTCAATAGTCCTCTAGTTAACTCACCGGAGACTGCAGGCAGTGCTATTGCGTTACATTTTTGGCTATGTCTCGGTGTAGCCTGCTGCACACTGATGAAGCACATGCATGTAACGTCCAACTCACAGCAGCAACTCTGGGTTTGGTCATCTTGGACAGAGCCACTAAAATGACCCAGTATTTTGTGATGAGTGCAGCGAGGCATGTTTTTTGTCCCTGACTTCACACAAGGACAAAATGTTCACACACACATGATCACAAGACCTCCTGAGGCTACGGCATTGTCCCAGATCAGGACTTTTCTACTGACAGAAATGTCAGTGTACTGGACAGAATAAGAATCTAGAAATTGGAGCGGTGGATAATGACCATGTTCATGCTGCTAATGTCCTTGGGTCTTTTGAATGGATAATTTTTGTGAAGCTTCTGTGAAAACCTTCATGCAATTGTTCACCCGTTTAGTTGTAGTTAGGAAATTATCCTTTGTTTAAAAAGGTGTTCAGATTTATATTGTAGAAAATAAATTAACTATACATCTCTGTGAGGGTGCTTAGTTATGATGCAGAGCAGGATGTTTAAATTTAAGATACAAATCTGAAATTTGTTGATACCATATTTAATTATACAATAAATACTAAATTATGTTTGTTAAGAGGACATTTTCAAACATCTGAGACCATTCAGTCATATAAAAAGGCATAATAATTCTAAAGTACTAAAACTTTGACTCCTTTTGACTCCTTTTTTGGTCTGCAGGCCCTGTTGCTTTATGCAGTATGTGTGTTTGTATTTGTAGTTTAATTCAGCATCTGATTTAACCTAAAAAGCTAATGGCTTTTATTTATTTTGTTCAGGGACTTGAGTAACGTGAACTGTGAGGAGCTCGGCCCACTGCCTCCAGGCTGGGAGATCAGAAACACAGCCACCGGCCGCGTCTACTTTGTTGATCACAACAACCGGACCACACAATTCACAGACCCACGACTATCTGCCAACCTGCATCTAGTACTCAAGTGAGTGTGTCACAGACTGCACTACCAAATATTAGCTTTTTTTATTCCATTATTTGTGTTTTTCTAAATTAAAGCAACAGTGTACATCTACGTTACTCCTCCAAAACAGAAATGGTTAATTATGATGCTACATTGTGGGGCGGAATGGGGATAGAGGGTTCTTGGTTTGAATCCTAGGTTGGCCGTTGTCTTTCTGTGGGGAGTTTGCATGTTCTCCCTATGTCTGTGTGGGTTTCCTTTTGGTACTCCAGCCTCCTCCCACAGTTCCAAAGACATGCAGATTGGGATTGCATTAGGTGGAGGCTCTGAAACACATAAAATAACAACCAAGTTTTTATGTATGTTGATGCAAGCTTGATATATTTTGGGCTTTTAAAAAAAGTTTGCTCTCTTCTCTATTATCTGTTATTTTCTGTTTTAAGTATTTTCTACCAAGGACAGTTATCAGCTCAGATTTTTTAAAAGTATCTTTCAACTCACACTGTTTGTCCTGAATATGGACATGATGACTCTGTTGATACCTGATAGGATAACCTGAAATGGGGGGAAAAGGCTGTGATACACACCACATTCATCAATCCTTCAGTAATGAAAATGTGTGGTGTAAGATAATCACTGATGACTGTTTTGGCTTCATTCATCTCACTGTATATTTTTGTTCTCTGACTTTCTTATTCCCTGTTCTCTCTCTGTCTCCCGTCTCTGCCAATGGTCTTTGCTCTTATCCATCATTCTTACGACTCTGCTGTCTTTTCTTCAATCTTCTCTCCTTTTATTTGTTCATGTTTTGGCCTTTTTCCTGCTTCTGTTTCTCCTCCAAATGTATATTTCCTCTACTCATGTCCTTTTTCTCATTTCCTTTTCCCATCTCATCTTATTCTTTTTCTTATATTCATTTGACTTTTCTCCTCTGTATCACTTTTTCCTCTTTCATTGTTCCTTTTTTAAATTATATCCCACATTGTTTTCTATACTTTATTCCTCTCCTCTGTCATTCACCTCGTCTTTTTGTGTCATTTTCTCCCTCTTTGTTTTTCGCTGTCTCTTACTCCCCTCCTCTTTTCTCCTGCAGCCCAAGTTCCAATGGTTCCCGTGTGGCCATGGAGAGCCAAAACACTAACCTCAGGTAACCCACACACACACTGTCTGACAAATATGCACATTCCCACACTTGCATGTAGGAAACTGTCTGTATGGCTTTGCACATTTGCACATGGTCTGTGACATATATGTACAACAATGTGATCAGCACTCACAGACATTTTCATACTATCAGCTGTCCGTATAAAGCAGTTTCAGCAGCAGGTCAACCACAGCTTCGTACGCATTCACACACACACAGTTACCTATTTATAAATAGAAAATGCTGACTTCCAGTCGGTCTGTTTTCCTGTATAGACATGTGCAACCTCCTCAGAGCTGATCTTCCATTTGACCCTGAGAGTCTCATTGAAGCTCAACACACACACACACACACACACACACAAACACACACTGTTCATGACACTCATTGACATAGTGCATTCCTTAGCCCTTTACCTGAACCTTAACCATCACAACTAAATCCCTTACCCTAACCCTTACTTTAACCTAAACCTCTTTTTAACCCTAAAATCATGTCTTAAATGTCAAACAGCCTTTTGAAATAGTAAAGATTAGCCAAAATCTCATCACAACAATGGTTTTGAACCAAAGTTGCCCCTCAAATCTATAGTAAGACAAGTACCAGAGTTTCTCATTAATTATCTATACTGTGGCAGCCCGCCATATTCTAATTTGACCTGCCTCAGTTTCATAATGAACATAATTTTTACGCTCCTGTGAGCTGCTGCGTGCTCTCGCTACTGTGAGCTATGGTCTCTAACGTTTTTACCGTCCACACAGACAGTCAGACCTCATCGTTATAACTGTGGTGTGGGTCTCATGCAAGAATTTCTCTGTCACTCTTTAACCTGTGTAGCTGTTGGAATCTGTTGTGTGTGAGAGTGTATTTCATGCATGTGCACCCCCATTACCACCCCCATTACCACCCCCATTACCACCCCCATTACCACCATAGATTAAACCCTACCCCTAACCCTGGCTGTGTGTATTGGAGAGTTGTCAGTCCATCTTTCAGTGTGTTTGTGCTCTCTGTCAGGAGTCTGCCTTCACTGGTGCTCAGTTCGCAGCCAGCTAAGCCAGTAGAGAGTCCTCATGAAGCCGACCCCGCTAGGGAGAATAATACAAAACACGTGTTTGCACAGCAGCTGTTAGCACAGTACCAGTTCTCATAGACTCAGCGAACACACATGGGCTAAAGACTTAAGCTGTGTGTATGCTCTTCAACTTTGCATTTAGTGAAAGTTATGGCTAGTAAAGGCATCTGTGAAGAAAAAGAGATTGTTTTATATGAATTACTGAGAAAAAAAACAGTGTGCCAAACTAAAATATAGAATTGTTTAAGGTTTGTTGGCTGTCTTCTAGTTTCCTTTGCTTCCAGCCTGCACATGTATGAGGCAGAAATCACTACAACATGGAGATGTGGGGATTTTTTTCCCTTTTCACTTTTTTAGTACAAGTTCTTAGTCAAGATCTCTTGCAATAACAGCGGCTGGCACGGCAGACACATTTGAGAAATCAACATCTGGTCATTTGGTCAAATAGTATCCATATGTGTCAGAATAGCCCCTGGTTGTGAGTTGAAGCTCAGCTATGTTCTCCAGTCTGGATCATTAACTGCTTGTCTGACTCCTTATTAGGAGAGATTTTAAGAGAGTCCAGACAAAGTCTTAGAGCTTTGGGAAGGTCAAATTGAACAAGTTCTATTTTTAATGCAGCTTTTTGAGATATGTACTGATTGATAAAAAAAAACTTCTACAAATAGCCTTGTCAGGAATTGTTTGGCCTTTATTTGGCCTATATCTGGATAATTAAATGACAGAAGTCTTTGCCAAATTGGGATATGTGGTATTTCAGGGTGTTGACAAAAGTTTAAGACAATCAGAATTTTATTCTGGCTTTAAGGATGAATAATCAAATCAGCCACATTTTAATCAATGAAAGTAGAACATGAAGGGGTCAAGAAATCATGGTGTTCTTCATTTTTTCTCCAAAAATGTTTAGAATATAAAGTATAATAGGCAGACTGTGAAGGTATATGAGCTCAAACTCCAATAGTTTGACAATTGTTAAACTGGTAACATCACTTCTGCCTAAGTCCTTCTCGTCCTTATTATACCTCTGGTGACAGTTTTAGTGTCAACTTCAGTTAATTTTCAAAAATACCCACACAGTATTTATGCAAGTATTTTTTCCCTCTGTGATAGAAAAAGAATAAAATTAGAAGAGTGTAGTACAAAGTATGTTGATGAGACTGCCGACTGACTTTGGCTCTGAAACGCTATATTTTCTTGGGCAGGCTTTTAATGATCCAGACATGATGTTGTATTATTTACTGGGAGTAAGGCTTAAATCCAAACACCCTGGGTGACTGACAGCAGGCCAATTAAAAACAACAGCCACAGCAGCAACAGGCAGAGATACAGAGGACGCACAGAGGCGGCAACAGCCAATGTTAATCCCATTATTGCTTATGCTCAGGTTTACTGAAGCTTCTGCTGTATAAAGAGAAATCAGTGCAACCAGTCAAACTGTGAACCACTACAATTTTCTGCAGAGTCATCTATCCATCTATCCTTCTCATCCTTTAATCTCTACACCTCCCCCACCCTGTCATCTCCTCTGTCAATTCCCACATGCACATAGACCCACACCATCATTACTCTGCTTTAATGCAATGACCTGTTTTCATAAACAGAGATTGAATGGTGGGGTTGAATAAATCAAAATCAAATAGAAAAGCATTTTTACTAATATCTTATGATTGCATAGATGTTGTTGTGATCTCACTTGTCTTCACATACTATATAGTGTTTATTATGGGGCATTTAATTACAGTGTCATTGTCTTACTCACCAATGTCAACTTAAATCCAAAGCAAATTGGTCTCCCTCATTAATGCATTGCCTCAGTCACTGTTATGTGTTCATATATAAAACCATTCTGGGCAAAATTGCTACCTATTTATTATCTCTTTTAAACTGGAATTATGGACATCATAATCTTTGTTCTATGGACATTTTGTGTTTTGTTCCCAAAGTCCGGAATGAATTGGGAAAGAAAGCTTTAAGGTTTACGGCACCTAATGCATACAATAATTTACTAACTGGTTTTCAGCTTAAAGTTATTACCTCCACTGAGGCAGTTATGTTTTCATTTTGTCTGTCTTTTAATTAGTAGGACTACACAAAAACTACTTGATAGAAGGATGCGCTATGGGTCAGGGAAGAACCAATGGTGTGGATTGGAATAAAAGGGTGGATCCAGGAATTTTATGTCAGCGTTTCTTACAGAATTCATTCAATCTATTCCAGTAGCCTGCAACAGATTCCAAGTGATGGTACACAGACTAAAGATACATGACTATGAGAACTGCATTGTATGCCACTTGCAGGTACATGCACAACTGCAGCTGAAATTATGAGGTCTAATTTTATGGATGCATGAGCATTCAAACGTGCGCGCGGCAAATGGTGCCGCAAATGGAACTGCACACAGCTGTACAATTCAACAACTGAACAAAACACCAATTTAGATATTTCTTATGTTATAATGAGAAATGTAAAAAAAAAAAAAGGTTATTATATATAGTTTGAGCTTAGGCAACTGTTGATTTTATTTGCATCTCTGACCATGTGTATTGTTTTACACCCTGTCATCAGACGTCTGTGAGATTAAATGGCGTGGAACAGATTTGATATTTCATCACTGTGAATCTACAGTTAGTCGCTTGATTCACTAGGACACGTCTTGGTTTAAATGTTTAAATGTGACTCCAACGGCCCCATCGTCGTTGACCTCAGACTGTTGAAAGCCTTGAGTTGTCTGACACAGCTACATTACTGTGGTCTGCCACACTGTTTCTCAGATACTCTCCTTCCTCCCTTTTTCGTAGTGTGTCTGAAAGATTACATCAGTGTTTGCTGAAGGTATTTTGGTTTGGCTCTGGCTTTTATTGTAGTTGGTATCAGCAGGTATTTTCCCAACAGTGTTACAAATCTTCCTGGCATTTACATCGATATTTGCATTGATGTGTTCAAAAGTGGTGATTAAATTTGGAACATTATGGCGTGTGGTATATTTAACCTTTTAAATATAAACACTAAAGGGAATTACCGGTTTAGCAGCAAATCCCAGGATATCTATGATATGCACTGTGTCAAGTGATATTATGAAAAGTTTTATTCTGATAGAGATATTAGATATTGTATGATAATAATTACTTATAAAATGATTTATCTCAAAACAAGTCATTTATGATTACCCTTTTTTTTTTTACTCTGCTGGTTTATACAGTATGTCTACATGTTCTGATTGAGTAACTTTGCCATATTTTCCATCTTGATATGTGCATGAAAATCAAATGAAAGCAGATTATTTTCTGTCATGGTGGATTTTTGCAAATCTTTCATTCTCAGAAAGTGTCTTCAGATATTTTAGTCTCATCACCACAGTCTGTCTGCTGCTGGTTTCCTGTGCTTCATGTACTTTTGGAGAAGGTAGTGTGCAGATGTGGGCGCTTGGCAGTTGGAAAAAATGTTAGAGGTCACATCTTAACTGGCAAAACACACATATCCAAGTAAATAACACACTCACACACACACACATACTGTATATATGTACACATTGCCTCCACGTTGTGCAGAGTCGGCAGTATTGGCACTTTTTGCCTCACATCTCTGCCCTCCCCTGGTTTCCGGGCCAGTGTAAAGAGCAGGGCACCAGCTGATACTCTGAGCAGAACAACTCATAAAGGACCCTTTGATTCTCTGGGCTGGGTGGGGAGGGGGTGCAGAGTGGGTGTGTTGTGGCGGCTGGTGTGGCTTTCACACCCCTACACTTACTCAACACTCACTGCAGCCCACCTGTGCCAGCTGCCACAGTAAAAGGGGCGAGTATACTTTGTCTTACACAAACATACATGCAGACTAGCTCTTGTGTGCCTGCTCCCTCTCGACTGACACACACACCCAGTCTGCCTCCACTGCACAGAGGATGGAGGCCGATCATGACTCCGCAGGTTCAGGTGCAGGTGATCCAGTTCAGGAAAATGTTCACTCCCTCATTTCTTGACTTCTTCAGCTTCTTTCCTCCCGTTCCTTCCACCTTGGAATAACAATAATAAAATCCTCTGGCTCTTACATTGAATTTGAAAGTTTATATTTCTTTCCAAACTTCGTATTTCACCCGAGCTGTCACAGCAATTGGAACCTTTTTTTTCTCTCAGGCAGATTTTTCAGCTTTGCTGTGCTTGTATTTTCTATATTTACCATCAAATATGCAGAGCTCGTCCCGTTTGGAAACCAGAGACGATGAACTATGTCGAAACGTATTTTTAATTACACCGTGTCCTCAGAAGGGAAAAAAACTGCGCTGAAATTATGCTTTATTATATGCTTCTTGAACCTCCCAGCCAAGAGCAACTTATTCCGTTTTGTTTTAAGGTCATCTTTTCTTCCCCTCCTCCTTCCTTAAGTGGTTTTCAGGACTGCTCTGTTGCAGTCTTACCCTTTCTTTGACATGCTTGGAGCCTCAGCGCCTGCCAATAAAATAAATAGCAGTGGACTTGATTATACAGGGATAGACTGGTGAAACACTGCACCCATTTAGTTTGGAAAGCCCGTATAGATGAGGCCTTTTTCAACCAACTGAACCAAAGAACCCAAATGTACAATGAGTGTTGCAACACGTGGGTGGCTACATGCTGCTACCTCAGAAGGCCTCTCCTTCCTTTAGATACCAATTCAGGCCTCTTGGTGTGCCGTCTTTGTTTGGCCAGCAGCAGCAGCCTCAACACTCCTCTCCCAGCGGAGGACAGTCGCCTCTTTTCTAGAAGTCATCTGCTGGCTGAGCGTCTCATTGCAGCGAAACGAGGGCTGCTGTCCTGTGAGATTATGTTTTTACGAGGCCCACCCAGGCATCTCACCACCAACACCACAGTGAGTGCCAGAGGAGGCCAGAACTACAACACTGACCATGGCACACATCTCTGCCAAGAGTGAATAAGAATGCATCTCAAACTTTCTCTGAATATACAGGCTCTGAATGGCAACAGATCAGAAGTGGATAGAGCGCAGAGTTAAGTTAAGAGTTAAGATCCTCAGTGACAGGCGTGTTTCCCAGATCACACTCTTTCCCTCACTTAACCTTGCTCATCTGAAATTGCAAAACAAGGCTGCACTTTGGCCAGGCAAACACATGAACACAGAGCAGAGCCTGGATTTAACATTTATCAGAACATCTTTTGTAGCCCAGAGAGATCATGTGCCATGTTGACTGACAAAAAGACTGTTGGATATGATTAAGGAAAGCAGCTCAATTGGTTGGACGATGTAAGTTTCTTTCATGGTTGATGGTGGGCAGGGGTTTCCAGATTGGAAATCAATCATGTCCGTCAGCTTCTGTAGGCTTTAAACAAGAAGTTAAGATTTTTTGGGATGCAAAAGATTTGATGACGCACACAGCTGAATATTTGAAGGATATATAAAAAATGAAAGTTTGAGAGGTTAGACATTGAGAGAAACTAGCCAGAGGCAACAGCTACTCTTACACCACTCTTCTTTTCTTCCTTTCTGTTTCTCCCTCTCTCTGCCCACTCAGGTTTTATCCCCCTCACTCTGTCTTTCCTGGTGTTGATATTTCAGGGCTCTTTGCTTTGACAGGAGGGTGAGGGAATTTCTTACCAAACTCCCTGGTTCAGCGGTTTGAGGGTATCTGAGATAAAGGGGCTGTGGAATTCCCTACAGGACGTATCCCTCTTACCTTTTTCTTTGTATAAATTTGTTGCCTCCACCAAAACAGTGCTTTAAAAAAACATTCCCCTGACCATGTGACAGTAAATGGCTGCAGTACACCGAACCGACATTGGCCTTTGGAGGGCAGCTCAGGACAAACTATTCATTACTGCTTTTTAAGTGGATGATAAATCATGCTGACACTTTACTGTTCTGTCTTTTCCCTTCTGTCCCTTTTTCATGTCACTCACTTCACACTCTGCTGATCTCCCCCGGACTCCTCCCCTCCCCCTCTCCCTGACTGCTCATCTTCCACCTCCTTTTCAACCGCCTTCTTCCTTCCAGTCATCCGCCTCAGTTGAAGGACCAGGGTGGTCCTGGGGCCCCCCAGCAAGCTCTGTCGCCAGCACAGTTACCCGAAGAAGCAGAGTGCCTGACAGTGCCCAAATACAAGAGGGACCTGGTGCAGAAGCTGAAGATCCTGCGGCAGGAACTGTCTCAGCAGCAACCCCAGGCTGGCCACTGTCGCATCGAGGTCTGCCGTGAGGAGATATTCGAGGTATTAAAAAGAACAACATGTATTGCGCAACTCAGTGGAGGATGACTCTTTCATACACTGATTAACACAAAACCAGGCTGTACATTTTTTGTCCTTTTTTCCACATAGCACTGGTGCTATAGAGCTTGATAGTGTTGTAGCACAGGCCACAAAGTTGGTAAGTATAGTGCACTTAAATAAAAACATCAATATGTTCATATTGGCAGTTCTTAAATATATATATATATTTATATTGGATTAAAAAAGTGTGTAAATTACTAATTAGAGAACAAAAACAAACTTGGGAAGTTGTGTGTTTGTGCGTGTGTGCACACATATGATTAACGACATGAAAATACTACTTCGTATTCCTTCATCAATGATAATTTACCACATTGTAATGTCTTTGGTGAAAAAGAATGGATTATTTGTACAGAATTGTGTGACTTGGCGTCTGATGAATGGGTTTGTGGAACGGTGATGTGGTGGTTAGCACTGGCGCCTCACAGCAAAAAGGTTCCTGGTTTGAATCCTGGTTCGGCCAGGGTTTATCTGTGCTCAGATGTTCTACCCATGGCAGGGTGGGTTTTCTTTAGATACTACTTCCTCTCAGATTGAAGTAAGGTTAGTATGAAACTCTGAATTGACAGTAGGTGTGATGGTGAGTGTGAATGGTTGTTTGTCTCTGTATGTTGGCCCTGTGATACGCTGGTGACCTGTCCTGGGTCTACACCGCCTCTCGTCTTTCGTCAGCTGGAATTGGCTCCCCCCACAACCCTCAAAGGATAGGATAATAAATGCAATAGATAATGAATAGATGGGAGTATGGTTTTGATAACCATGGTTTTTATTCACATGACAGACAACAACTTGGAAGTAGAATAACATTATGTCTTCAGTCCAACTCAAACACAAGCAAGTACACAAAGTCTCACATCACAGTTCACACAAATAGAGCTGTTTCAAACAAAAGTACACAAAAACTGTATCACATCGGTGCTACAGCAGTAAATGTGTTCATCGCCAAAGTTCTTTTGTAGCACGTGCAACATATATCTCACTCTATACAGCCATGCATGATGCTAACAATGCAGTTGATTTAGTAGCCTAATGTTCCTGAGAGCAGTCATAGTAGCTAGAATGCAAAACGAATACAAACACTTCCTTTGTGTTCACAGATCATGAACCATCACGAAAACTTCACTCAACTGTTTCACTTCAACAGAGCAAATGCTTGTCTTCACATAGTTATGATCATTAACATGACACTCAAACGTAATATTTCTCCATGTTCATTAAACCATAAAAGTAAACATCTGACCGCAGCTGCAAAACACATGCACAACTAACACACCATGAATTTTATGTGACGTGCATTGATCATGTAAAATTCATCATGGAGCATTCACAGCATCGCATGCTGACATCTAAAGTCTAAAACATCCATGAGAACAATGGCAAACCCAGATAGTTGGATTTTACTGGCATTTTTTTACCCTGTTTACGATGTTTGCCCGAAAAGGGCCCGAGGCAGCGCAGAACGACTACTCGGAACCACTTTATGATTTCCAGGGAAAGGCAGAAGAAAAAGACCTCCACAACACCACAAAAAAAGGTTTCTTTTTTCCTTTTCTTCTCCTCTCCTCCGTCTCTCGTTTTCTTGCTCTCCCAATCATTTGTTCTTCTGAGGCAGAGGCATTCTTTCTGGATGATTTCAACAGCTACAGGATTTGAGGGGGGGAGGAAAGAGCGGGTGAGAAAAGGAGCTCAGGCAGCAGTGGCAAGTGTGCGGGGGCCAGACATAACTTAATAACTACAAGTAGAGCAATGAAATATATGACTTCACCGCCCTTCAACGTGACAGCTGTGGAAGGGGAAAGTTAAGTGTGAAAACCAGCTTTGCAGACCCAGGAACCAGCTCTGTAGCTTTACCACTGGCAGCGTGTGCACGTGAGTGTGCATGTACCTGCAATGCTCATAGTGTGATTTACTTTTAATGCATGTTCTCTGCATCAACAATGTTTCACTCTCTTTACGTTCAGCCATTAATGCCATGAGGATTTTAAATATTTTAGTCACTTTTTATATACATTTTGTTTTCCTCATCAATTTTTTACTTGTACATTGTAACTGTTTTGAATGATACTTTACATATTAACCTGAAACTTTGACTCTTATGTTAGCAGCTTCAGATAAATGTCGTAGTAGTTCTGTTAATAGGCTATTAATAGAGGAATGTAAAGAGGAAACTGGGGGGTTGATAAAAGGAGCTACAGAATTATCAAAATGCATCAGA
The DNA here is from genome assembly GCF_024713975.1 of Paralichthys olivaceus. Lineage (NCBI taxonomy): Eukaryota > Metazoa > Chordata > Actinopteri > Pleuronectiformes > Paralichthyidae > Paralichthys > Paralichthys olivaceus. Next base: position 16,110,721 of record NC_091100.1, on the reverse strand, counting down.
AATGTTACTTCTTTATTTTAGAACAACACTTTTTTTCCATCCATCCATTTTCTTCTGCTTATCAGAGCTCTGATTGTGGAGGCGGCTTGTTAAGCAGGATATTCTTGACAACCCTCTCCTAGCCACGCTTTCGAGCTCCTCCTGGGGGATCTTGAGGCGTTCCAAGGCCAGATGGCACATGCAGCAAGTTCTAGGTCTACCACTGAGTCTTCTCACAGTTGGGTATCTCTGGTTAACCTCCAATAGAAGGCGCTCAGGAGGCATCCTGATTAGAAAGCCTCAACTATCCCCTTTCTAAGTGAAGGAGCAGCAGTTCTACTCCGAGCTCCCTCCAGATGTCTGAACTCCTCAACTTATCCCTGAGACTGAGCCCAGCCACCTGACGGTGAAAACTCATTTCAGCCTCTTGTATGAGCAACTTGTGTTTTCGGTCTCTACCCAGAGCTCATGACTATAGGTAAATGTCGGAACATAGATGGACAGGTAAATTGAAAGCTTAGCCTTGCAGCTCAGCTCCTTCTTCACCACAACAGTCCAGTACATTGTCCACAGTCCTGCCAACACCTCATTGACAATACTTGAGAGTAACATCTGGTGTATTTATAGCATCTTAAGACTGAATCTGAATCAGAGCAAATACACAAGCCTGAGTATGTCAGTTCTCTCTGGTCCTGCAGTTGTAGATCGACAACATTCAGGTCATTTCTCAACTCTTGTTACAAACTTTATGTTGTTCCCCTGGATTTTGTCAATCTTGATTCATGCTGCTCCATTATGGACATCAGTCTTCTCTGTGTGTACATTTTTTTTTTTTTTTTTGTAATTCAGAATCAATCAATCAATCAATCAAACATTTTGTTTGTATATACCATATTCACGAACCACATTTTGCCTCATAAGGTTTAGCAATATGTGGCATCATCTGCCCTTAACCCTCCAAAAGAAAATGTACCAATTAAAAAAAGATAGTTTTGAATTATCCTTGAATGCTAATATTGTCCAGGACTAAGCTATTGTGACATCGTACCAGTCTGTTTTCCTTCCCCTGCTCTACATGTCAATCCTGAACTGCGAAGAAGAAAACATCTGCAATGAAAACATTCTTTCATGTTGACAGTCATAGTTCCATGACCTAGGCGTGAAGTGACAGCTCACACACAGCTCCAACAGTCCAGTGTTATTTCTGCAGTCTTCCTCCCACTCAACATTAGTACATGGGCTCTCTGTAGGTTTGTTAGTCCCATAACAATCGAATTTTTGTTTGTTGACATTTAACTTCTTCTCACATCATGTTTGTATACACACACACACCAGCAAAGCTTTAAATTTGAAAATTTAAGGACCATCGTTAATGCACTTTTTAATATTAGATTGACTGTGTGTTGAACCATAGGAGTCGTACCGACAAGTGATGAAAATGCGTCCAAAGGATCTCTGGAAAAGACTGATGATCAAGTTCAGAGGAGAGGAGGGACTGGATTACGGTGGGGTAGCAAGGTAATTTGTGGTATTTACTTTTCTGCTTTTGTGATTTTAAAAGACAGATTACATCCTTTACGTTTGTTTACACTACATTTTCACAGTGAGTCTCTGTGTCTGTGTGTGTGTGTTTTAGGGAATGGTTATACCTGCTGTCCCATGAGATGCTCAACCCATATTACGGCCTGTTCCAGTATTCCAGAGATGACATCTACACTCTGCAGATTAATCCTGACTCTGCCGTCAACCCGGTATTTTATTATATTATTTAGTTTCATAGTCATCTTTGTGAATTTGTGAGTGTTTCAGTCATTAGATGTAAATGAAAATGTAAAATAAGTTTTTGTTTAAACATCTACACAGATCCTGGCAGGAAATCTTTAGACATTCAAACTAGAGTCACATTTCAGCTTTCGTATGACATCATGCAAAATATTTCTTTAGATAAAATAGCAAGAGTGACATAACATTATTTTAGTTATCAGATTCTTCTTAGTATATATATTCCTGCTGTAGTTTGTTAGATCCTTGGTAAAGTGTGCTGTGTGCAAAAAACGGAAGCTATATATAAAGTGCATTTTTGTTTTGATTTGATTTATATTAATTAAAGCCTTCATATTAATATTTCTGGTTTCATCTGCAGGAGCACCTTTCGTACTTCCACTTTGTGGGTCGCATCATGGGAATGGCGGTGTTCCACGGCCACTACATTGATGGAGGCTTCACTCTGCCCTTCTACAAACAGCTGCTGGGGAAACCCATCACGCTGGACGATATGGAGTCTGTCGATCCTGATCTCCACAACAGCCTCGTCTGGATCCTGTAAGACCTTTTTTTTACCAGGCAACACACTGTTTTCCAAATGCTCCACTCTGACAATGTTAAAGAGAAAAAACACATTTTATTTTCTTGTTAAAACGAGTGGAAATACACATTTTCCCAATGCTCATTTTGAACTTGCTACAACTTTGTCCTGGCTGTGTGTAGTGTGTAGACAGGGTGGAAAAAAGCAAGTGTGTTGATATATACACTAAGCATTAAAAACAGGATAGACATTCTGTAGATGCACCATCCAACAGTTTAACAAATACCAAACCAATTCTAATGACTTTAGTGCCCTCTGCTGCCACATCAGATGAACATCATCCGTTTGTACCTTTTGCCATTTCTGTGAGGTGCTATTGTTTTTTAGAACACATATGGATACTGAGTCATATCCCAGTAGATAATCTAATTGATAATGTTTCCTGTTCTTATGACTCATTCTTGCTGAATTACCACTTACAATGAAAAGTTTAAAAATTGCTCAAATAAAGTTCTGATTCCAGTCGTGACTGTCACCTTCTGTCTCTCTCTGCTCAGGGACAATGACATCACTGGCGTCCTGGACCACACTTTCTGTGTGGAGCACAACGCCTACGGAGAAATCATCCAACATGAACTGAAACCTAACGGCAAGAGTATCCCTGTCTCAGAGGACACCAAGAAGGAGTACGTCAGGTAAGAGGAGGACTATCACCTCGCTGCTTTCCCACAGATCTTCAGTGGCTGTGCAGACTGTCACGTTTCCTTTGACTCAGCATGGTGAACATGAGTCTGGATTTTGTTGTTTGAGAAGCTGACGGAAGACTTCTATGTTTCTCACCTTCCCCTCTGTTCCTCTTCTCTCTTGTTCCGCAGGTTGTACGTGAACTGGCGTTTCCTTCATGGCATCGAGGCTCAGTTTCTGGCCTTGCAGAAAGGCTTCAATGAGGTTATACCTGAACACCTTCTCAAAGCCTTTGATGAGAAGGAACTGGAGGTATAGCTTTCAGAGTCATCTCAACACTGTTTACTGCAATACACAGCTTCACACACACACACACACACACACACACACACACACTTAACCTCATTTACCACTGTGCTTTATTTTTCTGTTTGATTGGAAAATACAGCAGCAGAAAATCACCAACAATCTCTTGTCTAATAAACTGATTTATTAATGTGTTTATATTCATTTTCTCTGGCCCTCTCTACTTTCAGCTGATAGTGTGCGGCCTGGGAAAGATCGACATCTCAGACTGGAAGTCCAACACCCGTCTGAAGCACTGCACCCCCGACAGCAACATCGTGAAGTGGTTCTGGAAAGCCGTGGAGTCGTTCGACGAGGAGAGGAGGGCTCGGCTGCTGCAGTTTGTCACTGGCTCATCCAGAGTCCCGCTGCAAGGCTTCAAGGCTTTACAAGGTATTTATCTGTCTTTGTGATGACATGTCTTTTAGTTTGACCGCTGCTGAAAGGTCAAACTCAGGTTTTCTCAGACTGGTTCAAAAACATTTAAAGAAAGATAAATGATGTGAGGACTTTCAAGAGTCTATGTGCTCTTTCCTTTTAATGAGATTTTCCAGATTAATAAATGTGATTGTTATCTCTTCCTCTAAGTATTCCTGTTCTCATAATAGTTCTTTTATCAAAGTTTGGCTTTAATCCAAATAATTTAGATAAGTGTTATTTTTGTTTCTCAAACTAGCTTTAGAGAGCTGACATCCTGCCCTGGTTCTGGTTCAACTTCTGTTCTACTTGGTTGAACAAAGCCGATAAACTAATAACGTGAAATATAATCTCATCCATTCAGAAGAGCAGAGCAGATTTTTTTTCTCAAGTGAAGCACTTTGCTTCTGTAATAATAAAGTAAGACTGACCTCTACAGATTGAGGCCACAAAGACAAACAATTGATGTCAGTGTTACCGTTCAAAACCCGCAGCTGCTATAAAAACCATGATGTGGCTCAGACTAAAGATATATAATGTTGAACATGTTTAATGCTCAGATATTATTTATCATAGAATTATTTATTGAAAGATCAGTAAAAGAAGCATTAGATAAAAACGCTTCTGACGTGAGCAGTGGATCAACGGCTCGATTACACACTGAGGGTGGATGCTGGATTTGTGTTCTGACTGCAGGTGCTGCAGGACCAAGACTCTTCACCATCCATCAGATCGATGCCAACGCCAACAATCTGCCCAAAGCTCATACCTGGTGTGTGTCACATGCACCTGCACGCACACACACAAACACACACACGCTTATTTTATCACAATAATGCCAAACAATACCTTTCTTTCGTAGCTTCATTCACTCTCTCCTTCTCTCCAGCTTCAACCGGATTGACATTCCGCCCTACGAGAGCTACGACAAGCTGTACGACAAGCTGCTAACGGCTATTGAGGAGACGTGCGGCTTTGCAGTGGAATGAGAGACGCATAGGAGAGTGTGTTTGTGCATGAACATGTGTACCTGTGTGCCAGACTCTGATAGATTTATTATTGTAATTGCGACATGCCGACGGGCTCACTGTGAGTCGGACACGTTTATCTTTGACCAGCCTGCAGTCTTCCTCTTATCTCACCGCTGTCCACGTCACGTTTGAACAGCTGCTAGAATCATCACATCCTTTTTGTCTTATTTGTTAATGTTTTGGTGTCGATCATGTGAAATACAGAGAGCAAATTAAGAGCTGCAGCGATTCCTAAATCAATTTTCTTATCACGTGGAGTGGACAGACACTCTGTCTGGTCACCTTACTTTGAGTCTAATCATATAAGGAAGCAGATTATCAACTTACAGTTCGAGTGTTTTAAAAAAAATGAGGCATTTGAGGAAGTGAGGCTCTATTTTTTGTTTTGCATTTTGAGCTGATTAAAGGATCCTTGTCATGCTACTGAATATGTAACGTCGCTGGTAGCCAGATCTTGCCCTAAGTAGCCATGTCAACCTCAAACAGTACAGGTTGCCACCAATTCATCCTACCTCAGTAGAACGCTTTGACATGTGACGGGTTTTATTCCAAAATGATCTCCATCATTTGTTGACTGCTCACATCATTCCCATCAGAATAGAACAATGTTTCATAATTAGTTCAATTTATACACCAGCAGTTATTTTGTACCTGTTAAAACATAGAATAAAAATGGTAAATGTCATTTTGAAATGAAACTCTCACAGACCCACTCGGCTGCACAGCAGGTCTTAGGTCTTGTGGCGTTTTCGAGTCGAGCTCGTGGTAATTGTTCAAAGATGAGAGGATGACGGACTCTGGTGAAGAAGAATAAGAAGGAGGCTTAGATCTTGTTTTTTCAATCCTGAATCACTGCACACTTTGGCCACAGCTCTCGTAAACCTGTGTGTGTCTGTGCGTTTCTGCATGTTTACACAAATGTACGTATGTGTGTAAGGAAGGTAGACATTTTGTAAACGAGCTCCCCTTCACCTCTGCTGACACGGTAACCTGTGTATGTCACCGTGAAGCTAATTGAACCTCACAGTTTGATTCCGGTTCGTCTTCCTTTTCTCCAGCGGTTAAAAGTATGCATGTTTTTCTTTTTTTTTCTTTTCATTCTATCCAACCCAGTGTAGCTCAATACACTTCCTGCAGGATCATAAGTGCAGGGCACATCCGTCGTCGGGACAGGCGTCATTAAAAATCCTTTAAAGGTGGACGTCTCTTTTCATCAGTTGAATAAAGTAGAAGTATTTCTTTTCTCTCTCATGTCACTTTAGAGCACTTTACAAACTCAGCAGTGATGTCAGGACGGCTTTCTTCACCTTAGATTCAAATATATCATGTTTTTATTTGCTAATCGATTACATTAGAAATATACAGAGTAAAAAGTATCTATATACATGTAATGTTTGAGTATATATATATGTACAAATGCATAGCTATTTTGTATATTGTTGCTTTTTTTCTTTTTCTGTTCAATTTAAATGCAAGCATGTTGCTGTCTGTCACAGACCTCTTTGCATTCTCAGGTGAAGTTGCTCTTTTTTTTTTTTAAACATTTATGAGGTTAGTATGTGAGAAGGAGTCGAACTGGTTTAAACGGAAACTATGTTTCAGAGGACCTGTGGTTAGACTCACTGTAGAGTGAGATTTAAAGTGAGATGTTGATCACAGTCACTTCTTGACACACACACACACACACACACACACACACACACACACACACACAGACACACACACACACACACACACACACACACACTTTCATAGGAGAACAACAAGAAAGGCCATATTTGCTGCTCCTGACATCTGTGTCACCATTAAATACCAAACAGCACAGACGACCACATTGTTTCATACGCACGGGTCTGTTTGCCACATGAATTTTGAAATGGCGAGGAAACAGCCTGAAGGCCGTCGGCGTCCTAGCATCCTCAGAGCTGCAGATGTCGGCAGTTATCTGCCCACTGATGCGACGCAGTGAAAATGTTAAAACCCGTGAGGCCACAGTGAGAAGAATCTCCATCACCAGAGCCAAACTTTAAAAAAAACCTCTGCATGAACTAAAGCTAGAGAGCTCAAGCCTATTTATTTACTTAATTATTACTCTTGGAAGATATGTTGACTCAGAAAAATCAGTAAAATCTTTTTTTTTTAATATGTATTCTGCATTTATTTGCAACCGTGAACAGTTTGTCAGCCGGCACTCAGAAAACCTTCTTTTTATTTGTTTGTGGTCATTGTGAGACAAAACAAGAACAATACAGTGACATCATCGTCTTTTTTTTTTTTTTACAGTAACAGAGACTTTTACCTTTAATAATAACTTCCCTCAGAGGCAGAGAAGAAATGCATCACTAGTTCTTTTGCACATAATATGCATATTTGGGCTCCAAGTTATAATCAGACACTTCCTTCTATTCACCAAATAGTTAATGGACTGATTGATCTTTTTTGTAGATAACGTGTATATATACACACATGTTCTTGATATCCACACACACACACACACACACGTATGTTTGTCCAGTGCACACAGTTCTCTTCTGCTCTTTGTTACTTTGCGTCGGCACCACGTTTTCTGGCTGGTTCAGTCTGCAGTGCAAAATATTGTGGGGGTTGAAAACTTAGACGAGGGGAAATCACACGTCTCCTCAGTCCAGCAGCCAAATTATACATTCACACATAATCTATTCAAAATTATCAGTGTTAAATTGATCAATCTTTGATTTTTGTCTTTTCTGATCTGATTAATCTTCTGATCTCAATTACGAGTCGTTATGTTTAATTTGTTACAAACAACAAGCCCCCCCCCCACAGTTTTAGCACAGATTTACTTTAATGTGCAGTTTAATCTGTGTGTGTGCAGCGTATGTGAAAATGACTTTGGATTGAATTCAGTATAAAACAAACCTTTTTTTAACTGCACCATGTTTTATTTCTTTGATCTTCTCTCTGTTTTTGTATTTATTACGACAGTATACGTGTTCATAGTTTTTCACATCAGCTGCTCTGTGAGCTTGTAACTGACACCTGTACATAAGGACAATAAAGAAGCAATGTAATAAACTTCTTGTACCCTTGCAGAAAGCTGAGCAATAAAACTATGCTGTTTGGACCTCACAGCATTACGTTTTATAGAAACACATCTATCACTGTCTTTTTTTTTTACTGCTGAAACGTTCATGTGATTTTCATAGTGTAATTGTTTACTGAAATAAACAATAGGATTAAATATCATGTTAATGCGACAACTCACACATGGTCAACATATACGTATGAACCTTCAAATATTAAATGACTGTGAATTTAAGATACATATAATCATGTGTAAACATGGGTGGTTTGAAGATGTATTCATAGTCTTACATCTCACATCCTTATGGGGATTAATAAAATATTTATGTTATAAAACTCCATTACAAGCAAAAATCCTTGTAAATAAGTATCATCAGAAAAATGAACTTATATAAGTGCATTTTAATCATTAGCTTTTGCTTCATTGTCACAACAAATCACATGTATAAGAAGTACACAAAGTAAACAGTAACTAGTGTCAGATGTGGGTGTTTTTGTCTGATTGTTTTTGTCTTGTGGAGTAATTTGACTAAATATTGCTTTGGTTTATTTTAAATGTCTGCCTGAAGCACCTTGTTTAGAATAGTGTTGTGTAAATATAATTATTATTATTATGAGTATTATTATGCAAGCTCAACAACTATAAAACCATTAAACTTAGAAGAACTGACTATGACCGGGGAATCAAAAGTAAATCACTTATATTCAGGTCAGTATTTTCATCTTGGTTATTAGAGCAGGATTTTACTGTCTGAATTAACTGCTCTGAAATCGCTTTATTATTATTGTTTGTTAACCTTGGTGATCATTTCATGGACTCATCATCATCATCATCATTAGATCAGTCACTAATAATGAAGCAGTGCACACGTGAGCCAGGTCAGAACCATAACACCAAACCAGGAAGTGAGATGAAGTTATACTCTTTGAATTCATATGTATCCAGTGTGCCTGCATCGCCCCCTAGTGGCCTCCTGCAACACAGCTCATTTTGTGTCCAGTTGGTTCACCCGGAAGTGACGTCTCTGCCGTCTTCACAAACATGGCGCCTGCCGCTGGAAGAGAAAACTGAGGCTGGAGGAAGAAAGAGACAGAGACTGAAGCTTTCAACGAGGTGAGAAGAAGTCGGTGTCACATTGAAACAAGTATCAACAAGTGAAGAAACGTTCCGGTGTGAAAACGAAGCCAGAGACGGATTTATTGTTCCGGTGTGTTAGCTAACTACTGACTTAGCTTCTGAGCTAATGTGACACACAAGGCTGTTGTTCGTGTTTTTAGGAACTTGATGTTTTCTTCCTGCAGGTGTCTGTGAGTCAGGTGGAGCTGACAGAGCAGGGCTGACACATGGTGAGTGACGCTGCTGTTCACTCACTCGCAGCTTTGAGTCAAACTTTCTCCGGACACAGACATTTCCGGGGTTTTGAGGTGAGGGGTGGTGCAGCAGGTAGAGGAGGTGGAGCTCAATGATTCTGCTACAGAGATCACATGTTGTTCTTTGCAACATGTTAGAACAACATGTTGTAAACAACAACATGTTGTTTACAACATGTCCACAAACAAACAACAAAGAACTGATTTGATCATCGTACATTCTGAGACCATCCTGGGATGTGTCTCCCCAGTTTCAACAGTAATCTGTTCTAGTTTTGTCAAAACAAACCCTTAATTCCTTGTGGTAGACCATGAATCATGTGGGTTTGACAATGATTGATTTGCTTCTTGTTAATTAAGTTTGGTGGGTTTGCGAGTGCATCATGGAGGCTCTTTATGGTTAAGAGTGGAAGGATAGGGGGTTTTACTGGTTGACTCACACTTAGGTTAGCTACAAACCCACTGCTGAGAGTTTTAAGAAACTATCCATTTTTTCATGTGATACAATTAAAGCTGAAGTCACATTCAGTAGGCACACTCTGTGCGTTGTCTCGTCTAGGACTTCAGAATTGTTAACCAACTTGGTTACATCACGCCACGCTGTCACAAAAACCACAGGGTCCTAGATTTGCGGTTCTGGTTTTGCAGGAATCTCTTACGCCATTGACGCTTTCCGTTATCATTAAAAGCTTTCTTGACAACTGTGTGGGGGTCGTCTGCGTGTATTGCTTTGCTTTTTCATCCGGAGATGTTTCTATTCTTTTTTGTGTGTCTGTTAGAAACGTCATCAACACGCCTGCTTGCTTGAGTTGAATCCCTCAGAGGATCTCCTGCTGTGGTCTCACATGGTTCTTATCGTTTTTTATCCACTGGCCACAGAAACTCTGCAGAAAGTCCGGAGCTTCTCATTTGTCATAGTGAGAGGCTTCGGACTTTATTTACCCTGGAGAACGTCGACACGAGCTGATGTGCGAACAGAGCAGGAAATCCTCTGCAGGATTCACAGTGAGCGAATCGGTGTGTGGATGATGTTTCTTTCATTGTACGTGTAGAAGACACAGACAAACATATCTAGAGAGCTTTTGGTGACAAGGGACGACGCTGATGATGTACTGTAAACAAATACATGTGGCCTCGCAGCAGAATGTAAATGTTACACCCTGCTTCTGTCTGCTGCGTCACGCCTTACCTGAACGCTCGGGAGATTTCTGTGATGTTATGAACGCGTCTGAGAGGAGAATCTCCTACTGCGATGTTCACGTGCGAAAGGCAACCTCCAGAGAAACAACAACCTCTGGAGGTCATGTGTGAAAACCGCTTCACCTTTTTAGTGTTACTGAACCACTTCCTGATGCTGCAGCCGATGACTGCATTAAATGACCACTGTAGGATTTAGGGGACCTTTGTAGAAATCATTAGTTTCCTGTTACAACGAATCATCATGTTGTTGTTATATTATATTAAGTTATAATATAACTTCATATCTACACAGGAGCGTGTCCTGTTCCACGGCGCCACTGAAGTGATCGCTTGAATTTGGTGGCGCCATAGCACGGATTGTAAAACTGAAGAAGAAGAGGAATCAGTGGCTGCTGGTGCTGGCTGACGATGTTTCAACACAATTATTGTTTAGCACAAGAAAAACCCAAAGAGCCTGATCCCTTGCTCACAAAGAAGGAAAAACGCGAAGAGGCAAGACTGAATCGGCTCAAGCGGCTCCAGAAATCGAGGATAACTCTTGGTGCTGCCTATCCCAAATGGAAATCGCTGCTGAGGGATAAATGTTTTAAGAGCCATGCTGACGTTGCCTTTTATCTTCTGGACAGGTAATTGAGCCCAGAGTTCATTTTGTTGTTTTCTAGATTTAGCTGGAACGTGGCTGAGGGCATAGTTTCCTTCCCTCATGTCAATGTTGAAAAATATACAAGTGCCATCAGAAATGTAAGTTTATATTTTTGTTCCAAAACAATGATATAGCTTTTAATTTAAACCTAAAATATGAGTAAACCAAACGGAAATGAAAAAACACTTAACATGACACTTTACATTTTACAGTCCAGGTGGAACATGTATTGATTCTAATAAAATTATCAAAGTTGTACTTTGTGACCAAATCAGAAGGAAGAAGACCTTCAGGCCTTTATGAAACTGATAGTATGTATTCATAACAGACACTTGGCGTACAGTAGATATTCCAGGTTATCGATCCATGTCCAGGATCATGCTTGTAGCTGTCCGGTTGAAATTCTCCCAGCTCCTCAGGACCTCACATGATGTGATGAAGCTGTGATTGTGTCATGGAGCTGTAATCTTCTTGATGTTGCTCTTGTTTCTCCAGCTATGAGAGAGATCTTGCACCACTGACTCACATGAATGAGAAACCGGTTCAGGTCACAGCTCCAGCTGTGTGTGGCCTCGGTGCTTCGAGTTGGATGTACAGGCAAGTGTCACATTGTGCTAACATGTTTCACTACCAACTAGGTGATGGATGTTTTGTGTGCAGTTGCATCTCCATGTGTTCTAGAACACGCTCTGGTTCTTCTTTACAGAGGTGAACATCTGAATGTCAAAACAGAAGCCACAGAAGCTCAGGGCCTTGAACGAAGGTAACAGTCATAATGTCTTTACGCTACGTGTCTGTTTGTCCATCCCCTCATCTGTTGCTCAGGTCATGGGGACTAAAGTCACATGTCATCAGGACCTGATTGGGGTCAGTGGTCAGTTGTTTGGAATATGTTAGTGAAAGGTTTGGGGCCAATATTGTAGTAGTATGTGTGTGGAGAGCTGTGTTGCTGTTTCTCAATGTATTTGTGCATTATCAGATTTGTAACAGTCTAAAACGTGTCGTGAGATTTCTACAGAAACATCTACAAATGTGTGCATAGATCTATGAATGTGTGGATTAAATTTCTCTTATAAATCTTTATTTGCATCTTTTTATTTCTGCTTACAATTGTTTTCATAATGTATTTGAATGCACAGGCTGTGATATCAGGTGTTTCCCCGTTTCCTTAGTGTGTCAAAGCTTGTTTGTGCAAATCTGCTCGGTGACAAAGAGTTGGGTTCAGAAGCAAACATCGTCTCTGCCACAGACAATTCTGCTTCTAAAGAGTCTGACATCATATTCTTGCAGTGCTTTAAGTGAAAAGTTTGGGTGCACTTGAATGAATGAATTTTATAAATCATTTCTCAAATACACTGACGTGCAGGTAATCGATGCTTCTTCGTGTGTTTGTGCAGTGATTGTGATAGTATGGATTATGAACACCCACTCATGAATTCACCACTTGAAGCTGAGTGGGGGACTCTCGCTGCTCCTTCTTTTCAGTCGTCTGGAAATGCAAAGGTAAACGTGACTGAAACATGAAACATTTCACGTTATAACAAGAAAAAAGCTTGACAGTGTCTCTTTGTAGCACAAGTTAGTTTGCTTTAATAATGTGAGAATGGGAGAATTACAACTCCTGCTTTTTAATTAAGTTCATTTAAAGCGATACAATATACACACTGTTGTTTGTATCATACAAAGAATGTCCTCCCATCATTTTAGCTTGTTTTAGCAGCTTGTCTTGTCTGCACCACTTCACGGTGGATGTCTCACCATGTTATAGTTTCTATCTGAAAACATTACACACTGATCAGTCATCATCGAGTTTCTGAAGCAGCTCGGAAGTGAGCTGCTGCTTTCAGCCTGTTTATAAAACCAGATTGTTTCCATTTGAGTGGAAGTTAAAAAGATTGATTTTCCACCTGTGTTGATGATCTCCTTCATTCACTTTCTCGTTTGCATGTTATATTTGGTATCTTTCCAGTATGATTTAATCGATCCAGTGCTGTTGCCTGTTTCTACTGATCTGTGCTGATGGATTTCTGTTATTCGTCCCGTTTTAAGGAGCGAGTGAAAGAAGGTGCAGCTGGTGAAAGAGCGGGCAGTCAAGATGAGCAGACGTCAGAAAATGACGGTGAGTCGACGTCACGTTCCTAAAACTCCAGAAAAACAATCTGAAGATCGGTTTGTTCACAGAGCGACGTCATCACTAATGTCTGTTTGAAATGGATCCACAGATATGGAAGAAGATGAGGATGAAGAATTCAGCACCTCTTTAAGTGTGGGAGACGGACGTTACCTGGTGGACTTAGGGAGGTACGATGATGTAATGCTAATAATATAAAGAGCACGACAGCATTTACTCAGACGAAAAAAAAACAAAAACATTTTCTTTTCCAGAAGCTACGAGATAGTGAGTGATGTTATATGCTGCAAATGTTCTTTCTTCTGAATCAAATGGTCTATGGTCCCGATTCTTCTCGCAGCTGGTTGAACTGCTTTCAGACATAAAACTCTTTCATAGGAGCTATTCTACAAGTGGGCGGTCACTGTCACACTCTATAGAACAGACTGAAACGAGGGCGCTCACCTCTCCTGTGACTGACTGTTGCATCTTTTCTCTCACAGCCCCTCGGAGTTCATCGTGGATGAAGCCTGCATCCTCCAGCTGTTCAGGTCGTGTCGGGAATGCAGCAGACAATGTAAAGTTACTAAATATGTTAAAGGACTGAAGCTGGTCGTTTTCCAGGATTGTAGTTTCTGTCGGAGCAGCTTTGAATGGACTAACCTGCCAGACGATGATGAGAAACATGATGAAGATGAGGACGACGACAACAAAGACGATAGTGATTGGCAGATCAATGGTAACGACACAGCCCACGAACAGGCAGACACATCACCTCCGTCTCCGAGGAGGTGATGTGTCAGGAATGAGCAACACGTTCCAGATGATTTCCTGTTTTAACTCTGGATTCAGCTGGACTTCTGGGTATTATGCTGCGTTTCTCTGGAACGTCTTCACATTCTCTCGCCATTAATTATTTACAGATGCCATCACACGTTTAAAGAACCATCTGATGCAAACTAGGAGGAGATAATGCCTTTTCTAGTATGGTCTGTTAATGCCACACGTTGCCCTCCACTGGAGAATGTGATTCTGACAGTTAAACACAACAGCAAAGATGGATCCACTTGTTCGCTTTTCTTTTTTGGCCGCGTTGATTTGTTTCTTCAGTCGTCATCAAGCTGCTTGAACAAGCAATATTGAAAAATGAAGAAAGAAACACTCATTTAATGTTAATGGTTCAAACTCAAGATCCCTTTACATCTGGATTTAACTTGAAATGTTCACGTTTGTTGACAAGTTGCCAAACTGCAGGAAAACCACTTTTAGAACCAGGAGTCAATGCAAAGGTCTGAGGATCTTAATCCAGATAATGTTATTAGATACACATGACACATTAGTATCAGGTGTAAATAGGACGTGTTTTAGGCTTTTATTTTTCAGTCAGTCAACCAAAATCTGTTTTTTTTTCTATTCTCCATACATGTTCTTAAAGGAACTCCCTCTATCAGGAACAGTCAGTACATGTGTGAATCTACAGTGATTTTGTTTTTCTCCTTGTTATTCAAAATTTTGCTTTGGTTTTTTTACACCATCAGATATAAAATTCCCATGTTTTGATACTTTTTGGTCAAATGGATTTTAAAATGATGAAACTTCAATAAAATACTAAAATAACAACATGCACCCTCTGTAAAAAAAAAAAAAAACTGACAGAAGGCAGCCTGAGAGGATGAGGGAGCCCACATGTTTAATGAGGGAACACAGGACACGTGCTCATTAGATCTATGCACAGTCATGAGAGGACAGTGTGTTAACATCACGGTCATGAATCTACCACGTCTGCCTGCGAGTTAAATACAAATCTCAACAGAGCTCATCAAACATTGATTATCATCGCCCCCTGGTGATCAGAAAGCACAACACCAGGATCCATTAAAAAATTACAGAAACATTAAAGGTAAAAAATAAATAATCCGCTGGCATGGTTAAAATATTAAAGGAAGACATCGCACATGAAAGGTAAAACGAGAGGAAGTTAAAAATTTTGTCGGTGACATTCATACTAACTTTGCATTGGTGGTTCCTATTTGGCAAGAGGAAGAACAGGTTTACTAATTTTCTGCTACAGTAACAGCACGCGCGCACACGCACACACACACAGTGAGGGAACCACTTTAAAACATTCTTAGTTACCAAGTATTAAAACCATGGAAGAGAAAGGGACTTGGCCCAAGGTGTCTTCAAGTTCAGGTATAGCAGCTGAGGTGAGAGGAAGAGTTCGCTAGTAGCTACGTTTAGTTAGAGTGTTCAGTTCATCAATCAATAATCAGGATAGTCTCTTCTCATCTACAAAGGAAGACGCCTGAGAAGAGGGTTCATTTAAGTCGTCGATATGTCGTACCCTTAGATGTGACGCAACTTTTTTATATGATAAAAATCCAGCCTTAATTGATGGAGTCTGGCGATGGTCCTGCTCCCTGATCAGTGCAGATAACTCTTGTTGTACTGGAACGAAGCCATGTGGACGCGATTGCGCAGCCGCTGGACATCCAGGTCCTGGAAGTAGTCGTCCTCGTCATTCTGGATGATTATTTTCTGCAGTTCGCCAATCTCGCGCTCCATCCTGGTACGCAGCTCTCGCTTCATCTTCAGCAGGGCCTGCAATCACATGGGATGAATGGATAGAGTGTTTCTGTTAAGTGGTGCCCATCAAACTTTACAGGGGAGAGTTAAGATGACAGTTAGAGCTGGTATCAACATCTGTCCTGATTTATCCGATCACAAGCTCAGGTCTGAACGAACCCAAACACGTGTCCATGCAAGTTCAGATATTTAAACCTGTGATTAAGAGGCAGAGGTTTAGAACAGAAATGAATCATTCACAGAAGTAGGTGATATTTTCTCAAGTTTACCTTTTCCTGAGCTTTTTTCCGAAC
The DNA here is from genome assembly GCF_024713975.1 of Paralichthys olivaceus. Lineage (NCBI taxonomy): Eukaryota > Metazoa > Chordata > Actinopteri > Pleuronectiformes > Paralichthyidae > Paralichthys > Paralichthys olivaceus. The sequence goes on along the minus strand of NC_091100.1, from coordinate 16,094,694 downwards.
CTGGATATCCTGTCGCTCTTGTGCAAGTTTTTCAGCAAGTAGTGAAAACTGAAAGAGAGAAAACACATTTTATCTCACCTGTAATTTATGTGTGTGTGTGTGTGTGTGTGTGTGTGTGTGTGTCTTAAATAAGTATAAGCAGTGTTGAACCCTCAAATAACATTACTTACCTGTACCTAGCTAGCATGATTAATAGCTCTGATTAGCTACAAAGGCTAAGTGTATGACCTCAAATGTTTTACAGCATTTCTCTAATTACTTGCAAGCATGATGCATATGTGAAGGAGTTTATTTTAACTGAAGGAGGCCATCAAGTTATAAAGCTAACAGCATTTCTGAGTTTTGAGTGTCATTTTGGTATGATGAACTTAAGATCAATATAAGTCCTGTTATGTTATATTTAGTATATTTAATTTAATGAATAGACCCTGTTTGCCTTTCACACATGCACAAGACATGTATACAGTACATATATGTTTGTTTGTGTGTATAGTTTATGCAACAACGCACAAGAGTATGCATTACCCTTTAGGCAGAAACTTTACTCATGACAGAGAGTGAAGGAGAATGTTTCTGTAGTGGAATTTTGCAAGAAAAACAACCCTCATGAGGATTTAGGCAACAACAACAATTTTTAATACCACACAATCTTACTAAGCAAGTAAACTAATTTTTTTTAAATCTTTTCCTGCAGAAATGGCACCACGGATCAGCCCCTTTCAGGATGCAATTCAACATGTTATTTCACAGACTGACAAAATCTGCAAATTAGAGGTCCAGTATATTAATGCAGTAAAAGGTGAGGTGGTATCTGCTGTAAATTATCAATAAATAATTATCATTTAAAATCTAAAGAAAAGCTCCAGAGTACATTTCATATGGACTAGAATGCTGCAGTGGTCAGGTTTGGTTTGTTTTGTATTATATAGTAGCATAAGCTCATTGTTAACAAATATAATTAATGGATCTTCCTGTTTTATTGAAAATGTTTTTATTGTTTACAGGACGTGGTATATTTGCAAAGGGTACAATTTGCAAAGGAGACTTTGTTGTACAATATAGGGGGGATATGATAAATGATGCAGAATCCCAGAGAAGGAGAAAACTTTACCACCCCTCATGTGCTGCATTCATGTTTGCCTTCAAGTGGAGAGGGAAAACATGGTGGTAAGACTTAAGAATACCTAAACTACACTCCATATACTATACTAAGTTCTACTAAGTGGGGCTCTGATTTTATCGTGATATATTGAGACATTTGTATTTTTTCTTTTCCAATTTTTCAAGTATTGATGCCTCCAGAGAAGATGGCTCAATTGGGCGACTAGTTAATGATGAACACAGACGTCCTAACTCCAAAATGAAAAAAATTGATGTTAATGGAGTACCCCACCTTTGTTTATTTGCCCTGGATGACATCAAAGAAGGAGAAGAAATCACCTATGATTATGGAGGTGAAGACTGCCCATGGCGAACACAAGTATGTTGCACAGAACACAGTAAATACAATGAGTCAAGTATCACAACATTTTAGTAGAATGAGAAATATGTGGAACTAATTTGGCTGTATTAATATTTGTAATAACCATGTACACGATACATGACCAGGATTGATACAACTTGTTTGGACTTTAGGCTGCAATGCATGAGTGACCACTTATTATCGTGAAAATAACAGGAACATGTAATTACAAACAGGAATCTAATTTACAAAAGTTTTAAGAAGCTATTGAAGGTCAGTTTAGATTATTATAGATACTATGTTACTGAACTGAATGATCCTTTATTAACACTGCATCCTAGCAGGGTTGTCTACAAACCTCTGCTAGCAGCCTGAAGCTGTGCTTTTGATTTATATGTGAAGTAGTGCAGAGTGTCCAAGCTTTTCAATTTCCATTGGATGAATGGAAATGTCATTGATTCTACTGCATTAGCATAGATGCGATTATGATATTACAGGTTTGTCACTTTAGTGACTGCAAGCAATAACTTTGGTTCATTAAGGATCTCAACAATGTTTTTACAATGACATCCCCAGCCAAACCTTTTATCGTATCTGTTTACAGACAACCAGCATCACTGTTCACACCATGGAGCAGGATGACTCTCCTGTCCACTCAGAGAGTCTGATGGATGGTGCCTTTGGGCCAAAGACCACACCTGAAGAGGTAAATTCATATCAATCACTATTTTATCATTGTTTTATCACTCTATGTTCAGAGTTTGTGTAGAAACTGTGTGAACAATTAGGTAAAACTTGTACACACAAGGAAGTGCAATGTTGGGTGTGAGTATTTTCTTTCTTGATAAATTATCACTCTACATTTTGGAGGCACGAGGTCCCCACGGGACACCTTATGACAGTGTGCAAGTACGAACTGTTTTTGAAAAGTTAGATAAAACTGGTCCCCACAATGAACTATAATGTTGTGTGTAAAATGTCCCCATAAAGCCTGTGTTAAGTTGTGTGAACGAGAAAGAGCTTCACTGGTCAGAAGTAATGTAAATTGGTATACAATTACATTTCAAGTCATACATCTTGAAGGTTAGTGTTAGAGGTATATTCATGGTAGATTTCAAACTTCACAGTATTTTCTTTCTTGATAAATTATCACTCTACATTTTGGAGTCACGAGGTCCCCACAACACACCTTCTGACAGTGTGCAAGTACGAACTGTTTTTGAAAAGTTAGATAAAACTGGTCCCCACAATGAACTATAATGTTGTGTGTAAAATGTCCCCACAAAGCATGTTTTATTTAAATTGTGTGAACGAGACAGAGCTTGTCTGGACAGGAAGAAATATTTGAAAATGAATTCAAGCTTCTTTTCTCTGGAGTTTGTTTTATGTTAACAACAGAGTGTATCTCATTTTAGAGGTAAAATCTCAATGGTCAGTCTTTTTGAATGTCAATGTATTATATACATTGAATGGACCGTTAGGTTCTTATGTTTTAATTTCTTGAAATAGTCATACAATTTGTGTTTACAGACGACCAGCATCAAGGTTCACACCATGGAGCAGGATGACTCTGATCCTGTCCACTCAGAGAGTCTGATGGATGGTGCCTTTGGGCCAAAGACCACACCTGAAGAGGTAAATTCATGTTCATCACTATTTTATCATTATTTTGTGACTCTATGTTCAGAGTTTGTGTTGAAACTGTGTGGAAACAATTAAGTAAAACTGGTCCCCACAATGAACTATAATGGTGTGTGTAAAATGTATGAAACATGTTTTTTCTAGATTGTGAATTCAGACTTAGTTTCGCAGAGCAGACACAACTTTGGTCTCAAATATTCCTATATGCACTTTACTATATTATTTTTGTGCATGTGCCTTTATTTACAGATTACAGAGTTCGAAAATGAAACGGAGACTTTTGTACCAAAATTAAGACGGACTAAAAGTATTCTGGTAAGTACTTACTGTGAGTTGACATCAATCACAAATAACTTGCAATAATTAAGTGGATTATAATTTTACATTATATATAATGTAGTCTGTAAAGTATAATAACGTTGCACATCAATTTTTCAAGTTGATGCAAGTTGATAAAATCGTATTTTTTTCAGAACAGTCAAAATATTCTGTTTATTATAATATAAATTGCTAAAATAATCAAATTATGACACAAACTTGCAAAACAGCCAAATGAGATGATTGTTTAATTGATACATCAACACAGATTTTAATTTGGTTCTGTTACTGACTAATTTCTCATCTAACTGTTACAGCTCTACATATTTATAATGTTTTCATTCTTTTTTTTAGATGGAAGACTCAGATCTGGAAGAAGCTGAACTATTTGATTCGTCATCAGAGAGTACAGATGATTACGTACCAGATACCGTTTCCGAAAGTGACAGTGACAGTGATGCTTCAGTTAAGCTAAACTTCAAGAAAACATTTCTGCCTCTTAATGATCCGGATAGCTCAATGGTACCCCCTGTCTGCGATTCCACAACACCAGACAACATGATTTTGGACAGTCACAACATTACACCTGAAACCCCCAGAGCAGTAGAAGAACCCTGTTCAAGTCAGAACATAAACGACATCGTAGTTGTCAGTTCATTTAAAAAAAAAGGTGGGAAGAGAGTTTATGACAAAAAACATTATTGCTTGTATTGCAGTAAGCCTAATTCAAAAATTGCGAGGCATCTAGAGCGTGCACATGAAGAAAAATCAGATGTAGCTAAAGCTCTAAGCTTTCCAAAAGGTTCAAAAGAGAGGAAAAGACACCTGGATTATATTCGCAACAGAGGAAACTTTGCTCACAATGCAGCAGTTATGGAGTCTGGAAAGGGTAAACTAGTGCCATTCAAACGTCCTCCAAAAGAAGTGCAGGCAAATGACTTCATGCACTGTGCATACTGTCAAGGACTGTTCACAAGAAAGGTCTTATGGAGACATATGCGTAGCTGTAAGCTTAGTCCCGGAGTCAACCCCAAGCCAGGAAAGAACTGTGTACAGTCCATGTGTACATACACCGGGACTGTACCTTCAAACATAGGTAAACAACTGTGGCAGGTAATCAGTGCCATGAATCCTGATTCGATCTCACGCATAATAAAAAATGATCGAGTCATTGTTGAAGTTGGGCAGCACCTGTTAAACAAAGGTGGCGCATCAGACAAGAATCAACAGTGTGTACAAGAGAGAATGCGTGAATTGGGAAGGTTGATTTACAATGCTAGGAAAGTCACCACCTTGAAAAATGCTGAAGATCTCATAAATCCAAAGATGTACATGGAGACTGTTAAAGCCGTTAAACACACATGTGGGTATGACAGTGAAACACAAAAGTTCCTCATTCCATCACTAGCAACCAAACTTGGGAATGCCCTTGTTAAAGTGAGCAAGCTCCTAAAAGCTCAAGGTTTAATCTCAAACAACAAAGAACTTGTGAAGAATGCCAGTGAGTTTCAAGAAGTCCATCAGGAAAAGTGGAATGAGATGATCTCAGCTACTGCTTTGAGAAACATCAGGGAAGCAAAGTGGAATGTGCCCTCTCTCATGCCCTTTACCGACGATATCCAAAAAATGCATGCATATCTCAATAAAGAGCAAGACGAGTGGTACAAGTCACTCTCTGAAGATCCCTCTACTAAAGCCTGGATGGAGCTGACAAAGATATCTCTGGCCCAGATCATTCTCTTTAACAGACGCAGGGAAGGAGAGGTGGCGAGCATGCCCTTATCTGCGTTTTTATCAAGAGATACCTCTGATCCTCATACAGATGTGGACTGGGCACTCTCTGAACTGGAAAAAAACCTCTGCAGACACTTCTCAAGGATTGTCATCAGGGGAAAACGGGGTCGCGCAGTTCCAATTCTTCTGACTCCAAATATGTTGCGTGCATTAGAACTCCTGGTGAACCAGAGAGAGGCTTGTGGGGTTCTAAAAGACAATGGGTATATGTTTGCAAGACCAGAAGCCATGACACATTTCCGAGGTTCAGACTGTCTCCGGGGCTTTGCCAACTCTTGTGGTGCAAAGTGTCCCAAGTCACTGACATCTACCAAACTGCGAAAACATGCCGCAACCCTTTCAACTGTGCTGAACATGACCGACACAGAGATGGACCAGCTTGCAAACTTTCTTGGACACGACATAAGAATCCACCGTGAGTTCTATCGACTGCCTGAGAAGACCCTGCAACTTGCCAAGATAAGCAAAGTTCTAATGGCACTAGAGAAAGGAAGATTAGCTGAGTTTCATGGCAAGAACTTGGACGAAATTGGAATAGATCCAAATGGTATGTTATTTTATTTCACTTTTTTGTTTATCATTTATTCATTCGCATGGTTACACTGATGTTTGTGTGACATCCACAGAGAAAGTTCAGGACAGTGATGAGGAAGACAGGAGAACACAGGAGGGAAATTCTTCATCTACTGTTGACGGTATGTAGTGACGCTAAGTTGCTGTCTAATTCATGCCGTTTTACAGATTGTAATAGGCTGATGGTGAAGGGTGAATTATCATTACATTTTCATAGAATGTAAATATACTTAGGCCTGCACATGGACTCGCTCAACAATGTAAAATAATCCACCCTAATTCATATAATTAAACATACTGTAATTCCATGACAGACTTACATTCTAAGCGGATCTGTACTGTGTGAATTTTAATGGTAAATTGATATAGCACTTTTCTATACTTGAATACCACTAAGTGCTTTACAGTTTAGTTTTGTCATTCACCCATTGACACACACATTCATCTCGAAATCATTCGAAAATAAAAATAAACAAACATTATTTATTTATCTTTTTCGTAATATGTAGTTTAAATACATAAATTCAATTCTACACTTTAACGGTTGAATACACTTTTATTAATGAAATTAAATTTTCAATTTTGTATTATCATTATTCTGTAGTACATATATGTCTTTAAAATAAGTGAAATTCTTTTTTTGTTTTTTCATAGAACCACATACAGAGGAGACACTTCCTCATACCGAAAGGGATGAAATGCTGCCACAACCACCCAAGAGACAAAATCCACACTCATCAAATGATGAGGTACCTTCAGAATCCTGCAGAATGAGGCCTTCCTCAAGAGGTGAACTCATGACACTTCTCTTTTATCTTTTGTATGTCAGTAGTGATTATGTATGCTTCTTTTTTTTACATGAATTGTTAGTGTTTAAATTATAGAAATGGCCAAATGTTTTAAAATGTGTCATAGCAGCCATATGGGCACAGAAAAAGAAACAGCACACCTTCAAATCCCTGACCATGTTAAAGCTGTTTATAATTTTATCATTTAAAAATTGTCCCTGGAAAATCCTGATAAAGTTTTACTACTTTTTTTCTTTTATAGCACCACCAGCAGAGGAGTCACTTCCTCCCACTGAGAGGAATGAAATGCAGCCACAACCACCCAAAAAACCGAAACCAGTCAGTACGATGAGGCCTACCTCTAAAGGTAAACGTTTGACATACAGTACCTCTCGTCTTTTTAATGTCAGTATTTATTATGTTTGCTTCTCTCATGGATATGGATTTTCACAGCACACATAAAACTAGAAATTGCCAAATTTGTTAGATAGCAATCATAAAAAAAGACCAGATCAGAGTCTGTTTTCGGTGTTGCCCATTTAAGATGTTGCCACCAATACTTTGTTATTTCAGACCATTGCCGCATAACTGTTGCTGCCCCCATTTAATTTTGTTTTATCTGTATATTCATGCCTGCAATAGTCAGATAGAGGGTTGTTTGCCTGATTCTATAGTCTATTAGGTGCTTAAAGTAGGACTCATACCAGTAACAGTTTTATATAATATAAACAATAGTATAAAAATACAAACAACAACTAGCCCCTATACCAACCACCTGTCCTGGGTACTCACAAATCCATAGTTAGTTAGATTAATGAGTGAATGGGTACATGGATTTATTTATCCAACAGATCCAAAATTTTATAAATAAATTATTTTCTTCATGACAATTTTGAGAAATTGATGTCAGTAAATGTGAGTCCATGTCAGTGACCAGAATTTACAGTTTATTTTTTTATATAACACAGCATGTACAGCTTATACGAAAATTGAATCAAAATCCTCTTTCCCACTGACAATTTCAGGCAGAATGCACAAATCTGTGTTTTCTTGTCAATTTAATTGTATATATTAGTTTTCTTATACTGTAGAAGCTAGTTTATACTGTATAAAACTTGTAACTTTGGATTATAACTTTTACACACTTCAGAGTCCTTGTCATTACAAATTTGTTTTTCTGACCACTTAAAGGTACAACTGCCCAAAAGAAGAAAACACCCTGGAAGCAGACAGAGGTGGAGGCAGTGGAAAGGCACATGAATCGGTTTATCACATCTTGTATTGTTCCAGCAAAGTTTGACTGTGAGAAGTGTATAACAGCTGAACCAGAAGCTCTTAAGGACCGGAGCTGGCAGAATGTGAAATTCTACGTATATAACCGCATTACGGCCAACAAGAGGAAATTTAGTAAATAATGGGAAGATTACCACCTATCTGGTATTGCAGATACTAACTTGGTCTACTGAAAATGTTTATTTACTATGACTAAGGTATTTCATCATTTTTTACTTTATTGTTCTGTTCTGAAGTGCCAATAATAGCCAACATTTTTGTTATTTTAAATTCTAAAATATATATATATTTTTTACTAGAAGAGTTATGTTAAAAGGGAGGATTGGTTAAACTTGAGATTTTATTTGTTTACAAAAAATCCCGTCTTTCCCTAAAACTCAGGTAACTTGAATTTTGTCTTTTATTCGACCAAATATTTTGAAAGTGATTGAATAGCAGTAAGCTGTTGCTCTGTGGTTGGCTGTAATTAAAAATATCTTACAAATTTGACCGAATAAGATTTATTCTTTGTACGGATATAGATAGCTTGTTTGATATGTTAATATTCACTTCAACCACATTACACCAATAGTCCTATCAAATTCTGCTTCATTGTAAGGCGGAGTTCATGAACAGCAAGATATTCTGTGCAAAGTGATGCTTTGCATCCCTATCACCATTTACAGGCCTCATGTTATATCTCTACATTATCTATCAACAACTGAGCCAAGATTGATTTTTCTTTTTTGTTTTAGACTTTATTAGTTTTAAACAACAGCTCTAACAAATGTAATAATGGAAGGACTGACAGTATCAGTAATAATGTATATAATAATGCTTTATTGAAGCAAGGTCCCCATCAGTCTTATAGCAAGTTGTGTGAGTCATGCAAATGATATGTAAATAAGGTCCCCATCAGCCATACCTACCCGTTTTTTCTTAGGTCCCCATTTTGCACAGTCAAAACACTACTTCATAAATTTAGATATTTTAAGTTGTGTATGTACTAACAGAGCTATGTTTAGTGTCGCTGATTTTTTTCATACCTCTACAACCTCTAGAAAGGGTGGTCCCCACAGATGATGATAAAAAGTGCAGGCCCCACAGACCATGGAAACCTCTGTGTGTGTGTGTGTGTGTGTGTGTGTGTGTGTGTGTGTGTGTGTGTGTGTGTGTGTGTGTGTGTGTGTGTGTGTGTGTGTGTGTGTGTGTGTGTGTGTGTGTGTGTGTGTGTCCTACTTGGTCCTTGTAGTAGTTCTCCATAGACTTGATGTGGTCCTGGTGTTGTCTCTGGTGTTCTAGCCGCTGCTCCCTGGCATAGGCTCTCTGTTCCCTCAACCGGACTTTCTGTACCTCTAAACCCTCGTCGAACAGCTTCCGAAACATCTAAACACACACACACAACCACACGTGTCATCATGACATCCAACCCACACATTGTCTGTAATTCAATTTTTAACATAAGCATCACTTTTCTTCTAAAAAGTACAGGGTACTTTTTTCATGGGAATAAAAGGTTCCTGCAGACCATTGTTGCTCTAGAGGGGATTTATTTAGGTATCTTTAGCGCTGCAAGCCCCACCCAAAAGGTTCCTGTACTTCAGTAAAGTACTGCTTCCCTAGCAAGAACGTTTTGGGGGTAACACGAGTTCATGCAAAGGTTCCTAGTTCTTTAGGAAATGCATTTGACATTGAGCTCTGGAATTGACTGAAATTGAATGAAAAGATTCTTCTCTGATAAAACGTAACAGTCAGTTGTGTAACAAAGATAAGAATATCCCTCGCTCCCCACCCTCTCCTCCTTGGTGCGTGCCCTCATCAGACGAGCGCGGTGTTGGACGTGGTAGTCGCTGTGGTACTTCTTGGCGCGGGCGATCTGCTGTCTCTGTTCTCTCAGTCTGTTTTGTGTCGACTTCTGCTGCTGGATACGTTCTTTGAAATCCGTCTGGAAGACAAACATTTCCTCCTGTAACTGAACTGAGCGGCTTGAATACTGAACCATACAAAAGTGTTTTGCTCTTTGAACAACATATAAGAGTATAAAGGTGAATGTGCATTGATGCGTTGACTCTCACCAGACGCCTTTTGTGGTCCTGTTCTTTGCGGACAATCTCCACCAGCAGGTCGTGTTTCCTCTGTGCTTCCTCCACCTGGAAGAGAGGGGTCCATTTACATACATATTCAGCTCATATTACAGGGGAGAGATGGGCTACGGTCAGTGTTGTTGCGACCGGTCACGTCAGCCTTCCCACCTGGCTGGAGAGTTTGCTTTGACGCTGGTGGCTATGGGAGGACGACATGGCGTGGAGTCTGTCCACCTGCTGCATCTGCTGCTCCCACATCCTGCCCAGAGCGTGAGGAGAAACGTGAAGGTGGGGCAACTCCTCCACGAGCACAGGGAGGAGTTCATTCTCCTTGACTTTCACTGGAGAGAGACAGAACACAGAATATTAACATTATAATAACTACACACTCATATCGGATTACTGTTCTTTTCTTGCTTGTTACAGCATGAAGACTTTTCTGAGAAGTCCAGCTCTGTGAAGAACTATAATAGAATGATGAAAGTCATCGCACTCTCCCCGAGATGGGTAAAGACGATATTCTGTGCTCTGAGGTTTCTCCAACACAGTTCAGACGGCCTGGTGAGTCTGATCTCCACTGTCATCTGTGCTTTACAGGTACATGTGATGCTTGTTGCACATTTTCTTAGAAATGATAGTTTAATGTGCACAAGAGTTTCATTATCAGCATTTCACCAGCTTAATTAACGTCAGGCAAATAATAAGCACAGAGCAGAAGCTGTATACAGGAAACAAACAATTGATTCATAGGCAGCTAATGGTTTGAGCAAAAGGTTTTCATGTTTTTAAATCAAGATCTACAGCGGGACATCCACACAAGAAGCATTTTTAAGTCCATACCACAAAGATGTCAAATGATTTGAATCTCTATGGAGCTTTTTTCCTATTTTTATTCAAGAGTGTGGTCTTTCAGTTTGAGAGCATGACTTGTTGAATTTATGTTCACATTGTGTATTACTTACTTACTTCATCAAAACCATGCCCTTGCACTCAAATATTCCATTTGCATTTAAATTTGCTCTGCTTCTGCTCAAACTGTGTGCTTGCACTCAGATATATTGTTGCTCGCACAGATTTGCTCTTAAACTGAAAGACCACGCTCTTGAACAAAGATAGGAAAAAAACTCCATAAATCTCCCATTGTGTATTTACTATGAGCTTATAGTTATTGATTGATATCTCCTACAACATAGACAGTGGCAGTTTTCTTCTATATGCTCTTCACGGAACTACACTATTTTTTTATTTTTCTAAAGTTCCTGATTAAGATGAAGAAAGTTTGTCTGGCTGTTAATGTAGTAAGCTAGTATATATCATGTGTTTTTATTTTATATTGGAGAACTGAGGAATTGAAAAAGATATGAATCACATGAATCACAACATAGTTTCAGATGTGCCTTGAGGTAGATCAACATTATGCAGTCAGAGATCTTTGATGATTAAAAATTGCTGGAGACTTTTACCTTAAGCCCAAAGTGAAAACATTAAATTTGCTGATACACAACACAAAGAGGAGTAGATAGCAAGGCTGCTAAGAAGATATGGTGAGTTGTGCTGTGGAGATTTGAATATAGCAAAAGTATTGTGTCATAGTGGTTTTAATGAGCCATAATTCTGCAGTGCTATATACAGACCTACATGTCAGAGAGTCCATGAATGAATACATGACAATGATAACATATAGGAAAACAGACCTGTGCTAAAGGGTCTCATGGTAAATAAACAAGTCTTAACTTACTTGAAGGAGTTTTCCTGGGGGCTTCCTGCCTTGTCCGTCCTGTTTGTGTGTTTCGATGTGACTTGTGCTGGGTCTTCACTCTAGCTGGAGACAGTCTGGGGGCTTGGGAAACATCTCTGAGTAAGGCCTCTCGGTACTCGCGCTCCTACAAACACCCAAACACTCATTGACATAATGTATTCCCCATCTGATTAAATCAAACAGCCCTCTGGAGGTGTGTGGGAATTTATTGTCAGCAACACATTTAAATATTTTCTTCCAAGCTGAAGTCTTTGTTGGTCGAGTTAATATCTTTGGATTGTTACTTTTTAATGTCAAAGCAGCAGTTTAAATGTGGGTTTAAATGGTGTTTACAGGTTTCAGTCACAAACCAAACAATGAAGTACAATTTCTCATTTTAAGTTCAAGTTGAGTATTGAGGAAATGTTTTCTAAATGTATACATTGGTTTTGTTGTAATGCATATTTTTCTTTTGTGTTGAACTGAAGTTTTCTGTAAATACATTTTTGGATAATCTGCTTGTTCACGTTTATCTTGTTAGAGCCACTCACTGTACAAGCACATGGGCAGCTAATATTCCAAAGCTGTGCTTCAGTGACCTAAACAGTGGGAGGGGATAAGAATTCCCTATCGCACTCATACTATCAGATTTCATACAAATGACTTACAGCTTCCTGAGCTTTGAGGCGTGCCTTGTCCAGATCTGCCTGTTCTTTGTCTTCATATCTTTTTAACTCTTCCTCATAGGCCTTTTTCTCCAGATACTAAAAGAAAGAGACTCGTTTACTGTAATGTTCCAAGCATATGAGGATAGAGCAGAACATTATTTAACATGATCTTATTTGTTAGCATTAGATGATGGTGTAAGAACAAGCATTACTGTTGAAAATGAGCAGGAATATACAAAACATATTGATGTAAGTATGAAGGTAATATGCGGTTAACTCTGTACAAATTACATAAAACAAACATATTCAGTTGAGGTACTTGGGAACTTTGACATTTAAATCTGTAGATTATATAAAAGGATCATTTAAAAGAAAACAATGAAAGAATCAAGGATGGTAATGTTTTAACCTTGCTATGTTTTCTGTGCTCTCTTTGTCTTGAATGATCCGGAGCTGAGAGGTTTGTCTGTCTCCCGTCATCCAGGCTCAAGGCCTCTACCATCGCATTTTCTAACTGTCCCTGCAGGGAGCGACGGGCCCGAGGTGGAGAGGGCGACAAGGAGCGTGTGCTTTGCGTGGATTCAACATCAGGTGTACCTGAAACTAATAAGTGTTACAATTGAATTGCATGACATTTGAAATTATTAAATTATTATAATGAAACATTTTGAAACAGGTCTTTACAAAGGACCATACAATACAAATACCTGCAAGCTCATTCCCATGCACTTTTGAAATTAATAGATAAAAAAACAATATTAAAACTTGTGGCATGCTTAAATTAAAACAACATGGCATTAGGCCATTATTTATACCCATGTGTTGTCTGGGAGTCTTCCGACACTCCATGATGCTGTCGCTGTGATGAGACTGCTTGTCCTCCTCTCTGACCTCACTGGACTCTCCACTTTCTTCCAGAACACGTTTGAGCATCTACAAGAAGAAGAATTAAACCACAACATGCAGTTGCAACATTAAATGAGTACAGTGGATCTTCTGATGGTTCTTAAGTCCATGACATGATGCAATCAGTTACAAAAACACACCTCATCGAGTTCTTCGAGTCGATGAGACAGTTTTTCAGATATGTGATGCAGTTCCTCTTCTGCTTTCCTATTCCTCTGTCTGCGATTAGAAAGAGGTTCCTTGAAACCCTCCTCAGACTGGTTACTGCTCGGGCAGATGATATAGGCAGCACATAGCAGAGATGGTTAGACACTCAGAAAGCGACCAATGCAACATTGTCCTCAAACCCATCAAATAATAATTTCTCTGATATTCCATTCCTTATTTCAAACAACATCTTTTACCTGATGTTCGTCCCTTCACTGTGATTTATTCTTCTGCCTTGTAATCTTCGTGTATAGCTCAGATCCTCATCTTCAGTGTCTGGTGGTGAAGGGGTGGTTGGTGCCATCTCATCCTGCAGGGTGAGGAAGAGCACATCTGGCTGGGTGCGGAATAAAACCCTCCTGGGGCCTCCATTAGTTGTCTGAGATTAAAAAAATTTGACTAATTAAGTAATTTGCCAAACACGAAGTAACAAGAAATATAACATTTAAAGAGGGAAAGGAAGTGAATGCCCTTCGTCTGAATTGTGTGATGTGTACACAGAACATCCAGCAGTGTCCACAATGTGGCTGTGAAAGCTTCTTACGCTCTTACCTCGAGTGTCTCCCCCTCCACTTCTGTCCTGGTTCTTTGTTGACTCGACAAAGACTTCTCACTCAAAGCTGGAAATAGAGCAAAACGTGACATCAACAAATAAGGGTTGGTTTATGATCTCTCAGAACTCATTCTTAAGTCGTGCTTCCCGAACATGCTGGAAATCAAGTGCCTGTACTTGTTCAGGACAGACACTGGTGAACGAGGGGGGGAGATGAAATATTGTTTAAATACATGGATAAAAGCAGGTTTTCAGACTCACTTATCACCTCCCCACTGGCAGCAAGTTCCTACATGAAGTGCATGTGAATGTTGTCTGTTTCAGAACATTAAAGAAATGATCGGACTCATACCCACCCCCAGTTCAACATTAGGTGTGAGGTGTCAGGGGGAGAGTTTTCCCCCTGACACTGTCCAACCCTCCAACTTGCAGTTTTACAAGGAGTATAAATCCTACTTAAGTGTCAGTTCACAGTTCTGGGGAATTTTCATTGGCAGATTAAAAGCACAACATGCTAACTGCACTGTCAGCAACCACCAGCAGGTTTTTTAATCCTGTCATCTGTAATGCTTTAAAATGAAACAGTTAAACTACTTGATCATTTGTTATTATTAACACAGTGAAGGTACATGCATTTGACTCACCAGGTGACTGGCAAAGAGAAGGAGACTGTAGTCCATTGTTGACCACGGTCTCAGCTCTCGGTTTAGTGATCTGAATGAAAAGCATAGTGAGCGAGTTAGAGGAATAGAGAGAGAAAGGTTACTGCAACGAACATAAACTAACTCAATAAAGTCTATTTTCTAAAATATAGTTATCCATTAATAGATCACCAGGGACCAGATGACACTTTTGGTGATAGGTTCAGGAACATGCAGGTTGCTTTAACAGAAGAGAAAGAATCTTCTGTAAGTCCTGAGTTTGCTCTCTGTCGCGGTTTATGTATAATAAAATAATGAGCTACAGAGGCAGGCTGTCGTTAAGTCGTTTGTGTTCAAGCAGCCACACAACACCACGCTCTGGTGCATGTCAGAGCCTGAGGTTCTTCCTGGCTTCAGCCATAAAAGTGATTCTTACCTTCAAGTGTGTTTGTGCTAGAAAATAACAGTTTTCCTTCAAATGACAAATTTACTTTGAATCACTAACGTTGGTTTTTGATTCTACCAACAGGCTTAAACGATCACTGAACTTTGTTAAGACTAAACTTATCACTTCATTATTAAAAATCCAGATGTTTCCCACAAGCTCGCCTTCACATACTTCAATAGTACATCAGGCAAGAATTGAAAAATAATGTGCCTGTTTTCAGTGTGTAGCAGAAAGAAGAAAACTAAAAAAGACAGAATGGCCCTTGATTCCTCAACAGGAAAAGGAGGGGTGAGCGAGATGATAAGTTGGACACACCTGTGAGCCAGAAAGGAGAGGGAAAGTCAAACAAAGGCAGCATGGAGTGGAAGCATGTGAAGTAAGGAGGAAAAAAAAAGATAAACTAGTTTCTGGACAGTTAGGCCAAGAACCGGCTGGTTTTGTTTTCCACCATCATCCTGGACCATTAAGCAAAGAAGCTGATCCCTGGAGCCTGTAGTGGATTTTAAAAACCCATCTAACCTGCCTGGATTGGACTGGATCCCTTCTTTCCTGGATGAACCATACAAGCTAAGTCTCCCTATTGAAACTCTCCTGGCTCCACTTAATCCCTTTGCCTTCACCCTCATCTTCCCTCTAGCTGGAGATTTAAGAACCACCTAAAAAATACACATTTTCCCACTTTACTCTTTCATTGGACCCTAACTCCCTTCTCCAACAACCCCACCCCACAGAATTCGGACTATACTCACCATAAACGTATGCTACAAGTGAACTATTTCTAATTTAGTGTGCTGTTTGCTAACTACCATTAGGTTTCTGTTGCTTAAAGATATGATATGCAACAAATTCTTAATCTAAAAATGTGAATACATTCACTCATTCCTGAACTTGAAGACTTGCTCCTGAGTGATGACAGGTAGATTCTCATAGACAGTGGCGGTGAAGACAACTCCCATGGTCCCACGCTGCTTCACGATGATATCAAACTTGGTCTTTTGTTATTGTTTTGATTGAGAGACCTCTAGCAGCTAGAGTTCTGTAATGTTGGTTTAATGTTTTGGTTCAGATCAGGGTTTGCTTTATAGGCACATTAAAGAATGTAAACAATATTCGTTTTAGAAATAGTTGTATTAAAGTATAAACAAGCCCATTTACAGTACAGCATAGAAATCTGTTTGTTTCTAATGGTTCAGCACATATTTAAAAGAACTGAATCTCTGTCATTTAAGTACTTCCTTGTTTTGGCCATTTTGAATGAGTCAGCATGTGTCACGTGTGTGTCAAACACAGCCTTGCATTGTTGTCACTGCAGTAAAATACTGTATCTCATTACTACTAAAACACTGGTAGGTTTGCATGACCTTTCAAACTGCAAGAAAATAACAAGCAAATTAACTACAAAACTATTCAATATCATCACTATTTACAATGAGCCTACCTCTGTAGTGTCGGGAGCAGCTTCTTGCTCTGTTAGTCCGAGGCTCGGCCCAGCTGCTTTTGGGGGCTGAGTGTGCGTGTGTGGGTCTGTGTCAGGTCTGTGGGGAGTGTTGCTCTGGGTGGGGGGCTGCAGAGCAATGGCTAAGTGCCACGGTTCAGTCAGTAGAGCATCCTGGTCATCCAGAGGCCCAGAGGTGGTGATTGGGTCTGAGGTTTGAGGAGGGATAGCCAGTCCTTGCAGAAGCATAAATCAGAAAGATTAATTGAAAGAGTTATTAGAATTTGTAAATACGAATACTAATGTATAAAAATACTGCTCAAAAACAGAGTCACTGTCATTGGCAGAGGTATAGATGGTTAATTTTTGTGGGTCTCACCTTCTTGTTTTCCTGTAAATGTGCGGGCAGAGACGCCCAGCCCAATGAGCTCACTAGTTGAGCCCATCTCCTCACCATTCCAGGAATGGAGGGAATGTTTGCTGGACTGGGCAGCAGACCTGGATGATAAAGGAAAATATGATATGCCACAGGTTGACATGTGTTTCTCAGGGAATAATTCATGGCCCTTGATGAATAAAATCAGGCGTGGCTCTCATGAGTACCTTTCAAACCATTTCAAGATTATTTTGTTTTCTTTCCTTTTGTATCTATAAGTAAGTGAGAGAGCAAGAAGTTTCACGCTAATTTCACAGCAAATTTTGACCCCATGCAGACACAACTGTTATTTACATATTAAATCTAAAATATAGAAATATACATAGATGGTTTTATATTTCATTTCCTTTAACAGTAGGAATAACAGCACTGCCACAGCCTGCACTCAAACCAATAAAGAAAAATTAAACCACAATGAGGTGTGAGGACATCCCTCTTTGACAGCTACCTATGAGCATCTTAATATTTACACTGCAGAAGTTATGTAGCTTAGCTGACTGTGTCAACAGGACACTCAGCCCGGATCTACAGAGCACTGAAGCCAATTGACACGGTCAGAGTCATGTGGGGGAAACATGACTGTCAAAAGGTTTTGGTATCTAGTGAAGCTCAACGCAAACAGAACAGCTGGTATTCTTTTACTTTAAGATATAATTTTTAGTATGGGTGTAACAGAGCACATTTTCAGAATTTTCACCAGGAAGATATTCATAGACATTCTTGGACACATAAACCCCCCAAGCACTGAAGCTGTCAGAGCAAAAAACGGGATAAGTTCCTTTGTGCCCATATACTAAGATAATGAGATATCTGAAATTCTTTACTGCAGAGGAAAATGTGGATTTCACATTTAAAGCAGCAGCAGCAGCACTGGTGTGTTTGGGATAAACAGTAGAACTGCATACTTGGCATGAGCTGTGACAACCACTATATCACAACAAAGAAAGTATTAGTGTCACTAGTGTGTAATAAAAAAGTGAAACTCAAATTTTATAAAGAGAAACAAAAATAAAGAAGATATACAGTATTGTTAACACTGTTTACACTAATAATCTCTTAGGAGCTCTGTCAAAATCACTATAGCTATCACCTTGATTTATAATGTAAAATGTTTTAATTTATCTTGTGAACATAGGACTTTCATAAGTGTTTCATTAAGTCATCCTGTGTTTTGTAGTATTTGCATGCAGTGCATCTAGAAGAAGCTCTTACTCTCCAGTGGAAGACAATGATGCTTCATCTCTTTTAGTCTCCTTGAGATCTGTGCCATTGCAGTTTGTTGAGTCCTTTTCACTGGGGACATCCTCATTGAGACCGTTACTCAGTTCCTCTGAAAATAAAGGAGGAAGACAATTAAAGAAAATCCCAACGAATGACAAAAGAAACCAATAAGTGACGAAATAACAGCCATACACTTGTGGGAAAATGTATGAATTAAAAAGAATAAAAGATAAACCTCAAGCTCACCCAAAAAAGTCTGATTGAGACCTGAGTTCATGTTTAAGTCTTTCAAAAAAAAAAGTGAACTAGGACAAATACAGTAAGTATTAACCAAACTAAACACTGAATGCAGAAATGACACTTTTTGTAATTTGACTCTGAAATGTGAAATCACATGGTAAAAGTGACAAACAGGCCACTGCTTCTCTTGAACTCCAGTTTCAGTATGCCACATTCAGCCTTTTACAAACACAGCATTTGTAAATGCCGACAGTCATCAACTACTAATTGCTACTTGGCACCGATCTGAGGGACAGGCTATTAAACAAAGACACACTCAGTTCCTCTTAATGAAGAAGGCTGACTGTTCCCTAGAAAGTCCTGCACCAGCTGGCCTTATACTGGGATTAAGACCCATTACGTCCAGTTCATGCTGGAGGACAGACAGGCAGGCAATCTCACTTCAACAGGGACTTCTGTCCTTACTCAAGAAGAGGGAGAAGTGGCAGTTTCAGGCAAACTGAGGACAAAGGCTAGATGATGTTGATAATTGCGTATCAACGGTGTACGGAAAGTTTTTAAATGTTTAGATGATTGAAACTGTTTTATCAGTTCTGGTGTTTGAACATCTGTTTCTTAAAATAATGAGCTATTTTGTTGTAAATGTGTTTTGTTAGGTAATTAGAATGAACAGAGCATCAGCTATGAGTTTCTAAAAGCAAAAAAACTTACTAAAAAATAATTTACAAACAATTCGAAAGGATTATGGTGTTTTTAAAATATGTGATTAAAAATAAGTGTTCTACTTTTTGCACAAAACACTTACATTTTATGTGTAATAATTGCAAATATTGGATCTTCAAAAAAACCTTTTTTAAAACATGCATATCATCTATTGAGTTGACAAGAGGAAAGTGAAAAATGATTCTGCCTACCACCATTCTGTGACTCCACACTTATCTCCTCGTTGAGATATTCCAGGAGGCCATCAAAGATTTCCAGGAGGTTCTTGATTGACTCTTTTTCTCCTCTGACAACATTTTCTCCTGTGAACCAACAGCCATTGTCAACATTATACTCAGTGCTCATCAGTTTTATTGTTAAAGCAAAGAGGAAAGAGCAATCTGCCATGCATCTCTAAAGTTTCAAGTTGATAGTAAAAGTTATGTAGTTATAGTAGTAAATCATAGTGAAGCTTACGCATGCATTTATATATATATATATATATATATATATGCTTTTATACAGACATTTAGAGTTGTTGTGGTTACAAATGAAAGGTGTACCTGTAATGTGTGAGAGGCTGATCTGAAGGTAATCCAGAGACAATGAATCAATCATAGACTGAACATTATGGACGTCATCCTCTTGACTGCATGTTTCTGCAATGTAATCTAAACACACAAATGTGAATAAAATTAAAAATGTACGCATGAGACCACAGAAACATTAAAATACACAAACAGTGCTGAGAAACAAGCATTTACATAAACTTCTCTGAGCTCTTTCCTATCTCGTGATAGCGTGTTCAACAGTCTTAAGAAGAATTCTCTACATACTAAGCGCATAGCTTACAGCTTGTTAATCTTCAATGTTTGTGCTGTAGCTTAATGATTGTAATTTAAATGCCTTTCCTTACAGGTTTAAACTCACAAGTTTAAGAACAGACTTTAGATAATAGTTATAACAAAGTTATTGTAATGATTAGTTACTCTGATGATTATTTAATATATTAATTGCAAGTATGATGTCAACTGCTGGTTTTGTAAAGGTAACATTTTTATCACAAAGTTGTGCAACAATATGTCACACTCCTCAACGTTACTGTGATTAATAGGCTGAAACACTTGACGACACCAAGGCACAATTTAAGATATTATTTTCATTACAACAACAGAGCTCACTATGTAACTTTGTTTAGATGAGTGCTATACAAATAGTTATTATTATATTATTTGAGAGGCTGAAGAAAAAACTAACTAAACTTTAAGTAGTTACATTAGGGCTGGGCAATAAAGTAATTAAATAACTATCGCAATATAATATTCACCTATTGCAGAATAACCAATATATAATGTATATGTTAGCAAGGTGGGGAGGCATAAAACATCATTGATAGACCTCAGATTTGTAAAGTGACTTGATCTTACCTGGAACTTTCTCCCCCAAGATGTTCTCATACAGAGTGATGAAAACATTTGCATCACACTCCGTCAGTGACCTCAGCCTCAGGTTTAAGTGACACTTGCTGAACAGATCATTTGCCACATCAACCCAATCTGTGAACAAGAAGGAAATAAGATTCATGTCCATCTTTATACAGAAGGTCTCAGTTAGATATCTAAAATGTACCCCCCCAAGTGATCATATAGATTCATGAATCCTACATCTTCTTTGCGATTTCTCTTGGTTCGGTCACTGGTTATTTATTCACATCCAGGTTCAGCAGCTCCTCTAGAGTGTAAACTATAATCCAGTCATGTTTGCCCATCCGCGGCAAACTTGCCTTGGAGAGCGGGGAGTAACATCACACACATCAACACAGCGCTCCAGCAGCTAACACCGACACACACCCTGTCTGTGATGAATTAAACCAGTGGCTTTGGAAACCACACGATAGAACAACACACAAACTTGAAGTCACCGACCACTCTGAAGTCGTCCCTGCCTCCACTGACTGTAACTTTACCGGTTTGCTGAACTCAAAAGTAGCTAGCTATTGATGCTAATGCGGTGTGTTTACTAACGGACACATGATCAGAAAACGGTAACAGTTGAGCTGTAGTCACCGAAACAACATTATCTGTAAAGTAAAAACTCTTTTAGAAGCTGCCCGGCTCAGCGACAGCAGGAAACTTAGCGTAGACCGGGTATCTAGCGTTAGCCGGGGGGTAAACTTAGCGTTACGTGTCGTTAGCTCTTCCCGGACAAGGAGCACTCAGCCTGGGCAGCCTTACCTCTCTCTCCCTCCTGGGTTCCCATGAAACAGCTGTCGACTGGAGGAACACAGCACATAAACAACTGACCGGCTCAGAGACGAGTCTGTAATCACTCAGAGTCGCGGGTGGCTGGCTGTGGTGTTGTGGTTTTCGGTTAAAGAGAGAAGGAACCATCGGCTCGGTTCAAACTCAAGTCTTGTCTGATTGGGCGTTTCGCTCGTTCTTTGTTTCCGGAAGTGTCCCGCGATGTGGGCGTACCGCCATCTGGTGGTGACCGTGCTGAAGTGCAGGCAATAATCCAAGATAAATGCAGCATGTGCTGCTGCATTCAACTCAGATAACTCACGAGACCACACAGACACACTTTAACTGCTTCGTGGTAAATATATATGATGTGAACTTACATTTCATCCATATATCATAGGTGTTTTTGATTCAGAGGTTTAAAGATTATTTATCTATCCACCCACACATCCACCTCCTCTATCCCTCTATCCACCCAATTACCCATCCATCTATCCATCCATCCATTACTCATCTTTTACTGACTATGCCAGGACCCCAGACCCCTGAGGGGCTTCTAAAGCTCCAGGCTATATGTGTGTCTATCAGTTTGTGCTATTTTACTTTTAGAATGAAGACAATAACAGCTCTTCCAGAGCTACTGTGGTGAAAAAGTAAGAACTGTTCACAAAGCTCAGGAGCAGTATAAATTATTTACAAGATTGTCCTATTCTTGTATTTGATAACACTTAAATTGAACAGGGGCATTATAAAGTAATGATATAAACTGTAAGGGTTTTACTTAAGTTATAGATTCAGGGTCTATCTAAACTCAAAAACACGCTTCTTGGTGTATGAGGTGTAGGGTTTCCATTGACTGTCCCAACTTGCCTCCTGTTGCTGCCAACAGTTTTTAC
The DNA here is from genome assembly GCF_024713975.1 of Paralichthys olivaceus. Classification (NCBI taxonomy): domain Eukaryota; kingdom Metazoa; phylum Chordata; class Actinopteri; order Pleuronectiformes; family Paralichthyidae; genus Paralichthys; species Paralichthys olivaceus. The sequence goes on along the minus strand of NC_091100.1, from coordinate 16,072,431 downwards.
TTAGATTTCTTCAGTTCTGATTCTATGATTAAACATCACAATTTAGGTAGAGAAAGAATTAAGCTTCTTCATTAACTTGATACTGCAATTCATGGGTGGTGTAATTTTTGGTCACAGCTAAATATATATATGTGTATTCACAGTACCAAAAGTAGATGGCCTCTGCTGTGTGTCAAGATGTCAATTTCAATAGGAAATCAAAACCAGACCATTTTAACAAAGTGGATACAAAACATTTATTCACAAGACAAAGTGTGATTCTGGTAACAAATAGTCAGAACAGCAAGCACATGTTTACAGAAGCTACAGTATGAAAACAAATGACACAGGCAGCATGTACAATACCAGGACCCCGGATTGAATCAGACTAACTATCATTATCTTTGTTATTAAGTTCTCTTACTACGGTGACATGTCAAAACGTATCTTGGCTGTTTATGTCCTTGCATTTTAATGAGCCACTTTCCCTGCAGCTCACCCGTTACCAGTGTGGTGTGTTTGGGTGCAGCATTATTAAGCCAACATCTTTTCACAGATCCAGAAGTGCAGCGTGTTACATTGTCCATCATTCCAGTTGTATTTGTCTTCATTGAACATTGTCATTCCACAGTCTTCATCACTGTTAATAGAGTTTGGTTCCCCAGGGTGCCAGTAGCTGAAATCAAAATCAGAATGAGCTTTTAACTGAAACACACACAAACAGACCTGTTTAATAAACAGCCAGAAACACAGAGGCAAATTAAAGATCAATATTGAACTGACACGTACTGAACTAAAGTACATGTCATTAGTTATATGGGGAATAAACTATTACATTGTGATGGTGGATTGTGATCATGATGACAGCTGATTGTGGCTTATGATTAAAACTAGATTGCTTTGATACACAATATGCCTACTCATATATATATACTACCATTATTGGGGATATCCCTCTCACTACAATTGTCATTTCTGCTCACTTCATCTCTGTCAGACATTTTGGTTTGTATAAATACTTAATAAATTGCAAAGTGTTGCAGAGTAAAAATATTTTATATATTGCATAGCACAGCAGTCAGGGTTCAGTGTTTTACAAACGGTTAAAGAAAGAGACTACCTTTTTATTCAGTAATAGCACTATTTAAACAAAAAGGTTATTTATGAACCTTGTGTTCAGCAAAGTCCCATCCACCCATTTCCAAGTCCCTTCTGTCTCATTGTCATTCAGTCCGATCCATAAGAGCTGTCTGAACTGTCTTGTGAATTCCTTGTTTACAGAGACAGAGGGACAGACCATAATTATATCAAATTGGAATATAATCAGTATGATTTTACTCTTTCATAAGAGTTGTCATTCTCATTCGCACATTTTCCTCTTTGCTGTTGATGATCACCAGGTCCGCTCCTTTCTGCAGACAGTCACCTCTACTTGCTGGCCAGGATTTCTTCTCAGAGGAAATAAAGTAGAAACTAGAGCGAAAGTAGACCCATCCTTCTTGGGTGTAATGATCTGTTGAAGATAACGAAAATAAAATAAACTTGACTTCTCAGCAAAAGAAAAAAGCAGAACAAATTGAAGTTGCATCTTTCTTTATGTTGCTGTTATATTCATCTTTCCATTTCATAAAGAGTTCAGCTCATATTCACCAAATGTGTTCCTCTTCAGCTGGTCCCCTTCTTTTTCATCAGAACTGTCTGTGTGAGCAAAGAGATTTACACACAACCTTCAGTCTCTGTGGTTGAGGGTGAGTTTACTGTGCCATGGAAAAATGGAAAGAGACAGAGGTGTCTTGTGTTCCAGCTCAGTCACTGCTCCACTATGTCAGAAGTAAAATTCACAGTACAATATAGATGTTTGACCAACATTTATATGGCGCGAAATTCCATATACATGTTATTGCAGAAAGTATGGAGGTTGTCAGTTAGACCAGCCCCCGGAGAATGTCCAGAGAACCTGCAAAGTTTGGTGTGTGTGTGTGTGTGTGAGAGAGATTCTTTGTTTATAGTTTGATACTAAAAGAATCATTTGAATATTGGAATGATGTGGTTTGGTATCATGTGTTTCTTTGGGTCGGGAGTTGACTTTGGTGCCATGCATGTAGGACATCGAGGTCCCTTTGCCTGGGGCTCCCAAAGTCCCTTGTAATGCTCCAGAATGTTTGCAGCACATTTAGTGTTAAGCCTTCAATGCCAGATAATCATCTAAATCTTAACATTGAAAACAAATGGTCAGAAATCTGACACTTAAAATATTTTCTGCAAATCCATTTATATGTGAAAAGGTTTTACTTTTATTTGAAAGGAAAACACCATGACTCAGAACTGGAAAGCCCCATTATTATTTTCTTACATGACCTCTGAATTTTGTCTAACCATCAACCACAAGGTACAAGATGCTGTTTCGTCATAAATCTAGCTAACTACAAAACATCAAGAGAGCTGTCAAATGATAATCATAGTCAGTTGATGTAACTTTTTAATTTCTGGTTTTATCACATGTGAATCAGGGGAGACAACACGGGATTGAATTACAGAGTAAATTAAAGACAACTTACAAAGAGCAAGACGCAGGGAAATGTTGAGAGCAGCTTGGAGGATACACAGGAGTCCGAGGCCCAGGACAACCAGTTTTCTGTCTGTGTGCAAATACCACACATACAAAACCATCATTCTTCTTATTAGGAAGCCATGTCTGATATTGTGTTCTTTGAACAAAAACTCTTCACTTCTTGTACACTGTCTCTGGGTAAAAATAACCCACTCAATATTTAGCTTGTTGCTAAATCAGTCACAAGAACAGTATCACTCTGATCACTCTTAATGTTACTTACTTGTTGCTGAAGCATCAGGCAGGTTTTTGTCCATGTTCACCTCAGAGTGTGTTTTACAGACAGAAGTCAATGCACTGCGCCCACTGCACTACGACACGACTCTCTGTCTTAGCTGTGAACTGCTTCTGTGTTTCTGTTCCTCATATTAAACTGCTAAAGACCACATTTTATTCAGCTTATCTTTTTTTACTCTTGTCACTGTGAACTGCTTCTGTGTTTCCGCTTCTGATATTAAGATGCTTGAGACCACATTTTATAGCATAGTGTATTTGTATTTCTTACTTTTTTATTTTTTATTTTCTGACAGACCTTTTATCTATTTATCTTCACTTTTTTACCTGCACTGTAAAGACGGCACCTAAATTTCGTTGAGCAATGTCACATTGTTACAATGACAATAAAGATTTCTGATTCTGATTGTTTTCTTTACTGATAATCACAAGACTGTCAATGAGAGCAGAAGGGTTTTCATAGAAAAGTTTCATCATTTATTTGTGATTGTGAAACATTGTTATACTGTCTTATGTAACATGTCCTCGAACTGTATAGATGCTGTTTCTTGAGCTTTTGCTGTTTGTATGGAATAACCATCACCACAGTGTTTAAAAGCTTGAAATCGAATCAAAACTAGAATGACATTCAGGGCACATACCCAACAATCCTTTTTACATTTAATCATGCTGCACCAAATTGCAAACACTTATAGATACCAGTTTCCTGCTCCAGCTTGGTTTCAAACCTTGACTATGACCGAGTACCAAAGAAGTAAAAAGAGTGTGAACAGCCCAGCTAAAAATAAACTGACATGTTAGCTGCATCAGAAGACATGTTATTTTATCAGCCTGGGACTGTTTAATCAAAGAATAAAGAACTGAAACCAGTCCAGGTTCCATTTTTAAAATGTTTCATTAGAACATATTACATAGTTGTGGATTGCATGATTATATTTTGATTATATCTTGAAAATATGACAAATATGATAAACCATATGTTAGAGGTCAAAACCCCCGTAACACTTGCAGTATATCATATGATGATTGGCCCCTTTATGGCCCTAATTTAGAAAAAAAAACCCAGATCCCCCACTGAGTGAGCAAGTGACAGTTTTTACTTTGACTTATAGAGAGACTGTTTTTTCACATGTCCAGAAGTTTTGATTTCCACATGGCAGGTCTATCCAAAGGTCGGTCATTGCTGCACAGTCTTCATTTTGGAATAAGAAGCTGTTGGGTTGCCCTCTACGCCAGAAGCTGAAACCCCAAAAAACAAACATATTTTTATTAAAACCCAAGAAGCATTTGACAGACAGTCAGCAAGTTGCCATAAAGTCATCATGTGCAGCTGAATAACAGAGTAAGCTGTGGACCTTTTAGTCAGCAGAGTGCCATCCACCCATTTCCACATCCCTTCTGTCTCATTGTCAGTCAGTCCGATCCACATGAACTTTTCAAATACTCTAAAAAAGTCCTAGTGTACAAAAATAAGATACATCAATCACTAGAGGTAAAAAAACATTTCTGTGAAGCCACCTCTTGTTCATGCCAGGGTTATTGTAGTTAACGAAAACTAAGACAAAAACTTGCGATGAAAAAATAATTTAATTAACTGAAATAAAAATAAAAACGACAATTACAAAAAACCAAAAACTAAATAAAAACTACAATGAACAATGCAAAACTAACTAAAACTAAACTGAATTGCAGATAAATTCAGCTTCGTTTTCTCCCTCGATTACTGCCTGTCCTGCAGGTGATGGTTAAAGAATGAAGTTAAAGGACTTGATAAACCATATTTGGTGTCACACATTGTTTCATCCTTTTTCAGCTTCTACAAGTCAAGGCTTTCTCTTAATACCTGGAAAAACTAAAACTAAGACTAAAACTAAATAAAAACTAAACTGAAACTAGTCGATTCCTCAAAATAAAAACTAAACTAAAACTACAAATAATCACTTCTTGAACTAACTAAAACTAAACTGAAATTTAAAAAAAGCAAATTGAAAAACTAAATAATAAAAACTTATGAAAATTTCAAAACTATAATAACCGTGGTTCATGCATTTCCAACATCCACACATATAACACACTAACCTGTTCCTCTTTGCTGTTGATAATCACCAGGTCTGCTCCTTTCTGCAGACAGTCGTCTCTACTGTCTCGCCAGGATTTCTTCTCAGAGGAAATGTAATAGAAACTAGGCTGGAAATACACCCATTGCTTTCGGGTGTAATGATCTGTTGAGGATAACGTCATTGAAAAAAAACCTTGAAATTGTATATATATATTTTTTTTTTTTCCTGTTTCATATTCACCAAATATTTCCAACTTCCTCCTCAACATCTTCGCCTCTTCTGTCAGGTTTTTGGTCACAGCCTCGTAATCTGGTGTCCTTGCACCAGAACTGTCTGTGTGAGCAAAGAGATTTCCACATGACCTTTAGCTACTGTGGTTGATGGTGAGTTTCCTGTACTAAAAATAGATGATAGATGAACATCTTTCTAAGAAATCCATTGCACATACAGACGGACATCTGGAATTATCAGATAGGTGATATAAATCCTTCTAGGGTTAGGGTCAGGGTTATGGCAGGGGGTCTTCAGGCTCTCCAGTCAGATTTTTACAACTGGCTTCAATAGCTGATGTTTTTTTTAATCAGAAATGTCTGAAAGACCAGAATCAAAATTACATTTGTTCATCAGTTTTTCCACACTGGGAGAAACAGACCCATTATTTTCTTACATGACCTTAGAATTTTGTCTAACCATCAACCACAAGGCACAAAATGCTGTTTTGTCATAAATCTAGCTAACTACAAAATATCCAGAGAGCTGTCAAATGATGATCATATTTAGTTGACGTAACTTTTTAATTTCTGGTTTCATCACATTCACCTGTTGAATTTCAGGGCGATGACACAGGATGAAATTACAGAGTAAATTAAAGGCAACTTACAAAGAGCAAGACGCAGGGAAATGTTGAGAGCAGCTTGGAGGATACACAGGAGTCCGAGGCCCAGGACAACCAGTTTTCTGTCTGTGTGCAAATACCACACATACAAAACCATCATTCTTCTTATTAGGAAGCCATGTCTGATATTGTGTTCTTTGAACAAAAAACTCTTCACTTCTTGTACACTGTCTCTGGGTAAAAATAACCCACTCAATATTTAGCTTGTTGCTAAATCAGTCACAAGAACAGTATCACTCTGATCACTCTTAATGTTACTTACTTGTTGCTGAAGCATCAGGCAGGTTTTTGTCCATGTTCACCTCAGACTGTGTTTTACAGACAGAAGTCAATGCACTGCGCCCACTGCACTACGACACGACTCTCTGTCTTAGCTGTGAACTGCTTCTGTGTTTCTGCTCCTCATATTAAACTGCTAAAGACCACATTTAACTTCCTATCTTTCTTCATCTTGTCACCTCCATTTTTTTTTCATTCTGACTTTGCAATGTGACCTTGTTTTTATGTGACCTTTCTTTATAGCATAGTGTTTTTATATTTCTTACTTTTTTATTTTTTATTTTCTGACAGACCTTTTATCTATTTATCTTCACTTTTTTACCTGCACTGTAAAGACGGCACCTAAATTTCATTGAGCAATGTCAAATTGTTACAATGACAATAAATTCTGATTGTTTTCTTTACTGATAATCACAAGACTGTCAATGAGAGCAGAAGGGTTTTCAGAGAAAGGTTTCATAATTTATTTGTGATTGTGAAACATTGTTATACTGTCTTATGTAACATGTCCTCGAACTGTATAGATGCTGTTTCTTTGAGCTTTGAGCTCAGAGCACATACAGTCCCTTTTACATTTAATCATGCTGCACCAATGGGCCATTCTAGCAGCTTTATTTTCTTTCTCTGAAACCAATTGAGAGTTTCCTTGGCTGTGTTTGGGATCATTGTGTTGCTGAAATGTCCACCCTCATTTCATCTTCATCATCCTGGTAGATGGCAGCAGATTTTTATGAAGAATTCTCTGTACATTTTTCCATTCATCCTTCCTTCAATTATGTGAAGTGTAGTAGTAGTGGGACTACTATTCCCAGGAGGCTTAGCTCCCAGAATGCATTTGTGTAATATGTCTCAAGGTGGTCAGTAAATGGAGTTATGACTCGAAAGCATACATCGGTGTCCTGTGTTATCATTATACATGAAGTTTGCCAGTACCGTATGCTGAAAAGTAGCCCCACACCTTGATGTTCCCACCTCCAAACTTCATTGTTGGTATGGTGTTTTTAGGGTGATGTGCAGTGCCATTTGTCCTCCATGCATGGTGTGTATTATGGCATCCAAAGAGGTCAATTTTACTCTCATCTGACCAGACTATATTTTCCCAGTATTCCACAGGCTTGTCCAAATGTTGCGCAGCAAACTTTAAACAAGCTTCCACATGCTTTTTCTTCATCAGTGGAGTCTTGCATGGTGAGCACAGACAAGGGGCTGGATTGCTTTTTAATTACTGATAGAGTTCAACTGTTGTCTTGGCTTTCCATGCCTTTTTGCACCTCCCTTTCTTCATGTGTTCAATGATTTTTCCCTGTGTCATTTCACATTATTACACATAACTTCATTTCTGAACTTTGTTTTGGTGTCTTTGTATGTATGGATTACTTGGGTTGTTACCAACATCTGGTGAAAATTTCATGTCAATAGCACCTTTTGGAAATATATTTACTGAGAAAAATGGTGTCGTGTCAAAATACTTATTTTACCCGGACTTCACAGTATTCACTGTACCAAAAGTAGATGGCCTATGCTGTGTGTCAAGATGTCAATTTCAATAGGAAATCAAAACCAGACCATTTTAACAAAGTGGATACAAAACATTTATTCACAAGATAAAGTGTGATTCTGGTAACAAATAGTCAGAACAGCAAGCACATGTTTACAGAAGCTACAGTATGAAAACAAATGACACAGGCAGCATGTACAATACCAGGACCCCGGATTGAATCAGACTAACTATCATTATCTTTGTTATTAAGTTCTCTTACTACGGTGACATGTCAAAACGTATCTTGGCTGTTTATGTCCTTGCATTTTAATGAGCCACTTTCCCTGCAGCTCACCCGTTACCAGTGTGGTGTGTTTGGGTGCAGCATTATTAAGCCAACATCTTTTCACAGATCCAGAAGTTCAGCTTGTTACATTGTTCATCATTCCAGTTGTATTTGTCTTCATTGAACTTTGTCATTCCACAGTCTTCATCACTGTTCTCAAAGGAGTTTGGTTCCCCAGGTTGCCAGTAGCTGAAATTAAAATCAGAATGAGCTTTTAACTGAAACACACACAAACAGACCTGTTTAATAAACAGCCAGAAACACAGAGGCAAATTAAAGATCAATATTGAACTGACACGTACTGAACTAAAGTACATGTCATTAGTTATATGGGGAATAAATTATTACATTGTGATGGTGGATTGTGATCATGGTGACAGCTGATTGTGGCTTATGATTAACACTAGTTTGCTTTGATACACAATATGCCTACTCATATATATATACTACCATTATTGGGGATATCCCTCTCACTACAATTGTCATTTCTGCTCACTTCATCTCTGTCAGACATTTTGGTTTGTATAAATACTTAATAAATTGCAAAGTGTTGCAGAGTGAAAATATTTTATATATTGCATTGCACAGCAGTCAGGTTTCAGTGTTTTACAAACGGTTAAAGAAAGAGACTACCTTTTTATTCAGTAATAGCACTATTTAAAAAAAAGGTTATTTATGAACCTTGTGTTCAGCAAAGTCCCATCCACCCATTTCCAAGTCCCTTCTGTCTCATTGTCACTCAGTCCGATCCATAAGAGCTGTCTGAACTGTCTTGTGAATTCCTTGTTTACAGAGACAGAGGGACAGACCATAATTATATCAAATTGGAATATAATCAGTATGATTTTACTCTTTCATAAGAGTTGTCATTCTCATTCGCACATTTTCCTCTTTGCTGTTGATGATCACCAGGTCCGCTCCTTTCTGCAGACAGTCACCTCTACTTGCTGGCCAGGATTTCTTCTCAGAGGAAATAAAGTAGAAACTAGAGCGAAAGTAGACCCATCCTTCTTGGGTGTAATGATCTGTTGAAGATAACGAAAATAAAATAAACTGGACTTCTCAGCAAAAGAAAAAAGCAGAACAAATTGAAGTTGCATCTTTCTTTATGTTGCTGTTATATTCATCTTTCCATTTCATAAAGAGTTCAGCTCATATTCACCAAATGTCTTCCTCTTCAGCTGGTCCCCTTCTTTTTCATCAGAACTGTCTGTGTGAGCAAAGAGATTTACACACAACCTTCAGTCTCTGTGGTTGAGGGTGAGTTTACTGTGCCATGGAAAAATGGAAAGAGACAGAGGTGTCTTGTGTTCCAGCTCAGTCACTGCTCCACTATGTCAGAAGTAAAATTCACAGTACAATAAAGATGTTTGACCAACATTTATATGGCGTGCAATTCCATATACATGTTATTGCAGAAAGTATGGAGGTTGTCAGTTAGACCAGCCCCCGGAGAATGTCCAGAGAACCTGCAAAGTTTGGTGTGTGTGTGTGTGTGAGAGAGATTCTTTGTTTATAGTTTGATACTAAAAGAATCATTTGAATATTGGAATGATGTGGTTTGGTATCATGTGTTTCTTTGGGTCGGGAGTTGACTTTGGTGCCATGCATGTAGGACATCGAGGTCCCTTTGCCTGGGGCTCCCAAAGTCCCTTGTAATGCTCCAGAATGTTTGCAGCACATTTAGTGTTAAGCCTTCAATGCCAGATAATCATCTAAATCTTAACATTGAAAACAATGGTCAGAAATCTGACACTTAAAATATTTTCTGCAAATCCATTTATATGTGAAAAGGTTTTAATTTTATTTGAAAGGAAAACACCATGACTCACAACTGGAAAGCCCCATTATTATTTTCTTACATGACCTCTGAATTTTGTCTAACCATCAACCACAAGGTACAAGATGCTGTTTCGTCATAAATCTAGCTAACTACAAAACATCAAGAGAGCTGTCAAATGATAATCATAGTCAGTTGATGTAACTTTTTAATTTCTGGTTTTATCACATGTGAATCAGGGGAGACAACACGGGATTGAATTACAGAGTAAATTAAAGACAACTTACAAAGAGCAAGACGCAGGGAAATGTTGAGAGCAGCTTGGAGGATACACAGGAGTCCGAGGCCCAGGACAACCAGTTTTCTGTCTGTGTGCAAATACCACACATACAAAACCATCATTCTTCTTATTAGGAAGCCATGCCTGATATTGTGTTCTTTGAACAAAAAACTCTTCACTTCTTGTACACTGTCTCTGGGTAAAAATAACCCACTCAATATTTAGCTTGTTGCTAAATCAGTCACAAGAACAGTATCACTCTGATCACTCTTAATGTTACTTACTTGTTGCTGAAGCATCAGGCAGGTTTTTGTCCATGTTCACCTCAGACTGTGTTTTACAGACAGAAGTCAATGCACTACGACCAATTCTCTGTCTTAGCTGTGAACTGCTTCTGTGTTTCTGTTCCTCATATTAAACTGCTAAAGACCACATTTTCTTCTCATCTTTCTTCATCTGGTCACTTCCAGTTTTTTTCCATTCTGACTTTGCAATGTGACCTTGTTTTCTTTCTTTTCTTTATGCTGTCTGATGTAACATGTTCTCAAACTGGGTATAGATGCAGACGCTTTGAGCTTTTGCTGTTTGTATGGAATAAATATCATGTCATAACCTGAAACTGAAAAAAGGGCTTTGAAAGGTTAAACACAGTGTTTAAAAGTTAGAATGACACTCAGAGCACATACCAACAGTCCCTTTAAACTGAATCAAGCTGCATGGAATTACACACACTTAAAGATATCACTTTCCTGCCTGATGTTTTTCATGAAGATCCACATGTTGAAAAGTGGGAGTGACATGTGTAATATTAGTACTTATCTGATATCTGTTCAAGAAGTGAAACGTACTCAGTCAGTGATTACAAATTTACTACCCTTGGTTTCAAACCTTTACGATAACCGAGTACCAATGAAGTAAAGAGAGTGTGAACAGCCCAGCTTAAAATAACCTGCATCAGAAGACCCATTGTTGTATTAACCTCCGGCAGTTTATTCAAAAAATAAGGACCTAAAACCAGTCCAGGTTACATAAAAAAAAGTTTAATAAGATTATAGTTACATTGTTAAAGATTATATGATTATATTTTGATTATATCTTGAAAATGTAACAAATACGATAAACTTAGCTGGTGGCCCCATTATGACTCTGATCTACAGTTGCAGAAAAATCCCAGATCCCCCACTGAGTGAGCAAGTGACAGTTTTTACTTTGACTTATAGAGAGACTATTTTTTCACATATCCAGAAGTTTTGATTTCCACATGGCAGGTCTCTCCAAAGGTCGGTCGTTGCTGCACAGTCTTCATTTTGGAATAAGAAGCTGTTGGGTTGCCCTCTACGCCAGAAGCTGAAACCCCAAAAAACAAACATATTTTTACTAAAACCCAAGAAATATTTGACAGACAGTCAGCAAGTTGCCATAAAGTCATCATGTGCAGCTGAATAACAGAGTAAGCTGTGGACCTTTTAGTCAGCTGAGTGCCATCCACCCATTTCCACGTCCCTTCTGTCTCATTGTCAGTCAGTCCGATCCACATGAACTTGTGAAATCCTGTTATAAAGTCCTTGTTTACAAAAAAATACAGAAATCAGAAACACGGTAAAAAAAACATTTCTGTGAAGCCACCTCTTGTTCATGCATTTCCAACATCCACACGTATAACACACAAACCTGTTCCTCTTTGCTGTTGATAATCACCAGGTCCGCTCCTTTCTGCAGACAGTCGTCTCTACTGTCTCGCCAGGATTTCTTGACAGAGGAAATGTAATAGAAACTAGGCTGGAAATACACCCATTGCTTTCGGGTGTAATGATCTGTTGAGGATAACGTCATTGAAAAAAAAACTTGAAATTGTACATATATATATATATTTTTTTTTTTTTCCTGTTTCATATTCACCAAATATTTCCAACTTCCTCCTCAACATCTTCGCCTCTTCTGTCAGGTTTTTGGTCACAGCCTCGTAATCTGGTATCCATGCACCAGAACTGTCTGTGTGAGCAAAGAGATTTACACGTGACCTTTAGCTACTGTGGTTGATGGTGAGTTTCCTGTACTAAAAATAGAGCAGGGTTCACCAACACGGTGCCCGTGGGCACCAGGTAGCCCCCAAGGACCACATGAGTCGCCCGCAGGCCTAAAATAACACAACTCACCAGTGAGCTGTGTCTAAAATTTGATAAGCGTTTCTAATTAAATTTAATTATTTACTTTTTATACCGTCAAATTTGTATTCTCATATTGAAGTCGACTATTGACTATGATTTGTTAAAAGGGTTGGTCAGTGGCTAGTGGAAATGGAACATTTTTCTTATGAAATGTTTTCGAAGTGATCATCTGAAAACTTAAACAATTGCTGAGATTACTAGAAATAAAGTGTTGAATCTTGATATTATCTGTTTCCCACCTTGTTAAGTCCTTGTTGATAATTATTGTGAGAAATCATTAATTTGATCAGTGTCTTCACACAGATGAGTATCAATTATCATTAATAATAATATATAACTAAAGGCAAACTGAGCTAATTTGTTATTTCAGAAGAGTGTATCGAACTGGTAGCCCTTCGTATGACTCAGTACCCATTAAGTAGCTCTCAGTTTCAAAAAGGTTGGTGACCCCTGAAATAGATGATAGATGAAACTTCTTTCAAAAAATGCATTGCACATACAGACGGACATCTGGAATTATCAGATAGGTGATATAAATCCTTCTAGGGTTATGGCAGGGGGTCTTCAGGCTCTCCAGTCAGATTCTTACAACTGGCTTCAAAGGCTGATGTTTTTTTTTTATCAGAAGTGTCTGAAAGACCAGAATCAAAATTACATTTGATCATCAATTCTTTCCACAGTGGGAGAAACCAACACTTTCACGTGTTGACAGGAGGAGACTTGGAAGCAATCCAATCAATCTAGCACAAACTCAAAACCCAGACCCAGAATAACACTGTTGGCCTATTGTTGGCCAGTGGGCTCAGATTGAAATAAACTGTAATTCCCCCTGAAAGATTCACATAATTTTTTTTGTTTTTATGTTTTGCCTCGTTATTGTGCGTGATTCTAAAAAATGTGTCTCTATCTGAATGTTGACAAATTCTTTATTAGTGGGTTGAGTCAGTTGTACAGGATATTACGAAATTGGATAAAAACTGAATTTTAATGAGGCATTGCTACTGTATGTTATCTTTTATCAATTTACACACTAAAAATGTATGAAGATGAAAACATGTGTGTAGCCCTCAGATAAGGTGATTGTCATTTCTCATATATTAGCAATTGTTCATTGTTTCTGCTCTTATAAAATAGTTCATTATGTTTTATAAAGGCTGAGGAAGCATTAGAGACGGTTTAACTTGACTCACAGAAAGCAAGGTGCAGGGAAATGTTGAGAGCAGCTTGTAGGATACACAGGAGTCCAAAGCTCACACCAACCAGTCTGTAGAGTTTTCTTCCTTCCAGCAGAAATCACAGAGACACACAGTCAATAATCACTGGATGTGAGTCAGTAAAACCTGACACAGGCTCAAGAACATGGGCTGATGTGTACCGATTATTAGTGTGAATAAAAATGCATAAATAAAAGTATAAATAAATGAATACAGTTGACAATGAAAAAGGCTTTTTCCATATGTTTTCATTTATTTATACACTTATTTATTAATTAAAGTGTTTATCATTTCTACATTTATTCATTCATGTTTTTTCACATTTATTTATTCATGTGTTTCTGTGTACATGTTACTGAGGTACAGGCAGGCTTAATTATCATTAAAATATTGATAGAAATTGAATAAATAGGTGACCAGTTTCAGCAAAACTGAAAATATTGATTCTACAGCAGTATTTCTGTTGTCTTACCTGACATGGCAGGAGTCACTGTACCATCTTCACCAGTGTGGCTGTTTGAGGTGAGACCTCTGGCAGAGGGATTAAGCACTGTAGTAATCTCAGATCGCACCTTATGGAAAATCATCACTGAATTTTACACAGCGGACTGACAATGGCGATGGGACGTTTTTTTTTTGAGTGATGCTGATGTTTCATCTACTTCTTTTGAGTAACTTGTGAAGCAACACTTTCTGTTCCTATTTTCGATCACGTAGTGGAAAATGTTCTAATTTAAAATGCATTTCCTGAACTTGTCAACATTGTTTTTCTTTTTAATTTGGGTCATGATCAGTTAAAAGGGATCAGCTGTTCTGCGATGCAGTTCCACCTGTGATGTTGTAGTGTGCACCATTAAATCTAGACATTTTCCTGAAGTTTTTCTGGAGGGTGAAAATTTCTGTGTAATATGTTTACAGAACTTTTCCTAACAGCCCCCTACTAAAATGTCTGTTTGAGAAGATGTGAGAATACAGTGGGAACAAACAGAAACTTAACTGCGAATGAGTGTGTGTTGACACTTCAAACAAACAAATATCAGGATGAAGAAGATGCACGTAGGACATGCAGATGAAGATGTGAGCTAAGGGAAAAAATATTTAAGATTTCTATAATATAGACCTCTGTGTATGCATAACTTGAGCAACTGGACGTAAAATAATGTTTCTTTTTTACTTGTGTAAAATAAAGCAAGTTGTTGGTTTTAGATATACTAAATAAATGAATAAATATTCCCAAATGCAATGGTCTGTTTTGTTTAACACTAGAAAAATATAGAATCCATTCAATCACCATTAATAAAGCTGTAGATGATGCTGCTGTAAACACTTGATTTGATATATTAACTATTATCTGATTCTCTGCCTCTTCTGAATCTATTTATGTTTCTTCTTCATCAGTAATGTTTCTGCTGCAGGAGGCACATTCTAATGTTTCCTGCCTTCTGTGATTGTATCAGGGAACTAGTTCCCCTCTCGTTATTGATTACTTTTAAAAACATAAAAAAGAATATGAACATTTAACATGATGCTTTTTAAAAATAGTGGAGTAGAAATTATAGACACGTGCTGATATAAGAAATACTGAAATTTTCTCCTAAAAAACAAATCTACTTAAGTAAAGTGCAGATACAGTACATGAGAAATTAACTGAAAGGTTCAGTGTGTAGAATTTAGGGACATCTAGTATTCTTTCATGTTACCCTCCCATTCTAGAGTAAAGAAAACAACAATTCATACAATTTAGATGAAACACAAGTAAAAACATCACTACGATTATTTTAAATTTAATTTCTGCCATTAGATCTGTTTCACCTAAATCTTACACACTTTAAGTGTCAAAGTAAATCTACATAGTTACATCCCACCATAGGTGTTGTGACATAATATGACAACACCATTGTGTGGGAAGTGTCACAAATGTACACACACTTTCCACATAACACAATATGTGTCAATAAGTAACAAAACCTCTTTTCCTCACAATGTAGACAGATTTTTTAATATATGTAATCACCAATAACGACATTTGTTTTGAGCTTTTCAATCCTTTTTGCCCCAGATGAATAAATGTGACTTTTGGAGGAATTTTGAGAATTTACACTGTAGATTTAGGATGATTGCAAAGGTGAAAGAAAATAAAGAAATGCTGTGCATTTAAGTGTTTGAGCTGCTTTAAACTCCAGAGGAAGAGAATGAAACAGCTTATGATTCAATCATTCAGGATGAACAGATTTTAGTTTGAGTCTCTTTTCATGCCCACATCTTTGTCTTCTCTGTGGCCTCTGCTGAATCTTGAGCATCAGGCCACTCCCTGATGAAGAAACCAAAAGAAGAAATGTACCATTGGACCCGGACGTTACATTTTACAAACAACAGAGGCGTTGGCAATGGCAACATCCACAGAGCTGGAATATATGAATGAGCAGCCAAGACATGAACAGAAATGCAGCAGCAATACAAATCAAACAGGTAAAAACGCAGCATCTTATTATATATATATATACTGTCAAACAACAATAGTAGTATTGACATATGTATGCTAATTGGGAGAGTACTTGATTAAGGGAAGTTAGGGAAAGATAGTGTTCTTTACATATTCGTAAAAATCCACAGTAGCTATAAGAACGAGACATGACATGACTTTATTGGTATTTAACAATAACTCAAGGGTTTTTGACTCCAGTCTCCAGTGTCATGGTCTTTTTGATGTAGACCTTTGTAAATCACAGCACATGAAGTAAGCAATGATATCACTTCACTTGTCCTTTTAAAAGCCATCATAATATTTATTATTGTATTTTTGTTCAATTTGCTACATGCTTATATGTTTGAAAAATGACATCTGCTCCTCATTCAATAAAACCAAAAATAGAGCAGCACAGACATTGGGTTTCATGTGTTCACCTGCTCTAACTTACTTTGCTCTCTAAATTCTAAGTTTCAAGATCTCTTGCAAGTAATTTGTCAAGTACAATGTTGTGTCTGATGATGGAATGATCAGGTAAAACATATTTATCCTTGAAGCAAACATTTGCACATTAACGTTCAAATATACGTTTCTATAGAGCAAAAGGCTGTCTTTCCAACATCAACAACAACAACATGCTGCCATCGAGGTCACAGACTCATGTTAACGTTCATTTGATTTTGCAGAAAAAAGAATCCCTCAGCTGCTGTTACTCAGCTTCGGTGTGCTGTGTATCGTACAAGCTGTTCTCAATATTTCTCTCCGCCTTTCGTGTGAGTATATAGTCTCTTTCCTTTGAATATGTATTTCATAAACATGGCATTGTGTCATCTGAGATTTCCATGTACAGTTGCACCAACAAAAACGCAATTGCAAATTACATCACACTGTGGTGCAAATAGGGGCTCAGCACAGATGGTGCAAGCACCCTGTTAAGGCCGCAATCTCAGAATCACACTTGACTCAACCCAGTGACTGCATCACATAAGGAGGGAGCCACACCAGATTAAAATAGTTAAAGCAAAACTATTCTTTCTCCAGAAAGATGCTCTTTAATTATCAAAACAGTGGGAGTGTGGTAGCTTGGAATAAAACAACAAAGCGAGAGGATCAAGGCCATCGGACCCAGAATCCCCCTACACTTGACTACTTTACTGTAAAACTTTTTAAGAACAAAATCCAAAAACTCGACAACTAGACCCTAGCTAAAAGATATATGGAGTATTTGTGCCAACTTTATAACTTTTGCAACCAATAAGATTTAAAACACAATGTAGCTATTTTAGCTCAACTGCTCATTCTTCATCATATGGTATAAATGGTTTCAGGATGACTCCATGGCACCAACCTACATGTGCTTGTTCATTCACAACGTTTCTGTAAAACGTTCCATCGAAAAGAAACCTTAAAAATATTTTTCTATTGAATTTTATTTAATAAAAATGCTCTGTTTTCATTACCATCAGTGAACTCCAGCCAGGAATCAGCTCCCTCTGTCTGCAACACAACTCACAACAGAGAAAAGAAGACGGACATGGTATTTGACTGTGAGAGAAAGACGCCCAGTCATTGCAACAGATTACAAGAACGCTTCAATGCCTTGACTAAAGAGAAAAACCTGCTTCAAAATAGAATCACTAAACTCAACAACGTGATAAGGGGTAAGGGAGAAAAAACTCAGGTTGACAAGTCTTCAAACTTTAACCTCAGTTCCTTTCTTTTTACCCTCCTTCATTCCAATAATGTAGCTGCCAACTAAAACTGTGTTTATAACAGGAAACATATACGTTTAAAAAGCTTTTTTTTCTTTAGAAAATAACCTATGCCATTTAAAACCAAAATTGTGAATATTTATAGCGTTTGTGGTACATTAGGCCTTATATATGAAAATGTTAGTTAAGTTATATTGCAGACTGTATCTAAAGATGGACAATGACACGTCTCCACTTCCTACCACTCTGTAGAAATTAAGTAAAAATATCCCAGATATGAACATTGCCATCTTGAGCCAATGACGTTATTTGGGGCCAGAGTCTGTGAAGTAGTGATCAGGGTAGAGAGCTGCGATGTTGATGTCATGGTGATACACCCACTCGAGCAATCGCTAATCACTCATCTATTTTGTATTGTATCAAATGACTAATTAAAACTAAACTTACATGAAAAATTTAGATTTAAATAAACATTAGTGTGAAAATAAATAACCAAAATGACGGAAACCATGTTTGAGAAAAATTTATTTGACATGAAAGTAGTTTGTTTTGGGTTTTTTGGTCCATTTCCCATCCAATAAGAGGAGACAGGGTTCATGATCTATACTGCCGGCAGCGGTTTGGCTTCATTTTATCTGTCATGTCGTCCATCCTTATGTACTGTCTGTGGTTTATATCTATCGTTCTAGATATAAAATGTAGCAAATAAATGCACAGCTGTACTCATGTTATAGTCAGTTATACAGCTACAAATTACATAACATTGCATTTACTTTTAAGTCAATAGAGTTATTATTTTTGTACTTACATAAGAATCTAATGTGCATTTGTTTATTTTGTCTTCCAGAGCAGAGTGGTTGTGTTTCCTCTCAACAGTGTCCGACAGACTGGACAGAGATCAACTCAAGATGTTACTTTGTCTCTGCTGACACTGCGACGTGGGAGGAAAGCAGACAATACTGTAAGAGTAAAGGAGCTGACCTGATGGTTATCAACAGTGAACAGGAACTGGTAATGTATGGTAACTTTGTGTTTTATGTTTGTGTCTGACATTCTTGATGTTAAAGGGCTATTTTAGAAATGTTTTTGAGTTTGCCTCTAACATATGAAGAACGCAGCAGGAGATCATCCAGCATCAACAACATCAGAAAAATATCCGTAACACCCAGGCAAAAAGACGCCTGGGTACAGTGTGCAGGAGACAAGACAGGATGTGCAGATTTCCACTGTGGAAGTCACATGTTTTTATTTGCAGCATATCAACACATGCATCGGCTCTTATCGCCAATAGCCTTCGTATCTTGTTTTTCTTTCCAATTTGACATCTTTGTCGGTGTCTTCTACATTAATAGCATTGCCTTTTCACCCTGAGACAGTTGTATTTTTTGTGTCTGTAGAAATGTCATAAACAAGTCCACTCAGTCGTTGTGAATTTTCCTTCTCACATGGGCTTACTCTGTCGTTCTCCAGATATTTTAATAGAGGGCTGTCAGGACAAACACCAGAAAATGTGTGTCTGACTCTGACATTTGCCTTCTCACACAAAGTCCAGAGTTCAGTGCAGGTCTGAAAGCAGCTAAACATTACATTCTGTATTATCTCGTTCTCAACAGCTATCCTTTTACATTATGAACCATCCTATTTCCGTGTACTGGATTGGTCTGCATCTAACAAATGGGAGCTTCAGATGGGTGGATGGATCTGCACTGACCAAAGAGTGAGGCCTTTACAATAACCCTCAGTATTTCTGCTTGACGTCAGATGTCAGTAACAAACTGTTGAATTATCTATGTCATCATTACCATGTCAGTCCGTTGTGACAAAGTGTTTACACTGCCTTTGCTTCACTTTTTTCATAGGTTTTTCATAGATAGATAGATATATAGGAGCATTGGGGGGTGCATCTTACTGAGCTCCATCATTGTACTCTCCTTTAGATCTTGGGAGCCTGGTGGGCTGAGCAAATCATACAGCCAGAGCTGTGTGGAGGTGAATTTCTTCAAGTCATTGAAGATCAGCTGGAGGAATGTCCCTTGTCAATGGAGGCAGAGGTGGTTGTGTGAGAGAGATCCATGTCCCCTTCCATAGTGTCAGCTGAAGAACATAATATTATATGCGTATACATGTAAATAAATGAATTTAAACACAGAAGAGCATATATGTTTGCATTCAAATAGTGGAATAGATACTGATTTAAGCTAAACTAGACAGCTTGTTCTCAGCTTACAATGGCTTCTTTATGTTTTAATTAGTATGGATGAGTTCTTACTGTACCTGATTTTAAAAATATGTTAAAATGATTAAAGAATCCCATGTGATGGGCTGTGTGTTTTCAAAAATGTTGGCCTCTGAAAATGGCACTTGACTGAAGAAAAACACCATGAACAACAATTAAAGATAACATGATGGACTTTCGTTCATCCCCTGACAAAGTCCAATAGACTGAATAAATCAATCCAGATCAAAAGATTTTTTCTATCCATTTGATATTTATCATTGTGAGATGGAAAGAGAATGGGATGACAATTTTAATACCTTAGATTATTACAGAGTATGATGAAAAATAAAGCATTAAAAGTGCAGTGTGTAGAATTTGACATCTAGTGGTGAAGTGGCATGTTGCAGCTGAACACCCTTCACCTCACCGTCCTCTTCCAAACCTGAAAGAGAACCTGTGGTAGCTTCAGTTGTCATAAAAACTAAAAAGATGTTTTGTTTGTCCAGTTATGACTACTGTACACACATATATATATTTTGTGTGTGTATTTCTATCTTAGTGAGAGCCATTTTGAGTAAAGCCCTTACCTTTGACATTTTAGCTTTTCAAAGAGCTGTTAGAAGGTTGAGGCTTGGTTTAAGTGTTAGGGTGTAAAAGGGCTGGAATTAGACACATGCTAATATCTATAGAGGAAATTTTATGTGAATCTGGATAATGATCTGGATTTTGTCAATTAAAAGGGGGGGTCATCTTTATTCAATTACTATATGGTAACTGAGAATGAATATTTTGCTTGTGTTTACTATGATCAGTTTGCAGAACATTTCTGTGTACATGCTCTAGCATGATGTATATGCAACATGGTGGCCAATCAGTCTAAGCAGAGGTATACGCTCTCCCAGTGCCTTTCTACTTTTTTACATATTCAATGCTGGTCTGAAATCATTAGAAAGAGTGTTAGACTTCAACACCAAATACATTTCAATACCTATTATTGTAATGACACCAAAAGTGGTTCATCCATTGATCCATACCAGAAAATACCAAGCAATGAAGCCTTGATATTCATACACACTTAGAAACCAATTATATAGATATTGGATGCATTGACGTGACATTATGTACTTTTGACATTCCAAAGATTATTTTAATACTCTAGCTTTGTTTATATTAAAAAAAACTAGGAACATTTGTAGCAATCCCTCTACTTTACATTGGATGTAATTTGGCAAATGTGACAATGTATTTGTTAACAGACTAAACAGCTAAGCACTGCTATAAAATTACCACCTGTATTAGTATGTGCCTGTGTGTATTTTGTTATGAACCGGCAGTCGGCATCCTACTTGAGTACATGTCTGACTCTGTGCACCGGTTTGGATGTTTACCTTTATTTGCATGTCCACTTCTGTTATGGCTGCAGGGTGTGGATTTCATTTCCCATTTCATGTAGATAGTTTGGTTTGTATTCATGCTTCATTAGGCCAGAGATTTCCCTTATTTTTCTTCCCTAAAACCCAAGGGGCCAAGTGACCTCCACATTACTTCCCTATTTCTAGAAAATAGACAGAGCCTCGGTATCATATGGATGTCATATACGCACTAGAAAGGCATTTGGACTGGTCCAAGTGCAAGAGAGTACATCGGTCTCAGTTGGAGTGTAGTGATAAAATTACGCAGTAATGTCTGAGGATATCTATGCCGAGCCAGACCTCACCAAAAAAGTGAGATTTCAGACAGGTGAGAAGTCGGACAGAAATGCAGATGTCTACAAAACCACAGACAACGTGAACATTTATGACAACTACTTGCCACAGGGGAGTAAGCCGCTAGAACTACAGGACAGCACCACTGTGGACCAACAGAGAGGTACCAATCTGTCTGTCTCTGCCTGTCTCTTATGTACGATATATATGCACACATAATATGACCTTTTTATTTGCAGTGTGTTGAAGCTTTTTGTTTTCCAATCATTACAAACGGGCCAATTTACGTTTCCCGTTTTTATACATGGGTAACTAAGTACTCTCATGAAACCCCTTTAAGAATGCAGAATATGATAACAATTAGTTTTTACAACCAAAGCCTAGGATTTTGATGCAGCTTTTTTTCTTTTTCCTATTGGGAATATATTAAATTTGAATAACATCCTTCATGGGCCAAAAAAATTATTAACCACACATATCACACTAACCTTACTAACGTGGATCCAGCTGCTTATTTGGAGGAGGCATCTCATGTCAGATTGGACCTGGTTCAACAAAAACTTAATGTATTAAAAAAAAACATCACTGTAGCGCTACTTCTCATCTATCATAACTAGTGCTTTTTTTTCTTTCATCTAGCTAAGTAGCCTTTATGATACTGTTATTTAGCCTTTCATATTACATGGATAGAGCAATGGTTTTTATTTTAGGAAAAAAAATTGCCTCCTTGCAATTTTCAACAGCCTCTTCATTTGCTTCATCCTTGTGCCAGGCCTGTGTCATGATGATGATGATGATACCTGCAGCTGGTTTTAACCCATACAAATTGCCTCGACTGCAAAAATGTAATCTTTTATCCAAAACAGCAGTGACACCCTAAGTGGCTGGTTGGGTGTTTGTTATGCCTGTTGTTTCAGTGCAAGCCAGAGGAAAAAAAAATGTTTATGCCTCCACACCAGCTGTTCTCAGGTTGTCCGTCCGTATGTAGATCAGTCTCATTCTTATTAATCAGATATCTCAAGAACATCTTGAATGAATTTCATTAAATTTGGTACAAATGTTCGCTTGGACGTTAAGATGAAATGATTATGGTGGTCAAGGTCAAGTGACCCGTAGGGAATTTCTTTACACCTGGCTCAATTCACTTGGACTCACTGATGGTGAAGGGTCAAGGTCACTGTGACCTCTCAAAGCTGCCTTTTGAATTTAATATCTCATAGGAACACCTTGTGGGAATTCCATCACCTTTTGATCAGTTGTCACTTCGACTCAAAGATTAACTAAGATTTCAGAAGTCAAAGATAAATGTTCGGGTGACATTAAAGGAATCTGGAAAACAAGGTATGTGGATGGACACTGGTTGGCGGTGGCAAAGAACCACAGTATGGGGGAAAAAATGTTTAATATCCAGAAAGCAATTCTTCTACTTCACTTTCAGCTCACAAATGAAAAATCTGCATATGACACATTTCCCTCCCTGTTTTAAAATAAACTCTTATTAGGTGATTTTGTTTGTGCCCTCAGCCATTTCAATCAATGCACCTTCAGGAGGGAGGAATCTTCTCAGACCCGCTGCAATCTTTCTGGTGCTCCTTTGTCTTCTCTTCCTCGCTGCAGTCATTTTCCTGGTTGTCCTTTGTAAGTATTAAAAACATTAAAAATGTATTCAAAGTAGTAGTAAATTACCCAAATATATGTAAGTGAGCTTTGTTCATTCATATGTTTGACCCTTGCTGTGGCAGTGATTCAAGACAAAAGCCTAATTTCCAACCTAACCAGAGCGAGAGATGAACTACAGACAAGTAATGATGACATGAAAAGCCTCAATGCCAACCTGACCCTGAAGATAAACAGGCTAGAGAAGGAGAATGATCTTTTGAAGGTCATTGAAAGCAACCTCACTAAAGAGAGAGATGAATTACAAAGGCAGCAAGGCAAGTGAAAATATGCATAGTGCTTTTGATTAAAAGGATTTATTTGGCATTTTTTCAATATGCCAAGTATTAGGTGATAGGATTGACACCACTCTCGTGTATATATGGTAAATACAAAGCTGGAGCCCACAGCTGGTTTGCCTAAAGCACAAAGAATAAAAACTGAATAACTATTTCAAATATTAATGACAAATCCACCACTAATGCAACTTAAGATCTCTAATTAAAGGGTTGCACAGTGTTTGTTTGATTTATACAAAATTGTAGTGTTAAAGCTTGGTAGCATTTGCCAGGCAACCATCAGAGACTGTGAACAATTCTTAAAATCCCAAGATTGGGCCTTTGTGCCAATTACGGCTGACATTGGGCAAGAGGATGGTGACACCCTGGACAGGTCGGGAGGGTCTTGTAGAGGCAAAATACAGAGACAAAATGCCATTCACACTCACATTCTCACCTACGGTCATTTTAGACTCTTCAATCAATCTAACCCCATTCGGGATGTTTTTGGACCTGGAGAAATCTATGCAGACATGGAGAAAATATGCAAACCTCAAAGATGTCTTCAAACAAATGTATAAAAAGTACAACAAAATGATCATACATTTTCCATGGAATAAGACAGATGTGAGAGACGGGGAGAGATGGGAGAGACAGAGTCAAAATGATTAAGATGTAACAAGTAATAGAGGAGATGAGAGCTCCCTATAAAATAAATTCTTATAGTTATATAAACAGCATGTAATGTCATCATTGATAGCTATGACTGCTTCGCGATTGGCCAAGCATGTGTATCGACCTGAAGCCGATAACCTGGCTCCATCCCATGATCAGCCTCTGGCTCCAAATTTGCGAAATGGTAGCATTTGTATCGAGAATATTTCGTGTTTTTTTCTGGATAGTAGGAGGAAATGGAGTCTACGTTAGTTATCACAGCGGAATCAATAGTCTCATGTAACTCTCTGAATTAAAGCTTATTAGCATATTTTCCAAAACACCAAACTACTCCTTGAATAGGTTTTCTGTTTTAAGAAATTGAGATCAGCAAAAGTGTTTGAGTAATATTTTTGCTTCGTGCTCTGTGAAGTGTTTTATCTTTGTCTTTTCTTACAGTTACATGATGTGTTATGACTGAAACATGTTATTTTGTTTTGTTAAGCAGAGAGCTCTAGCTGTCCTGACAACTGGATAAGGTTTGGCAACAGTTGTTATTTAATACCCAACTTGAGGAAAATTTGGGCAGAGAGCAGGAGCTTCTGTGAAAATCAGAATGCTCAGCTGGTGATCATATCGAGCGAAGAGGAGCAGGTGATTGAAAGAATTAAGGGTTATTCTCTTGACCCTGTTTTCATTGACTGAATACTGTTGTTGTTTTTTGGCCTTTTAAACAGTGAATGTTTTTAAATGATCATTGCTGTAAAACAAGTTTAGTCTTCCCCAAATGTCTGAAAAGGGGAAGAGAGGTTCACATACACTTCTGCAAAGGTGGAGAAGTGAATAAACAATATGAACAAGGTGTAGAGGAGATGAAAATACACAAAATGCAGATGAGCAAAACCTGTAAATAAATTAATTTACGTTTTTTGGTGCAGCTTGTTGGGCCTCTCTCTTAGTGCCATTCTAGTTCCTGATCTCAACCTGTAAAAACTAGAATGGCACTCAGTACAGCAGATACCTCAACAAGGCCCAGCAGTCAGATTTGTTTTTGGAAATTAAAAACTCACAAAGTTAAAGAAAAACCAAGATCAGAAATCTATTAAATCTGAATATTTCTCAATCTAGAAATTTGTCAGCTCATTCAGCCCGGACTGCTGGATTGGTCTTAAGAAGACGGACAACCAGTGGATATGGGTGAATGGATCTGTGGCCACGCAAAAGTAAGACATTTTTTTATTGTCCATATCTGTGGTGACATCAATATGCATGTCAGAACAAAGTCTACTTTATTCATTTATTTAAATTTCAAGCCCAGCCATCATACTGCAGCTCTGAAAACAAAGTATGTACAGACTTACATCAAAATATTGAATGACAGAAGATGAAGAGAAGAGCTCTGTTGTGCTTTATATTGTAAATTTAGAATTTACATATTTACTGCCAAATATGTAATAACCATGTAATAATGTGCTATGGATATGTAATCTACGGATGTCAACAGTATTGATCTTTAATACTAAATAACAGCATACATTTTTTGCTGAGCACTTTTTGTTCATCTCTAGGTATTGGGCACCAACCCAGCCGGATAATTGGAGAGATATTGAAGACTGTGTTCAGATAACACTCCGAGATCACTTAAACAACTGGAATGATTTGCAATGCAGTAGTCAACGGGATATCATCTGTGAGAAAATACTTGAATGAAATAAAAGCATTAGGCGTCACACCCGCTTGCCTTTTCATACAAAGATTATCCATGCATAACGCATAGCCTACATGTTTTGTACTAATGAAATCTGTGATTTCAAAGCCTTGTCCAGCTATTTACTGACGTTTGTCATGTTCAATGAAGAGAGAGGGGGAGAGAGATACAGACTGCTGCAGCAGACAGACAGACAGACAGACAGACAGACAGACAGACAGACAGAGAATTAAAGACAGTTTTACTGTTTCGTAAATAAAGATCCTCTGTGGGGAAGAAAGACTCTCTGGCCTTCTCCTGCTTGCCATTGAGCAAGACATACAAATGAACCAGAGTGAGGTCATAAAAATCTTCCATTGACGATCCTGCTCCCTTCCCGTCCTTTGTAAATGGCAGTATTTTATAGAATATATTGGATGCTTTATTTTTATTTCATTTATTCAGAGCAGAGTTTTGATAAGTTTTAAGTTAGACTACTTTTATGATTATTTTTTGCCTGTTATTCATTTATTTATTCAATTTGATTATTTGGTCACCCTATTTGATTAGACTGTGTTGATTGTGTTAACAACAATAAATATATAAATTAAATATATCCTACTGTGTTTTTTCTTAATTTTATGAATAATTTTGGCGATGGGTGCCCTTTTTTGGCTTTGAGCACCTGCTCCTAAAATGTCTGTGCACGTGCCTGATGTGTATGCAAATCAAATGTCAGCTGATGATCAGGTGGATTTATAGTATATAGTATTTATTCTGTACAGTTTGCACTTCTCCAAATATGCATATTAACTGCATGTATCGGTACATTATCGGCACAATTATTCTTTATTGTATAGTACATCCACTTCGTTAAATGCCTTTAGCCCTGGAATCCCCTTATTTTTATCTCAATTTGTGTAATGGTTTGTGTCTTGTGCCTTGTTAATTGTATGTTTGGCATCAAGGAGGAGGACTGTGCCACACTTTCGTGGTGCTAGTGTACGAAGTACAACTTTGCAATGACAATAAAGTCTGAATTGAATTTGAATTTAGAGAAAACATCCTGATGCCTAAACGGTGCTGAGCTTTGACTTCTCGTTTTTATGCTTTTCCTCTTTTTCAAACTGTCATTAGTGCCCAGTCTCTGTCAGAGATCAGACACGGCTATTATATCTAGATTCAAAATATAGTTTTTACTCATTATATTCAATTTGGGTGTTTGATGTGTGATAGCCGTCATGTCGGAGCATTTGTACGCTGATCCAGACATCATCCAGGAGGTTCACTTTGCTCAGGACGTCAAGGAGAATGTAGTGGATATCTATGTCAGCGCGGAGAGCCTGAAAGTGTACGACAATCCCTGGGTAGAGGCCAAATCGACATATACACCAGGACCTGCAGAGGCCCAGCAACAAGCAGGTATGAGCAGCATGTGTGTGTGCAAACACACCAGGGATGATACTTTGAGATTGATTCTCTGACTTTTCTTTATGTTTAGATTTCTGTGCAGATTGTTTGTTGTGTGATATTACATCCTTTGAATATGCATCTACAGCTACAAGTATGTCATGACTTGACTGAATGACTTGATGTGTTCGAATATCATAAAATATGTGTTTTCTTTAAAGTGTCCGAGATCAGTAAAAGCTCGGGACAGAGGCATCACATCAGGGTTCTTCTGTTGGTGTTGCTGGCTGCAGTGTGTCTTCTCCTCCTGACTGGAATCGTTGTTATGGAGTTTCAGAGTGAGTGTGTTTGGATCAGTTTTGTGACTAGAAGAACCACCGAGAGATTAAAGGGTCATATATTACTGATAGAAAGACTGCAATAATACAACAGCATGGGGGAAATGTTCAGTTGCTGTTTTGTTGTTCACCTCGACACAGAGAGAGACCAGTTGGCTGCAGTTTACGCTGATTTCAGGAAAACAACAGAACAACTAACAGCCAACAACACTGTCCTGAGGAGAGAGAGAGATGCACTGTGGGCAAGGTTTTGTTGTGAGTGAAATTTCACCATTTGTATTTCCTACTCAGTTATTATATGCTCGGTCACTTACAACATGTTTGTGCATATTATGAGCTTACAGATGTATGTGGATATTCACAATATCAAATACTCTTAGCACTTATTATTTCACATCTTTTCTCAAATACATCTTCCGTATTCCTTATTCTGTGAGTAACTTTCTCCATTGTTGCACTTCTTGAACCATACTTTTTCATTTTATTATTTCAGGGTATTTATTGGTTTTCCACCCCTGTTATTCGTTTCAGTGCTGTGGTTCTCAAAATTCTAAAAAATAAAAAAAAAATAAAAATGCATTTAATATTTAAATGAATAAAAACATGTTTCAATTTGCATTACTTTCACGGCATGTTCCTCCAGCACTGAGAACTTAGTTTTCCTTGATACTTGGAAATCATTTCTGGTGTCAAGAAGTTGTCTCGTATTTATTTTCCATACAAAATCTCTCCAAAATAAGGAATTGGCGGTTTTATGAATTTCATTCTTTAACTGTCATTTGTATTCCCTCATAACTATTACTCCCATTTTGTCCTTATAATACCAACATATGTTTCGTCCTTCCCTTGTAACATTCTGTAGACACTGCCTATTGTATTTTTTTGTTTTCCATGACAATTTTTCATAACATATTTCAATAAGGGTTGAATATTCTCAATGTTTTTTATATGTTTATTTCCTAAATAACTTCTTATTTGCAGTAATCTAAGAAATATTTGGTATATAATACTTGATATGAGATATTTTCAAAATTTTCAGTGAACACTTGCTCGAATCTAACCACGTAACCCTCCACTGTGTTCCTGATGATTTAAGTTTTTTAATATCGCTTTTTTTTTTTTTATCATCTCATCTGTATTTTCTGAGAATGTTATCCCATTTTTTGATATACTGTACCTGTGGCTGGTAAGTTTTGAAATAGGAATACAATTCTGGGGAGTATAGTCATTAGATTTTTTCAAAGGTGGATAGTTTTAACAGTTTTCATCTATTAACCTTATTAATCACTCTTAAATAATTTATTTAAAATAATTATTCTATTCTTTTGGAATCATAATATTTCAGTGTTGTGAATTTCCAGTTACAGTTGAATGTTCTCTTAAATCCTTTTACCCATTTGTTTTCCTATTATCATAGCTTCTGTTTTATGAATATTTAATTTACAACCTGAGAATGAGCTATATTTACCTATTTCTTCCATTAACGATGGTAGTGATGTCTTGACATTCGTAAGAAACAACATCATCTGCGTTAAGTGCCAGTTTATGTTATTCTCTTCCAATTTTTAATCATCTTATAATTTAGTTTTGTTTGATGCATTCAGCTAGGTTCCATGCATATAGACAGTAATTGTGGGGAGAGAGGATTTCCTTAGCTGTTACCTCTCTTTAGTGTAAATGTTTAGGATATTGTCCCATTGACCCATTTGGTTGAAATATGTACAGTCAATCAAACCAAACATTTTGCATTTAAAGCTAAGAAACTAGCTGGTGTAGCTCAGTTTAGAAAACTAAAAGTCTACTGTGAAAAATGAAGGCTCATTCAAATGTCTCCTCTCTCTGATACAGCCAAAAAACCTAATAAATGTAGAGACCTGCTTCATCCGAATGACCCTGCGACAAGTGATGAGGACTGAGTGGGTGCGATGACATTGACCACAGAACATATTGAAGTTGTTTTTTTACTTTTTATTATTATTATTATTATTTTCTTTTATTGCAGTGATGTTACTTTATCACTGGTAATTACAGTGCAACCCTTGATCCTTAGAAAATATGTTAATAAACTACAATTGTGCTTGTTAAACATCTCTGGTGGCTGAGTTTATTTCACCTGAATGTTTTTTCTTTCTTTCTGAATGCACAGAGGTAATAGAGGTGCTCGGTGTAGATGGTTGAGCATAGAAAACACACTGCTTTGACACCAGACACTGGGGGTCGTCTCCTGCTTGGAACATTGCTGTTGGGTTTACGATATAATTTACTGTTCGGTTATGAAAATCTTGCTTTATAATAAGTGACGCAAATGCACATGAGTTTTTTATGTAAAAGGAATCTGTTGTGATCAATTTTGTAAAACGTGTGCTTTCTCCTAGTTCTGAAGTTACCGTCTAATAATTTTACATTTTATTTGATCTTGTTTTCACCCTTTTATCACTTGTCACAATTTTAATTTCAGTATCTGTGCTCTATTACTGTGTGATCCTCAAACTGAAGATTCATTATTTTAAATACATGTTTTGACCTCTTTATATACAGTCTATGGTTTTGACTTGTAAAGTACCTTGCAACTGTTTTAAATTAGAATCAGAAATCAGAAATACTGTATTGATCCCAGGGGGAAATTGTGTAAAAGGTGTTATACCAATACACGTGTTGTTATCATATGATGTCACACAGTGAAATCAAATGGTTCCCATTCATTTAACTTTAATCACTGTTTGTACATTGACAATCAGTGTACAGAAGTAAAATAGTCCCACAACAGCTGACGCGTGCCACGCTAAGAGGCGCATTGATACGCAGGTGATACGCCTTGTCTGACGTCACATCCGTCTCTCCAGACTGACTTTTGTCTGCCGGCATTTTCTTTTTATTTTCTCTGTGTCGAGCCGCAACCCATAGATTCATCTGCTGGTTTGTTGCTCGTCTACAGAGACACAGACGACGGTTGTTCTGTTTTTGCCAACGGTAGTCTGCTACACAATGCCCGGGTTTTCAGACAGAGATCGCGGCAGAGATAGAGGGTAAGTCAGCTGTCAGCTCCGGGTTTCTTAACGCTAGCCAGGATTAGCAGCTCAGCTAGCGGCATCGCTGTCATGGCTGTATTCAACCAGACACCTGACACGCCAGTAGTTGTTATTTTGCGACACACATGAATTAAAACGAAGGTGAAAATCATTTTTATGTGGTCGCTTCTGAAACGACTAAACGCAATTGCAAATGTTTTCCTGTCCCCAGTCGGTTGGAGGTAAAATGGCAGCTAAAGACGCCTCTGAGCTCGGCAGCCGACTTGTTGTTTGCCCATGTGACGCAGTCGTGTCTCTTCCTGCTGGTATATATTTACCGAGCCATTTTTTCCCCCATGAGCACCGTGCCTCACTGAACACCTCACCAGCCCGGTGTTGTTGTTGCCCGAAGCCTGTCACGTCAAACCGGTTTCAGTGAGATGACAGTTGTCTGTTGCTGTGGAAGATGACTGCACCTGTGAATCAGCTCTGCTGCTTCCAGGCACTGATTTGAATTAGGTCACGTACAGGCATTTGTTTTCAAAGGTTTTGTTCAGAGTTGCCAGAGATGCTCATTGTTGCTAATGTAGTTGTTTATTCTTCACTTCCTGTCCGTGCGTTTAAATCACCTTTTGTTTATGCTATCAAACAGGGAAGAGAGGATTTTCATCAGGACAGTATATGAGTAGTTGAATAAAGCAAGTGATGAAAACACACTCCATTGATTTAGTATTGCATCTAGCTATCTGCTAATTCCAGACATGTCTGTCTGCATGTGGAACGCTTATCTTGTGAACGCGAGGACAACAACAGATGACGTAGCTCTTCTTCTTGTCACCATTTTGATTTGTTGCGCACATGGTGTCTGAATATTTTCTTTAATGTAATATAATTGAGACCAACGTCAACTGCCCTTACAGGCTGAGTAGAATTACCCATGACTAGTTCACTGGCCTTTTAAGTAATGAATTGGTGGGATTACTCTTTAAAGCCATCTCTATCTGTGCTTCATTTGCATCATCTTTCTTGCACCTAGGTATGGTGGGGGACCCCCTCGTTTTGGAGGTGGTGGTGGAGGCAATAGGGGTGGACCTCCTCCAGGAAAATTTGGCAACCCTGGGGAGAGGCTGCGGAAGAAGCACTGGAACCTTGACGAACTTCCCAAGTTTCAGAAGAACTTCTACCAGGAGCACCCAGATGTCACCCGCAGACCACTTGTAAGAATGGCTCCCCACTCTTTCATTTGTTGTATTCACATTATATACTAATGATACTTTTTATACTAAGATGAATTATCCATAACAGATTTTTGCCAGTGCACTAAAATACTTTTCTTATTCAATGTGTATGTTGACATCTCTTCTTGTATTTTTTTTCCAACTCCAGCAAGAGGTTGAGCAGTACCGAAGAAGTAAAGAAGTTACGGTCAAAGGCAGAGAGTGCCCCAAACCAATCATGAAATTCCACGAAGCTGCATTTCCAAGTGAGTAGAAACCCATGCTCCAAAAAGACTTTTTACTGAAATATATAAAGGGTCTGTGTTGCCATCATGAGAAATTCAAGAATGTTATAAAAACTTGACTTAAAAGCATGCATCGGTTTTGTTAAAATGTAAACTTTGTATTTATGTTGGTTTCATGCTATTTAAAATAACATTTGTAAGATTTTTCACAAAAGATAAGACTGAAAGTGCCTAAAGATGTCAAGTGGTGAAAGAATATATAGATAATAGATAATATCACATGAAAATTCATTTTTAATAGGATTATATAAAAATTTAAATCATATGCGTTTTTGCGATTTAGAATGGTGAAAACACTTTATGGTTTACATTTATGTGTCGATGTGCGCTGAAGCTCATTGTGCATAAAAGCTGCTAACGCTCTGCTGGCTCAATAACTGCAGTTCCAAACCTCCTCTGGCATTAACATCAGCACAAACAAAGTGCCTGGCGCTTTATGGGATGGGTTTCCATGGCCGACCAGCTGCATGCAAGCCTTACATCACCAAGCAAAATGCCAAGCATTGGATGGAGTGGTGTAAAGCCCATTGCCACTGGACTCTGGAGCACTCCATGGGGTTGTTTTTCAGGGGTTGGCCTTGAAGGGAAATCTTAATGCTTCAGCTTTTCGGACAATTTTATGCTTCCAACTTTGTGGGAACAGTTTGGGCAAGACCCTTTTCTGTTCCAGCATGACTCTGACTCAGGGCACAAAGCAAGGTCCATAAAGGCACACTTGCATGCAGCAGTTAGTATCATCACTTTCTCTCTGATTTCCTTGCATAAATTTGCAAAATGGCTCTTTGAGTGGTGGTAACACCACATTGACACTTTAGGTAGTTGACTTGACTCGACTCACTTGATTCCCAAATAATGATAACAGTTTTGTTCCATTTATTTTATTTGATATTATTCAAAAAATACGTAAGATTATGCCAATCTACTTGATAGGGTGTTTTATTGAGAATGTCACTGTTTTTAAGTTGTTATGGTTACACCCAAATATTCTCTCATAATTGATTAAATTCAGAAATTTTAGACTACATCCTCAAGAAAAGAATGTATTCAAGTAATTTGTGTGTAAGTTTATTTTTTAAATGTAATTTTAATTTTAACTAAACCATGGGGACAGAAAAAAAATAAGCGTGATGTCATAGACCCTGAAACATTTCAGTAAATTCTGTGATTGTCAGTAATGTTGACTTTCACTAACTAGACATCTATCTTATTTTTCAGGCTATGTCATGGATGTTATCGCCAAACAAAACTGGACTGAACCAACATCTATTCAGTCTCAGGGGTGGCCAGTTGCCCTTGGTGGCAAAGATATGGTTGGCATTGCTCAGACTGGATCTGGAAAAACCCTTGCAGTAAGTGAAGTTTTTTTAATTTTTTTTATGATTTTTCAAACCGTTTCTACTCAGCACAAACAAGATCAATTAGTTTCATCTCTTGTTTGAATCCCAATGTTCTTGAGACATAATGCCACTTTTCTATATGCAAACTTTGCTCTGAGAAAGCAGTCCCTTATCAGGTATACTGTTTCAGGTTTTGATTTAACCTCCTAAATGAGACCAAGAAATCAGGTGCCGTTAATGTGGGAGTCATATTCACCCTGGCAGCGTGCTGTGGAATTGGCTATATTAATTTTATCTTGGTAGTCAAGCGAGGTCTGAACAGAATCAAGTAAATATAATATTAATATATATATGATATAAGAGACCTTCGCCTTTGAAATCAACCCTGCTGATCATGAGGAAAGGACTTCTCGGCAAGAATTGCTTGGTTTTTGAAAACACTGATACAATCTTTTGCCTTATAAAATCAAGTTGCATCTACAACTCAGTCTTTTAACATTCTTTATAGTACCTTCTGCCTGCAATTGTGCACATCCAGCATCAGCCATTCTTGGAGCATGGAGATGGACCTATTGTAAGTACACGTCATTACATTCTGTTGTAGTTTGTGATCTTGTCTCTATTAGCACAGGATGATATGGACAGATATTGATATTGATTCTTTCATTATTCACATATTTTACTATTTTTCAGTGGTCAAAACATTTTAAAGCTGTTAAAATTTTTTAGAACTGAAGGCCAAGCTACTATTATTAACACACTACTAAAAATATTGCTCTGTATATAGTTTAATGTGCACCTTATGCTTAAAATGTGATATTATGCAAATACTAAATCAGAAGCCAGTGCTACTGTTTGTCTAGATTCTTTGTTTCAATGGTTGCAAGAAGAATTTTCCCTTGGTGGACAAAGTTTTCTTATCTGTATCGTGATATTATGAGCAGCAGGCAGGTTTTGCTACCTTCTGTGAAAGAGCTGTTAAATTACCTATGATCAGTGGACGGTGTACAATAGTGCAGGTTAAGCAAGCAGTACTTGCTTGTCCTGTTCAAATGGCTATTTGTGCTTCTGGCCTGGAAGAATGTTGATTGTTCTACCTAAGTTGATAGACACACGTCACATGCTGCAACAAATGCATAGTATAATATCCATGTGTTTTGATATATATATATATTGATGTTATTTATTTGAAAACAAAACATGTTATGTCTCTTCATTCAGTGCTTAGTGCTGGCACCAACCCGTGAGCTGGCTCAGCAGGTGCAACAAGTGGCTGCTGAATATGGCCGGGCCTCCCGTCTCAAGAGCACCTGCATCTACGGTGGTGCACCCAAAGGACCCCAGATCAGGGACCTAGAGAGGGGTATGCTCTGTTTTATATTTAAGTATCATCTTACTATATTAATTTGGAATTTCTTTAGTATTGCACATACAGTATGTTATCGATTATGTTTGTAAAACAGCTAAATGGAATTATTCTTTACGGGTTGGTTTTGTTCTTCTTCTTTTTTTAAGGTGTTGAGATTTGCATCGCTACCCCAGGTCGTCTCATTGACTTCCTGGAGTGTGGTAAGACTAATTTGCGGCGTTGCACCTATCTGGTGCTGGATGAAGCTGACCGCATGCTGGACATGGGATTTGAACCTCAAATCCGCAAGATAGTTGAACAAATCAGGGTACGCTGTTATTTCACCTGCACAGATTAACATTTTTGAAAAGGATGTCAAAAATGAAATTGTCACGCAGAATATGGTTATCAATACTCATGCTTCAGAAACCTTTCTCCTGACACTGTAATGTCCAACTGGTGCATTCTTAAAAAATCCAACTGATAAATATCTAAGCAGCCAAAATTACAAGTTTTACAAGTCCTTTCTCTTGTCCTAACCAGCCAGACCGCCAGACTCTGATGTGGAGCGCCACCTGGCCCAAGGAAGTTCGCCAGCTGGCTGAGGACTTCCTAAAGGATTATGTCCAGATTAATATTGGAGCACTACAGCTCAGTGCTAATCACAACATCCTGCAGATAGTTGATGTTTGCAATGACATGGAGAAGGAGGACAAGTCAGTAGTTATCTTTCAGTATTAGTTGATCGATTTATGTGATGAGAATGAGTTTGGCCTAACACTCTGTTGTATTCTCTGTTAGACTGATCCGTCTGCTGGAGGAGATTATGAGTGAAAAGGAGAACAAGACCATCATCTTTGTGGAGACCAAAAGGCGTTGTGATGAGCTCACCAGGAGGATGAGACGAGATGGGTAAGGATCTCCACATCTCCCATCCATTCAAAGCTGTTCATTCTTTTTTTAATCTGTAAAGTTCATGTTCTCATTGCTCCTCCTTGTTGGCTATTGGACACAAACACACTGAATTTTGTTCAAGCTGATTTGTTCATGATGTTTAATGCTCAATCGGTCTGTCACAGGTGGCCAGCAATGGGAATTCATGGAGACAAGAGCCAGCAGGAGAGGGACTGGGTCCTTAATGGTGAGAAGCCAGTAAAATTTTAAGAATATTCACAGGATTCATCTTCACTGGGTGCCCTGTAATTTAAATTTAAAAAGAATACTGTCTCTCCTTCTTCAGAGTTCCGATATGGCAAAGCTCCAATCCTCATTGCTACAGATGTGGCCTCCCGCGGCCTAGGTCAGTATGCTATGGAGTAGCACCACGTCCTTATCAGTGTCACACTTATTTTAAAGAAAGTGGTTTTGCTTTCTTTAACATTTCTATGCATTTTCTGAGTTTTTCTCACCTTAAGGTGGAGTCTTTGTGGCAGGCGCTAGGCATGACAAGTCCCAGGCCTCGAGAGGGAGAAGGATGACATATTGGAAGTGCTCAACTGGCTTGCCACCCAGTGGGCCTAGAGAGGCGAAAAGCTCTTGTGTGCCAGTGATCTTCAAAAGGCTGTGTGGCTAAGCCTTTGTCTCTGATATGTGGTTGAAATACACACACATCTGTTCTCTATCCATGGATTTCACCTGACAAATGCCATCCAGCTGTTTCCAACTCAAATGTAAAAAAAAAAAAAGATATGCTTGATGGTGTGACTTTTGCCTTGCATGAAGTTGTGTTAGAGATCGCTGTATTGCAAGTCACTGGTTTGAGATTTGGAACAATTGTTACCTTTCGGAGCTCATATCACATAGCATGGGTGCTTGTGAGCCTGTCTTTAAGCTTTCAGTTGTTTTCTTTTCCCGACAAAGTGCTGGATTTCTTGAAATGGAGAGAGCAGTTTGAAATATTATGTCTGAAAATTGATGAGACCTGGCACATGTGTGTAGGGGATAGTGGGAACACCTAGTGAGAGGAAAAAGAGAGAGTGAGACAGCTCAAACCAAAGTTCCTCCCTCGCCTGCGTTTTATAGTCATGTCGAGACCTGCCAACGAGAGACATTTTCTCAAGTGAACACTGGCTTCTTGGAAGATCTTGCCTTGATGAGACTGATGAAGGGTGTGGGGGGAATTGTTCCGTGCTCGCTGAGGGGTCCCACAGGGTTCAATCGTTGGGCCTTTCCTTTTTTTTTTTTTTTTTTTTTCTCTCAAGGGGCCCCTGTTCAAATTAGAACCTGGTCTATTTTGTCTTGGCAAGACGTGCAGTGCGGCCTTTAATATCAAGCTTCTTTTGAGAGTGTACTGGGAAAAATGGACCTGCAAAAATGTACCAGTCAATGGTCTAATATTGGCATATGAGGACGTCCCAGTGCATATCGTGGCCCAACTGCATAGAAGCTCCTGGATGTCACTTGACAATTTGTGGGGGATTTCGCTGCATTGGGAAAGGACTAGTGAATGCATACTCCTTTATGGTAAGATTTAAATCATTTTTTGTCTCCCTTGGTAACAAAGGTGAGAGTGAATGTCTTTTGGATCTTTTTGATTATGGTAAGCAATTGGAGTGTGCTTCGTTTCTCTCTTCCCACAGTAGTATTCCCATGGAATAGATGTATTCACAATATTGTGTTGTTTTAACATGTTTCCTCCGCAGCCTAACGACCTTTTCTACCCCCCGCCGCCACAGTTGCTAACTTGTCCCTTTGATCTGGCTGTTGTGGTGTGCAAAATCCTGTGTGGCCTCCATGTTTTGTTTTGCCACACTGCAACACTTTCACAGATGTGGAGGATGTGAAATTTGTCATCAATTATGACTACCCTAACTCCTCCGAGGATTATATCCACCGCATTGGACGCACAGCCCGCAGTCAAAAAACGGGCACAGCATACACCTTCTTCACCCCCAACAACATGAAACAAGCCAGTGACCTGATCTCTGTGCTCCGCGAGGCCAACCAGGCCATTAACCCCAAGCTGATCCAGATGGCAGAGGACAGAGGAGGTAACATCTGATAGATGTTGGCATTAATAAGCATGAATTATTTGCTCATTATTAGTAAAGAATATACAACCCCCAAGATTACCTTCCCACTAATAGAATAAATGAATGGGATGTATCTGTTGCAGTTTTCAAAGTGTAGCCTTCTCTTACCAGCTTTTCCAGGATTAGCTTCAATGTTGCTGCCATGTTGTTGTAGTTTCACTGTATTAATAGTCTGAACCCGCTCTCCCTTTCTTGTCTTCATCTCATCCAGGTCGTGGAAGGGGGGGAAGAGGTGGCTACAAGGATGACCGTCGCGATAGGTATGGGGGTGGGAGGAGTAATTTTGGCGGTGGTAGCTACAGGGATAGGGACAGCGATAGAGGGTTTGGCAGTGGGCCGAAGAGTACCTTCGGTGGCAGCAAGGCCCAAAACGGTGGCACCTATGGAGGTAACAGTGGTAACACTAGTGGCAGCTATGGCAACAGCAATTATAGCAACAGCAACGGACAGGGTAATTTCGGTAATCCGGCAAACCAGGTGGGTGCCTTTGGTAACCAAAGCTTTCAGGGCCCCCCTCAGTTCGGGGCCATGCAGAGGGCTGCTCAGAATGGCATGAACCACCCGCCATTCCCATTCAATTCTCAGCCCCCACCACCACAGGCCCAACAGGCACCACCCCCACCACCGATGATGCCCTACCCCATGCCGCCACCTTTTCCACAGTAGATATGATATACGCACAATATATGGGAACCAACATGATTTTTGTTTAGTCTTGAAATCTTACAGTATGACTAATATTATTATTATTATTATTATTAATGTTTACTCTGAACTGTTTTAACTTTGTTTTGCTTACAGCAGGGTTGGAATTATTGAGTAAACCCAGAGCATTAAGTGGAGTCATAGAGACGTCTCCTATAGTGCAACTATGATTGCTGCACTTTTCCTTGACTGTTTTTTGTTACATTCCTCAGTAATTTATTTTTACTAGGTAATGCAGTGGTTTCAGTTTGTGTTAAGTTTCAAGTGATGTTCTTGAAGATCTCATGAAAAGGGTGCGTGTGACCCTTTTGAATAAAAAGAGACGATGGAAACTTTGTTGTTTGTTTGTGTGGGACATTTGGGTCTGATCTTTCATATAGTTTCTGCCAAGTCCTTGGCTTAAAGCACATTGTTGACATTATTATAGTGAGTATCAAGTGAGTAGGTTTGGAGGTAGATACAGGCACAATGAAATTAGCCACAATTTGCATTGGTACAGAGAACTAGAGCTGACATGTAAGAGAATGCTTCACATAAATGCAAATATTGATCATGTCTGCAGCTCCTGAATGCCACCGCTGTGGGAGACACAACTGTATTAACCTCAAATGCACCTGCTTTTTTAACTCAAACTCCATTACATTTTAATGGAAAAAACATTGTACTAGTGTGTTATTTACCTCACTGTCGCTATTTTAATGTTTCATCCTGTGTCAAGATTATTGAAGTCAGTATTTTTGTTGATGCTCAGCTGATCATTTTTAACACAGAAGAAGAAACAACAGTTCACATAATTTAAAGAGAATGCACATTAGTCTTTAGTCACATTTTAGAGGGATAGTTATTGAACACTGCACCTAAACATTTGACTGCATTCATCTCACATTGTAACCACCCAGAATCAGTTCAGCATGCGATGATGGAATTTAATCTAATTTGTTGTAAGTCGCTTTGGATAAAAGCAACAGCTAAGTGAAATGTAATGTAATTTCTACAAGCTAGGGGTCAAGACACTAAATGAAGCACTTAAATAAA
The DNA here is from genome assembly GCF_024713975.1 of Paralichthys olivaceus. Taxonomy (NCBI): domain Eukaryota; kingdom Metazoa; phylum Chordata; class Actinopteri; order Pleuronectiformes; family Paralichthyidae; genus Paralichthys; species Paralichthys olivaceus. The sequence continues at coordinate 16,032,992 of NC_091100.1, read as the reverse complement.
TAAAGCTTAACATTACTCCAGACAATCCTTGCAGCGAAAACATGGCCAAATAATGGCATTCTTAAATGAAACAGGTCTCATAGAGAGAATCTAAGGTAGTTTTTTTTTTACTGTTTTGACTCCCACTCCTCTGATCCACACTCCAGTCCAGTAGATGGCAGTGATAAGCTGAATTGCCAACCTCCATTAAACCAATAATAAACCTGATAATTTAACAAATTAGCAAAACAACACACAGCGCAAACAAGGCTTTGTTTGAACTAGTTCATGTGTATGGATGTGGAACACGACCAACACCAAGAAAGAGCTCTACCTGGCATGCATTACAACCCGGAAGTAAAATCGTTACGTCCGGTTCATGCATCACATGTTTTATCTCCTGTGAAACTTGAAGTTTGTTCAGCCGCTTCCGTTGAACACAAACCACCAAACCACCGCAGTCTGTCTATTGGCGCTGATGTGTGCCAACATCTGCGGCGTTTTAAGGCTGTGTGCGCTCAACAGATTGAAGACGAGGCGGTGAATGACCTCTCCGAGCGTCTATTTTATGGGTAAACAGAAACACTTTAGCTCTCAGCTGATTTAAAAAAGAAAGTACTTGCTAGCTAGAGACCTAGATACCATTTTACTATAAGCGATATGTTTTCGTTGCAGTATTTACGGTGTATTTGGACGGTTAATGAACGGGCAGATGTGTACTTATGAGGATTCATCCCTTCAATAGACGAGCTTTGGACACTGGGACCGGTCTCTGGAGCTCATCATCATGGTCACACACTGTGTCAGACACTGTGTCACACGCGTGCACACAATGTGCACACTCCTCTCAACACAAGCCTCGTTCAAAGCCTCGCAGCGGAGTATAGCTGTTGTCACGCGGTCCTCCAGGGAGCGCTGCAGCTCATCGTGGAGCGGAGATGTGGGTGAGGTGCGGACTCTGCTGCAGCTCTGCGTGGACAGACACTTCATCTCGCCCGGGCACACCAACACCGAGCTGTTCGGCCGCGGACTCAGCTGCAGCTATGGGCCTCTGGGCATGGAGCTGAGGAGGAACCTGCTGGAGCAGTGGTGGCTCTCCGTGAGCCGGGCCAGAGCTCAGCTGTTTGGGATAAACACCCTGAGCAGCAGCCGCAGGGACGGAGACACAGAGGGAGGGGGACAGCTGAGGATGGTTCAGGCGGACAGTTTAAGACACATAATTGAGCATCAACATCTGAGCAAGGAGCAGATGATCCAGGAGGTGCAGACGCTCCTTCGGAGGTCCCCATCACTGAGAACAAACTTACTTCAAGGTGAACTGCTGCTCAACGTGTTCCACTAAGTCTTCAGTTCGTATGATGTGACATGTTCTCATTGTTCATGTCCTGTATTATGATGACCCCTCCAGCTCAGCCAGTGCACTTACTGATCTGAGCCCATTACAGTTCAAACAGCACCAATCAATAGCTTCAAGTTCGGAACATATTCAGTTGGAGTTTGTTTCTCGTGTTTGAAGTTTTCACGAAAGCTTCAACTCAGGGCAAAGAAATCCTCCCATCATGTGCCTGAAATAAATAAATGCTAGAGCTCGAGAGGAGATGCTGATATCAAAGTGTACAAGTAAAACATTTTCTTCTACAAATAGATCAAAACAAATATTGGCAATGATTCCTAAGATAACCCTTATGACAGAAAAATCGAATAGTCGCTTAATCGTTAAATCGTAGCTAAATAGTTTGATGGTTTAACCATATGCTTTATTTTAAATAACTGAATAAAAGGAACACACAAATATAAAGAACTTAATCTTGTAATGTTAACACAATTTCAATATTCTGCATTGTTTATTCTGTTAAATAAGTTTTCACATCGATAAACATAAAATGAAAAAAGACTCATAATGACCCATCTTGATTGTCCAAACGATAAATCAGTCTCTTTTAAAATGTGTATTGGCTCCAATGATATTTTCGAAGTCACTGGTTACAACCAATATTGCACGTGTCAAATTTCAATCACCTCATCTGACAGCTGCGACGCAGCATTAGTGGCTACAGGGAAATATTATGAATGTTTAAAAAGGTACTATTCATTGACACCCAGATTTTAAAATTCTGGAATTCCCCTTAACAAATTCTGCGTCTTCTGTTAGGTGCCTTGGAAGAGTTTGTCTCCTCGATGGAGCTGGTGAACAGGAAGTTGCCTTTCGGCCTGACTGAGACTGGTCTGTGTTTTCAGCCCTCAGATGGTTCTGGTTGGTGAGGCTTCATCTTCGTCTGTCTTCTGTTTGGTGTAGACGCAGGCTTATGAAAAATATAATATGTAACTGGAAAAGTTCTTACACCATTCATTCTCCAGGCTGCACACAGTCTGCAGTCCAGTCTATAACCAAAGCCAAACAATCCCATGTTAACAGATCGGATGTTGATGTACGCTACGTTTGCATTTACTATGTTGTTCTATACTATTCATTGTATTTATATAAAAGAGGTGCTTTATTTCATAACAGAATAGTACTACTTCAACACAGTTAAGTGTAGTACTACTATAGTTATAATGCATCTGCTCTTTTTCTACCAGCCCTGCTGAGGTCACCCAGACGTCTCTGGTGTGGTTCTGCTCGCCTCGCACCTCTCCTCAGTGGCTCGATCACTGGGCACGACAGAGGCTGAAATGGTGGAGAAAAGTGAGTATTGTTTTGAGTGAACTGCCACAGGTTCACTAAAGTCTGCTTTATGTCATTTTTAAGCCAATTTGGTTTTCACTTAAAATGAACAGTGCAGGAACTATTTTTTTTAGCCATTAAAGGAGAGCAAAAGTAGATTTTTACGAAAAGACAATAATAAAAGACAAAAAATGTTCCTGCTTGACCTTATTGCTGCTCTCTGTAACAGTAGTTTATCACAGACTGTAGAAGAAATCCTAGAATGGCACAGCCCTCGTCTCAATGTCACGATATCGACTTCTTCAGTTTCCACTCTGCTTAAAAGCTAAAATTATTTTCTACACAACAAATTCTTTTGTTGTCTGTAGAGTCAGAAGTGATGAGACATACCACAGACAAAGTTTCATTGTATTCAAACAGAACAGATCTTAAGTATTCCTCAGACAAACCCATTTTTGTCATGTCAAAAACTTGTTCGAATGAATGATACTGTGATTAATCGGTAGTTATATCATCTGCCAATGTTGTGCAGTGCCAGCTGGAGTAGTGATTTTATTCTATATATTCTCACATTAAATATGTTAACTAGATGATTACAAGCCCCATTTCCTGAGTGTCAAGGTCAGAAATGCTTTGTTCCAAAAGGCCAAAATATATACGATTATAAAAATTCGAAACATACTCTCCATGATCTTCCTGTAACTGCTACCAGAGAGGGATTTGATGGAATCCCATTGGCTGCTTGGTCAAGAGAGCATAATGAGGACTACATCAGGATTACATAACTTACTGTCTTCCTTCTTCTCTTTCAATCCATCCTTGTCCAGTTTTCCCTGTCTCCCTCCGACTTCAGCAGCAGCGAAGTCCCAGCAGAGGAACTCGTGGGGGCGGCGTCTCGTGGTGTGAGGATCGTCTACAACTTCCCGTGGGGACCAGAGCCCCTGGAGACACTTTGGAACCAAGGAGACGCTGAGCTGCTGCAGACACACAAAGGATTCCGAACTAAATTGCAGGTCTGTCTGCTTCTTTCTCTCTCTCATCGTCTTGACACAACCTTTTTTTTATGAGCTTTCTCACACGGCTGCTACACTGACCTGTCAAGCTGCTTCTGCTGAACAGTTGCTTTGTGGTTGCACCATAAATATAACAACCAGACTCATTTGCACCATAATAATAATATCTGATTGATTATTAAGATATAATAATCCGTATATGCAGAAATCTGCACAGGTGTGATAAATATAATGAAGAATGGCTGCATCCCATTTAGCTTTGCCACTTACAGGACCCTGGTAATGGGATGGTGATTCACTGGTTTGGCTTACTGGTAAATTGTTGTTAGTTAATCCTGTTAAGTCAAATGTGTCTGCTCTTTTTTATTTCCAATTCACAAATTATGATTTGTGTTGAGAATAAACTCATTGTAAATTTCACAGTCACAGTTTGAGATCTGGTTGATTAAACATATTCATCACAAATATTCTGTTTGGTTAAAATGACCATGCAAGGAAGAACTATTCAATATTCAATCAGCTATCTCAGTATTTAGTGTAATCACGTTCAATGTTATTTGTTCTGAAAAACATATTTCAGCTTGGAAACAGGCGCAAGTCAGTCCCTCATGTCGTATCTGTGACCGGGAACATGGACCGAGGTTTGATGGCCTTTCTGTCCAACTCGCTGCAGCTGCTGAAGAAAGGAGACAGCAAGCAGAGGCTGCTGCAGAGAAAGGTAATGATGAGTTGAGCTGAGCCTCATTTGAAAAAATAAATACATTTTTTACTCATAATTTCCTAACTTCTGTCTCTTCTGACATTCTGTTGCTGAGTTTTGGTTCTCCATTGATTTCAGGTTCTGAAGTTGCATCCAGTGTTGACTCCAGTCAAAGTGGCTTTAGACATTGGCAAAGGAGCAACTATGGAACTGAGACAGGTAAGAAAAACATGTATCCCATGTCCCAATTCATCTCGCTTGGCCCCACCCCTAGATATGAAGAGCCCTTCACTGGGAGTGTTCCCCCTCCAAAAGGAGCCACAAGGTTAGGGCCAGAATATCTTCCCGAGGAGTTGGGACACCACAACTCAGCACACCAACGTTATTACAGTGACAAACAATGTCAACTAACAACCAACATTATAACAGTGATACATCTGATGACTGCAGGACAGACAGGATAGATTAATCTATTGATTGATGACAGTCTACATTTTTTATGGTTATTTTGAGAGTTTTCATACTTACATTTAGGAGCATTTTACCAACAGTGGTCACCATCTTGATTTGCTTCATCCGTTAATCAATCATTCGCCAATTTCCATCTACCCCTTCATTCTTACGGGGTCCTGAACACGGTTGGAGGGGTCTTTGAAGGGCTAGTAGGCCACAACTCCTACATCATATAGAGAAATGGCACAACACTACCCCTTCAAGGCCACTTAAAAAATGAAGGGGTAGGGCCTATTAACCATAGACGTGAATAATGAAGTGTCTTTTTATTTGTGCTACTTGACATTAATATTTCAAGTGATAGAATCACCACAAAAGTTAATGTTATGGTTAGGGTTGACTGTAGAGCAGACAAAGGCACTCCTAAATCTCCACACTCACCATCAGATCTTTCCTGACAAATGTAAAGATGCATGCTCTTCCATGCAGCAGGGTTAGTCTCACGCTTGCTCACTTTCACATATTCCTACATGTCCAGCACTTGTAGAAAAAAATTGAACGTTGGCTTGGTTCTGAGTTAATGGGCTAAGACTTGGTGTAGATTGAGAGAGAGGTGGGTGGTCTGATTCCACGAGCTCCAGAACTCCTCCAAATCTGAACAGCATGTTCCAAAAAACTGACAGTGAGATTTTCCCGACATATCCCTTTTACGTGTTTTATAGGTTTGTGAAGGCCTTCTGCAGGAGTTCATGGAGTGTAAGATCTCCGTGTGGCCCGGGTACCTTGAAACTGTGCCAACATCAATGGAGCAGCTGCACGCCAAGTAAACAGCTACTCAGTTTTGTAATGGAAGCAGAGCTGGAGCAAATGAGTGATGTTTTGCCTGCTTTGGAGTCAACATCTGTATCTGGTCTCTTTGTCTTTGCACTATAGGTACGATGAGATGGGAGTGCTCTTCACTGTGGTGATCAGCGACAACACGTTGGAGAGTGGACTCCTTCAGGTCCGCAGCAGAGATACAACCATCAAAGAAACTATGCACATCTCTGAGATCAAGAACTTTCTCTCCAGATACATTTCTGCTGCTGACAAAATCTGAATGGACGACTTATTGGGAGAAACCAAAAATGGCAGATTGAATATTGTGTATATAATACAAAATATTGTGCTGTCTTAGTTCTAGACACAAAACTTTTGTACATCTGCAAGTGCTGACCAGAGCATGTAATAAAGTGTGATTCAAGCGGGAACTGTGGATGTGTTGATGTGTTGGGCTGATGGATGACCACACTGTAGAACATCTGAAAGGCTGAAGAGACTTAATTCGTAATAAGTCCACATGCACACACCCATTGTGCATGCACTTTCCATCTCTTACTGGGTGTAGCTCAAGAACTCTCTCATTCTACAGCCCAAATGTAAAAAGTTGGATCATGTGATGTTTTCTCCCCTGTCCTACTGTTGGCTGGTTGGTTTGCTTGTAAGCAAGATTACACATGAAACAACCAAAGGATGTCCACAAAACCTGGAGACAGGATGTGGGTCGGGGAAGAACTTTTTGGTGTGGATCTGGATCAAGGTGCAGAGCCAGGAATTTAAACACTTTATTTAACATTGGGAGATGTTACATTTAGGGAACTGGTGGATGTATGTGCTCTCCCTCTCTCTCTGTGTGTGAGATAGAGAGAGCCATCAGCTGTGTCTATACGGTATGTTTACTTTTTTATTTTATGTTAGACATGTTCCTTCATATAGTCTTTTTCTGCTTTCACTGCTTCAGAATATTAAATAAGAACCAGGAACAATTAAATAACAAATTGAAAACGCATCACCCAAATCTCGCGAGATTTGCTCGCAACCCGTGAGATCCTTGCCCGTCCCTGGCTCCACTTGTGACTGAGCATGTGTATGCGTTAGCAGCTAGCATCCAGAAATGGCCGCAGACAAGCAAAACGAAGGGAAAGTTGCCCCCGCGGATGAAAATAAGAAGAATTCCTCAGACGGAGGACTCGGACTGGAGAGTATCCTTCTCAGCAGCAGACGTGAAACGACCTTTTCTTTTGTTTGTAATTTGCCGCAGCGAATTTGTGTCGGGCTCCGAGGCTAACGTTAGCTCCTTAGCTAGCTCGGTCAGGGGATAACGTTTTATAGGCGACGTGTCACAGTGAAGCAGAAGCTGAGGGGCTGATAGAGAAGGGCTTTTACAAGCCTGCTCAGGTGGAAAGGTGTCAGCTGTTAGGATGTTAAGTAAAGTAGGAATATAAGCTGTTGTTCGATGAGTTTTGATTCGCTTTTAACTGTTGTAGCCTCTTTAGTTTTAGCAGCAGTGTTGTACTGTCAGGGTCTGAACGTGCAGTGCTAACATGACTGACATTCACTCATTGAAAGTGGTGATTAGATTTTGTCCCTTAACGCGGAATCACAGTCCTGCAAATCATCAAGGAGTCCCAGCAGCAGCATGGCCTCAGACACGGAGACTACCAGAGATACAGGTGAGTGAGTCCGGACACAGATGATCCAGAAACTGCTCCAACTGAGCGCTGCTGTCCACCGTTACTGTGGTGGTTCATGCAGAGGCCAGGAGAGGACATTCATGGATCTCATCTCTTAATCTGGAAAATAACTTTCAGCCTAAATTGGTTTCATTCATTTGCTTTGATTTGTTTATGTGACGGTATTTCTGTCTGAGACCAGATTCTTGATTTATAAATAGAGTGTGAGTTGAATGTGTGGAAACCACTGCTGCCATATGGCTCACTCACACTGCTGGGTTATAAATAGCTCATTAATTCGTATGGTTTAAAATTGTGTAAAAAAACATAGAGTGGATTATTTTTTACACCAAATAATTCAGTGTAACTCATCCACCTTTATGTAGCATATAATGTTCAACCCAGAATATTATTAATTTCTCAATACAGCTTCACTTACCACAACTTCAATAATAAGCTTATAATTGAAATAACACTTCCTTGAAGAAGATCCCACATGAACTTGGATCATAGCTGTAAAATTGGGTCAGCACATTGTCCAGGGTTTGCCTTTCACATATGAACGATGCAGGAGAACATTTTCGATGTATTCTTAACAACCGGAAAATGTGAAAAATTTACATTTTTTTTTACAGCACAATGAGAGTAGAGATGTGTCGCCCTTTTCATTATAAGAAACTGCAATTGAAATATGCATTTATGATTTACTGTTATATAAACTTCTTTGTTTATCCATTTTCAGGGGCTACTGCTCTCGCAGGCTGCGTCGCCTGCGCAAGACCCTTGGCTTCAAGATGGGAAATAGACACAAGTTTGTTGGGAAGAAAATAACTGTCGAAATGCTTTCTGACAGCAGGTGAGCAAATGATGATTTGAGTTGGTCAATCAAATGCTGTGAATGGTTGGCAATGTGTGGCTCAGGAGGAAGAGTAGTTGTCCTTTGATTTGAAGGATCATGTTTCAATCTCTGGCTAGACATTGTCAAAATTTCCCTGAGCAAGACACTGAAATCTAAATTACTGTGTGATTTATGGGAGAATGAGATGCCATGTATCCTCAAGTGTCAGGGATTGTTGTGCTGAACCAAGGACTCATCGGGACATTGTATACATAGATTTACTTCCTTTTTAAATCCTTTTTTTGACATACATTGTATATTATATTTTTGGGTTATCAGAAGGTGGTCTGAACACTGGTGTGTTCCTTCCATCAATAGTTGAAGACTTGAAAATGTGATTGTTTTGCTTTCTTCCACTCATTTTCCTTACATAGTCTCAAAAACACATGGAAATAACACTAAATTAAATCATAACTAATGTGTCCACTGAAAATAGTGTAAATATTGAAATTATTACAAATATATAATAATAATATTGTATTCTACCTAACAACTGATTCATCTCCATCTCCGGCCTTCAGGTACCTATTGCTGGTTTTGATGGAGGCAGAACGTGCATGGAGCTATGCCATGCAGCTGAAGCAGGAGGCCAATACAGAGCCACGTAAACGCTTCCACCTGCTGGCACGTCTACGAAAGGCTGCCAAGCACAGTGAGAAGCTGGAGAAGCTCTGTGAAAGCCCCCGAGTCGATGCTAAGACCAAACTGGAGGCACAGGTACACAAGACAGTCACATTGTCCTTCGAATGTTAAAATTTGTGATCATTTTGGTGCTCATTATTATTAACAATGTCATTGATACATAGAATTAAGTAAAGCCATGCTTACAGGAGCAACATTTTTCGTATTTTTACAACAGCCACTAATTTTTGCTTATTTATTGGATTTCAGGCCTACACTGCTTACCTCGGTGGCATGGTAGAGTTTGAACTGCAGGAATGGAAGCGTGCCATGGAGGCCTTCAACAAGTGCAAGTGAGTTTTAACATTGCAGTTTCCAATTAAAGTGTCAGAATAAATACATACAGATGTTTCTAATTATACGGGCAGAACAGATACATGTGCAGTGCCAGAATAAGTGCATATGTGTTTGTCATCAGTGGATTTTTATTAACTTTATGAAAAACAAAATATGAAAACCAACCTTTTTTTGTCTTCTTAGAACAATCTATGAGAAACTAGCCAGTGCTTTCACAGAGGAGCTGGCAGTTCTGTACCGCCAGCGTGTGGATGAGATATCGCCCAACATCCGCTACTGTGCTTACAACATTGGTGAGTAACAACCACTCCGATCCTCCTTAATATAACTGGCAGCCATTATAGACTCATGTAGGAAACCTGAGACGTTTTCTAGTACTTGTACATGTTGCAGTCTCCCAACACACACACACACACACACACACACGCACACACACACAGTGTAACAAGATTCCACCCCCCTCTCTGATTGCAGGTGATCAGAATGCCATCAATGACTTGATGCAGATGAGACTGACTGGTGGAGGAGGAGGCATGATGGCTGAGAAACTGGAGGTGAACAAAGAAGTTTGAAATTAGTTCATAGGCTTGAGCATCAGTTATTTATCTTATATTTGTGATACCATGTTGGGATTATTATTTTTATTTTTACATCCAAACATATCAAACATGCCACAGTTTCTTATGTTTGTTTTTCTTTTCTTTTTTCTTTAGTCCCTGATCACTCAGGCAAGAACCAAGCAAGCAGCAACCATGAGTGAGGTGGAGTGGCGAGGCCGGGTGGTGCCCGTCAAGATCGACAAGGCCCGCATCTTCCTGTTGGGTCTGGCAGACAACGAGTCAGCCATAGCTCAGGCAAGTAGCTTCTCGAAATGCATTTTTGGCATTTCAGATTTTCTTTCTAAGACCTATAATTGACAGCATGCACAAAAATTTTTTCTAATTTTACAGTAATGGAAAATTGTCACATAAAAAAGGGCACTAGGTTACAAAACAAACCACCAACTAAAAATAAATTGCAGTATTCAATAGGTACACTATTATATAATAATATAATAACAAAAATATAAACAATAATAAAATGCGCTCGTCTCTGTCTTCACACACAAACAGTCACATTTATTTAGTTATTAAGCAATGATGTTGGGTCATGAACGTGATTCCTGGCTGTGTGTGTCACGTTGCGTCTTGTGCCATGTGTGGCATTTGAACTGTGTCTAAGTGTAAGACTTTTTTTTCATTGTTTTTAGATGGGTGTATCTTAAACTCTGGAGCAAATCAATCAAACACAAAGTGAACTTTAGCACTGTTCAGATCCTAATAACTTCTGATAAGTGTTGGTGTCTATTATTAAATTGTAAATTTAACAAAGGTCAGCAAGAGTGTGGATAGACAGTGGCGCTAATCATTTTACAGCATTGGTCCATTGTTGAAACCCTGTATTCACATTTTTTGTTGCCACTGTTCACATTACTGAACCCGAGCCTGTCATCTTAACTTCACTGTCTGTTTGTCAGTGTTTGAGTGAGTGACACCCTGGGTGTCTGCCCCGTTCTTGGTGATGCTGTGGCCGGGCAGTGGAGCTGTCCTGGGTCCAAGGGTCCGTGCCCAGAGTCTTTTTTAACTGATCTACAGTTATAGCATTTCTCTTGAACCTGCTGGGCCTCTTTCTGACAATGCAAGCTGCGACTATCAGTGTGTTACCTCTCACAGGAGAACAGGCAACATTCTCCCTATTCCAAGTCAGTGTATCATCAAACTAATTGTTGAAACTGCTGTGTGCTTTGTCCTCATTGCTTTGATGCCTTAAGCCCAAATCATGCATCAGCACGGGCGCAGGGTCCAAGTCATTAAACTGTCATCTCGGCCAAAAAATATGACTGCATAGACAGACCAAAACACTTCGAATACAGCTATGTTGTGTTGAATCAAATAGGTACTATCCAATTTAAAGTGGGAAGTTAAAGAATGTAAAACCTCACCTAAATATGCATTGTTGTGATTATAAAGTGGTTCAGAGTTTGTTCCTCATACCTAAATGTGCTACACATCCTCAGTGTGCATATCCTTCTGCCATCAATGTGTCACCTACACTGCAGGAGTGACAACAGAGATAAGAAGCTGGTCCATAGCTCAAGAACACATTTTACACATTATATCCTTATAACAGTCCAGTTCCTTAAACTTTCAGCAGGTGGCACTCTCTTCTGTACTGTCTCAAATGTACCCTCAGTGTCACAGGATATCATTCCTCCTGGTTTGTCTGAGCCTGAATGCTCAACACACCCTGCAGACACACCCATCACACCCACAGTCACTCAGGTCTCTGGCATGCAGCCTCTCTCATCGCAGGACTGCATTCTGTGCATTTCAGCCCACACATGAACACAGGACTACACCCAGCAGGTCTCTGAGGACAGATCAGTTTTACCTCCTCTAAACACCTTCCCTTTAAAAGGGACTCTTGGGTCATTGTTAAGCTGAGAGTGGTCATGAGTGAATGCACTTGAAGTCAGTTAGAGGATGCCAGTCGGTATTATAGTTTTTTAATATTTTTGGGCTTAAAGACAGATAAGATCAAAATGATTTATGGTTTAGTGGCCAGCTTGGGTGCTAATTCTTGTCTATTGCTCAAGGCATAACTTTAAACCAACACTGAAGGAGTCGTCCGGTGCTGCACTTAATCTTCAGATTTTAGCCTGTGGGGACAGGAAACGGGTTTGGCTACACACACGTCTTCGAGCCTCGACACCAAACTTCCTTTAGAAGCTTATCTGTTCAGCCCTCCATCTGAACAACAGAGGATGCTCGACAGGTTGAGCTGGTTGCAAAGGGCGTTACCAGGGTGTTGGCACGAGTGTGTGCCTCTACATAACTTCAACCTTCTGGGTGGATGAGAGCAGCCTCATGACACATGTATTATCAGTATCACTGTGAGGAATTTCCTCGTAACATTCTTCCTCTGTGATGAGATGTGGCTTCTCCGCCTCTTTAAAGGTAAAGATGAGTCAGAAACATCAGACATGTCGGCATTCTTTTACAAGCAAAGCATTATTGTGATTATGTCAACAAACACAATAATGGCATTTTCTCCTTTTACACAAATCCCACACAGCCTCCTCAACACAAACATGACATGTCCTGCAGACTTCAGGGGATATCATAGGAACACAGGTCTATTGTCAGAGGAGGGAAAGGGTGAAGAACAATCGAGTCTTTCACAGAATTCTGAACCCTTAAACTCGCCAGTGTCTGATTACTGATAAGTTGTCTGCAGGAATGTATGGGCAACCTGTCGGGCCACATACCTGTGACTCTCCCCCCACTTTTCCACAGTCACATTCCTGCTTTAACTGTTGCTCTTTGTATTCAACTTCTGCAACTTACAAATGCATAAATTAACTGTTGCATCAGGTGTAGGTTATTGTGAAAGTCTTTGTTTCAGACATAATTTCTGGCCAATGTTCGTTACTTTGTTCATCTTTAAGGGTATTGGTGTAACAACAACTTTATTGGACTCTGTAAGTGTGAGGCAACAGTCCACATTCAGGTTTGTTGTCAAAAAAATGAAACCTCGTGTAAAGTACAAGGACCTCCTAAACTAAACACTTTCACTCCCAGAATTCCTTTTCACCATAAAACGTTTTTTTTTGGTCACATGTTTTTAATGTTGCAGTTAAACATATTCACCAAGGTCCATTATAGATTTTATGACTGTTTCTGTTGTGCAGGCAGCTAATGAGGAGACCAAAGAGCATCTCTATGAGACCCTGCTGGCCGAGTGCAGAGACACCATCCAGGCTGTGAGAGAGGAACTCAAGAGTGAGGCGGTAAGACAACATATTTAGGGTTTTATTTTGACCTAATGTCAAAATTATGTCTTTAATTTACAGTTTACCAACACTTATGATTTGTGATGATTTTCATTGTAGAAGCAGCGAGAGAGAAGCTCTGATGCAGACAGTGGTAAAGTGTCACAACTGCAGTTCCTGCACAGGTAAAACAGACTTCTGTCGGATACTGTGTTTTTGCTTGTAAAGCTGCATTCAGGGTTGAAATCAAGTGGCATCATGAACACAAGGAGAATCTTTACAAATGTTCATCTCTGTAGTTTTAAACACGCCCTCACTACAAGTTTAGAAATAAACACACTACAGGATATTTCTAAGATTATTGCTCCAGAGGCAGCAACGCACCTGTCAAAACAGGTTGTTAATGTGATGAGGTATTAATTGTCAGTTATAATATCTGTTAACTGACATCAGCCTCATAATGTTCATTGTTGCTTGGCAGCACCATTAGCTGCTGCAGTCTCTCCAGCTCTCTCATTGGCTTTTGTATTTCTTCTTAGAATGTTCTGGTGTAATCATTCCAATTTAAAGTCCTACATATTAAACACGTTTGATAACTGTCAGGGCAGCCCGATGACTCTGTGGGCAGTAGGGAGATTTAAGAATGGCACTTTAACCCCTCACACTTCCAGATCACATTGGCACCGACCAAGGTTCCAGACCCAATTTCTCTTCAGATTATCTAGCCAGGCAAATTGGGGTCCAGAGTCCAGATTAAATGCCAACGTTGGACTCTACATACTTTTGTCTTTTGAGGTTGTCACTCTGTCAGACAAGGAGATCATATATTATTGTGGCTCAAATGTTATATCCATTATAAATTCAACTGCCAGCGGTTTACTGTAATTATCATTTTTCCATAAAATTTGGAATTTAGTGAAAAAAGGTCATTGTAATGGTCTCTTTATATTCCTTGTTTTACTGTCCAAAACTCAAAGATGCTGCCCCATCATCAGAATACACAAGAATAGTCCGTTTGTAAATAATTGGCTTTTCTGCTATGGAGAAAAGTCATTTTAATTTAGCTAGTGGTAATATAAACGTATCCAGGGCCCTCTCTTCATCCTCACATCCCATTCTCACTGTCTCTTTGATGGGTGAAAAATAAATGTGCTGCTGTCTCTTCTATCAGTTACCTGACCTACATCAAGCTGTGCACTCTGGTGAAGAGGAATGAGAGCATGGCCCACACTCTTCAGGCAAAACTGAAGGAGCCCGAGACTGACGAGAGCAAGAGGGGCCCCCGTCCTCAGGACCTGATTCGCCTGTACGACATCATCCTGCAGGTAAATGTCTGGACGCTGCATATACCATGATTATTTTTGGCTGCATGCCGGCGCAAGCAATTTCATTTATTTATAGTATTTTAATCATTATAATCAGTTAAAATTTGCATCTGGTTTATTTATTTCTGAAATGTTGTGATGAGCTGGTTTGAGTTTTAATCTGTCTGCACATCTCTGTCTCTCCTTCCCTTCTCTGTTATTTTCTCCAGAGTCTGGCTGAGCTCTCCACCCTGCAGGGTCTGGAGGATGACCACACCTTCCAGAAGGAGGTGTCCCTCAAGACATTAGTCTACAAGGCTTATAGGTCAGACATTTTGATTTGTAAATGTTTTGGCTGCATCTAAACAAAAATATTCTGCCGTACAAAAATCTGAAAGTTTCTTAAGGACAAATTTGAGTTTTTGTGAGGCAGTGTCAAATACTAACCTGACATCTTTGCATGCATAATGTATATCTCTATCAAATGGTGCCATGTAGTCATGTGTTATTACTTAGACACACAAAACCGATTTTCTGAAGCACCTTCAGCAAGATTCTCTTTGTCTATGACCTTTTTTAAAGTGTCCAAACCTTTATTTGTTTGATACACAGCCACTATATATAAATAGTTACAATTGTTTTGTTAAAGCTGTGTTTATCCTCTGTTTTCCCCTTGCAGGTGTTTCTTCATAGCCCAGTCTTATGTGCTGGTGAAGAAGTGGAGTGAGGCGCTGGTGCTGTATGAGAGGGTGCTGAAATATGCCAAGGAGGTCCAGGCTAAAGCCAAGAACCTCAACAACAGCCTCAAAGTTTGTCAAGCACACAGCAGCAGTTTCAACCTCACAGTTAGAAATCAGCCGTGTCATTAATATCCATTATGAATTTCTGTAGGATCTCCCTGATGTTCAGGAGCTGATTGCAGAGGTCAATGCTGAGAAATACTCACTTCAAGCTGCTGCCATTTTAGGTGAGGACACTTTTTTAACCACCTGATTTCTCGCCAGCTCATTTATGTTTACCGTACAAGAACCCACAAGGCATCATTCTATTCAGCTTCATTCTGTGTATTAATCCTGAGGAATTGCTTGTGCTTTAGACACAGATGAGTCCGCTGAAGTTCCTTCTCAGCTGCAGGTGAAAGACAACAGGGTAAGAGAAGTGAATAATGTTATCAACATCCTTAAATTCAAAGGACTAGGAAAAAGTTAAAAGTAGTTTAATGTGTAAATGGTTTCATTGGTGTTGACTTCTCACCCCTCTTCCTCCATGCAGCCCCTCTGCGAACGACTGGAGACCTTCCGCCTTGACACCACCCTCGTAGGAAAGCATCCCAATCTGGTCCAGTTCCCCCCTGACTTCCAGCCAATCCCCTGCAAGCCCCTGTTCTTTGACCTTGCTCTCAACCATGTGGCCTTCCCACCGCTGGATGACAAGGTGGAGCAGAAGGGCAAGGGCGGACTGACTGGCTACATCAAGGGCATCTTTGGCTTTGGCAGCTAAATCAAACCAACCAGGCTTCGGCCCCCACATGAGAACCACAAGACCCAGAGTTTACCACAAGCAACCGGACTTGGGTCAGTTAATGATTAGAATAATTTCCGTAACCTTTATTGTTTTCATTTGTGGTGCCTAAGTGCAAGATATGTGGAGTTGGCGGCTCTGGGGTCTAATCAGTGGGTCTAACCTTTTGAAGAAACATTACAGAAAAGTTCAGAATCAGTTTCAAATAGCAATATGACCCAAGTCCATCTGTTTACCTCTCTTAATAACACCAGGCTGCTTAGGCTCACACATACCAACTCCATCATTAACTTGAGCTGTGTAGCCATGGTCATGATGCCAACAGCGATGTTGTTCATCTCAAAATCTTGTCAGAGTAAACTAAGGTACTTTGGCATCACTGGCATTTTTTATTTTCAGTGTTACATAAGCGCCTTCATTTAATTGTCTTAATTTTTTCTTTCTGTGTGTTTTAGCATTGTTTCTTCAATCTCAAATGTACAAAGAGATAATCTGTGACCTGTAGCTGACAAGGGACATAGTTCTGCTGTGTCCCAGCTTTTTTTTTTTTTTCCACCTTTACCATTGTCTCTCCTCTTGAACCCCCATAAACGCTGGGATTGGTAATCATGAAAAATCCAGTGAAAGCAGGCTACACTACAAAAAGTGGAACCCATACATCCTACCCTCTCCCATCAGCCCTCTCGTCAAAGCTCACTCTCAGCCTGACAACTGCTAGAAGCTAACTTCTGGCTATCATCTCAGCTTCAGGGGTGTATTTCTCTCAGGCTTATGAAGACCCCGGTCATGCCATGTGAGAGCAAGTCAGGGTGCACGCAGGCAGGTAGGCAGGTTGATTAGTGACAGGTACGCCAGCCAATCATTTCATTCAGTCCAAATGAATTAATGGGTCGTGTGTATTACAGTCCTGCAAGCTCCATAAAGTGTTGCAGTGAGAAATGACCAACCGGACCTTTTACCACATTACCTACGACACTACAGGCCAGTACTGCAACAGGAAAACTACATGACAAGCTGCTAAAAAGCACAGGAAGTAAGATATCTTGACATGTTTGTTGTTCTGTCTTTTGTAATCGGCTCCTGAACCATATAAATTATGAGTGCGGTTATGTTACCTCTTCAAACAGAGAATATAGAATTATGAAAAGAGTTGTCGGAAAAACTGTGATACAGCTCGATTTAAGTTTTAGATGCATCAACAGGAAGATGGAGGACGAAGCCATGAATCAAAGAGTGAAATGATTGTTTTCAAAAAGTAGCTGATTGATTCATTGTTTTAATTTATTAATATCCAAAGCAACTTGTTGTGCTGTTTGTTGTACTGTGTGACATGTTGTATTGAACTTATCATAATGTCAGTCAGGGGTCCAACAGCTTCAGCTCGTGTAGACATCCACACAAAACTCACATTTTTATTACCCCTCTCTACCATTTAAGCCACTTTTTGTTCCCCTACAAAGGATGGCGACTGTGTTGTACCCATACTGAGTAAAGTTCAAATGACTGAGTTCTACTTGTTTTTATTTACATTTTAGCCAATTTACTGCAGTGGACAGTCAGGACGTGGGGGAGTTTTAAGCAGCTGTTGATTAATTGATTAATCTCACCACCACTGCTCGTCTTTGTCCATCATCAGTAGGACTGAACCAGTTCATGTTTATACTGTTTTGTCATCAGCTGTTTGTCAGTCATGATGTGGATTCACATCATCTCTGTACACCAAAGCCCCTCAATTCCTCTGATCCTTAGGGCACCTGCTTTTCTCTAGCTTAGACCGTTTCACTCACCCACGTTAACTGTTATGCCTGCTAATTTTGATCAATGTATGTTTTTCTTTTCCTCTCCTACTCCTCTGTTTTTTTTGTTTATGAATTAAGATGGAGGTGCTGGAAAGGTTCTGGCACTCAACCTCAAACAGCCTGAGAAACGATTAGTTGATGAATAATTCAGATAATGAGAGAATGTATCATTTGATTTAGTCTCCAGGTCTATCAATAAATATATTTGCACCAAACACATGGTAACTGGGCTCCTTGTGATTCAGACGAAAATGAAGATTTATAACATTGATCTTTGATTATGTTAGAATAAAATATAAAATCAAATCTCAAAATGTTTTGTAAGAAAAAGGGGAATGTCTGAAAGAAAGAAAAGTGTAGAGGTGTGTGTGAGTGCCTTTGGGTGTGGTTGTGTCACCAGGAGTGCGTAGGATGCCATTGCAGGGTGTGAATGTATTTAAGTTCAATTTACGTATATTCATTTTCATGTAAGAATTAATAATTACGTAGTGAGTCACTGAAACACAACCTGACATGAAAATGGCTTCTTTCTTTTTTTTCTTTTTTTTTTTACACAAAAATTTACAATTGCATTTAATTAACCTGAACTTGACACACACAACAAGCACTCTATAGGGACTTAGCATCTCTACCTTATCATTTACTTCATGTTACTTTCCACACACACACACATATTTGTCAAACTAGAAACAGAAATAATCTCTGCCTGGATGAACTGAAGATATTTGTGACGTGATGAAGTGGAGTTAAATGCTTATCTGCAGGGGGAAACCAGAGATGAGATACAACACTGCTTCCAGTTTTCTCCATGGTTTAATGTTTCTATTGTCACAATGTCTCATTAATGTGGCTGGTTCATTTTAACGATTGTTGACATAACTCAGATTTCCCCTGTTCAGTGCAAGGGAGACATGAAAAGGTCCAAGGTGCAATACAGGCAACAAAGCTTTGTCAGATTTACTAAAACAGACAGCCATGCTGCGTTTGTCTGCTGTGTGTAGTTAAGCACAAAAGACTGACACACCCTCACTGTGTTTTCTTGGTGCCACACAAATAAATTCTTGCCATGTTTATATTGCCCTGTGAACTATGAGTAACTTGATAATGTTTAATTCAGTTAGTTTTGACCTCCAGTAGAGCTCACAATCATGGTCCCCTGAGGATGAATGGTAATAACTTTGGTGATTCTATGATCGTTTATCACTATAATTGGTTTAAAATTTGAATGTGACCTACCAATGACACTCCTCAATTTCAATTGTGACTTGTGTTAATGTCCAAGTAGCTAGTGTTAGCACACTAAATTAAGATGGTTGGCATGAGCTGTGTCTCAATCCAGGGGCTGTATCCTTCGAGGGCTGTGTTTGATGTACGGTTACGTCACAATGGTGTTAGGTTTACTGGCAGGTGACCACTAACGTCAAAGTGCATTACCGCAAAATACCAGGCTGTCTTATTTCAAAGGCTCATTCAAATGCGGCCAAATAATGCTTCCTTCCATCCCAGAGGAACAAAGGCAGCAACAGGTGGATCCTTCTTGACTGAAACAACAAGACGACCAATGCTTCAGTATCAGACTTTAACTCAACTGAACAACTAAGGTTACGTATGATCTGGTGATGCCGATCTGGACCAGACCAGACTGTCTTATTTCAGTTCGTCCTTCGCGGTCTACTCATCCCACAATGGAGGCCATCTTAGTGAGGTAGGTAGACTGTTGCATCTTTCGGAGTATGCAGTTCTGTTGACCATAGCAGTGATAAACACGTGGTAAACATTGTCTTTGTGTACAACATTAAGCACCATTGAGCTTAAAGCTTCTGCACATCAGTTTCAGGCGTTCATTGATTCGCATCTTGTCAGGACTTTGTGAGTGATGTCAATGAATGTGATTGAAAGCTCCAGAATTGCTGATAAATTAACATTTTGTTTTCATTTCTAACATAATTAAAACTGGTTTGTCACCATTTAACCATTACAACACCTACTTGACCACAATGACGTGTTGAGTTAAATCAAGGTTGAAATGTGAGATCAATATTATAATATAAAAATGAAGAGTATCTGTTTTTCCAGACAGGTGGACGCACCCAGAGAGAGAGAGACTGTATGACTGAACACATCAAAAAATGTGTGTTCCCCACTGCTGCTAAGAAAGCTGCTTGGCTGCATTCCTCACCATGATTTCCTTTTGTTGATATGCCACACAGAGACGCCCTGATCCTGAATGACTGGCATGTCTGCAGAAGGTACACACGGGTCTTTGCAAATGCACGGAGCTAACTTAGTTTCTCTCTCCCCTCTCTTCACCTGCATAGTGAAAAATATAATATGTGCCTCTATAGCATTATGTAACAGTCTTCATCTCTCCTCCATTGTTGACTGTATACACTGTGTGTTTGTAGCATCAAGTCTAACTGAGCCCTGGCTTGGGGTTAACACATGGAGGTTTCGGGGGGGGGGGGGCAAGTGTCAACAGAGCAGGTGAAAAACTCAATATTCCTACATTCATCCTTAGAATTTAGAGTCATAAATAATAAAGAGAAGAAGGGAAGGGGATGGTAGAAAAAGACCGTTTGGAGGGTTTTGAATCCAGTCACTTTTTAATATTTTGTCAAAAATGACACATTTTATTTAGATTTTTAAATGAGATTTTCAAAAGATGTTGGGAAACTTAACGAGAATAAAGAAGAAAGACAAAAGCTAATTTTAGAAGTATAAGGAGTTTTGCCTCTGTGCAGCCACAGCTGTGTCCGGAGGGGTTTTCAGTTTTTCTTCCCCTTCTTAGAATATAATTGGAGGGAATTTCTTCTGATTTAGCCCAATCATTCAGCTGGACTCAAGGATGAACTCATTACATTTTGTAGGTCAAAGGTTAAGGGTCACTATGACCTCATGTATGTAACATCTCAGGAGCACAAGGAGGACATTTCTTTAAATTTGGTGGAGAGGTTCACTTGGACTTGGAGATGAACCAGATTGAATTTGTGGTCAAAGGTCATTGTCCCTGTGATCTCCCAAAAGTGGGCTCAGTGATGTATTATAACAGGGGTCACCAACCTTTTGAAACTGAGAGCTACTTCATGGGTACTGAGTCATATGAAGGGCTACCAGTTCGATACACTCTTCTGAAATAACAAAGTAGCTCAGTTTGCCTTTAGTTATATATTATTATTAATGATAAATGATACTCATCTGTGTGAAGACACTGATCACATTAATGATTTCTCACAATAATTATCAACAAGGACTTAACAAGGTGGGAAACAGATAATATCAATATTCAACACTTTATTTCTATTAATCTCAGCAATTGTTTAAATTTTCAGATGATCACTTCGAAAACATTTCATAAGAAAAATGTTCCATTTCCACGAGCCACTGACCAACCCTTTTAACAAATCATAGTCAATAGTCGACTTCAATATGAGAATACAAATTTGACAGTATAAATAGTAAATAATTACATCTAATTAGAAACGCATATCAAATTTTAGACGTGCCCACGGGCACCATGTTGGTGACCACTGTATTATAAGGTGTCCTTGGGTGTCTAGAAAGATCAATTTTTTAAGCAGATGATTAGGGTTAGATTTAGGTGAAGGATACGTTTAAGATAAGTTTATGTTGGGTTAGGTTTGAGTTCAAGCCTAGGTGTGGATTAAGGTTAGGGCTAGGCAAGTAGTAACTAGGGTTAAGGTTAGAGTAATTCTCCAGGAGCTCAAAGTCAGTGTGTGTGTGTGTGTGTGTGTGTACAGCTGCAGAAATCAAAATTCCACTACATGTTCACTGCACACATTATCTAGATGTGAAGTCTCTTCTTGTTTCACTCTAGGAATTTTGTGTTCTTCTAACTCCATGAAGGATGCATCTGTACTAATGTATGGGCCTCTGCTGCTCTGAGAAACGGAAGGGCAGGGCCAAAGGTGGGAGAAAGGGAGAGTGCGGCGAACAAGTCGGTCCGGTCTTCCACCCCTTGCAAGGTGGATGTCTGGGCGGTGACACACCTGTTCACCTGTGTGGGAGGAGCTGCCAGCACTTAACACTGTGCTGACGTGACTGTGTGTACGACTGAGTGTGTTTGAGAGGAACCAGAGTGGCAGCAGCAGAGTGAGGTAGACACAGAAGGAGTAAGAGAGAGAAGGAGAGATTTCTGTGGGATCTCTGCTTGACCCCCCCCCGACCTCCAGGATGTTGAAGAAAAAGGAGCCCAAGGACAGTACCATCAAGCTCTCGGGCAAGATCAACAAGTAAGGGATTTTTCCATATGGACTTCATGAATGCTTGTATGAATGTATGTTAATATGTGTGGTGACACTGTATCTCGGTCATGTTCCCCATTCCTCCTGTTCTTCTCCAGCCCGACAACTGTGTCATGTTTCCTGTGTGTGCCTTTGTCCCCTTTTCTATGCGTCCTGTGGTCCTCTTATATTATGGCAGGGCTGAGAAATAAAGTCTGAAGAGCAAGTTTGCAGATTTGAATTCTCCACCGATTTCTGGTGCTGGGTTGTGTTGGGGTTAAATCTCTTTTGCTTTAGCTTTTTGATTTGTTTGCCGCTCCGTGAACAGAGCCCGAGGTCAGGTTTACTTTAAAAACATGAGGTGGGACAGTGTGCTTCAGGGTGAACTAGTGAAACTGTGTTTATGAGTTGAAAGTGACTTTAAAAGTCAACCAGGACAGGCTTGTTGCTGATCAGATTTCAGTGATTTGAAAAATAGTTTCCTCTCAGGACCTGTGTGTACCAGAAGATCAGAAGCAGGCAGTTGGTCTTCATCCAGACTATAACACAAGTGATGTTTTAAACTCACCTACAACCGCATTCAAAAGACTTTGAGATCAAAAATCAAAAGCGTAAAGTGATGTGCAAAGTGTCTAAAATGAAATGCAGCTTAAAGGTTCAGTGTGTAGAATTTAGTGACATAGTGGGGCAGTTACATGTTGCAGCTGAACACCCCTCACTCCACCCTCCCCCTCCAAACATGAAAGATAACCTGTGGTAGCGTTCAGTTTTCATTAAAACTATTAATTATCTAAATATAAAGGACCCATTCTAGGGTAAAAAAAAAGCAAATCTGTACAATTTAGATGAAACACACTAATGACTGATCACAAGGATTATTTTAGATTCAGTTTCTGCCAATAGATCCATGTAACCTAAATCTTACACACTGGACCTTTAAAGCACCGTCAGCTATCTGAATGTGTAAAGAAATCTCCAGGGCCAGATGACTCTGATCTTGCGGAAGGTAAAGCAGTATGCTGACGATACTCTTGTATTCATGGGATTTCTTGGACATAATGTTGTAGCTTTCAACTGAGCTGAAACTGAGTAATAGTTTCCTCTTCTCTGTCCCTTGTGGACACTGGTGTGGCTTCACAGGCAGCTAGTTTCACCTTGCCCTGGTCGTGTTGTCTGCCGAGGTGTGATGAGGGCTGGGCCGTCTGTACTGCTCAGCTGGTTTCTTCCTCTCATGTGGGCGTTGGTCTCAAACTGTACTTTTGGTGTGACACATGTCGCTGCAGTTCATGTGGCCGTTCAGAAATTTCCATCACCTGTCACGTCAACAGTGTAGAACAGGGCAGCGACTGGTGATAACTCATCAATCGCAATGAATTACTTTTTTAATTAATCAATTAACATCAATTCACATCATTTTCAAAGAATCCAAAGAGATGATTTTAAGTTTCCTGATTTGTCCACCAACAGTCAAAAACCAAAATATGATCAAAATGATCAGACATTTCTGAAACTGGATCCTGGAGCAAATGTTTAACATTCATGAATAACTTTAATAATTTAATTAGTAATCAAAATTGTTTACCAACAAATGTTTCATCATTTGAATAATCAATTATTCTACTTTATTCTTTCAACTTTAATTTGAGGTTGTGACATGAAATTAAAATTAATACTTTGTTGTCCTGGTTTGACGTTAAAGACGCACCCAGTGTCGCTTTCTGGGTGAAAGGCACAAGGGAGTCAACACAGTGGAGTGTGTGTGTGTGTGTGTGTGTGTGTGTGTGTGTGTGTGTGTGTGTGTGTGTGTGTTAGGATCTCATCTTGTTCTGCTGATGTAGAATCACGTTGCAGGTCGCACAGTAATTTAATAATGACACTGAGTCAATGACTAAGAGAGGAAGATTAAAGTACGCTGCAAATACAAGGTCAAGTTCCGTCCTCTTGTTCGTCACAGGGGCTGAGATGATGAGAACCGGAGACACACCTGCAGTCACACGGTCACGAGCCTGGATACTGTTCATGATCATGTGAATAAACACATTTCCCATGTTTCCATGTAAACATAACTTGGAGATTATGATCAAAACCAGGAAAAGACTGAAAAACACCAGGATACTAACGCACATGTAATCACACTCACTCAGATGAGATGAGAGTTTGTCCAACCTCATCTAACAATTCACCACAACTCTCATAACTCAAACTGTAAGCTGGGTGGAAACGTGAGACCATGTCAGGGAGTGTTCGTGGTGCTCGTCCTGTCATCTTCCAACTAACTAACCACAAAAAAAAGAGACAAGCCCTTCTGAATTATGTGGGTTAGCCAGTTATCCTGCTTTCTCATTGGATCAGCCACAGCTGTTTGGCTCTCCTTCCATGGTCAGACATAAATTAAACAAAAACACTTAAGTCATTATACAACACAGTATAACTATAATGATATTTTGGCGTTTAGCTCATTTCGACACAAAAGACGACAGAGATGCACTGTTGACACAAGTGATCAAGTTTATCAGTGTTCAACAACCAGAAAGATAATATTTTGTCAACCGCTTATCACAATTGTAACCTTGAGCAAAAGAGTGTGTGAAAAGTGTAAGAAATAAGAAACCATGTTTCTGTTTGATTATTTAGTTTGTTGAATTGATAACATTGTGATGTACACTTCTAAGTCATCTGCAAATCACACATTGTCAGATGTAGAAAGAAACAGTCCTGGGATCCTGTTCATAGATGGAGCAGTTCAACATCTTCCACACACACACGAACGTTCCTTATCTGACATTAATACATATAAAACATAAAATAACTATATGAAGATATATTTGAACTATTGAGCACAGAGGGTGAAAAAATGTCACAAAAGGTCAGGAGGTAAAAGCATGTAGTGGTTTTTTATTCATGCTCTGCAGACTCATGACGGACTCTTGGCTTTTTATTTCTGCCAGTGACAGTGAGTGGTGACTTCTTCACCTCCAACATGTCTCTCAATCAATAATAAACACAGTTTCAGAGCAAATATTAGACTGTTTCTCTTCATAAGTGACCATCGTGTTTCATTTGGTTGAGATAGGAAACTAGAATTTTGCATGCGTGTGTGCGTGTGTACCAGTCTCTCCTGCTGAGTGAGCAGGAATAGGGAGGCCATTGTTAGAGCGCTTGCAGAACCAGATCAGCTCACACCTCAGTGAGTCAGTGCAGGAGGAAGTGACACGTGTTTCCACATTCCTCCCCCGTCACTCCATCATTAAAGAGCTAAATGAAATGTGCTTTTATCTCCTTGTAAATCTACATCATATGACATTGGCTTGTTTTCTCCCCAGCAAGACACGTGTGTACTCTGAGGTGACTTCGGTATGTGGGTCAATCCACCAGTGAGCGATGTGCTGGATGGTTTGCCAACATTCTTTGGTTCCGGTGTCACATATCAGAGATTTTGTTTTCTTCTTTTTGTGAATGAAGTCTGTTGCAGTTGTACAATCAGCTCTGTTCTTTGAACTCTCCGAGAAAAGAGAGGAGTTCAACATGTCATATATTCAGTGATTTATGACACGACGGCGAAATACCTTCTTGTCGGGTTTCTCCTTTTATGCAGCTGTTGTAAGTGGAAATGCTGCATTTTGTCAGGATGCTTCTCAAAATATAAATTCTGAGTAATTCACAACTTGCATGTGATTTAATGTGTGAAGATTATGTAGAAAACGTATTTTTCTAAAATATTTATGTACAATAGTGACACCTTTGTGAGGCAGCTTTCATGAGAAGTTGGACGTCCATGAAACACAAACCATATAAATTCAGTATGATATTCAACCTGTGACTTTCCTCTTAAAAGGGATGCTGTTATGCAGATGTTGAAGTAAATCATATTTATAATGAATAATAATAATAATGCATCAAAATGAAGAGCTATAAACATGAAAGACACGTCCAATTAAACCTTATTCACTGTAAGTGAAATAGAAAAATACAACCCTGTGTGTGTACCTGCAATTTTACCACAAATATGACCTTAGTCAAAAATCTGCAAAGTTCCCTAATTCCCCTCCCTTGTTTAAACACACACCTTCCAATGAGTTCGGAAATAATTTACAACAGTTAAAACTGATCACTAATTCATAATTTATCCAAACTCACAAAAACCCCAGCAGAGACAGAGGGAGTGACAGTCACAGTGGAATCAGTGGAACGCTTAGAATTTAAGAAACAGGAAGGTGTGGCCCTTAAAGCAAAACATGTCCTCATACTGACCTTGCACCGTGCCAGTGGCTCTCGGGACAATGTAGGATTAGTCAAGTAGTTTGATCTTGGCAACAGACAAAAATCAGATAATATTAGATAATAAAAAAATCGTTCTTTGTGGAAATGATCTTAAATGTGATGCTCAAACTCGTCTGACAACATGTCTGAGCTCATTAGTTCATAGGGAAAAAAAGCACACATTCTTATTTTCTCCTGTTCGTGAAAATATATATTTTGTGGTTTCGAGCAGTGTGTTTAACATTTCCCTCCACTCCATTTGTTTGGTTTGGTCTTCTTTCCACAAAGATTAATATTTGTTTTTACTGGAAGTCAAAGTTGGTTTGTTGTTCTGAAGTTCATTTTAGTTTAGGAGGCAACATTTAATTCATCATCAGGAGTTTAAATCATTAGCATTTTTGATCGAATGAACATGTAAAACAAAAATGTTGAAATTCCAGCCACCTCAATACGATCTTGGATTGTAAGTGGAACTTGAAAGAAGAACACAATCAGTTTTGTGATGCTCTGTCTGATGAATGGTTTAACCTGAGACCCCTCCCCTTCTCCTCACCCTTGCAGGACCCAGGCTAATAGCCTGGCCTTGTTGGTCGCCCAGATGCAAAAGAATGCCGACCAGGTGGAGAAAGACATCCTCCGGTCAGAGGAGATACTAGCTGTGGTGAGGAAGACACAAAAACCAGCTCATGATACCATCATTTTCACTGACTGCCCTTTTTCAAAAATTCACCGTGTCCTTCGTCTTCTTCCACCAGGATGCAGAAAATGAGAGGAAAGAGCTTCCCTTTCAGCATCAGACTGAGATCTCAGACAAACTGGGCGAGGCTGAGGGTCTGCTGAAGGACCTGTTCCTGGACATCGACAAGGCCAAGAAGCTCAAACACCCGCATGCCAAAGAGATAGAGAGCGAGTGAGTATTCACCACAGCACAGAGCTGCACCACACAGGAAGTGTGGAACCTGTAGGGACTATACTGAGGATCAAAATGATCAATACTAAATGAATAAAAAATATGTTTATTTAAAAATGTTTCTTTTCGTGGAGATTGAATATTTTTACACTTTGAGATTAAAAACAAAAATTGCAACAAAGTTGCAGGAGCCGGATAAAATACATTTTTATGATAATAAGTCTGATTGTAAAACCTTTTATGACCATTTCTCAGTTTCACGCTATTATTCATTCATGAATATTAACCAGTATTCTTTGTTTCTCTGGCGACTCCAGTGTCATCCACCTCCATGACCGCTGGCTGAAGGACTGTGCCTTTTACCGAGACGTCTACGAACAGATTGACGACGTGTCGCTGATGCCCAGAATTGACTGGGGGCCTGTTTTCAGCCAGAAGGAAGTAAGTGTAATAACACTGACTGAACAACAGTCTGCTCTGAAAAGGTGAATCGATCAAGTATCCAAAGCTCTAATTATCCACCACCATTGAAAATAGTTCCCAACAAAAGCTCTATTTCCTCCTGTGTTGATGAAAAACCACAGTGCCCACCTATTTTGATAGAATTACTGAGTATTGTCTGTGCTTCGAAAGATTTATATCTCCAGGAACAATGAGAGATGAAAATATGATAGAAATCTCCATGTGTATCCTTTAACCTTGTTGTAACAACAATACATTCAGTACATACCTGCTGAATTCCTGCAAACATTCTGTGTATATTCATCAATCAATCAGCTGCTTCACAGCCTCACTCTCCTGTTATCAGCACAAAGCAGAATGAGTGCCTCCTCCTGTCAGACCGTCCTCTTACTTACCCTCATCAAGGTTCATGTGTGGATTGTCTGTGCTCACAGAAACAGTTGAAAGTGGAGGACTACGGCCCCACAATGGCCGACTTGGAGAAGCAGGTCGCCGCTCACAACATCCTGCACAAAGAAATCGAGGCGTACAGCTCGCAGCTCAACGTCAGTTCCGCTGGCAACAAGGTGAGCTGAGACGTTTCCATGAAGCCTTCATCCTTCATTACTCACTCTGAAAAACAGTTTGCAGCAACCTGTAACATGTGCTCTCATCTTGTATTGTAGGAGAACTATTTGATTCTGAAGAAACAATACAACAACATGCTGGTGAGTTCAACATTTTAACACACAGGGTCCAGATTAAAATACTTACAAGAAAAGAAGAAGAACACAGAAACCGCTATATAAACGTATGAACCATTATCATTATTAAATTTGTTATTATTATTCATTTTTCCTAGGACAACTCCAAGTGGCGTCGCCACTACCTGAACAGCCTGTATGAATACATGCAGGGCTGCAACAAGGAGCTGGCTTTCCTGGCAGAAGAGCAGGATAAGATTAAAAAGCAGGACTGGAGCGACCGCATGGTGGACCCACCTGACATCCGCAGGCAGTACGAGGTCAGGACTGAGCAGTGAAAGAAAAAGTTCAAAACTGTATAATGAAATGGTTTTGCCTTTTTAAATCATCCAGTATGTAATAAGGTGGTCTGTACTGGGATAAGGAAACACACTGTAAAAAATAACGGCTCTTTGATTCGATCTTAATCAGAACTTCAAGAACAACAATCTGCTGTCCCACGAGGGCGAAGTGAACAAAGTCCAGGATGAAGGCGACAGACTGGTGGAACTGAAGCACCCTGCCAGTGCCACAATACAGGTACATGCCATTCACATCGTTCTCACACACACTGCCAGCACAGCCGTCAGGGGCAATATAGGGTCTGACCTTCTGATTACTGTACAACCCGCTCGACTTCCTGAGCCACTGCCGCTCAAATGTGCAAACAGTGCAGAGCCAGATTTTCTAGAAATTTCAACTGAAACACTCACATTTAGGATATCACATTAGAGGTGGTTTAGCATGTGGACATAAACCCCTGCAGAAAGGATCAGCAGAACCCAGTCTTTATAAAAAAAACTGCAGAATTGCCCTGTACATCTCGTTTTTAATTCCCCTGACCGCTATTAAGAATTGAGGACAACTTAAAAAATAAAAATAAATTAAAAAAATATTTAAAGCAAAACTTTGATAAGTTTACAAAGCCACAATATATTCTTTCTTCACTTCATTTAAAAACGAGTGTAAGGCAAGTTTTTGTTTTGACAGTTTAAGGTCGTTTTTTGAATGCTTCTTAAATCCAGGTTGACTTTAACTATAAACATCACATTTCCAGGCGCAGAGAGATAAAGTGCGAAACGAGTGGCAGAAATTCCTCAATCTCTGCATCTGTCAAGAGACACATCTGGACAATGTAGAGGACTACAAAAAGGTAAATATAAAACTCAGTGTTACTCAGTAAGTTTGTTACGAGACCACAGAAGCTTTAGAAAAAATATTTTTGTGCTCTTTTCTAGTACCAATTGGACACGGAGCAACTGTCAGAGACACTGACCAAACTCAACAACAATCTGGACCCAAAGTCCATCAGCAAGAAGAGCACCTCGGAGTCGCTGCTGCAGCTCGAGGTACAGGAGAAACACTGAAGTCCTGAGAGCTGACTTGGTTTAAAGATTGAACAAGTGGAGGGTAGAGAAAAAAAGAAAAGGAAGGCTGGGGGTTGGGCTGGGGGGGTGAAGGAGAATACAAGTAATAAAATAAAGATGGAAGAGTGTTGACAGGACAATTTAAACGTCACATAGTTAAAGGTTAAGAAGAAAAAAATGAAACAAAAAAATGAAACAAGAATTAAGAAGGGGGGAGAAAAGTTGTTTATTAGTTTTTTGATATGGAGCTGAGGAAAAATACACTGGAGGATTTGAATGTGGGTCTATTTATGTATTATAATGACCTTTTAAGGTACTATAACATTATTGTTATAATTATTTTTGATTCTTAATTTGTTCGAAAGGCTGTTGTTTATTTCATTTTAATTGTTTATACATAATGTGTCATTATTTGTAATTTTTTCTGCCCAAATAAAAAAGTTAAAATTAACATTATAAAAGATGAAAAATTCACCTGGGCTGTGGATTTATTTTATTTTGAAAACCAGGGGAAACAGAAATATATTCCTTATATAGTATATTTGGAAACTGAATGTCTGACCTCTTGTGGAGAAAACCTTAATCAAGGAAAACATATGAGAGGATGATTTTGACGACCATGAGATGCGTGTTCCTGAGGTATGTTTTTCCGTGTTTCCGCCCAGAGCGAGGAGAAGGCCGTGCAGAACTCTGAGCAGCTGCTGGCCGACCTGAGGAGACGCAGCACCACCATCGCTCCTCTGAAGCTACGACGCATCACCTCTAACAGACCCATCACAGTGGAGTCTCTGTGTGACTGGGAGACAGACAAGGTGGAGCTCTGAAGCTTTGTCAGACACAAATAAAAGTGTCTGTTAAGTATCCATAAGCCATCTAAACTGTCTGACATGTGTTTTACTTGTCGTTGTAATTATCATTATCCAGGATTCTCTGGCAAGAGGAGAAAAGCTCACCCTGAAATCAAACTCGGACGAGAACTGGAGCGTCATCTCTACTGATGGGGCGACTAAATCTTTCCCAGGAGTCTGCTTCCAGATCCCACCTCCTGACCCAGATGCCATCAACAAAGTGGACCTGTAAATAATGCACCACTGTATTTCTTGCCACATGACACAACAAATAATTGTAATATTATTAATAAGTTCCTGTTTTCTACCTCGGTCTTTCTCTTTCATCAGTTTGGGAGGTGAACTGGGAGACATCAAAAAGAGAAGAGCTACTCTGGCGGCGTCACTGAAGAATCACAAAGCAGATGTCTCCAGGTCCCTCAAATCAGGTCACTTTCTCTAAATTACATCTTCGAATACTTTTGTCATATTGAATCCTTGATTTTTGTTTTTCAAAAAATTGATAATCATTCACCATCAGTAGCACAGATTTCATTTTATAGGCAAATAACACCTGTCAGTGATTCAACTTCCCCGTTCCTTTATTCAGCCCCAGTGTCTTCAGGTGTAATGGACCCCAAAGCTAGAGCTCTGGCCCAACAGCTGGACAATCTGGACAATGACCTGGCCAGCACTGAGGCGGGCATGCTGAGCCGCCTGCGAGCCCCACTGAGCCGCAGCAACCCAGCTGGAGATCTGGCTAAAAGGCTGAGGGAGCAGGAGGTGAGAGGAATAAACTCAGCACTGACACTTTAACCAGACCTATTGAATTATTAGAGTTGAGATTGTTCTTTCCAGCATGTTTCCCGCAGATATTCTCTCTGGCAGCTCTTAAATGTGTGTAGGGTTACAAATTTAATAAAAGTTTGAACAGCATCCACCAAACAGCCTGATTTTCATATTTATGGGTGTGGAGTTTGAACTCAGAGGACAGAAACAAGATCAATAAACTAATAAAGAAGGCAGGATCCATTATTGATTTGACCCCTGAATTCGCTAGAGGTGATCACAGAGGAAACAGGGATGAAGATCAGGAGTGATGTGCAACATGAGGACGATCCAATGTACTATATTGCTGCTTCACTGAGGAGCTCCTTTGGTGACAGACTTGATGCATTCAGTTTCCCCCTTTAGGGATTGATAAAGTATCATGTATCGCATCATATCATATCCTATTACATAATATCTAAAGACTCTACCTTCGTTCCTCACAGCAAGCTGCCAAGGCCCTGAAGTCTCTGGAGCAGCAGAAGCTGGCGGCACAGGCCGACCTGCAGCCTCTGCTGTCCAAAGACCCCGGGGGCACCTCCTCTGGACTGCCGCTCAAACTGACCGCTGCCAACAACAAGCATGACAGCATCGCTGCACTCGCTGACCTCTACAGCAAGAAGTAAACAGATATTTTGTTTTAGAAGTTGCATACATGCATGTGAATGGTGGAGGGTTTTGTCTACTTTAATACCTCAAATATTGTGATAAGTTACATATAAAAAGCATTATAGATGTAGGTCTTTGCCAAACACTGCTACTTAACAAAAAAATGGCAGTGCGCTTACTTCAACATTTATCCCTCTTTTTCAGAGCAAATGCATCTCTCAACCTGGAGAGACAGATTAATAAGGTGGATGGTCTTGTCTCTGGGTTTGAGAAGAACCTGAGTGAAGACGGACCAATCCCTGATGTGCCAAATGCAATTCAAGCCCATGCTGACAACATCCAGGTGAGGAAACGTTTGTTTAAAATTGCCCAAAAGTGATTTTCTTACTCACTTTAGAGTTTGTGTATTTTAAATTGCACATCTCCATCTCCTGTGTTGTATTCAGTACCAGCGTAAGTCTGTGGCAGCAGCTCAGGACGACATGAAGAAGCTGAGTCAGGATCTGGAGACCACGGAGCAGCTGTGCAGCTCTCTGCAGCAAGGCTACCAGGAGTACTGCCCTGACATCCAGCGCCAGAGAAGGGAAGTCAAGCAGCTGCAGACCCGCTACGGAAACGTTGCCAACCAGCTGAACGAGAGGTGGGAATCAGACTGCAAACAACTGAGTCGAGTCACTTCAGTTTAAGTTGAAAGTCAGAGTACAGTGGGTTTTGCTTACACGTGTATCACTAAAAGGACTCTACCTGGAATCAAACACATTTGAGATGATTTTAATGTTTGTTTAAAAGTAATTAGATCCTTATTTGACAGAAACTGGCATTTGTGATAATATTCAAATTATATACAAACAGCACACAAAGATAGCAGATATAATTTGTTTTTTGTAAAGTGATGTGGTTAAATTAGATAATCAGATAGATAATTAATCAGATATAAATAGGCCCAGAATGAACCAGAGCCAGTCATTAGAATTTTAAAACCATCATGATGATAATCATCTTGATCAATCCTTTCAGAGGAAGCATCTTACAGGAAGCTGGGACCAAGAATCAAGAGTTCCAGAGCACATGCAAATCCCTCAACTCCTTCCTGAACAACCAGCCGACAAACCAGATAAATTACAATGATGATCTGTCCCAGATCGCTGCTAAGCAGAGCTCCCAAGAGGTGAGAGCATCTCCTGACCATACAGAAGTAGTGAATGGTACTTAATCTAATTTACTCACAGTAATAAACTAATGTTAAAAATGTCATTGCAGAGGGCAATGGAAGACCTGAAGAGGAAGGGAGATGACATGGACAGGGTGGCTGACCTGTCTCTGGACCTGCAGAATCTACTCAATGTAAGAATCAAATGGATCCTAATTAAATTAAAATTAGTAAATGTATTATATAAAAGAGAGGAGGGTTTTAAGTGCTTGAAAAAGAAAACAAAGAATCCTTAATGTCACCATCAGAGAGAAACAATTGGATTTCTTCAGTTCAACAAGTGCGCTTGGAAAATTGAATAAATGAGGCATGAAGACGGGCCTAATTCTTATCATTTCTTTACAGGAGTACGATTCCAATGTTGATAAATACAACAGTACACTTGAGGATGCTGGTGCCAGTATTCCAAAGAAACCCAAAATGCTCACACTGGCTGATGGTGTCCAGAAAGAGGTAAGATTAAAACTTTAAAGATTTTATCATATTCTAAACACTTGACTTTGATTGGTATAAGTGGCTGATGGTTTGCTTAAACTGTGTTTTGTTACAGGAAAAGGATCTGATGAACCGTTATACTAAAGCAACAGCTGAAAACACCCAGTCCCAAAAACAGATGGGCTTGGCTAAGAATCTACTTTTACAAGTAAGAGAATGGGGCATGAACGAATTCCCTTAATTTTACCAATGTTTTTGTATCTTTCATGGGTACCACTACTAATTAAAACCAAACTACATCACCAAACAAATCACATTCATTAACGTTCTTCTGTTGCAGAATGAGGAGAAAATTCAAGTGGTGGCACAGCAACAAGTACAGCTTGAAAGCCAGCAGAGGAGTGCTTTTGAGTTAGATGGTTTGATGAAAGAGCTGCAGGAGGAGAGGGACAGGACAACTCATGCTGAGGCAGACCTGAGAACCTATAAAGACAGGATGATGTCGCTGAAGAGTCGCAGAGGAGTGGAACGCATTGAGGAGAAAGAGGTGCTGCAATATTACCGTGACCCAAAACTGGAAACTGATTTGATCGATTTGCAGAGAACACTGCATGAAGAGTCCCTGAGATGTAGAACCACCCATACTGAGGTTGAGGTGTTTAACAAGAAAATCACCATCCTAGAAGAAACCCTCAAGAACACCCCACCCAAACTGGTGACCAAAGAGGTGACAGAGTTTGAGAAAGATCCCCAGCTAGACGTAGAGGCCAGTAAGCTGAGAGATGAAATAGGCAGGTTGAGAGATGAAATTCGAGTGCGAGACGGGGAGCAGATTCAGATGAAAACAGAGGTCACCATTCTCCAGCAGAAGCAACCACCAATCAAAGAGAGGGTGGTAAAGAAGGAGGTGGTGAAAGTAGAAAAGGACCCAGAGATGATAAGAGCAGTGCGATCCATTGAGTTGGAAATTTCTGATGAAAACAAGACGATGAAGCTCCTCAATGATGACATCTTCCAAACAAGGAGTCAGATTAATGCGCTTGAAAGACTAATTCCTAATATTCAGCCTAAAATCATCACTAAGGAAATAAAAAAGATTGAACAAGATCCAGACCTCATCACTGAATCTCAGAAGATGCGAACAAGCCTGGAGGAAGAGAGGGTTACAAACGACACTTTGTCCAGAGAGGTGATGACCCTCCACAGCCGCTACAGAGAAGTTCAAGACTGGAAACCAAAAATTGAGATAAAGGAAATTGTGAATGAGATCTACCGGATAGACCCCAACACAGAGGTGGAGATAATGCGACTAAGGAAAGACATACAAGAGTGCAACAAGCTGCGCTCTGATATAGACAGGGATCTCACCCAGGTCAAATCTGAGCTGAATATTCTTCATTCTCAACCACCAAAGACAGAGCTTAAGGAAGTTCTCCAAGAGGTGGTTAAGGAGGAGAGAAGCCCCGAAAATGAGAGAGAGATTCAGAGGCTAAATGATCAGGTGAACCATTTACACACCACTTACAACACCCTCGAGGACCAGGTGAGACGACTCAGGAAAGACCGGGATGAATGGAAAGCTGAAAAGTCCAAGATAGAAACCAAACTTCTCACTAGAGAAGTCATCAAGTATGAACCTGATCCACTGTTGGAGAAAGAGGCAGACCGCTTGAGAAGAGACTTGCGGGATGAGGCACAGCGGCGGCGCAACACTGAGGAGATGTTGTTTGACCTGCAAAACAAATACATTCTGTTGGAGAGACAGAAACCTGAGGAGAAAGTGGTTGTGCAGGAAGTGTTGCGCTTACAGAAGGACCAAAGGCAGATAGTTGAGCACGAGCGGCTAAGCAGGAGCCTGGATGAAGAAGTAATGAGCCGGCGTCAGATAGATCTGGAGCTGCAGCAGCTTAGAACAAAGGTGGAAGACAAAGAGAGGCTCCTCAGAGAGAGTGATGAGCGCCAGAAGAGGATTGGAGCTGAGTCTGAACTTCGAGAGATCCGACTGCGTATTACACAGCTGGAAAATGCCCCACCTCCTGTTGAGGAAAGTATAATTGTTGAGGAAGTACTGAAGGTTGAGAGAGACCCGAAACTTGAGAGGTTGACAAATAATGTTCGGGCAGATATGGACAGAGAAACCAGTGATATCCTACGTCTCCAGAGAGAGATACGCAACATCACCGTAAGGCTTGAGGTCCTGCAGAGGGAAAAGTCTGTTGAAAAGACGGTGTATAAAGAGGTTGTCCGTGTTGAAAAAGATCAGGCAGTTGAAAGTGAAAGGGATCGCTTGAGGGAACAGGTGACTCAGCATAAATTTGCCAGACAGGACCTGGAGGATGAAATTAGACGTGCCAGTGATAAAATCAACCTTCTGACGAGCAGCAAGTCGAGTACTTCAAGAGAGGAGAATACCCTGGTTTTGAACAGAGATGCCCTAGACAGGGAGAGGGACAATCTCACACGGGAGCTCAGGACACTCGAGACCAAGAAACATGACATGAGCCTGTCTTACAAGCAGCAGTCCAGACTAATGACTGAGAGAACCCAGACGAGCAGGCAGAAGAGCCTTAAGATGGGATCTGACGTACAGCATCTGGAAAGGGAGATCCTGGATGAAAAAGACAAGATCCATCTTCGAGACAGCACCATCAGAGATCTTCTGCTAAAACTCCAGCGAGAGGACCAGACAGAGACAAGGACCAAAGAGACCAATGTCTCCACCAAAATCACAATTTTAGATCCAGAAACAGGCAAAGACATGTCTCCTTATGATGCCTACCTGCAGGGCCTGATTGATCGTAAACAATACATTCATCTGCAGGAGCTGGAGTGTGACTGGGAAGAGATTACCTCCCTAGGACCTGATGGGGAGACCTCTGTGCTGCAGGATCGCAAGAGTGGCAAGCAGTACTCAATCAAAAATGCCCTGAAGGAAGGCAGGCTGAAAGAGTATGATCTACAACAGTACAAAAAGGGCAATATTCCCATCTCAGAGTTTGCCTTGCTAGTCGCAGGTGACAATAAGAAGGAACTCCAGTTTAACTCTGTTACTCCAAAGACCACCACAAAAGTTAACTCAGCCCCCTCCACTACTAACGGAATCAACCCAGTTGCTGGAATAATTGATACAAACACTGACACCTGCTATACAATACGCAGTGCCACCCTGCGTAAACTGATTGACCCCACCACTGCCCAAAGGCTTCTAGAGGCTCAGGCAGCAACAGGCGGCATTATTGACATCAATAACAAAGAGAGATACCCAGTTCACAAGGCAGCCACCAAAGGCCTCATCGAGGACAGTCAACTCCAAAGGCTACTCAATGCCCAAAAGGCTTTCGCTGGTGTTGAAGACCCTGTTACCAGAGAGTGTTTGTCTGTGGGAGAGGCTGTTCAGAAAGGCTGGATGCCGAAGGACACCGGCATTCGCTACATGGAGGCACAGCACTTGACAGGAGGGCTGGTCAATCCCAGCACTGGCCACAGAGTAAGCATCATGGATGCCATTGGGTCCAAAATGATCGACAGCACAATGATGAGGGAGCTGCAGGCCGAGACGTACTACATCAAAGATATTGTCGATCCAATCACAAACGAGAAGATCAACTACAAACAAGCTCTGGATCGCTGTAGGAAGGACCCACTGTACGGCTTACCAATGCTGCCGGCCTCCTCCAAAGATTCTGGTTACACATCATCATACAGCTCTAAATATGCAAGATTCTAGATATGTTTACAGCATAATTGGAGTTATCTGATATATCTTTGATGTGATTTGGTAAAAATGTACTATTAGATATGGGGACTCCATATGAAATCAATACATGAATTACAATGTACAATTTGACTCAGGAAAAGACTTCTACTGCAAAGCTTTCTATCTAGCCTAAATGATTGCTGCTGAGTTGCCTTTGTTTACCAAACATATCTGACTTTGGCAGATGTTTTTTGATTTAATTTAAAAACAGAGAATATTAATGCAGTTTATCTTTGATGTTATTGTATTAGGGATACGGGGACATGGTGCAATCCTATTTACCAAGATTGGTTTGATCCTGTATTATTCATGGGCTATTCTTGACTCTGTTCACTTTAAAGCTCAATCTTGTTTGATACTTTATTATGAAACA
The DNA here is from genome assembly GCF_024713975.1 of Paralichthys olivaceus. Lineage (NCBI taxonomy): Eukaryota > Metazoa > Chordata > Actinopteri > Pleuronectiformes > Paralichthyidae > Paralichthys > Paralichthys olivaceus. The sequence continues at coordinate 15,995,378 of NC_091100.1, read as the reverse complement.
AATATCAATAAAAATTAAATTATAATGGTCAAAGAGCATTGACTCCCTCATTTTCGATGCAGTGTAGTCTTCTAAATAAAACACAGGCAGTTACAGTAGACAGCTGTTTTACAAATTTCACAACATAAACTCTGACTGACTTTAACCACAACTTCGTGATTCATGCACCTTTCAGGCCCAAATAATGGAGAAGAGGAAAGATTCCTCCATTGCTGTCAATTAACAGCTTGTAGAAATTGACGACTGGATTGATTAACTAGATTGAACTTGATTAGTTTACATTAGCTTACATGAACATTCTGTTTTCAAAAATCTGGGAATACATACACTCTGACAGAAAGTCAGACATACAGGTGACTTCTTAATTTATTAGCATGTCTTCAGACTTGTTAAAAGAACATATTCAGAATTTTGATCCACATTGCAAGACCCAATTTGTATAACAAGCACGAGTACACCAAGCTGCATAAATGTATCTGATATTCAACCATGTCAGACACCTTTTAAACCCTCTGATCAGTGCCAAGCGCTTAATAGGAGTGTTTTGGATTCATATTTTATGTATTTGATATGTTTTAAAATAATTGGAATTAATCTACAAAGTTTTGTTTTTTATCTTTATTACATGATCCACATATGACATATCTAACAAAGCCCATGTTTTTGGTCTGGTAACATTCACCATACAAAAATACTAGCACTGAAAAAATAGTATTATATTATCATATATTCCTATTTTAAATCTGAAGACAGTAAAAAAAATGCATCATACTTTTAAAGTACAGACTCAAAATATCTCGGTTCTTCATTGACCAAACAGTTAAATCCTATTATCAAACCATTAATTTGCAGTTTTCATCCTGAGAAAGAGCAGAAATCTGTTATGGTCAGACATAAACAAGACTGTCATATTAACTGACAAAAAGTACATCTGTGTCTTTTACACATAAACATCTTAAATTTCATTGGAGCTTCTATGACAGCAGTCCAGTACAACTTGGCACAAGGGCCGGCCCCCAACGATCAACGAGCACCCTGGGAAACTTGATGAGTGAAGACCCTGATCAGGTTGCATCTGCAGGCTGTGCATCTTCACTCTGCTTACACTCTCTCTCCCTGAAGAAGCTTCTTTGCTCATTGATGGCTTTCTGCAGCAGAGCTATGTTGACACCATCAACACAGTTCAGCACACGGGCACGGACCATGTGGCCAACCCCTGTAAGACGAGAAGATACTGATGTCAGCAGGCGATTGAGGTAGAAAGTCCTGAATGTATTTAAAAGAGCCCAGTGATGTGAATGAAATGTAAATGGTAAAAATACTAATTGACAGTATTTATTCAACACTTTTCCAGTCTTATCGACCACTCACAGCACTTTACAGTACAAGTTACAATCACCCAACATATGCAGCCAATAAAGGGACGGCAGAAACCAGTCCAGCAATGTGCATTCACACTGAATGGCTTTCTTTCTTTTTTTGTTTTGAAGAAGGTAGAATGTTGCTACAGTTTTTGGCCCTGGTTACAGTTGCAGGGATCTCTAAAAGTGCACGCAAGTCTGTCACCAGTTAAAGGTTAAATACAGGAAATGACCACTCTCTACTCTGCAAGGACACAACCTCCATCCTGAACGCAAAATTATACACACACACAGTTAACAGTTAAGTTCTCAGCCAGCCTCTGTGGAAAACTAAGTGACTCACTTCCTGTGGGTGTTCATGTAAAAAGGTGGAGGCAGTTAAGGTAAAGTGGTCAGTGTGTAGCTACGTGCACTTAGCCTACAGGAATGTTTGGATTTCATCTGTCTATTAAGCTTTCAAAGCACATGTTCTACGTCAAGCAGTCTGGCTTAAGGTGTGTGTACATTCTACCCAGGGTAACATACAGAGACAAACAATCTTCATACCTACATTCACACCTGCAGTCAACAGAGAACAGGCAAACTCCCCACAGAAAAGGCTCAGATCATTATCATAATTAAATAACATTTAATGTCATACAATTCAATATAATTCTTGTTTGTGGACCCAAGACAGAAAGTTGAAAGTTCTCATAAATGTTTCAAAAATTGCCACTAAAAACAGATTATAAAGTTTTTTCTTACCCTCAGCATTTTCTGTTTCACCAAGAACTATGTACTGGGCTCCAATTATTGGGTTAAAGGGCTCCACAAACAAAGTGTGGACGACCACATGGTGCTCTTTGGAAGCGTGCTGAGCTGACAGCGTAGCTCTGGACTCCTCAGGCTGATAGCAGACAAGTCTGGGAAATTAAACACATTTTACAAGGTAAACTGGACAGCAGGTGATATCATTTAAAGTTAGAGATGCATTCTGTATAAGCCAAACAAGGGGGAGAGAAATGTATACTATTTGTGAACGCACAATCAGAATAAGAAGTACTTCATTAATCCCCGTAGGGAAATTCAAATGTCACAGAGCTCCTGAGAAAGAGGTGAAAGAGCAAAAGCAGCTATAAACATAGTAATATAAAAATCAAATAAGACTTAAATGAAATAAAAGATATACATATGTAGAAATAAAGACCAAGGGTGATTTTACTGCTTTTCTTCAGACGATAAGCAAAGGTAAAATAATAAGTAAATAAATATTGAAGGCAAAATAATAATAATTAACAATTAGACTAAAATAGTTTTAAGCTAGGGTAAGTATTCCTGGAAAAGCTAGCAAGAGCTGGCGGTTTTCCAATTAAGGCCTACTTCAATTTTTCAACCCTCGATGGCAGAATTATTGAACACATATATTCACCAACCCCTCTAATGTGACGGCTAGCACTGCTTCTCTTTGGTGAGGTGCATCATGTCAGACTGCGTGATGATGTGAGCTGCTTCAGTGCATGTCTCCTCAGAATGAAAAAGTCCTCAGGGCATATATAGAGTAAGCAGAGGGAAGTTGTTGTTGTTGTACATAGCTAAACTTTTCCTTTATAGCTAAATAAATATGTGTATTAGCCTTTCAGGCATATTTGCTGATTACAACAAGTGTGTTTTTATTGTTTAAACACAAACAACAAGGTCTCTGTCAGAATGACAAATTGTGAAAGTTGCAGGTTAGACAGTCAACGGTCACATGACTGACTGAGCTCCAAATCCAGATTTACCTTCCATATATTGTAAGTAAAGTTGGTTTAAAAAACCTTGTGTAGGTGCAGTGTCCTTATGAATTCTCTTTCAAGTCAGTTTCACTAAATGATCTCATTTTTTTCTCGCATTAGACCAGGTGACAGAAAACCATTCTGTACTTAAACCTGATTAACAATGATATGCTTAAAACACACTCAGATCTGTGAATGTTATTCACAAATGATCTAAATTAGTTCACTGCTTTTTTAATTATTTGGGCCAGACCAGACCAGTTCTAAATAAAAAAAACAGATACCATTTTTAAACATGTCAACTATGGACAAGATAATAGAGGCAGTTTCAGACTTGAGAAAACTGATATAAAGATCATTTACACATCTTCTTCTGCACCCTGAAGCTAACAAACCGAAATAAACCCACTGTGCTTAGATCTGTCAAACTTGCTATCATCTCTTCAATCAGGTGTTGTATCCCTGGCAGGGATGGAGGATAAGCAAAAAGTATCACTTCACTCAAATACAAAAAATGACACAGGATCATTACACTTGATCTGTTACAGTCACCAACAAAATAATTAAAAAAAAAATACCTGCCGAACGTCCTCACTGATTCTCCTTCCTGGACCGACCCGCTGTTTATTTCCCAGGGGAAATGAAACACTGCAGCAGCTGGAAGCATCGTCTTGATCTAAAATACTTCACAAATCAGAGGCTGGACATGAAATCTAAAGTCTGCTGCTTCCGGGATGCAGGTCACGTGCTCCGTCATTCTCCTCCTCCCATGCTGTCGTCTGCGCATGCGTGTCTGGGAGCAGGTCGTTGTGAGTTCTTCAGACAGCAACGCAACATCTGAAGGAAGACCCACACCAACATCTCCACTACACACACCCATCATACACACGATCCACACCGGACCTCAGCCTGAGACACAGCCATGAACCCCGATATCACGAAGGAGCGGAAAAACGCCACCTTTGACGTCGAGAAGCTGACCTACATTCTGGACGGTGCCCCAGAGAAGACGAGAAGAAGAAGGGAAATCGGTGAGTTTGAAACGTCCCCCTTGTTGAGAACAGTCGCTGCTCTCGACATATAATCTGATCGTGCCACTGGTTATTTGCTGAGATAATATCAGTTGTGCAGAAAGGTTAGCTAACACAACCGTGCTGTTAGCTATAGAGATGCTAACACCTCTCAACGCAGCTTTCTAGTTGTGTTTTAGATGGCATTTCCAAATCTGGTGATGTTATGGTGGTCTGGTATGCTCCAGTGTTAAATTCGGCGTTAGTATTTATTCGAACAAATTTCACTAATATCCCGTTACAGTAAGAATCCCCGCAGCACCTGGAACAGTTATTTTACCATGCGACTCTCATCTGTTATGTCACTGACAAAGAGCAATAAAAACAAATGCTTGTGACCTTTTCCCTAGTTATTTGTGATATTCATGTTTTATATAATGACGTGTCACTGTTTTTAAATCGTTGTTTGTCAGTTAACACCCTGAAGAGACTGATACTTTAATGCTACATCCATTTTTATTCTTCCCACAGATGTATCACCTTTACACACCTCTAATGACCTGACATTGTGATGCATGTTGACTCGATTGCATTACACAACTTTTCCAAATGCACTGTCATGCTGCCAGTCTTGTACGAACAACTGGCAAAGTAGAAGTAAAATAGATAAGTTGTTTGAGGTGGTTGTGCTTTTTTAACATTGTGCAGCTTCAGGTTTCTGTTCTTGGCTGACAGGAATGGGACACAACATGGTTTTCTGCTGCTTCTCCTGTTTCAGTCCATCAACCTCATTGTGTGTTTTATTCTGAGATGTGTTCTGCTCTCATCAGTTATAAAGAGTGGTTATCTGAGTTACCATTGCCTTTCTGTCACCTCCAACCATCTGGCTTTTTCTAAGACGTTTGCGTCCTCATACTCTGTTTTTTGTTTGTTTTTCTACAACACTCAGTGAACTTGTGTGTGAGTCTCAGGAAATCAGCAGGTTGAGAAATACTTAAACCAGCTTCTCTGGCACCAGCAATCATGTGGCGGTCTAAGTCACAGAAAATATATTATTTCCCATGATTTTCCCACACGATTGACTGATTGGATTTGGATTGTGGATTGTGGAAAATGATTCATGAAAACAATTAATATTGCTCGGATGAATCCAAACCTGCAGACCAACAAACCTCAGACGCCAAGACTTATAGAACTATTGACTCAGTCATAAATACAAATGTACAAAAAGAAAGACAAATCTGTGGAGGTTATACCTCACAACCAATCCTGCATTAACAGCCTGTGCCGATCATTGTTCTAGTTCAAATTTACTAGTGACCAGTTTTTGAACACTTCACTGAAGGAACAACTGATGTACACTAGATTATAGCATGCTGACCATATACTGGTTGTGTCTTATAAATTGAAGGCTTCATTTCTTAACTCTGACCTTGTTGATATATACATATGATGTAGTTGTTAATGAAGTAATGCTCCCGATTATCCTATACACATCATATAATTACCAGTAATCTTGTGCTGAGAGACCTCAGTTTCACCAAGCTCACATTGAAGCATAAAACCTAAATAGAAAAGTAAACAAAGAAAACCAGTCGGTTGACTCCTGAATTTATTTATTTTTATTATCTTTATCTCGTACTTATCTGTCTCCTTTCAAAGTTGTGTTGGTCACACCTTATACATCCATGATAGTCAGCCCAGAAATGCTGAAACACACTTGAAAATCCTTGTACACATTAACACATGCTGGTACACATTCACAAATTTTCATAGACCTTTGCAAATGTCCAGTTAAACATTTCTAACTTACAGGTTATGAGTTAATTTCAAGTTGCATAGATACATATTTGATTTAATTTCTATTTTCCACTGTAGAGTCACTGGTTATCAGTGACCCAGACTTTAAGGAGGAGGACCCGAACTTCTTGTCGCGCAGCGAGCGCTATGACCAGGCTGTTCGAAAAAGTGCCCAAATGATCCTGAAGCTCAGAGAGTATGGCATCGCAGACCCAGAAGAGATCTACTGCTATAAGAAGTAAGTGATACAAAACAACTTCTAATGCAGTTAACAGTTTGGGTCCTTGGCTGATTTAGTTAAAAATATACAGTTTATTGATTCAGATATGAGAACTGTGAATTGTGATGCTGTGACCATTATGCTGTGTAGATCAGAGGTGGAGTAACATTGCAGCTTGACCGTGTAGCCGTTTGAGGAAGTAAACAGATCCAGTGGGGACAAAGTTCATCATGAGATTAGAATTATGTAAGAGGGTATGTAGCTTTCACCAGTTGTGAATAGATAATGTTTCCTATCCCTTTATGAGCATTTAGTTGTAGTTAAGTTCTATGATACAGTGCAAAATTACTTTTACAGTGTGTGTTGTTCCTACAGTGCTCTCACAATACACTCATACAAAAAACACAATAAATTATAATATAAATACATGTACATACAAATATACAATAATATAATATATGAAATATAATATAATATATAAATATATGGTAATTTAATTAATATAAACTTGGATCACAGCTGTAAAAATCACATTGTCTTGCAGGACATCCATAGAACATGTGAGTCACATCTGTAATCAGTAAGAATCTAGTCTAATCTTCAGTTGTCTATCCTATACTTTACCCTCACCCAGTATTTTTAAAGGCAACCACCAAGAGGCATTGGGGCTACACTTTGCCATGTTCTTGCCGACCCTGTACAACCAGTGTGACCCTCAGCAGTCCAGGAAGTGGTTACCTCTGGCAGAGTCCTTCCAGGCCATGGGCACATATGCCCAAACTGAGCTGGGTCATGGTCAGTCCTGGACTTAGCCTTTAACCTATTTACCATATGGTTGTTTATATAGCACAAAATGTGCCTTTGTATCTATGAATGTAAAAGCCAAACTTATATGTTGGGCAGGAGAAATTGGCCCATATCAGGTGTCCCAAGAGTCATTCTGGTGATTTGTTGTATGTTTTTGACAGATCCAAATCTGCAGAAATCTTCTAAATAGCTGCATGCTGACAACTCTTCCCTCGTGTAACATTTTGTCCTAACCACGAGGAACGAGGAAAAAGCAGGTCAAGTCTGGGGGATATACAAGATTTGTAAATCATAGGCTATTTGAGTGGTCAACAGACAAATAATGAGTCAAATACAAATATGAACGCTGTAAGTACAGTGTGTAATGTACAGTAAGTGCTTGCTCCCGGCCAAACAGCTGAGAACTCAGGCAAGTCCATTCGCCAACTTTATTATATAAATTTTTATTCTGAAGAAATATTTTTTATGAAAAGGTTATAATTGACTATGTTTATACATTTTATGACCACTAGCCTCCTCTTCTAAACTATTACAAGCCAGTGGAGTTCTAGCCAACACTATAGGTCAAAGTCCCAGAGTGTCATTTATGTCATGAAATAATGTTTCGTTAACCTCATTCTTAGCGCTGCGACTAACAATTATAACAAAAAAACTATTATCCAAGTGTCAAATGTTCACATATGAAATCCAGGAACTTTGGAAAAAAAATCGCAATTAATTGTCCTTAATTCAACTCATCAATTAATTGACTTGTTATTTGTAGCATCACACTTCTAATTCACTAATTCACTTTGTCATAACCGGTTGGATGTTAACTTGTTCACTGTCTGTGTATCTATTGCATGGATTATATTGACACGCTTTTGACTAAAATAAATGAACATACAGTCTACATCTTTATTTAGTTCAACATCCAGGTAGTGAAGAACAAGAAGTGTGACTACTTGATCAGATAAGGAGCCTTATGCTTTGATTGGATCAGCCGTGAACCGTGAACTGGCAGAGAAAATATCTCAATATTGTACATAACTGAGGAGTTCCCATTCGGCAGAGGAACTTGAGAAATGAAGCTGCTGAAGAGTTCAAATGAGTGTTTCAATCCACGACATGCTCACAAGCTGTTTTAATTTGTCTTTGTCACAATCATGCTGGCACATTCTTTATCGCGACCCTCATTTCTTATTGATTTGAGCCATATCAAATCTCACCAATAACCACCATTCTCTCTTCAATCATCTCACATTACCTTCTGTAATATGGCATCCATCAAAAATTCTCCATGCATCTCCTGCTTTACCTTTCCAAATTCCCACTTGCTCATCTTTTCCGTGCACCCCCGTCCTGCGTTGCCTAGCTGTGTGCACCCCAGCAGGCCAGAGCCCTTGGATCTCCATTTGGGGATGTTCCTGCCAACACTGCTCAACCAGGCCACCTCAGAGCAAATGGACCGTTTCTTCATGCCCGCCTGGAACCTAGAGATCATCGGGACCTATGCTCAGACTGAGATGGGCCACGGTAAAATTAACAGCAGTTCAAAAACATCAGGCTTGTTTCTTTAGACTGAACCTTCAATAATAATCGAGAATTATTTGGTTGTTTTGTCATTGCTAATGCCAAAAGGAATGGTAATAAAATTAATGAATGACTGACTATAATGCAAAACTATTTGTAACTCTAGTGCATTTTTCTGACCTGGCTTTATACTAAACATCCATTAATAGTCATCTGAGAAAAGTTAACACTTTCTCTAACAGGAGGGTTTTTAACATCCTTCACATCATTTGTATCATGTGGATATGAGTTCAGTAGGAAAGCCTATGCAAGTTGAAGGGTAGATTGTTAACAAATTCCAATTTTGGGATGACATTTTTAACACTACTACAAGTTCACATGGTGGTTAATGCAACCACAATATTTGGTGTTAAACATCCATGGCACAGTGCAAACTTTTGACTCATTTACAACCTGATTGGCCACTTGTGTTAGCTGATCCACTGGACAAGTATAAAGTTATAAAAGCCCCAAATATGGTGGCCAAACAACTGTGATTGTTTCCCTTTTAACTATATATTAGAGTCTTGACCAATTAATCAGTTGGCCGATTATATCGGCAGCTTAAACAGACAGATCAGTGTCAGTGTTTATGTTTACTGCTGTGCACTGATATGAAAGCTTTTATTTGGGAGAGTAAATGATGCAGAAAAGCACAGAGTTTTAATATTTGGTTGTGTTGCTGTTTTATTTTATTTACAGTTTTCTATGATTACGTTAATGTTGAAACAAAATGTCCTTGTCATACATTTTTCACTCCCTAAAATACATATCGGTCGGGCTCTTCTTCATTCCCACATCTCGGGAGTACAGTCTGTTAATATATGTTATGCTGCCTGACCATCAGCCTGCGTCTGATAGCTCTTTTTTTACCTTTCGTTTACCCTTACCAGCATGTTTTTCTCTTGCCAGTTTGTTTTAAAGGTCCAGTGTGTAAGATTTAGGTGAAAGGGAACTATTTATTGTAGAATAATCCTCATGATGTTCTCACAAGTTAATTTCATCTAAATTGTATGAATTGTAGTTTTCTTTACCACAGAAAAGGTCCTTTATATATAAATACTTTATATTTACATCGAGGGGACCCTCTCTACAGAGGCCGCCATGTTTTTTTACATTTGTCCAAACTGAACCAAGTAAACACCTTTTGAGTTTTTATGACAACTGAAGGCTTCTACAGGTTCTTTTTCATGTTTGGAAGGAGAGGGTGAGGTGAGGGGTGTTCAGCTGCAACATGAAATTTCAACACTAGATATCACACAATTCTACACACTGTACCTTTAAACAGATACATTGCCTGTACTAACCATCTTTAATTGTTTAATATGTTGTATGTTTGCTATGCATGGGTTGGAATGTGTCTTTGCCTGCAGATCAATATAACAACATGGATTCCAGCTTGAATTGGCTTGATTTGGAAAACCCACCACAGACAACCCCCTGTAGACCTGTTATTATTAGATGCAAATTCAGAGTCTGTCATAGGCATGACAAAGATACAGCATTAACTGAATCATAGTGAAATATGATAGACAGTTTTTGGATCTGTCAAACGCTGCTTTGCTACTTTATGTCAGAGGCTAAACATGATTTTTGTTTTATCCATATTCATATTTGATGTTTAGAGTTCTGTATTCTGTTATATTCTTCAATTCATCATCAGTAGTCTGTTAATGTCACTTTAATGTTAGTGATAGATCAGTGGTTAATAATGTCATTTGTATGCATGCTTGACAGAATAATGTCTTCATTCATTTTGACCTTTCCACCGTACACTCTGTATGTGTGGGTTTGGTGGGGATTTATATTTCGCCTGTCTCTAGGCACACACCTGAGAGGGCTGGAGACCACTGCCACATATGATCCAGCCACACAGGAGTTTGTTTTGAACAGTCCCACAGTCAGCTCCATCAAATGGTGGCCTGGAGGACGTAAGTACATTATTCTGCTCTCTGGAATTTGGGTTTTATTACAAGGAATTGAATGTATAATATTATTAGGTGTAATATTTTACTCAATTTCTTTTTTCTCATTTTTCTTCCAGGCTGAGAAAACTTGATTGACAGTCAGAACAAACCCCATTGTTTAGTTTGAACTCTGTCTCTCTCTCTTTCTAGTTGGAAAGACCTCAAATCATGCCATAGTCCTCGCCCAGCTCTATACTCAAGGAAACTGCCGTGGTCTGCATGCTTTCATCGTACCCATCCGAGACATGAGCACTCACGTACCCCTGCCAGGTAACCACTGCCTGTGATGTGTCTCTGGATGTGGTGTTTATGGTGTTTAAGTCCATCCTCATTAACTTTGTGTCTGTTCCCTCACTTTTTCTGTCTGGGCCTCCGTCTTTCTTAGGTATTGTGGTCGGAGATATCGGCCCCAAGTTTGGCTTCAGTGAAGTTGACAACGGCTTCCTGAAACTAGAGAACGTACGAATCCCACGGGACAACATGCTGATGAAATATGCCAAGGTGATGTGACATTTAAGTGTGTTTAAGAAACTTAAAATGATTTATATGATTCTTTTCAACCATTCAAAGCACAAGGCGCATTCACCCATTCACACACACACACACACATCAATCCAGCGCTTCTACACACATTTGGGGATCAGGGGTGATTTGGGGTTCTGTGTCTAGTTCAAGGAAACTCTGGAATGCTGGAGCAGGGGATTGTATCATCGACCTTCCGGTTAGAGGACAAACTCCTATTCCACTTGAGCCACAACAACCCTTTTAGGTTGTTTTAGGTTCAATGCGATATGTATTTTGATGAAGCAACTACAAATGAAATACAATATGATTCACATTAATCTAATACATTGTGACACAATTTGATTGAACACAATGACAGCCAGTGGAGATAGAAGCTCACACTTGGGAAGCAGTTAGTAGAGGAGGAATCTAAATATAATAATAATACGAAATAATATGATTGGTCACATTTCAAAATAATAAACATTCAATTTAACCAATGCACAGATGTATGAAATGATTCATCCTAATTTCTATACAGTATTTTTTAATCATTCTAACAACTTCATGAATTTTTATACCGAATCATTCAATCTTACATTCCTAATTTCCACCGCAGCCTGTTGCTTAATACCAATGAGTGTTTTGTTTACCAAGAGGGAAGGTTGTATCGCATTCTCATCCTGTTTTATCACAGATAGATAAGTACCTGTGTAGTTGACCTTTACTTTTAAAATATCCTGACATCATTGTAGCAGAATACTTTTGGATTTTGAACTTCTTATTTTTTATGAAGTAATGGTGGGAATACATTTAGTATTTGCTCCTGAATTGTCTCCTCTCACAGTTACTCTGTTTCGCCACTAGGTGGAGCCAGATGGGACCTATTTGAAGCCACCAAGTGCCAAACTGACCTATGGCACCATGGTGTTCATCCGCTCCATGATTGTAGGGGAGTCAGCTAAGGCCCTCGCCAAGTCCTGCACGATCTCCATCCGCTACAGTGTTGTTCGCCACCAGTCTGAAATCCGAGCTGGGTCAGTCATTTCAAGTTAACTTAATAATATATAATAACTTTATTTACATAGCACTTATCTGAACAAAGTTTTTAACAAAATACATGGTTAAATAAATAAAACAAACTGCTTAGTTTATTTATGCTGTTTTCTGGTTTATACAGTAAATATATGGATCAGGTAATTTGGTACTACTACTATATTAGCAAATTAGACTGAGAATATTTCAAATCATATTCATTGACATGTTATAACTGAGCACTTGAAAACAGCAGCATAATTCCAAGGGAAAATAGAAATACCACTGATTTTATCATGGTTCTATCTCTCACTACATCATCATCATAATCAAAGGGATTGGCACTGAAATATCAAACTTGTGTGTTTCTGTCCCACAGAGAGCCAGAGCCACAGATCCTCGACTACCAGACGCAGCAGTACAAGCTATTCCCTCTGCTGGCTATGGCCTATGCATTCACTTTTGTGGGCCAGTACATGCAGGCGACCTACCGGCGCATCAGTGGAGACATCAGCCAAGGAAACTTCAGTGAACTGCCTGAGGTAGAGACCAGACATACACACGTCAGGATGTGACATAAGCTCAGGGATCTCTGATTGGCCAGTGTGAATTCATGAGTGCTATTGTTTATATCATTCTATATTTTTGAAGACCATTTACAAATCATCTTTTAAATATGATAGATTTGCATGAAGCTATTTTCACCCTTCTTGCTCTTCAATTTTCAGCTCCATGCTCTGTCTGCCGGTCTGAAGGCCTTCACCACGTGGGCAACCAACTCTGCTATTGAGGTGTGCCGCATGTCATGTGGCGGCCATGGCTACTCTCGCAGCAGTGCCTTGCCGGACATTTATGTTGAGTTTACTCCCACCTGCACCTACGAGGGTGAGAACACTGTCATGATGCTGCAGACTGCAAGGTAATGCATCACACAGAAATGCATGACCACAAATGTGACACCCATCATGTGTGTCACACACTTAAATAGACTAAGAGCAGAAAACAGACACATACAGAGAGAGACGCACACACACAGCAGCCTAATTATACCACAAATGCAGGCGACACACCCGCCCTCCTCCCACAGAAAAAACAAACAAAGGTCACATTTTATAAATGAAGTACACACACAAAGGTCAAAGGCGCTGAGAATGAGAATTCATGAAAATGCTTGATATATGAAACCATATTTGGGTTTTAGTAAAAAGGTTTACACAAAGCTGGAATAGCAGGGAGATGTGTGGTTGTTACGTGAGTACTTTTCTGTTAGTCCTAATGGGGGTGATGTGAATTGTGTGTTATTATCAAACATGTCTACTAACTTAATATCATCTCTCATCCACAACAGCATTAAAACTACTATGGGTTTCAAACAATCACACAGGATGAACACAAAGCAGTTTATTAGCTAGTTTGTGAATCCATGTTTATTTTTGTAGACCTCATCTGTGTGTGGCCTGAACTTTTATCTGTGCAGATACCTGGTGAAGAGCTACAGGCAGGCTAAGGACGGCCAGCAGCTGAGCGGCATCGTCTCTTACCTGAGTGAAGCGGATCATCGGAGGGTGCAGCCCCAGCCCGTCGCTGCCAGACCAACCGTGGTTGACATCAATGACTTATCTAGTCTGGTGGAGGTCTACAAATTACGAGCTGCCATGTAAGAGACAACTGTCTGACACTGCATGATTGTGCTTTTACCTGAAATCTGCTGTATTCTATCCAACCATTCCTTCCTAGACTTGATTGATTTATTAATTGGTGAAACTTCAGTCTTATTCCGCAGGAGCAGTTCCAGGTTTCAGAGGAAACTAATAGGCAGAATTGTTTTTGTACTTGAACTCCTAAAGCTAAATATTATTATGTTATGGCATGTTTGGTTAATGCAGATGTGTTTTTTAGTCTTGTGGAGCTGGCAGCCAAGAGCATCCAGCAGGAGTTGCAGCACAGGAAGTGCCAGGAGGACGCCTGGAACAACAGTGCTATCGACCTGGTCAGAGCCTCAGATGTAAGTTCAGTCTGTGTGTTGGTGTTTGTGGGTGTGTGGCTAAAGCATCTCACCTAACTTTTGAATATTATCCTACTGCCAGAAGTAATGTACGGGTTAAATGAGAATGTCCATTGATATTATTCTTTTACAATAAAACTCACTTTTTTTGCTTTCATTTTATAAATAACTCAAGACATTTTGTGATCTTTGGTAGTTTTTAACCTTCAATATCTTGCAGTTTCTTGTCTCTCATCATGGACTTGACTTACGTGTCCTCCTGTTTTCCGTCTCCAGGCCCACTGTCACTATGTTGTAGTGAAGCTCTTCACTGATAAGCTTGGGGAGATCGGCGACACAGCGATACACTCTGTGTTGTCGACGCTGGCTCTGCTCTACGCCCTGAATGGCATCAAGCTTAACTCTGGAGATTTCCTACAGGTCAGAACAATCATTATAGAAAAAGTATGGTCCACAGTCAGTTGTGGATTGTAGTGACGCTCTACTGTCTGTTATTTGCATTCTTGTACTGTGTGTCTGTCTGTCTTCACTGTCAAGTTTCACTCAGCCTCAATTCCCTCTTTGTCTCTGAGCTAATAAATGGAGGTTTTTGTGTGTTGGATCTCTGTTTCTGTGGCTTGTGTGTTTATTGCTGTGTAAATGAAGCAATTTCCTTAAAACATTTTTGTTGTAGTTGAACTTTAAATTAATTACTTCTTAGGTGGTAGGGTTACTAGATTGTGTGAAATGATCAGTAGGATAATGAACAACTTATATTCACATGTGTGGACTAGCACAGCTTAATTAGCATATGCCACATCACTTACATCCACATATCCACCTTTCTCTTTGTCATTTTCAGGCTGGTCTGCTCAGTGGGCCCCAGGTGCTGCAGATCTCTGTTCGTATCAAGGAGCTTCTGTCTCAGCTGAGGCCCAACGCTGTGGCGCTCGTAGATGCCTTTGACTTCAACGACAAGCTTCTAAATTCAGTCCTGGGACGATATGATGGAAATGTCTACGAGAACTTGTTTGAATGGGCTCGCCGCTCACCCCTGAACTCCACAGAGGTCAGTCAGAGTCACCACAGTGAAATAATAGTAATGACAGAATATTCTCAGCCTGAGTCTTAGTAAATAACTTTCAGATCGTTGTTGCCTCTTTACTAGTGTCCACATTACTTTTGTCAGTTAGTTGAACAAAAGAGGGATAAACTGTGATTACCATGTTTTTTCCCCTCTTGTTCCCTATGTAAGCTTCATCAATTCTCTTCTCTCTTCCACAGGTGCATGAATCCTTCCACAAGTATCTAAAGCCTCTGCGGTCCAAACTGTGAGCGGATCCTTGCACCTTTTAATCCTGGCTCTGACCCTTCACCTCTGCGTACATAGGAAAAACCATAACAGTGCTAACCCATCATATCAGCCCCATGATGGTCTTCACTCATTGTTGGCTTGTCTTACTTTGAAGGAACCTAGCCCTGTCTAGTCTTGTAGACAACCTTTAACAATCTGAAGATGATTGGAAGCAAAAGGGGGACAGGAAGCAAAACCAGAAATCAAACTTATATCTAATGAAGTCAATATTTTGTGCCAGAAAATGTAGCTTTGAAAATGCTGAAAAATAATCAAGAATTACAGTTTAAGTTGTGTTTTCTCTTGAGAAACTCCATTCCATCAGCAGAATCAGTTTTGGTTGCTTCCCCTGACTACATGGACCAACATTTTATCTAAAAAAAGGCACCATCCATTTGTCCCTGACATTTATCGTTCGCTGTAGGCATTTTGTAGACTTTTCTTCTTCTCAAGTCTGCCAAGCCCCTGACCATCCTGTGCCAGTTCATTATGTTGTAATATGATCGACTGCTCTAGTCTGCAGGGGATAAACAGCACAGCAGTTTACAGCAGTAGATCAATGGAAACAAGATTTAAAAACATTTTCCTTAAAATACTGTGTAATAACATTTTTACGCTTACTAAACATCTCTTAAACGTAAGAATTTTAATTTCTATATTTAGTATCAAATGCCCAGTAAGCTACCATTGTGTCTGTTTCACATTTGGTAGTTTCCTCCTAAGATAACAATGGCTCACATTGTTCATTTAGAAAAAACACAATGGTTTTACATGATGGAAAAAGTACCTAAATTATTCCAGTTACTGTTTCACTCACAAAGACAAAGCAATCTGTCTTTTTCCTCAGTTCCACCACTTGTCACGTGAGCTGCTGTATATTTAATAACTGCGTCATACTTGACTGGTTGACAACACAGATACTAGTGTGTATGTCTGAGTCTCCACATGCTTCTGAATGTGTTTGTGTGACAGAAAGGCTTTCGGCAGACAAATGGTGCAAGGTGAGGCGTGTCAAGTTTGAGAAAAGACATGAATTTCTGACAGTTGTTGAGTGTTTAATGAGGCCACTTATCTTTTTATCTGCACTATTACACCCCCCCCCCCCCCACCCCCCCCCCCCCCCCCCCTTGCTCTTTGAGGTTGATATAAAGAAGGGTCTCACCCCTGCCAATATCCAGATGATTTTTGAAATATTTTAAACTTAAAATAAATCTAGTGTTAACATGCTATGTTGTTCAAGTCTTTCTGGTTGAATTCTTCATGTTCAGATAGGATCAAAATCTGTTCAAACTGGATGACTTTTTCTAGATTAATGCTTCCCTATATTTTTGTTATTACAGTTTCAGAATTGGTGGATTTGTGCTCTTGGTTCATGTCAACTTGCAGAAGATTATTTTGCTCTGTGAGCAATCAAATCTAAACGGTAGATACTAAGGCTGATGAATGTACGGAGCAATTTGTGACTGTAAAGACACTGAGGAAACGGGGGAGCTTTAATCTAAAGCCTCATTGTGGACTGTAAAGATGATTTGTGGTGTAACATAATGTGCCTGAGGAATTTATCTTACCTTAATCTAACTAATTGAAAAAAGTCATAGTATTTCATTTCTGTTTTCACACAGATCAGTTGATTCTGCTGTAAGGGCACAAGACAATATGTAATGACTAAGCTGTTTGTGTGATAATTTGTTGAATAACAGTGACTTTAAGCTACACTATTTTAGTGGTTAGTGAATAATTTAACCTGCAAGTTATATTAATAAAAAATCAAAAAAAAATCATTGTGTTGTGTTTATATGTCTTAATCCTATTTTCAATTGGTTTTCAAGGCCTCTGGAGGATTCCACTTTACCAACAATATTAGGCCCAACACCTCATATAGTATCAGCCAAAAATATTGCAGCAACATGTTACATTGTAAAACCCCATGAATTTCTACTTTAAACCCTAAGAAGACAGTGGAATCCTGCTATAAATGTTGTCAGAGCAACACCACAGCAGGCATTTAATGGGCCTCACAGATGTTGTACTATTCAGGCTATAAACACATCGTTGGTGGCTGTTTGGTCACAATGTAGACTAGTCTTTTCTAGTAAACTACCATTGCGAATGGTCAAGTCTATTGGCGGGACCTCGATATCTTACAGCCACACTACAATAACTACAGCACTCTGTGGCTCCAGAATGACATCAAAACCACAAGATGGCAGTGCTTTGGAGGTGTATTTTTTGTATAGCTGAAGGAAGTGGAGAGGTGTCATCCACTTTTACTACATGTGCCAAGGTTATGTTTTTGTCTGCATTTGTTGTCTGTAAGATCATGCCAAAAACATAACATTTTGTGGAGGGGTGGGGCATGGTGGAGAGAAGAACCCAGTAAATTGTGTTGTGGGTCTGGATCATGGGACAGAGCTATTCATTTTGTTATGCGTTCTTAAACAGGGGCTGATATTTTTGAATGGTGCAGATCCAAATAAAAATTATATGGGGAAAATTCCACAAAACTTGGTGGAAGGATGCGATGTGAGTCAGAGAACACATTACATTTTGTTGTGGATCTGGATCAGGGTGTTGTTGTTTGTCCTTGATTTCCCGGAGAATAAATGATGGCTCTTAACTAGTGTACAGTCTTGAACCATCCCACAAAATGAAAGTGTTTTGAACTATGCCTTTAAGATTGCAAAACTCACACATTTTCTTTGCATTGTTAGAAAGTGGAGGACAATCGTATGAGAAAAATGTACTCTACTTCATTTTAAAACTGCAAAACCTGTACTGTGACTTACATAAGGCGTAGCACTGACACACAGTTGTGAATTAAAGTTTGTTTTTAACACATTTTTTTTTTCAAATCACTTTAAAGAACTTTAATTTCAATTTGTAACATTTCATAAAGAAACTGATATGGGCACTATTTTCCCTCCACAGCACCAGGAGTGTTGAGCGCAGCTCCAGAGCGGGGGCCGGGAGCTGCAGGAGGCTGGACCCGGGCCTGAGCTCGCCCCCTCGGTGGACGAGAGCAGTGGAGGCTCCGCCCCCTGCTCCTCCGCCGGGCTGAGGTGGAGGATTTTTGGAAGAAGAGAAAGAGGGAAGTGGAGACACCGGTGGTGAGGCGGACATATTCCTCGTATCCCCCCTTCTCGTGAACAGCAGGACACTCGTGTGCCCCTGGAGGTGAGTGAAACTACAAGTTTTGTTTTTGGTAGAAGTGAGCTGCTTAGTGTCGCTGTCACAGTCGAGTTGAAGCTTGAAATAACTGCAGATAAACAAACTGAGCGCTTCCGAGTCATTTGTCAAAGGGAAGGTAGTGACACGCTGTTAGTAGAGATCATTTCAAGTGTTTTTTTAAAGAGGGCTAGTGACAGTCGGAACGGTGGAAGAAGAGGCAGCGTGTCCCGGGAAAGCCCTTTGTTGCTCTGCCCGCCGGGAGACGAGTACATGCGGATACACTATCCACCTCCACCCCCCCCCCTCTGTTATCCGTTCATACTTCATTAAAGTCTCCATGTGCCGCCGCGGTCATTCAGCCCTCCATGTGTTTTTCTATGTGAACTATAATATTAATACATTTTATTTTCTCGGTTCTGGTGTATTTGTAAAACGCATTGGGATGATGGCGATGATGCCATGCCCCACGATGATATCCCGATAATCTGCGATAATCGATACACTGCAAGACAATCATATAACCATGCATCACGATATCCGAACACGAAATGCCCCTGAAGAGATAAAGTGCAGGATTTATATTCACTCGTTTTGGTTTCAGTTCCACAGAGTTTGACACAAACTGAGATGAAACAGTGGAAAAAAAAGTCTTATGTTAGTTTAACAAACACACTGTGACTTGTCAGTGTCAACATGTGCCGTCATTCCAATGTGACATATATATAAAGTGTCCAAAGTCTTAACTAGATAAAACGAAATAACCAAATATCGATATATAGTGATAATCCTATCTAATAAGAAGATATATTGACATATCAATATGTTGTCCCACCCCTAGTTGACAGCCTGTGAACATGTGGCTTTAAATGAAATGTGGGAACGACTGTTAATAAGTCTGTTAGTGTGTGTGTGTGTGTGTGTGTGTGTGTGTGTGTGTGTGTGTGTGTGTGTGTGTGTGGACGAGCAGATGGGTCTGTTGAGTATAAAAACCTTATCAGATGTTTCTTTAGCTCAGAAACGTGTGTAGCAGTAAATTAAAGAACGAAGTTGGCTACACCTGTTCTCACAGATCAGGTTAATGTGGTTGTCAGATCATTTCTGAACAGTGAACTCAATGAAAATGTAGGTCAGTGTAACTCAGCACAGTTCACCCCTGCTGTCACCTGTTGTTGCCGATGTGCTAAATGAAAAGCTTTAGTTGACTAGAAATAGTCAGGATGTATGTAGGAAGTTCAGGTGCCAGAACACAGTACTTATTTAAAACATAGAAATTGAGTGCACTTAGGTTCAGCTATCACTGATGTGTATATAATAAAGCCCGACCAATATGGATTATTGGAGGCATACACGCTGATACCAATACCAGTTGCCCCTGTAATCCAATCAAGCTGCACCAAATTGCACCGACACATTAATATCATTCCTCTAAATATGCCAGATTTTTAATATTTACGGAAAATTTAAATAAAATGCCAAATCTTGCACCTGTACACGTGTCTAAATGTTCAGCATAAATGAATCTCAAGATGTCCTTAGTGAGGCTTCATATTTTACAATTTAATCTGAAATTTTATTACAATTTACAGTAAATAAAAAGAAGTACAACCACATATATAGAACTTGAATTAAGAAAAGAAACCTTTTTTTTTTTACAAAATCATATTCGCAATACAGACACAAATATGTCAGTGAAAGGCTCATATTTGTTTATCAGTCAGGCTCTAGCATAAACGTTTTGATCAACATATGATTAATGACAAAATGATGCACAAAGGAACAACATGATCATTGCAATAACTAGTACGGCATTACTGTAGTGTTTGTCTTATGGTATGTACTAAAAGTAAAAATCACACCATAAAAGCACTGGGTTGTGTTTAAGCCATCATTCGTATGTTATGTTGAGCATAGGAGCAGTCTTTTGTTGTGATTACTCTCGTCACAGTCATTCTGGGTAAGGTGCTTGTCACACATTTCCAATGAATAAGAGATAACAGAAACGTAGGAAACCTTACAAGTTTGCACAAAGTCAGGTCAGTTTTAGGATTGCAGTTCATTTTTAGGTGATTACTTTAGGAGCGCACTTGTGATAAAATAACTTAGACTCTGTGGTGAAAGGTTGCTGTCTTTAGCTCTTTTTGACCATTGCTAAACATGTCCATCTTGTACCGCCACATTAATTGCCTCAAGGCTGGATTACTGAACCTCTGTACCTGGGTATTGATCGGTTGCTTTGTTCAATTATGTTTTATTAAACATAGGTTAACATTCCATTTAATATAAATTAACAATACTGTTAAATACGTTAACCTCTTTTTATTTTCTATACGATTGATCTCACACTTTATTCCAATATCCTTGTTGGAACTCATACTCGCACAATACTGTAGAGTTACACATAATATTTATATATATCTCATGTTATTTTAAAAAAAATAGGCTAATCTTAACAACAACAAACTATTAGACTAAGTATTTTCTTGAACAGAAGTAGGCATCCTGTTTCATCATCATGTTGTGGAGAGATGAGTAACAGACTGTTGTTTAATGGTGTTTTGCATTGCACTTCATGTTTGGTTTGTGCTGCTGTGAAGACAATCCAGTAAAAAGAGGAAACGTATGCACAGAGGGTGGGGCATGTGTTGTACAACATGCAGCTCAGCAGCAGCTGCATATATACAGTATATGTGACATGTTGTTTGAACCAGCTGTGCATCTGTCATGAATTAACAGACTGTGTCAGAGAAAACTGTGAAAATTGGAAAATATGCGTTTAACATCCATCCATCCACCCATCCATTATCTATACCACTTATTCTGTGAGGGTCGGGGGTGGGGGGGGTTCCTGGCACCAATCCCAGCTGATTTAGGGTGAGAAAACATTTCACACTCCATCAGCCTGAGTGAGCAAGCTGTGTTTTGATTTTAAATTTGGATTTCCTTTTATTTATGGTCATGTTCCCAGAAAAAACAGTTTTTTGTTAAAGCCGGTTTTAAACAGGCGCAGTAAGTTTTCTCCAGTGGTTTCCAGCTCAGATCGGTTGATCGTCAGGGTCCGTAATGGATTTTCCGGACGGCTCCCCAGAAACTGTGAAGTGATTTAATGGATTGATTTTTGCTTCTTTTAGCTGAGGTCAGAGTTCAATAACAGAAAACACATCTGCTCAGAGGTTGCAGTGTCTTTATTGTTACCTTTCTATTAACAAAGTACTATGTGCCATTAGGGTTAGGTACTGTTTCTCAACAGTTACAGAGACAACAGAGGCAATCTGATTGGCCCCATAAGTGCCGCTGTCCTGTCAGAAGTCCTTTTTTAAATACACAATGTGTTTGAGCAAGGAACATTTACGAAATACATGTCTATTCAATGAAGTATGGTTTTGTACAAAGATATAGAGCTAACAGTAAACAAGGAATGATTTCAATGTGCACCTTACTGAATCAGAAATTCTACATGGATGTCAGACATATAATTGGCTACTCTGTCTAGCTTGTGGCCCCTGATTTAGAAAAGTCCCATATGTGCCACTGTGTTGATGTACAGTTTAGAAACCTTCTGACTTATCCAATTTCATTCAGCATCTACTCTGCCACAGTGACACAATCACATGCTCTCATCACTTCTAAAGATTTTCTTTCCATGACCTTATCTGTTTTTATCTGCTTTGCCATTACACGCCCAGAAAACACCATGTCTTTTCTTTGATACTAACATCAGTAAGAGGAGTATCTAGCTGCTGGATTGCCTGATGGAATGGAATGAAATTTTCCTGCACTCCCTTGCCAACCCTCGTTCCACAGTGCATGATACACATTTCAGAAAAATTGTAGCACTGGAAATACTTTGAAATCCAGAGAGTCTTAAACCTTAAAAGGATTTTTCTGTGGATGCACTTTCTCATAAAGCTCCCATTGGCACAGAGAGTAGTTGGTCAAGACCGTCTGTATTTATGTTGGCATTTGAAAAGCTCATTTTCTCTACCTTTCTTTCTTGCTAGATCCAGGGGACCAAATGCCTTTATTCAAGTTCTGTCTGGCATCGTGGTTAATTTGTGACAGTGCACTTCTTTATCCGTTTCATCTCCAACAGTCAAGCTGGGCCAGACAAAATTGTCTCTCACAAAACCCTCAGAAGCTGTTTTGGGTTACACATTTCAGCATTCGCATTTATGTACGCACATGTTGCACCAGGGATGGAGAGGAAACACACATAGCTTTGTCTGTGCACACACTGCATGAACATTAGTTGATTGAGTGGAACTCCTGGGCTGGGAACAAGGCTGTTGCTGAGGTATGTGCATTAGTGGCTCACAGTTTTGCAGGTTTGGGCATGCTGGCTGTTGGAGAATGGTGTCAAAACTGTTTCTGGAATGGTTGGGTTCAAGCCAAGGTCCCTTTACAACATGATACCTCAATAGTAAAGAGAAATTCTTGTCTTCAAATGGCTTTGAAAGTGAAGGTATCGGTAAAGAACATGTTTTTTTGACAGAATCACTATCTAGATGTATTGTGGTTGAAAGTAAAGAATGAGTGGGCAGTTTCAATCGTTGCTCTGACTGTTGAGAGGCAAACACAGACAGCAATGAAACTCACACTCTCCTACACCTTCAGTAAAAAATTTCTGTTGAAGCTCCTGCTGACATTAACGACTGCCTGCTCAGTTATGAATTGTTTTTACCATACACCCTTAGTGGAAGCAAGACATTTATTTGTAAACTCTAACAGCATTTAAAGTTGTTGGTACTTGTGGTAATCTAATGGTAACATGTGTTTTTGTTTATTTTCCTTGCAGGATATACAAGGAAGTTGCATGTAAACCTTGATGAATGTTAAGAAGAAGAAGTGATGAAACATTTATCTGAAGGTCAGTTCCTCATTTAGCTTCGGTTAAGAGACTCAATATATAAGTCCAAGGCACCGACTATAACAAATTCTGCAAGGTAAGATCACATACTTGTAGTTCCAAGTGCTGATCTCTTAATCACTAATTCTCTGTTGATTTGTATCAGTGTTTAGACACAGTAATCTTGAGGGAAATGTTCATGAATACTGTGGTTAAAGACAGTGTGAAAAAGCAAGTGTCCGTGACAAAAGGAAGGATGTTGTTGTGTAATGTGTGCTGCTCAAGCATTTGCTTATCACTCATGTATGCTAGAGTCAGAAGCACCAAAATAACTAACTAATGCATGGATGGATTGTCACCTTACTTGCTGGGAATATTACTTGGGAAGTTATGTCTAACTTTTGGAGCTGATTGGTCAAAGGTCATGGCAAATCAAAAACATCGTCAGAAAAACTGTATCTCTGTAAATAGCAGGGCTAGAGAGGTCATCTGAAGCCTATGTTGACCCCATCATATATCATATGATAAGTGATGTCACGACAAAGTCACAGTGAATTTAAATTAAACCCTTATGATGAATAAAGGTAATTGAGGCTTGGAATCGTTAGCTATATAGTTTTTTTAATTAAAGTAAACCTGAATACAACCACATACTTTTACATTTTTCAATGCAAAATGTAAAATGTAAACATAAATGAACATATTTTCTGCATTGTCTATTCTGTTGAAATAAAAGTGTGTAAAGGGCTCATATCAGTGAGTTGTGAGATGATTTACCAAACAGTAAAATAAATGAAATACAGTTTAGTGACAATGAGCATTGATTTTCTATATCCGGAGATCTTATTTACAGTACTTTACAAATGTATAAGAAGTATCTGGTGCACTGGGTTAAACTCTTGCTAATATCACCACCTCTTAAGTAGATTTGAAGCCTACTAGACTGATACAAGTTGCTCTGGTGAGTTATGTAAATGCTTAAAATGGAAAAGTAGAGAGAAAAGACTCAGATTGGCTCAAGTTCAACAACAGTCACTGTTCTCACTACACAGTAAGAACAACAACATGCTTTTTACTTAGGTGGATGTGCATAGTGTAGTTTTTCAACCATTCCCTCTGGCTCAGATGTGAGAAGAATGCTAAAAATACCCAGGAAGTAAACGTTGCTTTTGAAGAAGGCATAGTTGATTTTCTTTCCATGTATTTGCTTGTTGCATGATGTACTGAGGAAAAGAGACGGTAGGGCGAACTAAAGGCCCCTTGATAATAATAGTTTAAATCTAATAAATTGTATTATACTAACTGGTCATTGTGTTTTACATTCCGCATGTATTTTGGAATCTTAATTTAATTATGGGAATTGTCAAACAGTAAAACCACAGTACGCTCACCCTTGTTTTGCACCTTTGTCCAATGCAGCCTTCACTTAGTTGTCTCAGCTCAAGTGGAGAGGGTTCACTGCTATGCAGAGAGAGTGTGGCAGAAAATGAAACATGATCTCCTCCCCACACCCCTACACAGGGTATGGTGTTTGTAAGATAAGCAGAATTTATCCTAAATGTATTTACAAGCTATTCCTTTTTCAAAACTGTACAGCTCTGAGTGAATGAACACAGCCCGCCATATCCTCGGGTATAAAGGGACACAACGCACAACTGCCTTGAACATCAGGGAAATGGGAATATACACAAACAGTGTGACACATTCTCAGGGCAGGATTCTCCGTGGGGAGAGGAGACTCAACCATGGTGACACCCTCTCAGAGGAACATGTGATATCACCAAACACAAGGGAGTGGATGTTGCTGATGCACCCACACACACACTTACACACAGTATAGTCGTGCTCGTTTAATGGTGGAGTGAGGAGCTGCTTAGATGAACCAGTGAATTATTAGACCACAAAGGATCTCAGACATGCAGGGGCCCTTGTTCCAGGTCATGTGATCACATTAGCTATGGATGATGTCATTGTAGACAAGCCTCTTCCTTGCTCTGGTACGAGACTCTTTGTAATGTGTGTGTGAGTTGACAAGTTGACCCCCACACATCTGAGGTTGGGGAATCATTCAATTGTCTCTTTCAATTTTTACTTTTGTTTTCCATTCATACCCCAAACCCATTTGTTACATTAAAAACAGCATTTCATATCAGCTTTATATAGATGGTACATGAGGGAGAGTGAACAGATGGTTAATGATTAGAAATCCTCCATGTTTATTCAGCAAATATGCCCTCGTGGTGCTGCTGCTCACTTCCTGTCATAGCTAAGGAAAATCATGGTCATGGATTTAGTAAAACAACTGAGTTCATTTTAAAGATATTTTTCTTGTCTGTCAGAATTGGCTTCCTGCATACGACAAAAAAATCACCTATTAAATTAAGCAAAAAACATCCATGATACGAACACTGCCATCATGGTCCGTTGACGTAATTTGTAGCTAGCCTGCCGGGAAAAAAACACACTTGAATAGACATTCGTATAACAACCACTTAAAATAACTAATCATCTTTGAGGAAAATTTATGTGAAGTATACTTTTACTTTTTGATTTGGAAGAGGAAGGGTTTTTGACCTGCAATTTGCCACCAGGGGGCATTAGAGACACTTTGGCTTCACTTTTGGGCTGCTGTCGTGTCGTCCATTCTTATATACAGTTTATGTTAAATGCTTGGGGGAAACAAAACATTTGAGTTGGAAATATAATATAGTTTTAAATTATGAATAGCTCAAAAATCAAGTTGAGTTGAGTGCCAGTATATTTACATGTGTTTACATTGAGACATGCATTAGCTTGTAGCTCTGTTTATCTCTCTATTATCTTTCCTCTGGAGAATATTCTCTGCAGTCTGCGCCTTTTAGTTTTCCTGCGTGGATCCTAACAACTGCCCGTCTACATTGATAGAGTGTGGTCAGCAGCAGTCTGTCCATTAGCCAATCTCCCAGCTACTTCATTATCTAAGTGGGTTAGTTCCAGTCCTGATGCTGCTCTACACCACTAAACCACAGGTTAGATTGCCAGGAGCCTCCTCTCTGTCTCAAAGAAGAGTGAGTCAGGTACTCTGCCCAAATATTTAACACAATTACATTCCTATTAGCATAAAAGTGTTATAGAAATGCAGCTTTGAGGGCAAAGTAAGTGACACACACTGTATGTACAGACCTGCCCAACCATGCATTTGGCTCTGAAGTGGAAACTAGGCTGTTAGCTGAGACGGTGTCAGATTTCTCTGCTGTTGCCGTTCCCACTGCAGACACCCAGGATCTCACATTGATTTTTTTTTTCAACTGTAACTCCAGGACAACTTCAAGGCTTTCAAGACCATAATGACATAATGGACGTGTTGGCCGGGGCTTGTGACATTATCGGTTTTATGTCTGCAATGCTTGGGAATTTCCGCGAAACACTATTATGCTGCGAGGCATTCTGAGCTCCAAGAATAGAGTGACTGGTTGTTCCCCTGTTGACTGTGATTGGTAAAGACGGATAAAGTATGAGTTTGATGATATTATGATATGATATTTTCCATCCCTGAGCAGACAAACAGGTAATGAGTTATAACATCAACTCAGACGACCTTGGATGTGATTTATGTGTTACGTTATGTGTGTGGTCCAAAGAGTTCAGTATGTGCGCTCATGTGATATGGTTCTATTAATGTGTTGTTTGTAAACACTGACAGCGACCTTGATAGGAGTCAACCTACTGTTAGTGAGCACTTTTTAAATAGTTGTGTGTACTGCGATTCTTAAGTTGATGATCTCATTATAATGTGTCATGTAGAAGTAGAACCAGTATAACACCACCATAACAAAACGTCAACACAAAGAAGTGTGAGGCTGTTTTAAGTACGAGCAGAGGAAAAGCATATTGATCACTAACCACCTTGAGGAGGCATGATGATTGGAGAGCACTATTGATTGATTTGCTGTCATCTGATGTCACTCTCAGCAGCCTAACAGCTGCTATATCAGTTGCTTTTTCATTAGCGTTTCTGGTATTAACATTAGGTGCTGAAACATCGTTTTGTGATGTATAGTTTGTCGATCACTTCCCCCATAATAAGTTTAGTGTGGTTGGGCTGTGTGGTGCTGTATAATGCTATTAGACTTATAGATATTTCTGTGGAGCTATCACTTAAATATCAGTCTGTTGTAGGGCGGCTGATAAATCCTTAAAAACACAATCTTGACTCTTACTTAATACAATGGCTCTGCCCCTTTTTTCTTTTAGTGATCTCAGTTGCATCAAAACAAAAGGCCCTTCTCTGTTCCTCATCAAATGACTACGCGGCATTATGTCATGTGATGCAGGCATATAACACCCATGAGAGACAGCAGTGTATAATGGTGGGAGAACAAAACAAAAACAGGAGCGCTCCCCTTCCGCTGTCCAAAGTTGATAATTAAGTGTTCAGTTCACTGGATTAGCCAAAGGCATACATGTCCATCTGATTATTTTTGTCAATTAATGAATATCCAGAAAATGTCCTTTATCATGATAAACTTTTTATTTATATAGAATTCAAAATAAAATAAATAATATTCTTTACACATGTGTTTTGCACACTTTATGTCTTTGGGTTGGAAATCTGTATGTTTTCACAGGAAAATAACAATTACAATTAAAAGATAAATATAAATACATTTGAATCTCCTATCATGTTTTTTTCTGTTGTTACCACTTTACCTTCATTATCACAGACATTATCATGACACAACTTTTTTTATTATATGTCTTTGTTGTTGTTGATATCTTTAGAAAGCTCAGAAAACTCAGAAAGCAATATCTGCTTAAGACAAAAAAAAACCTCACATTACTCATATAAAACCATATACTATACATACCTTGCAACTAATCATCATTGCAATAATGTGCAATACCCATCCATCCACTGTGCAATGCAGCTACTGAATATAGTTACATGTATTTTTCTCAATGTTGTCGATTTCAAGTATTGAAATAATTTATTTTTTTACTTTTTAGTATTTTTGTACTCGTATGTTTGCACTTTGAAGGAGTGGCTCTATAATTTCATTGTACACTCTGTTCAATGACAATAAAGGCATTCTTATTCTTTTTTCCTTTTTACAGTAATTATAGTAGAACAAGTTGAATCAATGATTCAACTTGTTTTAGTTTTATATTTTTTAAAGATCCAATGTGTAAGATTTAGGTGAAAGGGAACTATTGGCAGAAATCCTATGTGGAATAATCCTCATGATGTTTTCACTAGTTCGTTTCTTCTAAATTATATGAACTGTAGTTTTCTTTACCCCAGAAAAGGCCCTTAATATTTAAATACTTTACATTTACATCGAGGGGGTCCTCTCTACGGAGGCTGCCATGTTGTTTACATTAGACCAGACTGGACAAACTAAACACCTTTTGAGTTTTTATGACAACTGAAGCTACCACAGGTTCTTTTACATGTTTAGAAGGAGAGGGTGAGGTGAGGGGTGTTCAGCTGCAACATGCAATTTCAACACTAGACTAGAACACTAGATATCACAAAATTCTACACACTGTACCTTTAACTGAAATATTTAACATAATCTGCTCTCTTCATCACAGATATAAGTCGTTTTTTGTATGATTTAGCCTTTCATTGTGTTTTTAAAAATAATTTTATTCATCAATATATATTTTGCTGTCTTATGTGGCATAAATGTTCCAGTTATGTTTGTGATTTTTCTCATCTGCAGCAATCTGACAGGATGGCTTCACAGGAGGGGGAGGAGCCTCCTTCTAATGGAGGCCAATCAGACAGCCGTCTAAAGAGCAAGAAGCCGCCCAGCCTTGTAATAGCGATCCCCCCACCTGAAGTGATGATGTCCCACAATCCTGCAAAACAGGTGGGCTGATCTCTCTGACCTAAGCCTGTCCTTGCAACCACCAAGGCCCAACAGTTGTCTTATGAAACCAAATTTAAATTCACGAGATCCAGATTTTTATTTGGATCTGCTCCAAATTACACACACTCATAGATATCAGTCCCCTAAATATGTCAGATTTTCAAGGTTCTTGAATTATTCTATTAGGAATTGATAAAAGTGTAAAGCCCACATTCTTTGCACATCTCATCCTTCCACCACATTTAAAGAACATTGGTTCAGTCGTTTTTGCGTAATCCTGCTGACAAACTGACCAACAGCAATGAAAACATAACGTACTTGGTGGAGGTAAACATCACCGACCCAGTTGTTAGTATGTGGCTCAAAGCTGAGAGATAGGTTGATGGTTCTTTATAAGACTATCAGAGGCAGATTACAGGAAACCATTTGCAAAAAAGGACTTTTGATATCAGCTAATATCCTTTATAGCTGCTGTGCAATTATTTCACTTGGGTTAATGGACAGATACTTTGGAACAAGATGTTACTATACCTAATCGTTAGACTCGGCATGCATCCTACAAAGGAATGACAAAAGAATTTGGGCAGAACTTTGTTTTTAAAAGGTCAAAACCAAGCAAGCATGGTATATATTCCTCTGAGCCTCTGAATTTGCCATTTGTTTGGACAGGGAGGCTCTCTGTCAGCTGTCCCGCAGTTAATGGGTACAAGGCCACACATTTTTCCCCTGTGGGCCCCATGCTCAGAAAACAAATGAGCCTCACAAAGTAGCAGGTAGTCAAACTTTAATTGAGCCTGCTACAGTTAAACTCAGCCCAAAGAGCAAGTGGTGCAATAAACATGCAAATATAGTGTGAAAGCATGGCATGTAAGAAGAGGCGAACATATACTGTAGCTTTGTTATTACAAGGAAGACTGAAGAAGAAGCAGAAAGAGGCCCCAAACACTCGCACAACTAGATGGTGTTTACATTACTAAACAGAATTTAAATAAAGATCATTTGGAATTTGTTTTTCTATGTATTTTTGAAAAAAGTTCTTGTTTTTATTCACTCATGTTTTATTGTTTTTAAACCTAAGGCACTAAGACCACGGAAATACTTTAGGAGATTTCCGTGGTCTTAGTCTGTGTGAGGCTGTGAGCCACATGCATTGGACATTAGAGAAAAGTAAATATATCCAAATATCTCAATACTGGAATTTAAACTTGATCCTGATGTATTGTAGCCATTAACCAGTAAAGTCCTGTAGTCCTTTGTAATGATCCAGTTCTGAATGTAATGTATGTGTCCTCTGCCTGGTTCCTAATGCTGTTGCTTTATTTAGGGTATTGTAATACTCCTACATGTACAATAGTAGAATGGCACTCAGTAGAGCGCATATACTGTCAAGGCCCAACATGTTTTTTCTTGGCACATATCCCATTCTTCCACTGGGTTTCATAGAAATCAATGTAGTTGTTATTTTGCAATGTTTTTACGACCAAGCAAACCAACCAACATAACTTCCTTGGTGGACGTAGTGAATTGTAACTCAGTTTTCCTTTTATATTTATTCTACTGTAAACACAATTACTCCACTGAATATTTATTTCTCTTTACCTCTTCTTAGCCGCTGCGACCGTCTCTGAAAAAGAGTGAGAGCGGTCAAGCGTCCGCCTCCGTGTCAGACAGCATGAGTGGAGCTGCAGATCGAGGTTTCTTAACCAGAGACAGGAGGGGGAAGCTTGGTCGACAAACATCGCTGTCTCAAAGCATCCGCAGGTAAAATTGTTTATTGTTTAAGTCATTTGTATCATTGCTTTTGATCGGTTTGCTTTACATTTATGTGCAAGCCTGACAGTTTTAATTAGAGACCCACAGTGGTTACACAAGTGATATCTCTGGAACGCCATCAAGAAATCCTTCCTCATTTTGCACAAACATTCACTTGGAGTCAAGGTTTTACTCTCTTGATTTTGGTAGCCAAAGGTCACAGTGGCCTCACAAATTATTTGCATGTTTTTTTGAACGTGATATCTTAAGATGAGCTTAAGAGAATGTCTTCAAATTTGTACACACATTCACTTTGACTTTGACTAGATGAACTGATTTGATTTTGGTGTTCAAAGGTCGAAAAGTCAAGGTCACATGGCCTTGCATTATTTTGAACTCCTTAAAAAATAATGCTCATGCTTTGAATGCTCAAAGGGAATTTCATCACATCTGGCACAAATATTCACTTAGACTCATGTATGACCTCAATAGAATTGATGGCCAAAGCTCAAGCTCAGTATGACCTTACAAAGCACAGGTGCTACCTTGTGATTGCATTATCTCTGAAACACCTTAAAGGAATTATTTCACATGAAATTAGCTGTTTTTTTTACCTAGTGTTGCTCTAAGATCTTACAAGTTAGACTGCGGCACACATAATTCAAGCTCATACTCTATACTCTCTTCCGACGTTAGCATCATCTACCCCTGCTGTTTGACAATATGTTATTATGTGTCACTGAGGTCACTGTCTTCTTTCTGTTCCTCCAGGAATACAGCCCAGTGGTTTGGGGTAGGGGAAGACTGTGAGACCAAGCAGCAGGTATGGCACAGGAAGAGCCTGCGCCACTGCAGCCAACGCTACGGCAAGCTGAAGGCCCAGTACAGAGAGCCAGACACAGCCACCAGCTTCGACCAGGGCCTCGACTCACCAGCCACACACAAGATGCCAAAGGTACTGCCAGCAGAGGCATACAGTTACCATTACACGTTCTAATCCATGCATCGACTCTACCCATTGCATGAGTAGAATATAATATCCTACCATGGACTTGTGTTGACAAGATGAGGCACAACAGGTCTGTCCACTAAGAATTCCCATCTCCCTTCAATTTCACAACCAGCCAACAAGCAATTTTTTCAACCTGTGGGATTTTGATTTCACGTGTGACATGAATGCAACGGACAGGATCAAAAAGAAATGGTAAGAAGAGGAGACTGAGGAGAGTGGACAAGTGTGCCTGAATTTAATAAAGGGTTGTATGGTGACAGACTTGACCATCTGTGTCCCAGATGAACCATAACACTTCTCTAGTTCCATGTCAGTCACTCATCTATTATTCTTCCTCACCTTCTAATTTTTTCCTATTTACTTTTGTAATCTTGAAGACCAGTGAAAACAAAATCCATGCACACTCAGATAAAAGCTAATTTCTCTCAGTGACAGGATCATAGTCTGTAAATAAAGATGGACGACATGTCTCCACTTCCTCCCACTATCCAGATGTAAAGCCGTAGAATCACGGATAGGAACACTGTCCTCTTGCAGCGATGACGACATTTTGGAGGTTGAGTCTTTATTTGGGGGATGGAGCTGCTGTGGCGAGGTCCCACCGATACATGCGCCTGAGCAATCAAGAGTCAGTTTCAGCTGTCACTCATGATATTGCACCCTTTATATTGCAGTTAAAACCAAATGTACCAAAAAAAAGACCCCTTACATAGGTATGATGAGATCTACCTGAATGACTGAAACCATCTATGAAAATAATATGTTAACATGTACTTTAACGTTTTTGTTTATCCCCTTCCCCATGCATTAACATGGAGGAGGGGTTCATAACCTATTCAGAAACATGTGGAACACGTTTCAGGGTGAAACTCAAATATTTATATCAGCTGCACTCTTCTGTTCTGTTTTTGCTAGATTGTAGATCCCCTGGCACGGGGAAGAGCCTTCCGTTGCCCAGATGAGGTGGACAGTCGCTCCCCCAGGACACCCTACTTCACTCAGGGGGGTCCCATCACCCCGGGGGTCACCTCACTCAGCTCTTTCACCAGCCAACGGTCTGGATACAGCCGCTTCCCCAAACGCAAGAGGGAGTCTGTCGCTCGCATGAGCATTCGAGCTGCATCCAACCTGCTGAGGGTGCGTAGGGTCACCTGAGACCCTGTGTGTTTGTTTGTTCGGATGTGTTCCAGATAAGAGAATTCAGAGAACTATCAAGGGAACTGAGTCATTTAATGTTTTTTGATTGTGATGGATGTTTTCAGTTTTTCTGTCTCCACATCTGCTGTTAAATGTTTTGTATCCTGTAAAAACAAGTAGCAGGTGTCTTAGGAATCACAGCGGATCATATTTAGAAAACTTTTAACACAATGATATTCCACTGTATAAATATCCAATATGATCTCTCATATACTTGTGTTATCATAATTTGAAAGTTAAATTTCGTTTTAAATAATATTTAAGCACAATTGAACTCATGTGACACAAACAGTTTTCAAACTTCATGAATGTTTGAAATTACTTATTAAGTGCATGTGTGTTGTCAGGGTCGTAGTGGTTTGGCGGGCTCCCAGACAGGTCGCAGTTTCCCCAGGAGGAGCTTTGCCAGGCCCAGCTGGATGGACGAGGACACAGTGGATTCTGCAGACGCATCTGAGTCGCTTTTTTTCAGCAAGGTTAGCAGCCATTTTTTAAATTTTCCTCTTAAATCCTCGTTAGCATCTTCCCTCCTTGGTTCAACTGTATTTGGAATGATTTGTTTTTATTTCATGTCCTTCCTGATCCTGACTATGTCAGCTCTCACACTCACACCTTTATTCCACTTTCAACACTTATCTCCTTCTCTTCTCAGCCACTGTGACCTCAGCTAGAACCGTCACCTTTTCTCATATTTTGCCATCATTTTCTTCCACTTTCATTGATTTTAAAAATGCTTGGTCATATTTAATCTAAAACAGTTGGAGGTGGATGTTTGAGGTCTGCAAGGACGACTACAACAGAAACCGGAATCTGTCTTAACACCTATGATGCCTGGCTTTCTTATAATTATTGCTCTCCCCCATTTTCCAACTTTTCTTCTGTCTTCAACATTTTTTCGTCCTACTCTCCTGCTTCCTTTGGGACCTTAATTCCATCTGCTGTTCAGGTCGATGCCCACGATGAGCTGTACTCGATGGCCGATGATGTATTTGAATCTCCACCCATATCGGCATCTTTTGGTCCCTGTGAGCAGCCTGACCAGAAGTTCCCAAGCCTGTGAGTAAATACATCATCTGCTTCAAAGTCAGCCAGCAGTCTCTCAGGAATAATGAGTGAGAGACTCAGTGTTATGAGGCAATTGTAGATCTAACTCGTGTTTCGGGTTTTCATCGAAACTCAAATGTTGCATATTTGTTGGAACTTCTAAGGATTTCAATCTGAACCTTTTTCTTTAACACGCCCACACTACAAGATTAGAAAATAATGACTCACCAACATCACTCACTACAGGACACTATCAAGATTATCACTCTAGTGGCCACTGTGGAAACAGCCATTGTGCAACAACTTGATTGGTAATAATACTTTGCAGTAGCATAAAATGAAAGTAGAGGAAAGAAGACGATGGGGTGAGAAACTGAAGGTGAGATTTTAACTGTCAGTTCAACATTTGTCAACACTGGTATGTGATCGCCATCTCAAAAGATTGACTCATCTCTCAGTGGTTCAGCTCAGAAAGTACTGACATAATTGTCCTGATTTTACAAAGCGCTTTGTAAAGCCTCACACTACCAGATCATCTCAGATTCACGGGGATGAATCAGAGAGTTAAATTGACCGGAATTTCCTGTAGTCTGAGCCCAGACTACAGCCCAGACTAAACCTCAGAGTGTAACATTGGAAAAATTGACAATTCTAACTGACGTACCTTTTACTGTTAATCTTTTTCCTTCCAGCTTTTTTAATTGCTTTTCATACACATGCATTTAATTCCTGCACCTCTATATTCTTTCCTTTTCCTTACCACCACTCTTGCCACATACTCTTCTTTTCCATTTCCTTTCTACAGTAGGGATATATCTCGGACGCCCAGGACGCCAACGGTATTGCCCGAAAAGAGCCAACCTCGTCGTGGGCGTCGCATCGCCTCCCAAGTCAAGCACTTTGCATTTGACAAACACAAGCGTCAGTACGGCATGGGCGTTGTGGGGAAGTGGTTGAACCGGCACTACCGACGCAGCCTCAGCAGCAATGTCCAGAAGCAGCTGGACGACTTCCACAGCCACAGGTTGGGAATGAAAACCTCCAGAGAGAAACAGAGGACAGCTATATAACAATAAACAATAGTAAAACAATAGTAATCTGTTGAGCAGGAAGGAAAGGTTCAGACAGATTTATTTTACATTTTCCCCACTGTATTGTGATGTGTGACACTTTTTATTGGTTGGCCATTATGTTAAACTTTGAACCCTTTTCTTCATTAACAGTGGTTTTATTTTGTACTGTAGGCCGTACTTTACCTACTGGATCACATTTGTCCATATCGTAATCACACTGCTGGCCTGCTGTACATATGGTTTTGCCCCTGTGGGGTTTGCACAACATTCTACAACTGACCTGGTGAGTTTAGCTTTAAACTGATTCCACTCTCACAAAACAATAAGAAGGAAAATCTCTGTTCATTCAGAAATAAACTGGTGTTCTATGAAATGATCAATCATTTTTTGTGTCTACTGAATTTTTGCATTTTAGAATATTTACTACCCAAGTGTCTTAAACCCTGCTACATGAGAGCAATATATATTAAAATAGACGTTTAAGTGAAGTTATTTTTTATCTCGCTGTGTATTAAACAAAAAGATGAATTTAAAAGACAGATTTTGTGTATGTATATTTTCACTCTAAAATCATTCACTGACTCTGAAAGCATCAAAGGTTTTAGTACTCTTGTCATGTTCGTCAGTTACATTTCAAACCCTGTGACTCTGTCGCCCCCTGTAGGTGCTGAAGAACAAAGGCATTTATGAGAGTGTCAAGTTTATCCAGCAGGAGAACTTCTGGATCGGCCCGAGCTCTGTGAGTATCTTGCTGCTCTCAGTTTAGCTTCTGTACCACAGAAGTGTGTTTTTATTTTTATCACACACGTTGACAAACACACACGACATGTTGTTATCTGCTTTGATCATTTTGTAATTTACAGTCACACATAAATGAAGGATACTCACAATTCTCTTTCACAATTCTCTTTCACAATTCTCTTTCATGTATCTGTGGGCGACACCAGACGTGTTCTGCTTTGTTGGGTGAAGTGTTACACCCTCATTAGTTTGTGACTTTCTTACCTTATCACTTACAGAACATCCTGTTGTTTAACATTGCCCTCACTGAGCTCTAACCCCTCTCCTCTCCTACACTGTTACATGTGTGAATCTGTTGGGTTACTTCCCTAAAAATGTCAGGCAGGTTATCTTTTTGATATCTCTCATTTAAAGGTACAGTGTGTAGAATTGTGTGATATCTAGTGTTGAAGTGTCATGTTGCAGCTGAACACCCCTCACCTCACCCTCTCCTTCCAAACATGAACAAGAACCTGTGGTAGCCTTTAATTGTCATAAAAACTCAAAAGGTGTTTAGTTTGTCCAGTCTGGACTAATGTAAAAAACATGGCGGCCTCCGTAGAGAGGACCCCCTTGATGTCAATAATAAGTATTTAAATATAAAGGGCCTTTTCTGGGGTAAAGAAAACTACAATTCATCTAATTTAGATGAAATAAACTAGTGAAAACATCATGAGGATTATTCTACATTCAATTTCTGCCAATAGTTCCCTTTCAGCTAAATCTTACACACTGGACCTTTAAACCTTTAACGTCAAGTTTCAGTATTTTCAAGCTGAACCCAGAGGTGTCTGTATTTTTTGGAACATAAGAAAATTAACACATATTTACAACTTTTTAAACAGCATTAAGGCTTAATCTACATCCACAAATAAAGCATGTATAGAATCCCTTTTTACATTTTATTGTTGCCAGCTTGTATATCTTTACAATTATTTACTACTTTACCTTATAGGATGACCTGATTCACCTGGGGGCGAAGTTCTCACCATGCATCCGTCAGGACAGACAGATAGTGAGTCTGATCCAAAAAGCCAAAGACCTGGAAAAAGAGTCTGGCTGCTGCGTGCAGAATGACAACTCTGGATGTGTGCAGACCCACAGCTCCGACTGCTCTGTATGTTGTTTATCGTGCACTTTCATGTTTAGCATAATATCATTATCATCAGTAGTAGTACCTGTGGTTTTAGAAAAAACGTCATTTATTTATTTATTAACAATACACAATTTTTACACACGTCCTCATTATTTAGCATCAATTGAACTTGTCAACACATTGCTGCATCTGTGCGTCATTGTCATAGATAATGGAATAGGAATAGGAATCACAAAAAAATTCAGTTCTTCTATTTGACATCAAAGTTACAAATTGTTGTGTGTTCTTATATGAAATAATATCGGATCTTTCATTGGATAATTTTTAATTTAAATGTAACAAATAACCTTTCTCAATACACATATTTAGATAGGGTTAAGGAACATTTCTTAAAACTTAAGTTGTTTACTTGTCCGTATATTTATCATTATTGTATACATTTTATTATGGCTACTGTTCTACTGTGGTATATGATTGTGATAAATAATAAATGCTACAATTCAATATTAAAATTAATGCTGTGCATGCAGGAGACGCTGGCCACGTTTATTAAATGGAACCAGGAGGATGTGGACATCAGAAGGTCCTCAGGATCTGTCTGTCACCAGGATCCCAGGTGAGAAGTGTGCAGCATGTCATTACTCTGCCACATGAGATGAAGAACAATTCTCTTCTAAGAAATAATTGAAACCAAGTGAATCTTTTCCAACCTTCTTGTGGTCCATGTTGTTGTGATCAGAGTGTGTGAAGAACCTGCGTCTGCAGTACCTCATACGTGGCCAGATGACATCACCCAGTGGCTGGTGAGGGGACAGCGCGGCTCATTTGGAAATTCATTTTCAGCATTCACTTGGATAACGCAGCTAATTTTATTTCTATGCTACTCTCAATGTCTACAAAGAGAGATGAGATGTAAAATGTGATTGTATTTCTGTGTTTGTGCTCATTATGTCTTTAGGTGTGTACGTATCCCAAGAAGTGGAACCACACAGGTTACAGACACATGGACTGTAACATCAAGGGACGGCCATGCTGCATAGGAACTAAGGGCAGGTGAGACACGTAGACTGATATATTATTATGCCTCTGTGCTGGTGAGAGAGGCGTTATGTTTTCGGGTTGTCTGTCTGTCTGTACATCCCATTCTTGTGAACACAATATCTCAAGAACACTTTCACACACAGGTCATGGTCACGGTGACCTCATTGTCTTGTGAACCTGATTTATAACATTACATCTAAGGTGATTTTTTTTTACATCTGGCATATACATTTACTTGGACTCAAGGATTACATAATTAAAATTTGGAGGTCAAATGTCTCACAAAAATGTTTTTACCTTGTGAATCAGTATCCTGAAAAAAATGCCTTGAGCGAATCCTTTTAAATTTGGAAATTGTTCACTTAATTGTTCAAGACTGAAACTGCACTGATTCATGGAGGCATACCGCTTTCAATTCTAGTTCGCATTGTGTTGTGTTCGTCAAGACCTGCAAGTGTCACCCGGATCTATTCTTTCACTTTTTTAATCATTTGCTTGCTAAACTTTCAAGCTCAGAAAATTTTAATTGTTTTTTCTTCCCAAGATGTGAGATCACTACGAGAGAGTATTGCACTTTCATGCACGGATATTTCCATGAAGATGCCACACTCTGCTCACAGGTAGTTTGTGTGCATGGGTTTTGTGTTTTGTGTGTATGCATGTGTATTGGTGTGTTAGTATATTTCTGACCTTGTGCATTACTCTTGTGCAGGTCCACTGTCTGGATGACGTGTGCGGTTTGCTGCCCTTCCTAAATCCTGATGTTCCAGATCAGTTCTACCGTCTGTGGCTCTCTCTCTTCCTCCATGCAGGGTACACACCACTTACCCCTTACAAACTTAAAAAAAGACTGAATATTTAAATAGATAGTTCTGTAAAAATGTGGATGAGGCATTTTAGTCTTTCCTTTATTTGCTGTATGTTTCCT
Source organism: Paralichthys olivaceus (assembly GCF_024713975.1). Classification (NCBI taxonomy): domain Eukaryota; kingdom Metazoa; phylum Chordata; class Actinopteri; order Pleuronectiformes; family Paralichthyidae; genus Paralichthys; species Paralichthys olivaceus. The sequence continues at coordinate 15,956,242 of NC_091100.1, read as the reverse complement.
GCTACAGTTAAGCCATCTCTTATTGCTGTTAGCTATAAATGGGCTTTTTGAGCTTAGTGAAGGAAAAGTGTAATATGCAGTGATTATTAAGTGATTATAATGTTGAGGCAATGAGCTGTTTTAGTCGTTTGCTATATGAAAACAGAGTGGTTTCACTTTGTCAGCATCCTTCAGGATTCAAACCTGAAGAAATATTTCTAAATGAGCCCTCAGTGCTTGTGAGTTGTTCACTCACATGTGCACTGTAATACTGTGCAAATACTCTGCACATGGGAAATCCCTCAGGTTTACAGGCAGATAAAAGAGCTTTTATTAAAGAGCTTAATGAAAAAAATGTAATATAATGGGCTGAAATACCAGCAGACTGCATTGATATGTCATTTTTAGTGTCTGTGTCTGTGTGTGCGTTTGTGTGTGTCTGTGTGTGTTTGTGTGTGTCTGTGTGTGTGTGGTGAAAACTTGTCAATTAATGAGTCAGATAATGTTTGTTTTGTCTGAGTGAGTTTTATTGAAGCTTTCTGCAGAAAGGATCACAGAAGCAAGGTGGATGTTGCAAGTGTGAGCTGAGTAGATGAACATTATTCAACCAGAGTAAAGCAAAAAGGTCACTATTGATTCAGGTGACCTCAGGATCAACTTCTGCAACACCTGTTTAGACAATGGGGTCACATGCTAGACAGTGGATGCACATGCTCCATGAAAATGTCTGCTGTAAGCATGAACTAAGTAGTAAGCAAATTTCCATTACATGTGTTTGTAGGCTCTTACACTGCGTGGTGTCGGTGGTGTTCCAGATGACCATACTGAGAGACGTGGAGAAGCTGGCAGGTTGGGTCCGCATCTGCATCATTTACATCCTCAGTGGCATCACTGGAAACCTCGCCTCTGCCCTGTTCCTGCCCTACAGAGCTGAGGTGAGCTCTTCACATGAGTAAATGCACACACAGACCTTTTTTGCATAAGGAAGTGTAAAAGCCCTTACCAGGAGTTTTTAAGTAGTCATGGAGAAATTCTCAATGTCTGTGGCCGGGACAGATTACCCGTGAAGTCAGAGCAAGGATTTACGACACTCAGGCTGGAAAAGCCTATGTTTAGGCGGAGGGAGAGGATACAGAAGCTGGGAAGTGCTATGCATCCTGTAAACAGCTGTGTGTAATGGTTTGATATTCCAGTCAACTTTAATGTTGGCAGGACACGACAGATGGATTCAGCTGCGGAAATCACATTTTTGTTTAGAACACGTTGATGTTGGCGTCGACCCTTACCACCAAAATACATCTTTGTCTGTGTCTTCTGCTTGAATGGCAACTCTTTTTCATCCTAAGATATTTGTATTCTTTGGAGTTTATCTTTTTTAGTTTTGCGTCTATTGCGTGTACACGCCCACTCACTCGCCCTGTGAGAAACATTCCTGCTGTATTCTCTCGTGGGACATTTTCCGGACATTTTACTAGGGGACTGGTCGGGGAAGTTCTGGAAAAATTTGTTGTCATATTCAAGGAAAATGCAATACTCAATGCGTCATGAAGACAATGATATCTGACATGATTATAACCAGCGTCTTTTCTCATAGATGGGTTTAGAGTTTTTCTTGTAATCACCAAACCTGTGTTACAGTGACCTTTGTCAGGATTGCCAGGAAAGCTGATTTATTCTCATTACTTAAGCACTTGCACATACGCACACACTTTCTTTGTCGCCGCTTTCTCACAGTTAAATACACATGTCATGCTGATCTTTGAGCTGGTCAAATGTCAGGGGAGGTGATCTGTGAGGGAGAGGTGAGATATTAAATTGTTTCATATTCCTTGAATCCATTTAGATCCATAAATGATCAGGCTGTTGATACATCCTCCCTTCTTCTGAACTTTGTTTATATACATATTCGTAGTTACTTATGATGTTAATATACCACATGTGTAAAAACAGCCTTTACCATTTTGCAGGAGTTATTTTGATGACGTTTGATAATGTTGATGAAAAGGAAAAACATCTTAACACTTACAGTATATTTTTACACTGTATCCATAGTTTGTTTATGGGATGTTTTCACTCAGTGGCTTAGCTCAGCTTAGCTCAGCTCAGTTACTGGAGGTGTTTCTCTTGCTGGGGATTATTAGAGCCGACCATCTCGAGAAGTCTGGAGGGGGTTCAGGAAACACCTCATGGAGTTAAGTGAGTGGAAAAGCTCAGCTCAAGCTGACAGCACATTATGGGTTTGTACCTGAGTCATTCCAATGAAGAGAGCAAGGCAAGTGCACATTTCATCAAATGGTTTTCAGACCACAATTTAACACATTAATAAATTAAAAAAACATGTATATCCTTGGAGCCATACCTTTTAGGCGATAATAGTTTATGTCTGTACGTAGTAACCAGGGTTTCCACTGAGTCTAAAAAAGTCTAAACTCAAATCTCAATTTCAGAGTCATAAATACATTAAAATATTAATTACATTTTCAACCATCATTTTGATAAAATCTAATTAAAACCTCAGCTTTTGTTCCTTTTCAGAATATTTGCTGCATTGAAGAAACAGATGGGAACTTTGTGATTATCAGAATAAAAGATTACAATGGGAGAAATGTTTTATTGTTAAGTTCAGCTGTCAGTTTGGTTTAAACGTGGAGCAATCAGTCCTCTCTGTATACAATATTAAGTGTGTGTTGTGTGCATCAACTGCAGTTCCTTACTATCTTCGATGATGTAGGTCTGTATGTGCTTTTAAAACACTCTTGACAGTTGATGTGATGATTGTAAATGACTCAACGATAAACTGATTAGATTTTGGTGGTCAAAGGTCAAGGTGATCTCACAAACAAAGATTCACTAGGACTCAAGGATTAAATAATGGATTTTGGTAGCCAAGGGTCCAGGTCACGGTGGCCTTATATGTGGTTTATGTGTTTCTTGAACATGATTTCTTAAGATCAGCTTGAGGGAATGTCTTCAAACTTGATAAACTTTCACTTGGACATGTAGTGCTAGTAGAAGTGTAATTTTTTCTAATTCAATGTGTAAGTTTGCCAAAAACAACCTGCTGATTTGGTGATACAAACAACCGAGTATGTGAAAAGAACACAGTCTGGATTACCTACTTTCTACTGGCACGGCTGTTGTCTTTATTGTGTCTGTAAAGCTCACTTTCCCTATTAACAGATTAGCCTAATGCCATTGTACAGGTTCGAAAGGCCACAGCTACAGAGTTTAGTAGAAGGGATTAGTTTTTTTTTCTTCTTCTAAACAAAGACAATTGTTGCAAAGATTAGATTTGTTGGTTGGCACTTCCAGTCTGTACGCCTGAACAACCACAAGAGGCTCTACTTTAATTATTTAATTTTCTAAGTTCACAAGTGCATTTAGAGTGACTCCAAATCCACTTTTTAATGGCTTGGCACATGGTACAAAAGGGTTTTACTTAGATTTTTATTTATTGATGGATGTGTTTCAAGGTGTGACATACAGTACACCAATCAGAGTATCAACTCTTATTCCCTTTAAAAGCCAGATGAGTTGACACCTTTGCAGATTGCTATTGTGATCTGCTCATCTGTTAAAACCCGGGTTGTCAATCCTGGAAGAGATAGTAGGAGCAGGCTACACTTTGAAAAAATGCTAAATGCATTGGTAGGTTGCATCCAATACATTCCACCCAGCCCCCCAATTGGCCCTCTCGTCAAAGCTATGCCGCGAAAATGAATGAACTGACACCGCCTGTCAACTTCTAGAAGCTGACTTTACTGTGACTCTGACTCTTCTGGCTATCGTCTCTGCTTCAACGGTGTATGTCTCTCCGGCTGAAGACTCCAATCATGTACAGTGAGAACAGGTACGGGAGGAGGCAACGTGTATGCATGTTGTTCGACCACCTATGATAGTGCATATAGCTATCAATCCGTCCTTAAAATAACATCGAAATACTGTGCCACTGAGTTCAGACCATGGTCAACCATTTGGGTGCATTTGCAATCTATACCTGAGAGCCGGACAGGAAAAACGGAAATACTTGTCAGTCCGATACTACGAAAGATACGCGTTGTGCATTGTGTAGTATAAGCCCTTAAAGGTTCATTCTTCCTCACCTTTGAAAGAGTTGTTCTATCATGTAAGGGATTTACATTGACAGAAAAGTATATTTTGTTTGCCTTCTCTATCTGCATTGAGACATCTACTATCTTCTTCATAAGCCATCCCCAGCTGCTCTCATCTGCACGGTAAGACATGAGGTGACGCACCTTGACGTGAGAGACAGAAATCCCACCGCACAGTCTTCCTTAGCACCAACCAGCTCACAGATTGTCACACACCAGGAATAACCGGAGGAAGCACGTGTGAGGCACAACTAAGGATTTAAGTGGATTATCCTTTAACTGTTAAGTAAAGGAGACCCTGTGGCTCTAGCAGACATGACTCAAACAGCAGCTGTGACTGGCATCATTATAATTCACAGATCGTAAGAATAATTAAAGTACAGCAAACTTGAGTTTCTATATTCTTAAAACCTGACTGAGTCTTTAAACATGAAGAAAAGCCTGTGTGAGTGAGCACTGTTTGGAAATGTGAGCTGAGTAGAGGCTGAACTGTTGTTACCTGGTTATATATGACATTAATTCTCCTCAATAAAGGATATACATTTTTCATTAATTAAAAGTATGTATTATCTTTACATTATAGTATTGTAGTGTACAAATATTCATCCTGAAGTAACATTCCAAAAGTTAATCATCACTAACAGGTAGTGACAGGCTCACAGAGGTGCCCCCCTCATTTCTGCCTTTCCAATATTTTCCATCTACTCTAATAGAGTGATGACTAGCGCATTAGGAACGTGTCAGCCTGTGTGTCTGGGATGTATGGGTGCACTGCGGAGCCATGCTCTTCTCCGTTCTCCAAGTTTAATGTCTTCACAGATTAGCCATCTGTTTAAGACCAGGCCAAGCCTCCAAACTCAGCCTTGACGTCACTCTAATCTGCTCACCTTTACTGCCTGACCCAGGGCTTGTATCACACCTCTACCCAAGAGTGTATGTCTTCATGTGCGAGCACGGACAACATCAAGCTTCATTCAATACATTAAGACAGACTTTTCACAAAACCTGTAATCAGTGTGATGATTGTGAGACAGACAACATCACCCTACATTCATTATTAACAGTTGATATGGTTTTCCAAGGTCAGGTTTATTTATCTTAGCGATGGTCACCATGAGTCGCTTTCACTAACAGTCATCTAAAATAGTTGTTTATTTTTTTCCCCCCAATATTATGATAATCAGGTCAAGATGTGGTAATGTGTGTGTATTTATTCGAACACATCGTTGGTCTAATGGTCACACTGAATTTTCCGCTCACGCTCCACTCTCTCATTATCATTCATCACAGAACAAATCGTAGCTGTGTGAAAGACACAAATCATGTCAATCTGTCCTGCAAAACATTTCTCATGTTTAATACGAACACAGTTTTTCTCTGTGGTAATGTGTACCTCTAAAAACATACATACGTTGTAATCTAACATAATACAATACAACAATGATTGAAGAAAACGCCATGTGAACTAAAATCTACTGTATCCTCTGCCATAGGGAGTAGTGTTCAATGTTTAGAACAGTGGTGGAGGAAGTACTGAAACCAAGTGAAAGTAACACATGAACTTCTCTAATTGAGTAAACATAAGTACTTGCTTTTAAATGCACACTATTAAAAGTAAGAAAACTTTGAATAACCTATTTCCTCATGCAACAGTCAACTACATCATGAACTGTACCTGCTGCATATTACGTTAATACTAGAAAAACACAGACTCTGTCATATCAATAAAGAATGGTGTAAATGGTGCAGCTGGAAACACATCAGAGATCATGTGTGTCAAGCGTGTCCAGTGCTCGATCATACGTGTAAGTCAGTTTGCAGGGTGTTTTCTAGTGGCTATAGAATAATTAAATGATAATAATACATTTTATGTCATTAAGCCTTGACATAAAGAAGAACTCCCTTAGATTCCTCTCTTGACTAAAAACCAACCAGTCCTCTTTTTTAACTCTGTTTTAAACTTAATGGATGTGATAATATGAAAATGTTCTGCTTGTTTTTCTCCCTCCAGGTGGGTCCAGCAGGGTCTCAGTTTGGTCTCCTCGCCTGCCTGTTTGTCGAGTTGTTTCAAGGCTGGCAGATGCTGGAGAAGCCGTGGAAGGCTTTCTTCAAGCTGTTGGGTATTGTCCTCTTTCTCTTCCTGTGCGGCCTCCTGCCGTGGATCGATAACATTGCTCACATCTTTGGCTTTATCAGCGGCTTGCTGCTCTCCTTCGCCTTCCTGCCTTACGTCACCTTCGGGACTTTCGACATGTACCGGAAACGCATCCTCATCGTCGTCTCGATGCTGGCCTACATCGGGCTGTTCTCGTCCCTTATCGTTTGGTTTTACATTTACCCCATTAACTGGCACTGGCTGGAGCATCTCACCTGCCTGCCCTTCACAAGCAAGTTCTGTGAAAAGTACGATATAGACCATGACATTGACGATGTGGTGCACTAGTCATAAGGCTCTTGATGCTGTCTAATGCAGGCCCACTAGTTTCTAGCCAATGTCCAGAGCAGTTGATTATTCTCAACACATTGCAATCATGTTTTTTACTCTCTCACTAAAAGACCAGGTCCAAGTCCACGAGAATGGAAACTGAATCAGTCTCCTCTTGTCAGCCTGCTGATGTGATTACTTCTGTACATTTTTAAACCTCAGTCAAGTCTACCATTTCAATTTGCTAATGAGCTTGAAGATTCCCGGAACTGACAGGCAAAGATATTCAGGGTGTCAAAGCTGCATGGAACTGGATGGACCAATAGGAAGAGATCAACAGGATGGACAGACTGTCTTCTTTCATCCATCCATCAGTTATCTGTCCTGTAATGATACATCAAAATACATGGAAAGAAGCTAAATAAAAGAAGACATGGTCATCTCTGGTCACCTTTACCTTTAATTCAATGGACGGTAAGAAAAAGAGATAAAGGAAGAGCGATGTCATAATTAGGTTTGAGATAAATCAGTTTCCCCCCCTCAGTGACTCTAGTTGTCAGTACCACATCAACACATTTGGCATGGCGTCGGGTGGAGAGGTTGAATTAGTCCAGTGTGTCTCAACGAACAGAAACAGCCCCACACTGGAGAACCACAGCTCTTGGGCTGGTACGTCTCCATCACTTCATACATGATCAGTGTGAAGACAAAGAGGACAACACTATGAAGACCATCACTCACTGCTGCTGCCCCTCCTCGTTTTCAACAGAGTCAACGCTGTATTTTAATCTCTCCTTTTGTGCCTATGCACTCAGCATGTCAATATTCACTGGAGTAATGAAACGTTCTGCTACATGTAACAAGTATTAACTGTGCAGCTGGAATTATCAGAAATATAACTAAGGCAAGATTTCTATCTAAACCCACTAGTTGCCTTAAACAGACTTTGCCATATTAGATGCTTGGTTGTTCTTCAGTATACAGCTTGTGATCAGCCTCCTGAATGATGACGAACACGTTTCTGACTTGAATCTACCAAAGCAACTTCACATGCTGCTTGTGTTTGCATGTTGTTTTTCCACAGTCACTTTTTTTATGTACGTCACCAACACCAACAAAACATTTTCAGTCTTCAGCTCTTCTGTAAACGCTGCGGTGCCTCAAGCATTTTGTAGATTTATTTTGAAAGTCTGAAAGCAATATTTATTCTATAAGAGCAGTTCCCTAAACCAGGTGGATCAGAGCAGGTTTTCCTACCATAGTTTTTCAACCTAAACTCTTTTCACATTTTTACTAACGCTCTCTTTGACAAAAACAATGAGACAAATTACTTACATTGCAATGTTTCCATACACTTAAAATTTTCTTTAAACCTCAGACAGACAAATTCAATGGTTGCTCATTTGTTTCTAAATCACTTTCTAACCTATTTATTGAAATTTAAATGTCACTAACTGACCTGCCTGTCTGTGCGCACCCTGCTCTCACTGCATATGACCGGAGTCTTCAGCGGGAGACATAAATGGCTAAAACAGAGACGATCACCACAAGTTAGCAAGCGAGTCACAGAAAAGTTGTTTTCTAGCAGTTGTCAGTCCACGTTCACATGTTTTGGGGGCGTATCTCTGAAGAGACTGTTCCCTGGCTGTGGACATGATCTTGTTGTTTTGTTGTGGAGGATTCTGGCACGTTCTGATGCCTGTTGTTGGAAATGGAAAGCCACGATAATGACTGTTGTGTGGAGGATTATGTGAGGTACTAAGTGAGATTATGTGAGTTGGATTAAGGGGCTGACTCACTCATAATCTGGTGTTTAAAACATGAGTTTGTTGGACAATTTGAATATATTTAACTACTTTAAACACCACTATGTTCTGAGGATAAAGGTCAAACTGTTTTAAGTCTGTGTTCATATAGTTAGTGTGACAATGATATCCACTTCTTTCTGTGCCTTTTGACATGTGAGTGTGTGAATGTAATGTTTGCAACAACTCACATCTTCAACCATGACAGTACTCAGCAGTTACACTACTGTGCCTGCGTCTGCATTGGGACCAAATCATTTCACCCCTTTTTCTATTTTAATGGAATAAAAAGGGAAATTTAATTGTTAAATGAAGTCCAGGGCATGGTAATGGTACTTTTCTGTTTTGCTTCAGTTTTTTTATGGGAAAATCTATGTGTGCTAAAGTGATTCTGTCAAAATAAAAGCCCCCCTGGTAATAATAAGGTACGTGTGTCTCTGTGTGAAGCTTAATTTTGTCCGTCATCCATTTCTCTACCCATTTTAACAATTGAAGCCACACCAGTGAGAGCCTTCATACTGAAAGAGAATTTAAATAAGTGCAAGTTATGTTTTATGCATCTATAAAAATAGTATATATGAAACCATAACATAAACACCTTACTTTCTGTCACCAACATAAAAAGTAAGATCATATGATATGATGAAACGTTTCCACGGAAAACCTAAATTTAAAATTAAAACTGGAACATCAGCAGTTCCACGATGACAGTGCAAACTCCATCTGCTGATGAAGACCCTGTTATGGGACTGAAAGCTCCAGAACAGCTGCTTAATGGATCTTGTGGATCTCTACAATGATTGTAATACGACTGTGCTGCCAGTAGATGTTAAATAAAAAAGACCATAGAGCAGATGTGCTAAAAAATAAAAATCTTTATTCTTTTCAGAGCATAACATAGATAAAAAAAATAAAAATTCAAGACTGGGAGGCAGAGGTGGTGACGAGAGGAAAATAAAGGAGAGATAATATATTTTCATATACAGTATTTAGGATGTCTAAAATAAGTTATATTCCTTACATTGTATTACAGGCTTTATGTTGCTCTATAAAATACATGAAAGTACATTACATGCCGTACAACCCTTACAAGCTTTTCACTTAAATTCTTCCACTGTTCAAGTTCTTTACTCAAGCTCGTGCTGATATCCCTCCATCTGTTTCCATGGTTACTGACGGTGGATGGGTTACTCTGGCATGTTACTGTGTAGTTGTATAATGGCTATACATGCTTTAAAAGGCATAATGTTACAATGTTAATGAAAACATTAACAATGGATATATACCAGTTTTATTAAGCAAAAATGATCCTTGTGACTTCATATATAAATACCATGTTATAGACTGGTTAAATAAAAAAACAAGGCAGCTCGTTCTAGTGAATATGATGATAAATGTCCAGCATTTATCATAACAAAGAAAATAATTTCATGTAAAAACATGCTGAGAACTGAAATCAGGGTTTATATTCTTGCTGCAATGATTTGGTTTCTATGTCCTAGATCGACTAAAAAGCAAAGAAAGATTTTGTTTTGTTGTATTTTCCGAAGACTTTTCCTGACAGCTGTACCAAGCAGTTGGACGGCAGCTTTCTGTTCTCAGCTCTGTGCAGACTCCCAGTGAGAACACACACCACACTGTGCTGAACAAGTCTCTCACAGTAACGATCACAACCACTGTGTCCATCGCTCACGAACAACATGGCTCAAGCATCCCCTCATCCTGTTCCCACGAGGATAACCACAGGTGAATCCACAAGACGTCACATATGACCTCAGCACCCGCTGTTACGTCGCATGAAGGCATGGCCCCTGACCGGGTACAACATCTCGATGAACGTGAGGGGCCCCACCGTGATCTTACTGGGGCCCTGCACCTTGAAACCCGACTTCTGGTAGAAGGGAACTAGGAAGTCCTCGCACATGAGCACGGCACGGCGGACATAGGGCAGGCACCTGAGGTACTGCAGGTAGCGCCACATCAGGATGGAGCCTTTGCCCTGCTGACGGAAGGTCCGGTGGACAGCCAGTACGTGAATGTGCACTGTGGGGCCGTGAGGCTTATGGAGAGTCAGAGCCTCCTGAAATGTAGATAAGGAGAACAGAGTTGTGAGATTATTTATATACAGTATGGTGTTGTTATGTAATGTGTTGGACTTGAAAAGAAATGTTTAAAGGGATAGTTCACCCAAAAGGTAATATTCACTCATTATCTACTCACCACTATGCCAATGGAGGTGTGAGTGAAGTGTTTGAGGGGTAAACAGTGTTGCAGCCAAATCCAATACAATTGATAGTATGACAGAAAAAAAACCATTACATGCCTCCATACTGCTCATGTGGTGTCATCATAATCAACGTGAAACAAGATCATTTCCACCATGTTTTAAGCCTAACTGGATCACACAGGACATTTAGGCTAACAATCCTTTCAAGTCAAATTGGAGTGTTGGGGCTTACGGACACATGGATGACACCACAGGAGCAGTGTGGAGACAGAAATGGCCATTTACTTCAATTGTATTGCAATGCTGTTTACCCCTGAGTGTTTTATGGACTCAAACATTTCACCCACCCCTCAATCAACATGGTGTTGAGTAGATAATGAGTGAATTTTCACTTTTTTTGGTGAACTGTCCCTTTAAGGCTGCCCCAGGAAATTTGGAAATGAAATATTAAAAACTAGAAAAACATTTGAAAACAAAAGACTGAAAAAGAATCTATATCATAATCTATTTAATGTACAGCTATAATATGAACAAATTGTACTTGAAGTATCAAAAGTAAAAGCTCCACAGAAGAAAAGCCACTGTCAGTGTTATAATATTATAGATTTTGAATGATCATCATTGATGCATTCGTAAAAAATACCTGTTACCAATATATCAGCTGATGAATCTGATTTGCAATGATTCCTAAGATGTCATTATCCAACCCTTTGTGAAAAAGAAAAGCAATTGAGGCTCGATATTCTACAGTTTTTATTAATAACTATATTTATATTTATTTTATATAAATTACATCTTTTTTACGTAAAATTGAAACATAATCTTCATTGTTTATTCTGTAAAGTAAAAGTTTTCATAACATAAACACTGAAAGGCTAATATCAGCTACTCCTATCAGACTTTTTCACTGACTAAGTTTGCTGGACATTACACTTAATTTTTTTTTCTTTCTCACACTTCAATATTTTTTTCCATGCCATTCATTTTTGCATGCAGGGCCTCAAGAGTACACCACCCTGCCCTTTACTGCATGTTGTGTGAAATATACTTGAAATTTTGTACTTTGTACTTTTGTGACCTGACTTGGTGCAACATGTTGCACAAAATGCTCAAGCCTTTTTATTTTAAACTTTTCCCAACCACTCTGCAAGTGATATTTGACTCACAGGCCCTAATGTTAAACTTATTGAATTTCCGAATACATTCTACCATAGAAATGCACTTAAAACTCTGCTGTTAATCTGTTGAACCTTGTCATGTATTTTCCCTGGTCAGCCAGCCTGCAGGTAAATCACCAGGTGTTCTCACCATGGTAAGCCTCTCCTGGTCCCACAGAGAGCCAATGATAAAAGCCACCAGACGTCCCTCCTCGAACCAGCCAAGAGACAGCTCTGGACACAGGGTGAGGAAGTGACGCACCTCGTCTAGGTGGAGGGGGCACTCACCAGACACTGAGATGAAGGCTGTGTGGAGGTGGAGGGGGAGGAGGAGGAGGAGAGTCAGTGATCACAACCTAAACTAAAATCCCTGGAAGTGAGCAGGATGTTTTCTACTATACTATCAAATATATAGATTTTCATAAGGGAAATCGGTCATTCAGCATTCTAACTTAATGGTGTTTGTGGGCCACAACAAGTAAATGGAAAATGTGAATAGTCAAAGAGAGAAGTTTAAATCATCTGGAAATGTAAATTGTGTTCATGTAATATGGAGGATAGACCCATTACCAGAGAGTTGCAGTTATTCATTTATAATCAAACATGTTGCAGGCTACTGATACACTGAATGAGTTGATGAGTGGATCAGTGAATGAATGAATCTTCCCTGTGTGCGTAATTGCGCTTAACACCTGTCCTCAAGTAAACGTCAAAGTCATATCAAGTGATAAATAACAGAGCAAAATAAAATTCAAACCGTCCTCTTACCTTCTCTCTCTATCTCGAACACGCTGATTGCATCCTCCGGACTGAGGGAGCGGAACTCGCTGGCCGGTAGAGTATGGCGGCGGCCCCGAGGCCCCGGAGAGGGCATGTGGAGCGGCCTCATGAAAGGCAGCGCGCTCACCACTGACATTGTCTTTTTTTTCTCTTCAAAACGCTGTAAACGTGAATTTAAAAAAGAAATACAAAGATTTTAATCTATTACTGTCTGCTGGTTTTTCCTATAAGAAGAAACGTCAGCTCCTCCAACAGTTTGACCGGTGCGTAACTGGCTGCCCAGCGCGTAAAGACTGAGCGCAGAAAGTCGCACGTTCAGTATTTATAGCCTCGGTGCGAGCGGGGCTGGTTGGGTTATAATCCTGGAGCGAGCTGGATGACCACACCATGCACGCCACTCCCCCGTGAGCAGGTTAAACAACAATCCACATATTTAGCTGGGGTCAGGAGGGGTGTTTGTGTGTTGAGGATGATCCTCGTCATGCCACCATCAGACCCACAGATTAAGATTTTACTGATCATGTGTTGGAGTTCCCACAACAACAAATCACCAGGTTATTATCATGAGCCTGACTCCACCTGATAACACTGAATAAAAGGACTCACCTGGGTGACAGAGTTGGACCAGTCATTCTCAGATAGTTTGAATTATTCTGATTGATTAACTACAATAATGTCAGTATTGATTAATGATGTTGGGGGAAGGGGGGTGCATATCTTACTGGATTTACCACTTCATGTGATTTTCCAACAGGAGACTTTCCATTGCTCCTTTAAGTCGAGTTCCCGCTTTTCCACACTTTATTTTCCAGACGATCTGTAAGAGGATTAGGGCATAGGATGTGTAGGAATTTGTTTGTCACCTCTTCAGTGTATAAACAAGCTATGTTAAGAATCTCAGAGTAGCATTTTTGATCCGTGGACATATGGTCTATGTCTCCCACTTTTTAGAATCTCACACAACAGCAGCAGGTCCAACTGATTCACTGTGTTTTTAGGAGACAAGTGAGAGTTTGAGTCAATGCTAACTGACACTAAGCAGGTGAACTTTGTGTAAGGGTCACAAGACTGGAAATAATCTCCATCCCAGATAAACACGAAGCTTTGAAAAACGTGCAAAGCCTTTCCTGCATGGTGCACACTTTCATTTCTGTCAGGAATCCTAATATGTTTCATCGGTTTGCCCCAGAGAAATCGAAGTTGTGAGTGTTCATATATACAGTAAATCAACAGGCCTTCAATAAACTGACAAAACCACAGATAGTTAATGTGTTTACCTCAAATAAAGAGACATGTTTTCCACATGGATCATTGCTAATTATCATAATCACACTGGGAGTAAACCATCATTTCATTTTCTTTAATGAAACATCCCAAGAAGAAACTTTCTGTCCACACATGTTGCTTTACAGTCTTCATGACTGGAGAAAATTGGCTCCAGACATTTTCCAGAGTTTTCTATTCACACAAGAACACAGTGTGAGATGGTCCCAGTCAGACACATTCACAACAACAGGAAAATATTCTGTTCATCCATGCAAGGGGCGGCAGAAATCAGTGTTTTGTTTGATCACCAAAACCTCTCTAATCTCATTGTCTTTCCAAGTTGACATCTTTGTCTGTGTCTTCCGTGTGTGACATTTCTTTCTCCTCCTGAGATCTCCCTTGCTGAGAATATTCCTGCTTTATTCTCACATGCATTTACTTGGTCCTTCTCCGAACAGGGGGTGGCAGAATAAGTTCTGGATACAGTCTGGCGAGTTTATGTTCTCACATAAAGCCCCTCTGGAAAATCTAAGGGTCTGTTAGCACTAATGAGTTCTGTCACAGAGACAAGAGTCTCATGTAGTGAAGACTTTTTCTCTTTTGTTTATTTAATAAAAACTTTACCATTACTTGTGTTATTATTATTTTTGTGAAGTTAGTGTGTTTTCTCTACTAAATACACACTTGTGCTTTACATGTGCTGTCAACCACACATCTGATTTCATACTGCCAGTTAAAGACATATGTATATATATATATATACTGCTTTTATATGCTTTATTTATTCTCCTTATTATTATTATTGTGTGTAGTGTGTGTTCTCTTCTATATATACACTTACTTTGCTTTATTTTTAAAATTATTATGATGATGTTTTCTCTTTTCTCTTACATATACACTGTACATAGACTTTACACGTGCTTTCGACCACATACCTGAGTTGACAGTGCCGCTCAGTGGTGAGAGATGGTCCTGCGTGATGACGCTGCCACACTGCGCTGGTGACGCACAGCACGTTCGTTACGCAGCGACGTAAACACGTGCTGCCTCCACTGTTTCTTGTGTCCACCGTCATCCTCGCGCCCCAGCAGCATCACTCCCTGACAACAGCAGCGATGGCGGAGCCCGTAGCATCGGATGCGGCAGCATCCCCGAGCCCGGGCCTCTCTCCCGCAGCCAGCCCGGTCTCCGAGCCTCCATCCCTGGCTCTCTCCCCTACGGCTGACGGCTCCCAGCGGCTGCTTTTCTCCCACGACCTGGTCTCCGGGCGGTACCGCGGCTCAGTTCGGTTCGGCCTCGTACGGATGATCCACGGCGAAGAGGAATTTAACTCCGACTCGGACCTCGACGACGGCGGGGGGAGACGCGGCGATGGCGGTGGCGGCGGTGGAGGAGGTGGCGGAGGAGGACGAGCCCCATGTGGTTCGGACACTGAGAGCGCTGTGGACTCCCCGAGTCAGCCGCTCGGCAGGGGCTTCGTCCGCGTCCAGTGGTACCCCGAGGGAGGGAAGCAGGACATCAGGGAGACAAAGGTACCACGCTGATGTGTTCACGCTGAGGCCGCTGCTCTCACTGTCTCCTGGGCGCAGGACAGCTGTTAGCCACTCGGGGATAAGGTTCATCTAATTCGTCTGCCGTAAAACACACAACCCAGCCGGCTAACTGGCTAGCATCCAGGGGCGCATGCTAACTAGCGGTATAGCTCATAGCCCTCATGTCATGGAGCTGGAGCAGGCTAATCAGGCTGGTTCCACCTGACTGCCTGCAGCTAGCCGCTCTCACGTTAGCTCCACCCGGCTGACAGAGCTGTCTGCTCCGGGGATGGAGCTCCAGGCTGTAGCAGGTGCAGCTCTCTGCTGTCTACCACACACATGCTGGGGTTAGCTCCTGCTGGATTCAGTGTGGGAGCGGGGAGTGACTCTCCCTGAGAATATTGTTAAAGACTTTAAATCATAAAATTGACTAATTACCACGAACCTCACATCTCAACTTCACCTTCATCCTATTTCAATATTCATCTCAACCTGCCACCTGACCTGTGAGCCTGCAGGACAGAGTGCTCAGATTGATCAGAAATGTCTGCAAATGATTTTCAGCTGAAATCAGCCTGAAGCACATTCCAGTTGCTAATGATTCTGAGGATATTTGCAGCTTTCAGCTTGTTAGCGATGATCTGCTGCTGTTTGTTATACTTACAGTGTGTTTGGGTGTAGGTGGATGGCTTTTAAAATATGAGTTGTCTGTTTTATCCAACACCCAAAAGTATTTATTTTACTGTCATGGAAGACAAACAAAATGTTTAGATTCAGCAACTTTGGTTTAACAAACTCTGAAAAATGCAAATAGTGTATAGGAGTGTTAAGTATTAAAAGTGTATATGTCTCAGAATGCATTTAGGGTTCAGGGTTGTTTCTGATAAGAGACGGCTGTTGTTCATGGTAGTTTGTCACTGTCATCTTGTTCTACAGTCACATAAGTCTGATTGTACGTTTGGTAAAGAAATGGGGAATCCTGGCGCCCTGTGAATTCTCTGCCACTTCTCTAGATTTCTCCCGGGCTTTGTGGAAAAGAGGAGTGAGTTTGAAGGATCTGGAACAAGCTCATATCAACTCATTGTAGAGACACAGGACCAGAAGGAGCCTGGTTCATGGCCCATGTTGCTGAGTTGCTTTGTCCTCTTGGCTCTATGAGTAAAGTTCTGGCCAGAGCTTCATTCAACCTTCGTCACAACAAATACTCACAAACAATGACACGGTTGTTTCGACAGAACGTGGACAGTTTTATGCTGCGTCATTACTAGTTTGAGCCCCCAAAGGATCTAGTGTGTGCCAGTGTGCACAGGTGTGGAGTTAACTCTGTAGTTCTGTCGTCATTCTCTCCTTTGCTTATCTCTGTGCACCACATGTCCCGTGTAGACAGACTTCATCTTAGTTTTTCCAAAAGCACGGTGATGATTCTGATGAATAATTCAGGATTACTTCCTGCAGTAATCTTGCAGTGATAAGTGTGTTTAAAACAGGTGTGTAAAATCGGCTGCACTATCTCTTGAGAAAAATAAAACTTGCATTTTCCCTACAAAACCTAAGATTGAAGTTTAGAGCAACAGCAGCAGCCATAAGATTAAATTAAAAAGTTTTGGTATGGCTAGTGATATCTAGTGTTGAAATTGCATGTTGCAGCTGAACACCCCTCACCTCGCCCTCCCCTTCTAAACATGTAAAAGAACCTGTGGTAGCCTTTAATTGTCATAAAAACTCAAAAGGTGTTTAGTTTGTCCAGTCTGGACTAATGTAAGAAACATGGCGGCCTCCATAGAGAGGACCCCTTGATGTAAATATAAAGTATTTAAATATAAAGGACCTTTTCTGTGGTAAAGAAAACTACGATTCATACAATTTAGAAGAAACAAACTAGTGAAAACATCATGAGGATTATTCCACATTCAAATTCTGCCAATAGTTCCCTTTCACCTAAATCTTACACACTGGACCTTTAAGGAGGTGACACCAGGTGGCTTCATGAAGATCCAAGTTTCACCCTTATTGCGTTTTAACAACTAATGAGATAAAGATTGAAACTAATCAAAGTGGCCCTTAATGAACACACTGAACATTTTGCCCACTCGTATTTTTAGTGATTCAAAAGCCATTGGACCAAATGTGGCTGAAGTTTATCTGCGTTTTACACACCCTGTACAAACGGTTACATCAGTACAACCCAGGGCACACCCTCTTTGAGTGTGAACACTTTGAGACAGCAGCACACAACACAGGGCAAATATGAATATATAGAGACATGATCGTGTAGGAACAAAGACGCTGCCTCTGCCTCGTCATTGATTGTAGAACAAGGGGATTATATTCCTGACTGACCTTAAGTCTACTCACAGCCGCTGCAGGGTTTTAGAAGGACTAATGCTGCTCTCCACTACACACTGTCTCCATACATCTACCTGGCACTGTAAAAGATCTCCTAGAGAATTGAGACATGCATATTAGTGATGTTAGTCAGGTAGGAACATACAGTTCCTTCAGCATCATGTGGAGAAATACCTCTGAGTTAAGAGTACATTAAACATCACATAAGTGGGCTAGCATGACATTTAGCAGCTAAAGGTGTTGATGAAGTGCTCTTTAACATGCAGCACGTGTAGCACAGGATTTTCTGTACTTCAGTGCATCGCAGTGCTTCGGTTGCTATGGCACCCGATCAGATTTTTTTTTCACAACTTGGATTTTGATTTTTTTTTTTTAATGTTTTCAGTCATTTATAATATTTTGAAATGTTTTGATAAGCTTATTAATTATACTTATGATAGTTTGTACCTTTATACCAGGGAGGTTATGTTTTTATCAGCGTTTGTTTCTGTTCGTTAGCAACATTACACAAAAACTACTGGACGGATTAACTCAAAACATGGTGGAAGGATAAGATGTTGGTTAGGGAAGAAGCATTACATTTCAGACCTTGCAACATATGAACTTCTAAAGAAATAATACAGAGATCTTGATGAAATCAGACACCCATGGGCGCACAGTTAAGTACCATAAATATACGGAAACGCCCAGTACACATGGTGTGTATATGCTGTGTTAGGTCGCAGGGGTCGAGGTGAGCTCTGACGCTCTGGGAGTGTAGGGGTGGAGGAGGAGGCTGGTGTGGTTAAATGATGACAGGGTGGGTGCAGCAAGACCCTCTGCTGCTGACTGCCCTGCAGACAAAGATGAGGTGAAGAGGGAGGAGAAGTGAGGAAGGAGGGGAAAGACCTGTACAGTGGATGGTAAAGATGGAGAAAGCAAGTATCGAGAACCAATTTAAATATCACCTTGATGTCAAAACCAAGAGGAGAACGTAAAATGAAATGAAACCACAATCCCGATTGGAAAGGAGGTTTAGAGACCGGCAGACAGTTCAGTACCAGATGGCTGTTATGGTAATGTGCAGGCTCTCAGTCATAGAAATGCTAAAGTCCCACCTTCTGCTCTCTAATCCATTTTAAATTCCCAGTCCACTATGGCTTGCTGTCGTAGAGTGAAATCAGAGCTTTGCTGCCGTTTCAGTGCAATCAGGTTTGTACTCGTAAAGCTGCACATGCCTCAATACCTCCACCCCTGTCCGTTTGTTGGTTGGTTTGCTTGTAACTTAGATTACACAAAAACAACTAGATTGATTACCTCAGAACTTGGTGGAAGGCTGCGTCACGGAAGAACCCATCCAATATTTTAGATTTGGTCAGGGGTTGAATCCAGGTATTTGTATTGTTTGAGATTCTTCCACATTTTCACAGTTTTATCAGGGAATAATTCATGGATCATAACAGACAAAAATCCGGTACATTTAGTGGACTGATATCTCTGAGCGTTTGCAATGTGGTGCAGCTCCGTCTGAATTTAAGGGGAGTGTTGAGCGTTGGCAGAGCTATTCGCTCTTTTCATTTTTTTGCACTTGCAGGTTATTGACCCCACTGTCACTGTTTAGGGGAAAATAATCACAGTTTGTAGCCATGTCACATTGTTCAGTAAAAACAAAAAGGCTTGGAGAGTTGATTTTGTTTCTCATGAGGTTTTATTGTCTGTCTGCACATCAATGCTTTATGAGGTGAGCAGGAGGCTCCTGTGGTTTTACTGCTTTTATCTTTGTCTTTTTTATCGTGCTGGAAGTCTTTACTTTATTTTACAGACACGACCTGGTCAATAGTTTGACTTTAAAACCAACCAGTTAGTTAGGGAAGCTTTGTGTGCAGTTCAATAAAACAGTCAGAACAGAACAGTGACAGTTGTGGTGGTTTCTTAACAGCTGCAGTAGCAGATATGTATTGTTGTGTGACTCCCTCTGTCCCGTAACCTTACAATGCAAACACATGATGTCATACATCATCCATCAATCTTCGGCTTTTGATCCTATGCACGCCGGAGCAAGTTCTTGTTTGCATGTTTATCCTGCACTGCACATTGTTTTCCCAACTTTAATTACTATAATATATTTGAGACTGAAAAAATCTATCTCTAAATACAAGAGGAAGTGGAAGAACACTGCAGATGCTGGGTACACTGAAGGCAGGGTGACTCCCATCTGTCAGCCATGCCTGGCCCCTACCCCCATCCATCCAACTACAGACGTTTGGTCACACCCCCGCTGACCCACAGAATACGACCTCTTTTGTCCGAACTGGCTTGACTGCTGCATAAACGTTCAAGCAACCTGAAATAAATTGGTGGAATTCACAGGACTAGTGCCTGATGGTGAAAACGGTCACGATATTTGAAACTTAACATTCTGCCCAAATTCTGCAGCGTCGACGCCCTCAGATAATGTTGATGGATGTGATGCATTGTTCCGCACATCTGCATGTGCTCAAGGTAGGCTGGCAGACGTTGGTGTAATCTGGGACATGAGGCGCCCAACTGCGCTTTGCTACACAGAGCTGTAGTTATGTTTTTGTGGAGGTGCCAGGCAGGCCCAGGATTACACACACAACACAAACACACCTGCACACTTCAGAGGAACTGGGCATTTAGTTTTGACATCACTGAGCAACGCTTCCTCTAAAAACAAGAAAACCAGCTGTTGTACAATCATGACTGAAGTCTTCATGATCAGACATGGATTCCTAATGCAAACATTCCTCAATGTGAGCTGCTGTATAACAGAGCTTTTTGACTGCAGGGAGAGCTCAGGCAACTATAAGTGAGGGAAAGACATTAACCTGCATTTTGACCGAGAGAGAGACATACATAAACACACATACATATACACATACACAAAGGTCTATTTTTAGTTCCTGGTTGGCAGCTCTGGCCTCTAAAAAGTCCCCTCACCTGTTGCAAAACTTTCTGTGATGACGCTTATTTTGTTTTGACTTGCTGACTTGAAGTTGACCAACAAGAGAAGGCAAACTGAGGCTCATCTTAGCTGTTTCAGAACAGAAACACACTGAGTAGATCCTTGCTAACATCCTTTATACACACAGCTACACAAACAGGGAAATTCAACAACATTGTGCATTATTTACATTCATTTTGATGGTTCTAATTCAGCCACTGCTGGACCACTGATCAATCGTAATAACATAATATCTTGCAGCAGTTCAGTAACGTACTTGATGATGATTGAGTCATGCATTACATTTGATATGTTTAATGAAACACAGCTATATTTACTTTCACTGTCAAGGTTTTGTTTTCATCTGTGTTTGTGTTTTTAAGCAGGATTATGCATTAACAGATGGATAGATTACCACGACATTTGGTGGAAAGATGTGGTATTGGTCAGGAAAGAGTCCATAAAATTTTGGTTCAGGGGTGGATTTTGGGTTTGTTTTTTGCATTGTGAGGTGTGAGGGTGTTTTTCAACATCTTTGTGGATTTCTTAGAATTATGTATGAATCTTGATGAAAGATATTCGGATCTGAATAAAAACCTGGATCTAGTGGATTTAAATGTGGTTTCTTAGGGGTGTATGGATATAGTAACTAATAGAAACCTGTAACTACCACCAACATATAGCTGAGAAACATAATGTGGCCTATAGCTATAAGGCTGGTTTTAATTGGAGGACACTGTTGAGCCTTGCTGGAGATATGCTCTCTACTGACTTTTGCATATAGTTTAAAATTGTCTGCAGTTATTCCACCTCTGCTCCTCTATCAGACATTTTTGCAACACAATTTGAGGGTGACTTTGTTGCACCCATGTGACCTGATTCCTTGCTCCTTCTTGTTGCACGCGCTGCCCTCTCATAGGCAGCTGAGATTGTGTCATTGTCATCAGACAATGAGCCGTGGTGACAGAGGATGTCAGCCTGTGATGAGGTGATGATTCCTCTCAGCGGGTGGAGGCAGAGGCACGGCAGAAAGATATGAGATGAAATACATGTTTTGGCCTTTTAGTCTTTCCTCTCTGGGCTTTTAGCGTGAAACCGACTTCTTATCCAAGTGTGAAATGGGACAAGCTGTGAAACTGGTGTGCTCTCTGTGTACTTGTCACCTCCTGGATCCTCTTTTTCCGTTATCCTCCCTCCATTCTCAGCATATCACATTACTATCACTTTATTTCACCTCAAATCTGTTCCTGCCCTCATATCCAGTTTTTACCTTTTTTGTCGTCTTTTAGTGGTTTTTCATGCTTTGACAAGTCCAACCATTCCACACCTTAAAGGTTGTTTAATGTCCTTTCTAAATAAAAAAAAAAAAAAACAGATCAATGTTTTTTCTGCTGCTAATAATCAATGTCTTAATATGTCATTAATGTAACCCTGTCCGAAATAAGAGGGGTTCAAGGTTTTGTGGTAAGTTAACACTCTTTAAGGACACATGCAAGTCTTGAGCAATGTTTCTAGATTTCTCTATTATTATCTCAGCAATAATAACCCACTGGCATAATTTACAGGAGTTATGAGCCTCTCAAAAGAAAGTTGCACACGTTATCTGTTGCTACCCTCACACAATTAGGAGATAGGTTTGTCCATCTGCCTTTTGTGTGACACCAACCAATCCACACTCTGTTTTCACTGGGTCGACCCTGGAGGGAACAGCAAAGTTTACTCCTGCTGAAGCTGTTAAAGCGAGTAGTGATGAGGCTCACTTTCTTAACCCCTGTAGAATAAGGTGATTATTCAGCCCCGATTTTATCTCAATCCCTTTTAACATTTGATCAAAGTAGAGTGACAGAAAAAAAATAATACCCAAAAAGTGTTTTTACAACTGGGAAAATCATATCTACCATCATTGCATCATTCAGCGTTGTATTATTTTGACCTCAGAGCGGTTAAACATTGTACCTTTGCCTCTTTATGGTCATGATTCATCTTGTCGCTGGTCAACCTTTATGAGCATTTTCTGAAATGTCAATGGAAATTTTCTTCAGAGCCCAGAGCTGTTGTGCTCTATTGGTGCTTTTACACACATCATTTCGCACTCAGTTCATGTGGTGGCCAGATTTCATGTCCTGAGAGTCAGTCATTTTTGGAGGTGTCATGTGTTGATTAAATATGTGTTGAATATTTCATTGATACGCATCTGTGACATCACACAAATCCAGCCCAGTGATTTTTCAATTACGAATTTCCACTCGTACCACTTGGAGGATGATGTCAGCATCTTCTGTTTCCTGTAAATCTAATACTACATGGACATCACATGACTGCTTTTCTCTCCTCCTCTTGAAACCCCTGTGTGCTCCTCCCTTAACCTCTACCTTCCCTTTTTCTAATCCCTCTGCTCCTCCTCTCTGCTCCCTTTTCTTTCTCCACGGCAAGCTGCACCTTTTCCTCCATCCCATTCTCTCCGCCACCACTGTCATCTCACTCCTCTTTTTTTTTTTTCACCCTGCCCCCCACACTCTCCTCTCCTCCGAACCCATCCCGTAAACCTCTTACTCATGACTGGATGGTCGTCCTGTTCCTGCCCTGAGATAATGGATCTCATTTCATCCTCTCTCTGTATAGACCACACACACACACACACACAGAGGAATAGACAGACTCTGAAGTGACTTAGCTGCTGGAGCCTGCACTCATCCCACTAGTCATCTCTCCTTGCATCTCTACTCTCTCTCTCATCTTTTCATCCTCCCTTTTTCCTCTGCAGTGTTGGCCCTGCCCAGTGGGGAGATAGTCTGCTCTTGCTCTCTCTCTCTCTCTCTCTCTCTCTCTCTCTACTTCTTGTTACTTCCCCTCCTTTCTCTCTATCTGCTGTTTTTTCTTTGCTCTCTTCTATTTTTGCTCCTGCTTTTGCTTGTTGCCTCTCTCTCTCTCCCCGGGATCCGTCTCTGTCTCCCAATTTTTCTGGGTTTCTGATTGCTGTCTCCTCTGCGCCTTGTTCACCGCTCATCTTCATTTATTCCCCGTTACACCCCGTCTTCCTCTCAATGCACCCTCCGCCCTTTTACCATCTTCTCCCCTCAATTGTTCCATACATTTTTTCATCTTCATGATTGCCCCTCCTAAGTATCTGTATTCCCATCTCCTTTTCTCCATCTTATATTCTCAGCCTCTTTGTGACTGCATCTTCCCAAAATTTCATATTCTGCTTGTTTATGACTCTTTTCTCCCCCAGTGTACACCCCTCTGTGCCCTGCAGCCTTCCTCCCTTTTCTGTATCGGTTATCCATCTGTCTTTTGGTGCATCATCCCTCAAACTACGCAGTAAGGAAACTGTTCAATCATAGATACCTTG
The DNA here is from genome assembly GCF_024713975.1 of Paralichthys olivaceus. Taxonomy (NCBI): domain Eukaryota; kingdom Metazoa; phylum Chordata; class Actinopteri; order Pleuronectiformes; family Paralichthyidae; genus Paralichthys; species Paralichthys olivaceus. The sequence goes on along the minus strand of NC_091100.1, from coordinate 15,932,317 downwards.
TGCTATTAGTTCCGTTTTCCTTCCCCCCTGGTCTCAATGGGTAAAAGGCCTTGTGCCTGCTCTCTTGTTAATAGAGCTGTGCACCCCCCTGTGCTTCCCAATCAATAGCCTTCAGTTAGACAGCACTGTCCTGCAGCAGCAAGAACAAAGTGTCAGGTTGTGAGGATTGATGGTTCACTTGTTTAACGCCAAATCAACCAAAGCTGCAAGAACTTCTTATTGATTTGGATTTTATATTTGGCTTCCACAAATTTAAGGAAATCTTTTTTTGTAAAAAATATATGAAAAGCCAATGTAGTAATAAAAAATACCTGGTATGTCTTTTTTAGATGTATTATAACTAGAATTATCATAAGGATCACTGCTCTTGCTTAGTTGAAGTCTGGTATACATTTTATTCAGGGAGTGCAGTGTGTAGCACTATTAAAAGAGAAGGAGGTGGGTAAACCAATACACACACCGTTTTGTAAATGTGTATTGATTTTGCAACAGTCTATATCATTGCATTTTTTTGGTTTGGAGGACGACTACACAGATGGACAGCACTGAAGTGCATTGTTCTGCAGTGGTTTAGGGAATTTTTACCTCCCCCAAGCGTTTTCATCAGCATTTGTTCGTTTGTCTTACAGCAGGATTACACAAAAACTACTGGACTGATTACCACAAAAAGATGGATGTGATACGGGTCAGGGAAGAACCCATTACATTTTGATGCGGATCCCGACCAAGGGGCAGATCCAAGAAGTTTTTATGTCTCTGTGTGGGCAACAGCCAGTGGCCGGAGGCGTTATGTGTTTCGGGTTGTCGCTGTTTCATTATCGTGAACGTGTTATATCAAGAATGCCTCGAGGAAATGTCTTAAAATTTGGTACAAACATTCACTTGGATTTAAGGATGAACTGAATTTGCTGGTTTAAAGATCACAGTGCCCTCAAAGTATGTTTGTGTTTTTCTTGAATGTGATATTTTAAGATTATGGCTTAAATTTTGGCGGTCAAAGTGACCTGGAACTGGAATGTTTGACAAAGGCATATAACTTCAGTGTCATCCCTTTTCTTATGCTACTTATTTCATATTATTTTACTCTTCAGCTCCTGAAAAAGGATATAAACAACCAGTATTTCCTGAATGAGTGATAACCCCCCTCTTTTCTGTGTCTAAATTAAATTGAAATCTGTGTGAAATAGACCGCGCAATTAATGGCTCGCAGCAAATACATCTCGCTCCAGTCCGTTTTTAAAAAGAATGGGCAGTCTGTTGTTAAAGGTGCTACAGAAATAGCTAGTTGAGGATTTTGCCCATAAATATATGTTCAGTTTTCAAAGACATGACAGCTCAAGAGAGCTTCTCATAAATGTCTGTTCTTAAAAAAAAAAAAAAAGTAATAGCGTAGTTTTCATATCCCCAAAACGCTAGTGGTTTAGCCGAAAGATGATTTGTTTGAGGTTGCAGGCTGAGGTGCAGGGCGTAGTGCTGTCATCATGACTGCACATTTCTTATTACTGATCGATATGGTGTAATTTCTCATAGGGTATACGTTGAGTACAGGCATGTGTTTGTGTGTGTGTGAGGCGAGAAAATCTGTTACTTCTGAATCCATTCGACTTGTGTTTGTTGATCTGAAGGATTGTCAGTATAGAAATGAGACAGAAACCAGAATGAGAGAGCCTGCCGTAGTGAACTGTCAGAGTGGAGAACAGGCGTGGCCCTGAGCTGCAGTACTCTGCAGTGTCTCTTTCTCCCCCTCTTCCTCCTCCTCCTCCTCATACAGCACCTGAATAATGACTTGTGTTAATTAGGCCGGGAAGTCCAAGCAAATACCGTCCTTGTCGATTCTTGTCATCAGTCCTGGCCCTTCTACCATTTCAGCTTGAATGGAGAAGCAGCCAAGATTGTCTTCTATCTCCCCACTCAAATAGACACAGACACTCTTGTATCTATGTTTGCAAATAGACATGTCTTTTTCTTTTGTTGTCTGACTCCTTGCACACCACCACCTCACCGCCTCTTTTCTCGTCATCACTACATGAGCCATAGCAACAGTCCGCTGCTTTGTTTTAACTGAGCCGTCTAGTACTGATCATTGTGCAGTATGTGTTTGCAGTAATGCGGTGGGTACGTGTGATGGAGGATGCATGAGGAGGGGAAGTGTTTGAGTCCTGTTTTAATAAGGGATGTACTCTGTTTAGAAAGCATAACTCAAAGTGTTGTTGAAATGCATAAATCTTTGCAGTTATATAATCTGTGTTGCTTTTAAAGGAAGAAGGAGACAGAGCCTTGTTTCAATGTGGCTTGTATGTGAATAACATGAAGAAGCCTCCCACCAGATGACAAGCGTCTGCCTTTTTTGCAGACTGTAAAAACTCAATAATCTATCTGTTAATCAAAGAGCCCATGTCATATCAAAGGTCACCCAGTTGCTCTCCCACAAACACCTAAACACAATCTTTTAAATTATTTATCAGAACCTTTGCACAAATGTGTAAATTCTCCCTGAACGATTTGCACAGTTTCCATGGACAACAGTATCACTGTTATGATTAGATTGATTTTTTTAAGTGATTCACATAACAAACCCAGATAATAACTTATCCTGGTTAAATATCCCTTATTGAAAAGCCTCAATACCTGGCATGTAAACACCTTATTCAGGTTTCTCATAATTATCGACCATGATGGCAGATGCTTCCTCAGCTTGAGTTGTATTAATTGGTTTAGTCACCAAAACCAAAAAAATAAGGTCCCACAGAGGGAGCATTCCTCCGCCAAGTCTGATCTGCCATTTTATCACCATGTTGCATATACATGTATTATGATCAGATACATAAACCATGTACACAGAAATGTTCTGCAATCTGCTTATGTTAAACACAGGCAAAATATATCCGCTATGGCATAGTAGTATTTGGCACTGTACAGTAAACCCCTAAAATGCTTACTTTGTTACTCGAAATCCAGATCATTATCCAGATATGCACCAAAAGTTCATCAAGAAATTCACAAAAAAACCTGCATATCTCGAATGTTCTCCAAAAGCCAATGACTTCTTCCTCAGCCCTTACCTCCCCCTTCAACCAAGTTTCAATAAAATGGCTCGGGCAGTAATCATTATTAACGTTTAGACAATCTTCATTCCAAAGTGAAAGTGTGACACAGGTAAAGTGAAGATACTTTTTTTTATTTTTGTCTCTTTCTGCACTTCAGCGGATGAAGGAAAAACAAGCAGAGCAGTAAATACTCTGGAAGTCAACTAAGCTGATTTCTTCCTGGACTGCTGAAACAATTCATTAGTGGCAGTAGCCGTGTCATATGGAAGGATCCACATAATGTGCTGCAAATGCCAGAAACAAATTCCACTGATTACATTTCACTTATATATTACAGATTCCTTTAGAGACCAGGAGGTAAAAACATTTCACGGTAGCTTAATGTTAATAATGCAATGTAGGGATCACTCCCACTGCAGTGACATGCTATTCTGCAGCAGAATTTGTAGCATATAATTACAAGATATCTATTATCTCTTATAGAAATCAAATGACTCATAATTAGTAATGCCATTGTCAACCAACCACTTCATAACAGCTGATTGAAAGGTCTTGTTTTGGTCCTCAGTTATTTTAAGGTGTCGTAATGTATTTATATATTGATTTTAAACAATATTTTTGATCTGGTGAAGAAACCTGCCCATGTACTGCACTGCAGCATGATGCACAGAGAGAATATTAATGAAGAGGTGTGTGTGTGTGTGTGTGTGTGTGTGTGTGTGTGTGTGTGTGTGTGTGTGTGTGTGTGTGTGTGTGTGTGTGTGTGTGTGTGTGTGTGTGTGTGTGTGTGTGTGTGTGTGTGTGTGTGTGTACCCAGCTGTAGAGACATGGGGCACAGACAGGCTGCTGTTTAATAGATTACAAGAGAACATAGCGAACTATCGATCGGACACACAGTCTTCCTACCCAGAATTCAGTGGAGTACGGTTACAGTGAGACAAAGCAGAGACTGCAAAAGGAGAGAGAGTGTGACAATGTGCCCACAGGTCCATCAGTCCTATAATTGGATGTCTTCACACAGTCTCATTTTAAAAGTGAATATGACTTGCAGGAACTTTCCTCTTATAATCGCTCTCACACATTTAAGTGAACCAGCTAAAAAGGTGATCGACTCCTTTCACTTTGTCAGTAGAGGAGTTGGTCTTTCTGTAAATATACAAACCTTCAGGGCTATATTTTTGCCAACGCCCAGAAGTACATGCACGTTCTTATTCATTATCTAGACTGGTGGCCTGGCTTATTTTATTTGTTTCTCCACACTTTCATAATGAACCAAGACGTTTGTTGCACCTCTTATAATAACATAAGGGATATCTAACTCTGCAGCTCTATTTGTGGCGCTATTTATAGCGCTCACACTACCACAAGCGACAGCTATCATATGCTGGTGGGACTGTGTTCTTGTGCTATAGTCCATAATAGTTTTACCATTTACGCAGACGGTGGAGTGTGGAGAACTTCTCTTTGACAATTCAGTGTTGCGTGTGAGAGTGACCTTCATGTATGTGCACCCCAGTTATTGCCATAAATTGATTTAATTCTGTGGGAAAGCTGACTGGGCTGTTTCCAACACTGCAGATAAAAACCTGTGCCTTCTGCAGAGTCATTTGACCCAGGAGAGAATGCTGATTGTATCCACTCCCATGGCAGACAAAAGACAGATGTTGATGGGTTTTTTTGATCGGTGGAACGTTTGGAGGCTCACGCTGCTTTCTTTTTTATGGTTTTATCTTCGTCACAATTCCTGTGTCTCTACAATGAAGACAAAGTTAGCATCAGCTTTAGTCTGAATGTGTGGCCATGAGAATGAGACAGAGGTTCAAAATAAGATGACTGTATTGTCCTTCCAAGTCACAGAAGAGGATCTGGCAGCACAGTTAAAATCTATGATAACAGCTCGACCAGCTAAAACTTTTTCCCCCTCATCCTTGAGTTGCTTTATCGTTCCTGATTTTAAGATCGAAAACTCAGCCGCCCGGCAGTCTGCCAACATGTGCTCTTCTACTTTTCCCGACTTTAGTGAAATTTTATTGAAAGTCTCTCGTCTTCTCTTCAGTCATTACTTAGTCAGCAGCAGGCCCCATGTTTTTGATTTCTTCAATCTCTTTACTCCTAATTACTTTTTTCCTCCTCTACCTCCATCTGTCTCTGCCCAAACTCAGAGGCTCCTGCTGCCACTGGGCTGTGAGTGCTCTGCCAATAGAGCAGCTTGTGCTGTAGCTCACAGTGAAGAGGTTGGGCCTCCTACAGGTAGATTCTTGTAAACACTCTTATGGACAATTCTTTTTTTGCTACTAGTGCAGTACTTGATGTTAACCTGCCTGTTTGGAATGGGCTTTTCTCTTGTCCCGTGTTTATGCTCTGGAGCTGCTCCTGAATTATTCCTTGTCATCAGTGAGTCCTCCTCTGTCCTCTGATATACTGTCACATTGTATTGTTTGTGTGCTGGACATTGTGTGCAGAGCTTTTTTTATAAACAGAGTCAAGTGAGAAATCATCCTACCTGGTTTATCTGCAGTGTAGAATTTATAGTATAAACAGAAGTTTCTTTTACTGTTCACGTGTGGCTTTCATATTTTCTGAGTGATTGACTTAACTTTTATTTTTTCATACATTGCATGTCAGCTTTTTCGGAGATCCGTTAAGCATTGCCACAGTCTTCAGACACAAGTTGACAACTTTTCATAATAAAAGCTCTGTAATGCAGCTTCTTACACTATATGGACAAAAGTATCCAACCAATGGTTGGACCATGCCCATTAGTTCCAGAGAGGGGAAATCTTAATATTTCATCTTACCAGGTTAAGATATTTTGAAACGTAATGCCTATGGATTTAGAATCGGATGTCATAGAAGCTCATGTAGTTGTGATTTTACTTTCAAGACAACTTAAGAGCAAGCGATTCCATGACAGAGATCAGCTCCCGCTTTCCATGGATGTCTGTGACTCAGTCCGATATAATTGTGTTGTCGAACTAGCTGAGAACAAAATCATTTGGTCTTTGCGAACAGAAATGATGGATGCATGTATCGGCATAAGTTAGATCTCACAAGTGTAGACAGATGCTAATACCAGGTGTGAACTGACGAACTTGGATCTTTGCACCACGTCTGAATGGGGCCATTGTCTCAGTGGTGCCTGAAGCAACACATCCCTGTAGACCACATATAAAGATGGACGACTTGACTGTTACCCAAAAGTGAAGCCAAAGCATCTCGATTGCCCCCTGATGGCTTCCCCCTTCCTCCATTTTTGAGGCGGGACATTGAGCAAACTAAAAAAATCAAAATACACATTAAATACATTGTTCTAAAAGATGGTCACTGTTATTTTAGGAAGTTCCTGTTTCCTATGTTCGCATGCTCAATTTTGCAGTAAGTTTGGTTTTAATCAGTATTTCGATGCTGTAAAAACAGAGTGTTACAATTGGTAGGCTGTATGTATCAATGGGACCTTGTTACTGCAGCTTCATCCTAGATTTCGACTGTGCAGGCTCTGGCTTCAAATGAGGTTTTGATGCAAGAAGGCAGCGTCTGCACCTGGATATTCTGGCCTCATTTTCTGAACAGTACGAGGAAGTGAAGATGTGGCGTCTATCGCTATATACAGATGGTCTGAACTCATGCAGGCCTGTGCTGTGTTTTTGTTCTGTTTTTTAATTCTGTGTCTTCAGTCTGAACAGTTGTTATCAGACATAGTGTGACGCAGTGAAACTTTGCTCACAGGAACAAGGTTTTTCCTCAGGGGAGCTGTGCTTGTGCCAAGTTTAGCTCAACAGCTCTCTGTGTTCTGCCCTCGTTCTCTCTCTGGGCTTGTAAATCTTGATCAATACAGGTTTTGGCTTCATCTATCTCTCAGTCTGCTTTTCCAGATCCTATTTTTATGTCCATATTGATTAATTATTTATATTGAAAATGTGTTTGACATCTTCAGTGGTCATCACGCTGCTGGATTCTCAAACCGAGTCTCATGCTGGCCAGCTCAGTGAAATGCTTCTGTTTAGGCCACAAAACCATTTCATCTCCTCTCTGGGGGCATCTTTGCTCTGCTGACTGTGCATGTCGCTGTCCTCGTGGCTCTGACAAGGGTGTGACAAATCCGATCAGTTATATCGTCATGGACTCAGTGTGAATAGTTCAGCTCAGGGTCACTGATCTGCAGGGCTATAATAAGAAATGATGATCCAGTTTCAGTGAAAGCAGCTTGTGTTGGTGTTGGCCGTCTTAAAGGTGAAGTCATCCAGCTGTTAGCCTCCCTTTTCTAAAGTTTCTTCATTCTTTCTTTTACAGCTGAAGCTTGAAGATCGATCTATTGTCATCAGAGACATTGTACGACGGAACAATTCCAATGTAAGTGAAGTCCTCTCAGTCTGCATCTGTTCTTTGTCTCTAACTCTTTTTCACTTCACCTTTTCTGTTTTTGTGTTTTTACCTTGTTCGCTCTTTTTCATTCAACTCTCTCCCATTGTCAGTCATATCACTGTTCACCGCTCCGTTCCATTTGCTGCATCAGACATGACTGGAATACAACTGCGGGTTGAGGCTCAAAAAGGACTAAACCGAGGCTTTGTGTTAACACAGTGCAACAACTCAATCTGAATAACAAACACATGAAACTTTCATGTGATTTTTCTTATGGTTCAAAGTGTTGTTTACAAGAGATGCTACTGGACACCAACACAAACATTTACAAGCTTACATGCAACACCTTAAAGCGTCTGTTGATGGACAGGATGATATAACGTACATAATGATGACATGCTGCTGAGCCTGTGTTTGTTGCATTACAGGACAACCAGTGTGGTATTGTGACCAACATTGACATCGAGTGTGCAGTGAAACTAGTGGGAACAAATTGTGTTCTGTATCCAGTTAACAGCAAAGACCTGCAACACATCTGGGTAAGACACAAGCATTATATTCTTCAAACCAATGAGTGACAAGTGTGGCAGGTAGCAGTTAATAGGTCTGTGTGTTTATATATATATATATATATATATATATATATATATATATGAAAGTGTTATAAAGCAATCAGGTGATCAGCCTCAGTTCAACAAAATGCTTGGATTAGAGAAAGTGATTTTTCCAGTGATTGTTTAAGTTTGATAAAGTTTTAACTGATCATTGTCTTGTTGTGATTGTGTTTTCAAGTCTTTCATGTACGGCGACTACATTGCCTACGACTTCTGGCTGGGGAAAGTGTACGACCTGACAAATCACATCATCCTCAAGCTCTCCAACGGAGCCAGGTAGACTGTGTGTGTGTGTGTGTGTGTGTGTGTGTGTGTGTGTGTGTGTGTGTGTGTGTGTGTGTGTGTGTGTGTGTGTGTGTGTGTGTGAGACAAGCATTGCGACCTCGTGTTAGTCTGTCGCAGTGTGTGCATGCTGGCACACGTTCATCACTGGATGTCAACCGGCTGTCTCTCTCTGTGTCTCCCTGCAGGTGCTCCATGAGTGTGGAGGACGGTGCCAAGCTTTACGACGTCTGTCCACATGTCAGTGATTCGGTACGTAGCCACAAGCTCTTATCTGCCACTTCAGGTATACTCCCTGTTTGAAATTCTCTCCTGCTGCAGGTCAGATCACTGAGACACAGTGGAAATGAGTTGTCTTATAGTAGCTGTGAAAAATTGTTCTTCTGGTTTACTGGGATACATTTGATCCATCTATAGTGCTTATTTGTAGGTCCACTGTGACTAAAATTAATTCCATTGCTTTGATATTTCTTTACAACTTATTATTACATCTTCGAATTTAAATAATAATAAAAATTACTTGGATTTCAAGGTATCCAATGCTGCTTTACAAAGTTAGGAAAAATGTATGGAACAAACCAAGCACAGAAAATAATACTTGAAATGTTATACAGACTTATTAACATTTAATATATTCAAATATGAGTTTTCCCTTTTCTAGGAACAAATATTTAGAAAGCAACATTATTTCCACATGAAATTTTCAGGACTATTTCTGATTATAAACTTTTTCATGTCCATATTTGTTTAAAGGACTTTTGTTGTCAAATTTTTTTGTTACTGTTTTTCTTTCCAGGGTCTGTTCTTCGATGAGGCGTATGGTTTCTATCCAGGCCAGGTCCTCATCGGTCCGGCCAAAGTCTTCTCTAATGTACAGTGGCTGTCGGGGGTCAAACCTGTCCTCAGCAGGAAGTGCAAGTTCAGGGTGGTGGTAGAAGAGGTAAGACAAACAACACTGACGATGATAATGATATATATTACACTTTATTTACACTTTCATTAATTGTGTTTGAGAAGTACAACAACCAATTTCAGAGCATCTATTCATTGTATTAATGTGTCATCACTTCCTGCTACAGTGAAGATTTTCCATAATGAATAAATGTCACAGTCAATACAAGGTCCTCTACTAAAGGAAACAGTTCAATTCCATTTACACGCACCACATTTGCACCAACTGTGTAAATGGAAGTACATTTTGGAAAGGCCTACATATCCCGGTTTTAAGACTCAGCCAAACAAAGGCACATGGCAAATCAGAACTGTGGCCACTTCAAATTAGAGCTAGTGTGTGATGTATTTTGTCCTTTTTTTCTATTTAGTGTATTTGTACACTGGTGACTGCTCTTGTTGTTTTTGCAAATGACACAGAAGGACAAAAATCACTACAGTGGTATCAGGGTAATAAAATCAGTTTACACTTATTAAATGCTACTGTGCTGACACAGGTCGGTGTTAGATGAGGGAAAATGATTAATATAATCAACAAACTCTTTTTGTCTTTGTAAATTTGATGGACTGCTGCGTGCAAAGCCCTTCTCTTATTGATAAACTGTGGTGTCATTGTGCTTCCCTCAGGTAAAGGTGGTTGAACTGAAGGTCACATGGATCACCAAGAGCTACTCCCCGAAAGGCTCTGACAGCGTCTATCCACCTCCCTCCACCATCACACAGGAGAATCTCTGCAGGTCAGTTTCTCAGTCTGTATTTATGTATACCCTCCTCTAGTCATTGTTTATTTTTTATCATGGATTTAACTTTTATTTTCTTGCAGCTTTAAGAATTTAAATAAATTAGACAGCTAGAGTATAACTATAATATTCTACAATATTCTCAGTGGTTGGTTCAGTTTGAGTTGAGGTCTGATAACCAGAAGAAACTGTTACTGTGGGTTGTTCCTCATGGTTTAAAGTTATTCTCTTGGTTGGGTTTAGGGTGAGACGTCTGGGCTACTACGACCACACCCAGAGGCAGCTGGGAGAGAGGGCCCTCTACGTCTTTCCAGCTAAGGGGGACGCCACACGCATCACCTGTGAGGGACCAGAGGGTGCAGCTGTCCTGCCTGAAGACCCTGTGGCCAGAAAGGTGCGATAGAATGCGTTATCTGTTCATGTGTGTTTAAGCAAAGATTTATTCTCTCATTTATGAAGTTGTTCCTACCTGTTGTAAAACATGTTTTATATTTATATTTGTGTGTGTGTTTACTGCAGCTGAAAAGGATGTTCAAGAAGGATTCAGGAAAGAAGACGGAGAACGCTGACACACAAGGTACCAAACAATACACTGCAGAGAAAGCAGCAGAGGAACACACTGTACACACACACACACACACACACACACACCTGCTCCCTAATGTTATCGTTGTCTTTGTCGTGAACTCAGTAACACTCTACTGTTACAGAATTGGAGGCATCTTTATCGAAAAATGTTTTTAACAATTAGTCGGACATGTTACTATCTTGTTATCAGTGAGACAGACTTGAGCCAGTGCAGTTGAATAGAGGTTTTAATGAGAAACGATAAGAACAAAGAGGGTATAAAATGAATCTTAGTGTGCTTAGTCATTTATCATCAAAATCTTTTTTTTTTTTTTTGCTTACATTCACATTAAAGTAGCTGATTGAGTTCAAGTTGCCGTGAGACATCAGGCAGTAATTTCACAAACAGGCTCAGCACAGAAGTAACCGACTAATTGTGACTTATGCTGAAGTGTAAGACGAGTGATTTGTTTACATGATCCAGGAAAATAGAGGATGCAGTGTTTCCCACAGTCAAGATAATTAATGGGAAACACTGGTGTTCGACTGCTTCTGTCTGTGAGGCCACAGAAATATAACAGCCAGATTAATAATTAATTAGATTAATAAAGAAATTCTGTGACTGTTAGCCTGCTCTTTATCACGTGTCTCAAATCTTTGGTTGATTTGAAGTCAGATTTACCTTTGAGCTGGATGAACACCAGTGACCTGTAATTATCCTCTGCATTACTTTCTCATGATGATTTGTTACTGTGTATTTGACCATTGAATTTTCTTTTTTTTCTGTCCACCACAAGCTGAACACAAATCAGAGCAGACAGACTCATCTCACCCCAACAATAACAACGGTCCTGTGGTGTCCATCCCAAACCCCCCAGACTCCCAAAACACAGACACCTCAGCTGAGCACGGGGACCAGGACGCTGACGACGAGGCTGCAGAGGACACTGACGACACCAGGTCTGTTAGATTGTTCCCTTCTCTAAATGTCTTCAATGTGATTGTTTTAGGACATTAACACAGTAAATGTGTTAGTTATCTGAGGCCACTTTTTCAGGTCGCCCTTCTATCTCTCAATAGTAGAATCCAGAGGAATAATGACATGATCCCGTGTGAGATGTTTTACTTTTAAATGGCTCCAAGAAAGAGAATTAACGTATCTTTTAGCATATACTGTTTAAGGTCGTTCCCGTGGAAATCACTGTTTCCGGTTCAATGATCTCCACCTCGCCCCCCCGTCCCATGCATGAGCACGAACACCCTTGTTGCTGATCGTCCATTTCTCCTTCTTCCCTAAAGACAGAACTAAGGCTATGTATTACAACTACGTTTTTTCCCTTGTGGACCTTGAGGAAATATTGGCAGAATTCTGAGTTGGATTATTAAAAATACAGTCTAACAAAATAATCATAAAAAAACTTTTCCAGCACAATTGCATACCATGAGCTTCACTACTGAATATACTCTGTCCCTCAGAACAGATTTGTCCTTTAGGCTCTCAGCAGTTGTGGCTAATTATTCTGCCGGTTGTGATTTACGAAGCAGAGTTGAGTCACAGATGTACGGTGTAAATCTAACAACATGAGTCTCTCAATGTTAATTATGCTTTGATTTGAATGATTAATGAAGATGAGTTACTTGTTAACAAAATTATTTTCCTGAGTGTTTATGTGATGCAGGGAGAAGAACAGATGGTAACACTGTAATTAAGTTTATTCTTATCAATTATAGTAGTTTTTATGACTGAAGTATGGGAGTGATTCAATTTTTTTTGTTAATTTGGTGACTGAAGGCTCATGTTTGGCCGAGAGCCATAGTAAATATCACTGGTGCGTTACTGAATTTCATTATGTCACAGTTTGTGGGGTCTTTATTGTTATCTCCTTTAAGTCGTCATTATCTGAATATGCATCTTGTCTAATGTCCTGAAAATCAAATCAGTGCCACTCAGCTAATCCAACACTGCCATACCGAAAATGAAAGCTGATCAACAGAAAGGGAGTCCTGATAATTGTGTAAAGGTTTTTAAACTAAAAAAAATTAAATGTTTCAGCAAAAAATGTTTTAGACTGCTTGGCTGAGGCATTAAAACCACATGACGCTGAATCTAGTTTCAAATTGAAATGTTCTGTCAACGTGTAGAAGAGTGAGTTATAATCAGTTAATTAAGAAAAGATTCCACAGATAACAGCAATAAAATAAGTGTCAGGTTCTGTAGTTTTTGTACTTACCATCTTTAATCTGCAACATGAAATCCTGTTTTCTCTTTTTACATGTTTTAAATGAGATTTCTGAATAATGAACCTGTGGTTGCAGCTCTTTGACGTCGTCTGCGAGCTCCACAGCCTCGTCTCAGAGCGGCGGGCTGGGAACAAACCGAAAGAAGAGCATCCCTCTCTCCATTCGCAACCTGAAGAGGAAGCACAAGAAGAAGAGGACCAAGTTCTCCCGGGAGTTCAAGCCTGGAGACCGGTGGGTGAACAGCAGAGGGACACACACTAGTACAACACTTTTCCCTTTAGCCTTTTTAATTTTTATCTCCATATGCTATAGTCCATTACTATCTCCTAATTTACTCTCTGATGCTCCCTGTATCTTTTATACTGTAATCCTCTGTAGATACAGATTATACTTTATTGATCCTGAAGGAAATTTAGGAATATGCTGACTGCGTGTCTGTACAGTGATCAGTGATTGATACACTCAACTTTTAGAGAACTTACATGTTTTGATATAAGGCTGATTTGTAAAGTGACGTGTCCTGCTGCTCCTGTAGATGTAAACATTAGACCAATGGATTTTATGATTTGATTTACTGACTATATATAAATAATACATTTAATATACAATATATCACAACTTACCATGTATTCTGGTCTTAATTGCAATGGTGCTTTTATCACAAGCTATTAAGATGAAGACAGCTATTCAATGTCTGACATTAAGATCGACTTGAACAGGTAAAACCTGCCGGGTCATCAGACAGGGACCACCATTCATAGATGATTCACAAATATCTCCTAGCGGCAGGGCAGTGACAGAGACATCTCCCTGACACATCTCCCTGAGCTGCTGGCTCCCTGAGTCCTGCCCTCTTAGCCATAGCCAGAAGCTGTCCGCCACTGCCCCTTCTGAGAGCTCACTAGTGGTTTTGTGTAGCTCCTTGCCCTGTAGCCCTAGGTCTTGGAGCAGGTGTAATGTTGAGCTTCCTACAAAGCCCCTTGCACCAGTCTCTGTGGTTTTGTATTCATCTACTCTCCCTGCTCTCAGCAACCAGGTCTGCATATATAAATGACAAGGTGCATATATGTTTAAATAGGATATCCCCCATTTGATGCAAGCTCTTAATAACTGAAAAATAATGTCTTTGCATGTCCAATTTTTGCTTGGACTTTTACACTAGCTGGATTTTGCAGTGTTCTTCTCTATGTTCAGTTTACTTGCTGAAGCGAAGGAACGAGTGATGCAAAGAGCTGGGTGGCAGTGAGGCAAGATAAAGTGATGAGAGGAAGAATTGAAGTAGAAAGGGACAATGAGAGGGAAGATTGTGCAACCAACATGGCAAACACAGAGACAGATGTAGTGGTAGTGTAAAAAAAATGGTACAGAGAATAATGAGTAGAGAAGAAGAGGGGAAAATAGCTGCAGGAATGTCCTGTTAAAGTTTTTTTCTTTTTGTGATGAGTGAACAGAAGGTGAGCTGAATTCATTTTAACAGTTTTAAATCGTCCAAACTCTGGAAGCTGGAACATCTTCCTGTAGCAACATGCAAGTCTGATGTGTGTGTGTCTCTGTGTGTTTGTGTGTGTTTGTGCAGGGTGGCAGTAGAAGTTGTATCCACAAAGACCACGGCTGATGTGATGTGGAAGGACGGGCGGGTGGAAAAGGGGATACGATCAAACGACCTCATCCCGATCCAGCACCTCGATGGCCATGAGTTTTGTCCCGGGGACTTTGTCGTAGACAAACGATGTAAGGAAAAATTAATTCAATCAAAGATTCTGAATCATGTCGTAGGATTCAACTCTGTGAACTGTGATGAGGTGTTTTATAAAAGCCGCCCTGCCACAGAGTACTGACAGTATCTAGGTCATGTGCTGAAACTGTGTGTGTCTGTAAGTTGCTCTGAAAATATTTAAAGGCTGCAATTTTACAGCCAGATGGAGTTTCCAGTTTCATTCAGACAAATCCTTTTTCCAGATAAATCGTTTTTATTTAGAGGTATCTGGTGTGATTTGTTTCCTTTGTGCTGCTCTCTAAACTGTGTACATGTTTGGCTGCTCACCTCAGCCCAAGCCCTCCAGGACCCGGGAGTGTACGGAGTGATCCAGTCGGGTGATCACAAGGGCAGAACATGTGTCGTCAAGTGGATCAAACTCAACTCCACGAGTGACGACGTGGAGGTGAGTCAGCAGCTCCAGACAAGACTGTTTGTGCTCTAACGTCAGTGAAAATGCTTTAGTAAGAGAAGGGAAGAAGGTGAAATTGTATGTGGTAACCATAGTAACTTCGATATATGGTATTAGCAGATGGTCTTTGTCTTGATCCAAGGTTTTCTGTTTCAATCCAGGTTATTGGTCTGGAGGAGGATGTCAGTGTGTATGACATCGCAGATCACCCCGATTTTCACTTCCGCACCACTGACATCGTCATCAGAATATGGAACTCTGAGAAAGGAGAGAACGACTGTGAAAATGAAGTGAGAACAACTGAAAATAAAACCTGTTATTTCCTGTGTGTTTCAACACAAACTGAACATTATTTCAGCAGGGGTGTTGCAACAAAGTCGGTGAAGCAGGCTATTCCGTGGGGCCCAAAGCTGAGAGGGGGCCCCCCTTAGACTGGACGATTATTTTAGTCCACATACACAACAATATTGTGAGAACCCCTTTAAATTTTATGATCAGCAATGTACAGGAAACTGCAATGACACTGTGGTCAGAAACCTCCTAACGTGGCCCCATGTCACCAACTTTCTGCTGTAAGCTTCATCATTTTAGAGGATTGCTTTAAAATTAAAAACTCTAAGTTTAGTTACAAGTAGGGCCTCCTGGTCCCTTTTGCCGTAGGACCAAAAAGTCTTGAAACCTTACTGACGGTATCGTGAATGTAGGATTCATTGCAGTACTTTTTGTGCTAAATACTTGGTATTTGTCCAAAATGTCAAAGTCATGCTCTTTTAAGCAAAGGCCCATTTCTTACATCACTAGTTCCTTTCATTTTACTGTGGGTAATGAACATATATTTTAAGCTCAAACATTCTATTTGTTGATTATTATTGCAATCCCCCCTCAGACGTCAGTGGGCCAGGTGTCCAGGGTGGATGTGAGCAGCAAAGTGGAGGTGGTGTGGGCAGACAACTCAATGACCATCGTCCTGCCACAGGTAAAAGTTTATCCTACATACTATTAAGTGTCATTTTTGCTTTTAGAAGTTAGATGTTTGTCACTGATAGTCTCCTAACTCACACACACACACAGCACCTCTATAATGTGGAATCTGAGATCGAGGAGACGGACTACGACTCCGTGGAGGAAACCAGCAGCGTCCTGTCCACTGAGGAGTGGGAGGACGAGAGCGACAGCTGGGAGACGGATAACGGACTCACCACCGAGGATGATAGCCACATCAACAATGCCGATGTCACGGACACAGCGACCCCAACCCCGACGCCCACTGGCTCCACAAACTTCATCATCCCCCCACAGGAGGGCAGCAAAGGCGGCATCACCAGCCCCACTAAAGCTGTTTCTGGAGAGGAGGGAGAAGCGGCTGTGGCTGTGGCCAGTCCTTCTTCTGGAGGAGGTGGGATTCTTTTCTTACAGCATTTATTTGTTCTTCATTTCAAGGGATTACTGTCAACTTTCTCTTCTCAGACAACAGAAAAGCTACAGTGCTTTTATTTTGAAATAGGCACAGGAAGTGTTGCAAATATTTTTTACATTTTTATATTTATTTGTTTGCAACATATTCAACATAACTATGTTTTAGTGTTTTGTCTTGTTCACATTGGTTTATCGACAGCACTGCAGGTTTTCTAATGAACACACTGAGTGATGGTGATGTGGAATTTAAAACAAGACAATAAACACACAAATTAATTCTGCCTGTTCAGGAACGACTCCAGCAGGCACTGTCAACGGAGCGGAGAAGCCCAGTAAAGATGGAGCCTGTCGGGGCTTCAGGGAGTTGAAAGAAGCCATGAGAATCCTGGAGAGCCTGAAGAACATGACTGTGGAGCAGCTGTTGACCACCGGCTCGCCAACGTCTCCGACCTCAGCCGAACCGGCCTCCACAACTAACGTAGCGAGTGCAGTGACACCCGCTGCCCCGGAGAAGCCCACCAAGGAGAAACGTTTCCTGGATGACATCAAGAAGCTGCAGGAGAACCTGAGAAAGACGCTGGATAATGTAGCCATCGTGGAGGAGGAGAAGATGGAGGCTGTGGTGGAGGCAGGCGGAAGTGGAGGAGCAGGCACAGAGGTCTGTGTTAAACGGAGTTACGACATGGCAAAGTTGATTTATTCCAGTGTAATCAAAATAGATAAGTGCAACGTTGTGGTGCGTCCTGCCGTTATATTGTATTCAAACCTGCAGCTGTGTTACTGTGCAGGTGGAGAGAGCTGGAGAGGAGAAGCCCCAACAGGAGCCTCAGACACCAGTAAGTGGACAAGAGTGGCCCAGCGAGTTTCTCAGTGACACACCAGTACTGTGCCAACAGAGCGGAGGCAAGCCCGGCGTCACATTCACCAGTGCCAAGGGAGAGGTGTTCTCTGTGCTGGAGTGGGCACCAGGTGAGATATCAGGGTTTATTATCTTTGGTTGCTTCTCTTCTCTCCTCTATTCTTTTCCACCTTTTCTTTCTTTTTCATCCTTCTTTTAACCCACCTCCTTTTTTCTGTGTTACAAGTGGTACAAGCTCCTATTATTCACAGACCTAAGCTGATGTGATGATGTGACATGAGTGTTTATTTAACCTATTAAGATCTGAGGTGCCAAATAAAAACGTTCCCTAAAACCTAAACCATGTTTGAAAAGGATTCCTTAAAATCTGAAGAGCTGACAGAATTGCCAGTGTTTACAAAAACAGACATGAAATAACAATAACTTTTGATTGCTTAAACATTTGGCTTTCATTGTAAATCATTGCCTTACCCTAAAATCGTTAACATAAAAAAACAGTCATCAAACAGATTCCGTACACTCATGTTGCATATGACTGTCTCTGTCTAAATGGGTTTCACTCGTGTTTTGTGTAAGCTTCAGTTTCAGCAAGCAGACCTGTTTCGTGTGCACCCAGACGTCAAACAAAAGACCCCACAATTCGAATTTCTACATTACTATGAGTGACAGTAGCTGCCTCCCATTTCCATTCTGTAATCACATCTGTCTGTCTCCGCTTGATGAATTCCCTCCCACACAAGTTGAGTTGTGTTTGTACAGTTATTTGATTTCTGTATTGCTTTGGAATCACATTTGTCTCATCTCCGTCTCAGACACCCACTCATTCAAGAAAATGGAGTTTCAACCGGCTGAGGCAAGGAAGTTCTTCAGCACAGTGAGGAAGGAAATGGCTCTGCTCGCAACGTCACTTCCAGACGGCATCATGGTCAAAACATTTGAAGATCGCATGGTGGGTTTCTGGTCAAAAAATAACTTGGCTGCAAATTATGACACTGAGGTCACACACACAGCACATACACACATTCCTCTGACATCATTTTGAATCTTTGTTAATCTGTGAGCCTTTCATAGAAAATTAGTTGGATCCTCAGTTTGTCAGAAAGCATCTGGGATTTATAGCGAATGTAAGATACTTCACTATGATGTTCATTTTCTTTTATTACCATGTTCTCTGACATTAACCTCAGTGTTATATATCAGATGACCTTTACATTACACTGTCGAAACACATCCAGTCAAAGGTTTCTTTACTGTCTCCCACACAGGACCTTTTCTCCGCTCTGATCAAAGGGCCGACTCGTACGCCCTATGAGGATGGTCTGTTCCTGTTTGACATCCAGCTGCCCAACATCTACCCTGCTGTGCCGCCGCTGTTTCGCTACCTGTCGCAGTGCAGCGGCCGCCTCAATCCCAACCTCTACGACAACGGCAAAGTCTGTGTCAGTCTACTCGGCACCTGGATCGGCAAGGTGGGCGTTGACTGAAGTTTAAAGATACAGTGACAACCTGCAGGTCTATAGTGATGGATTTTAATCCAATTTATGTGTCATCAAAAGTTAAAGTGGAAAAGTCGTGTTTGGTAATAGATAATGGTAATGTAGAGCAAATGAATGAATAGCCAAATCAATTGATAAGTTGGTGAACAAAAAATCGATTGGACCGAACTCTATTTTCTGCTTGTCTTTAAATATATCTTCATAAACTGAGTACTTTAAGTTTTAGATTGTTAGTTCAATGAAACATTTGAGGACCTCATGTCGGACTCTTGGAAAGTGTGATGGATATAAAGATGCTTCCAGAGCCAGGGCGCCGTTATTGCAGACAGTTCAGTTATGCTTTGAATCTACTTAATTTGAGGCTAAAATGCAGCAGAAATGTTGCTTTGTCAACTCTTTCTTCTAGAAAACACTCTGAGAATTTGTGCTGATTTGTTTTGATCATTTTGGTTAATGTGATTCATAGGGGACAGAGAGGTGGACCAGCAAGTCCAGTCTGCTGCAAGTCCTCATCTCCATACAAGGTACACACACACACACACACACACACACACACACACACACACACACACACACACCACTGATTCACTCCATCACACAGTGAAAGAACCTCTCTGATGCTGCTGGTGTTTGTTGGTATGATTTATTTTGAATTTGTCATTTTTACAGTTTAATCAGCATGTTGATAAAATTATAATCTATATTAATCTATATCTGTGAAATCTGTACAGGCAAGCCAAGGCAGCTTTATTTACATGGCACATTTTTGACACCTTTTACACTTTAAATGAAATCAAAATCCTTGATTTCTGTCTGTCTTTTACTCTTGTGGTTTTCAGCTCTGCCATGTTTGAGACATTAATCAACAACTGCTGATCTTTCATTTGTGCTCGTACATGTGTATTTTCTCTGCAGGCCTCATCCTGGTGAATGAGCCTTACTATAACGAGGCTGGCTTCGACAGTGACCGAGGTCTGCAGGAAGGGTATGAGAACAGCCGCTGTTACAATGAGATGGCCCTGATCAAGATGGTCCAGTCTATGACGCAGCTTCTACAGAATCCTGTGGAGGTTTTCAAACAGGAAATCCAGGAGCACTTTGTCTGTAACGGCTGGCGCCTCGTCCACCGCCTGGAGACGTGGCTGGAGCTGAACGACGGCGCTGAGAGGGGCCATGCAGCACACATGTCCTACAGGGCTTCACATTCTAAAGACCGACCGCCCTCAGTGGAGCCTCTTGACGAGCAGCTGTCCTTGGGAACAGGGCCCCTGGTGGTGGCCCACAGCAGCCCCAGTAAGCCTGGTGAGGAGGGGATCACCGGAGGAGGAGTTACCAGTATTATGGAGGAGGAGCTGGAGGATTCAGGGCTCAGTCCTTCCACCACAGCAGCCTCTCAGCAGGAGCTGAGCCAGAACTCAGACTGTGACAGCAGCCAGGGTAACGCCTCTCTGTGTGGCGAAAGCAGGGCCCCCTCCACAGTTCCTGGCACTGTCCGTGGTGGGACATCAGAATCAGGTTCTACCACGCTTAGCGGAGGAGGGGTAGTCTCCACAGCAAGCCAGCCAGTGGTACGACCAAAGAAACGGAGAAAGAGCTACCGGAGTTTCCTCCCAGAAGGCAGCGGCTACCCAGACATCGGCTTTCCACTCTTCCCACTCTCTAAGGGGTTTGTTAAGAGCGTCCGAGGTGTGCTGCTGCAGTACCGAGCTGCGATGGTCGCTGCCGGCGTCCCTGAGCACACAGAGGACAAGTAAGTGCCTCCTCGCCCTTCCCCGACACCCCTCTGCACTGCTTCCTGCTCTTTTCCTCCTCCGTCTCTTCTAACATTTCATCTGCCTCAAGCTGTAGAGGAGGATCCATTACTTCTCTGGGGGGAGTTTACAATTTTCAATCTCCTGTACTCCTGTCCAGAGCTGCACTGTGCCCCCAGCACTGCCTACATTTTTGACCTCCATTTCTAAGTCTGTCTTGCTCCTGCTGCCCCAACTCCACAACGTTGAACCTTTTTTCCCCCATAAACCCTCTCGATCGCACCACGACTGCAGGAGGGGAGCATCTTTGATCAGGAGATTGAGCAAATTCTGGTTTGGTTGCAACTTGATGAAAATGTGTTTGTTTTCTGTCAGTGTCCCTGCAGATGAGTGTGATGGATAAAAGATGGGTGGACCTACCCTGTCTCATAGAAGCCCTCATCTTTTCATGGACGCAGGTAAAAACAGAGCTTTTACTGGAGGCGATCAAAGTTTCTCTCAGCCTCAGAAGGACTTCAGTGGCAGTGGTGTGGATACAAAATGGACAAAATGAGATGGAATATCAGTGCCATGAACCCTCTGCCACCCCCCCTCATTCACCAAGCCTCTGCCAAGCACCCACCATATGGGTTGGGACTTGACGGATAACCACTCAGCCTGGAAAATATAAAGCGGACTGGTGAACGGCTGGGTTGCACTGAAAAACTGCAAATCCCAGCTCTCCTGGCTGTTGGGCTCACTGCTCACTCTCTGTAGCACTACTGATATTATTACTGAACCATCCTGCACTACAACAAATGGACAATCTGGTGTGGAAGAGGTGACGTATAAATACACTGACCGAGAGGGTTCCTTTTTTTGAGTAGAATTCACTGGTTGTACGCTTTCTGCCAAATTTCTCCATTCACACACACACACGCACACGTATTCAAGTAGAACGTACTGAATGTCAGTAAAACTGCCAACCACAACAACGTCACCACTTCGTCCACCACACTTGCTGGTATTTTCCTTCGCCAATCACTCACAAACACAACCACGCAGCGGACGTCAAGTGACAAAGTTTACATACGAATCATTCTGGAGGTCAGACTGCTGCAGCTGGTGTGTAGAGGAGCCAGTCAGGTGCAGGGCGACAGTGAGGTGGCTGCATGTGAAAGTGTTTGTGCTCTAGTTAAAGCTTGAAGGGGAATCCCCGTATTTTTCAACCTGAGCCCTATGTTGATAGATGTGGTTGTTTAAATGAGCGGTACTTGCAAAAGTTTTAGAATCGGTCCAGTATTTGGCCAGCTGTCACGTCACAGCAGCAGTAGCTGTAATGTAACCCTATGGGGCAACTGCGACAGTCCACAAAATGTTCACTGAAAGTGATTTTCTTTTCTCACTAATTAAAGGGTATTTGCGAAGAGTGCGGTAACCTTACACATGTCAGTACACATGGAAGTCTCACTCAACCGTCCGGCAGCGCGTTGTCCCGTCTCTTTATGTTGCCTCTCTCCCTCCACCTGCTCTTCAATTAGCAGGATCTCTTTGTCCTCGCTCTCCAGCTCAAACAAATAGAGACGACCATCTAAGACACAAAGGCTTCATCAGAAATAGATTCAGTCATAATAGCTTACCCCTGTAAAATCCAAACTCATCCCTCCAACTCTCCCTCTTACTCACGTTTCCACCTCTGTCTTCCTTCAGCAACCCAAGTCTCACGTGACTTGGAGTGAGACTCACTTAAGTCTTGTATCAAGAGGAGGAACAATGAGCTGCTGCACAGTGAGTGAGACTTCTCATTGAGTGAGATGTTTAATGTTGCCAGACTATATTGGTAAAAAAAAATAAATAAATAAAAGAACTTAAAGAGGACATTTATGGAATTGTCGCATTTGCCCCATAAGGCTATATTGTAGCCACTGTTGCAGCTGCCAGCAGAGACGATCTACTGGACTGATTCCAAAATGTTTGGCATGTAGCATTAATCTACACACTCACATTTATAAACATAGAGCCCAGGTTAGAAAATTCCAAACTACAATTCCCCTTCAGCTCAGCTGCCGCCTCATTATACAGTAACATCTACTTCCTGTAGGATCAAGCAAAGATGTTCACTAAGTTGGAACTTGTGCTTTAGTGTTTCGATATGTTCAAGGCTGTTACACTCACAGAGGCTGGACTGTTTCAGAGTGGGGCTTTACCCATGATGCTCCTCTTCTTTGTTACAAAGGTGATGTCACTGCAAATGACGCAATTTAAAGAATAAATAAAAAATAAAAAGAAACATTCAGCGTGCATTCCGTCATCTCATGTCAACATGTTGCCTTACTTGAAATGTTCTTAATGATCTCAAACCATTGTGTACAGAGCTGCTTGTGTCATAGTTTAGGCATTAACCTACAGAGACACAGTAAAAACCACTAAAACCCTGCTCCAGTGTTTTCCTCCTTTAAAAGTGCAGATCTCTGATTAGTTTCTTCAACACAAGCGGCCGTCGCTCTATTCTGATGTTCCTCTTCAGATTGGACGTGCAGAGTTTAATGACATCAGGATACACACCTCAGACAGTGTGATGCTGAAGGTTTTGTTGATATCATAATTGATCTGCTTGATTCCTTTTTTAGAAAACGACAATAATTTCAGCGCGAAGGCAAAACGTTTGCTGACCTGACTGTTTGTCATCTGCTTTTCTCTCCATATATTGCACTCATTAGATCTGGATGGAAAATTAGCCTTTTATTTAAGTCAACACATAACTCGTTATTTAGTGTGATTACAGTCAAACTCAACTTTGGGTTGTGCTTCCTGCGGAAATCAGAACAGTCTCTGTTTACATCTATTTAAATAACTGCATCCCACCTCCTGACAAACTGTTCTTTTCTTTGAAGATATTATAACTTTCTGTGGTTGTCATTAGAATTTGATTGTTAATATGAAATGGGTCGGACGAACCCTCGCTTGCTAGAATTTGTGAAATAAACGAGAGCAGTGGCTGTCTGCGATTTACTTGAACTAAGAAGCTTGATGCTGAAGAGTGTTTCTGAATGAGCGGGCACACTGTGCTCTTTTGAAGCTGTGAGTGATGGGAGAGGATGAAAACTATGAGCCAAGAGTTGCTGCGTTTAACAAATAAAAAAAAAAAAGATGGTTCATTTGTTTTGCTTTGTCTTCCATTTATTTTTTCTCCTTTCCTCTCTGAGCATTGGTATTCCTGTATCAGATGTGGCAATCGGGCATCCATGACATTTTGTCCTCTTCCTAGATTTTACTTCACCATCGTTGTTTCTCCGCTGCCTTTAACGCTACAGAGGGAGGATGTGCCGCCGTCTTCACTGGCTGCTGTAGCATGTAGCCCTGTTTGCTTTCCTCTGTTTTTTCTCTACACACACACACACACACACACACACACACACACACACACACACACACACACACACACACACACACACACACACGCTGCTGTTTGTAAAACGTCACCTTCACAATTCTCAGAGAAAAGTGTTGTCTCTGGTCAGAGCTCGGGTAGAAACTAAGAGCTGCAGTGATGCTGTTCTGGGAAAAAAAACCAAAAAAAACCCCACTCCACTCCTCCAGGAATGTAGAGGTGACGTTACTGCTCAGTCTTTCACTCTTTCATTCATCAACTTTCACACAGAGAGAAAAATGTCAAGCTATTGCGCGAGATCTCGAAAAGCAAAAAATCCGACAAGATATCAAGCACATGATGCTATGTACAATTTTCTGTGTATGTGTGTATATTATTCAGAATTAAACTATTATTATTAAGAATATCATTATTATTATTACTGCGAGAACTTTGTTTTACAGCCAAAGCATGTAACATGTTGCTTTAAGCCTTTTGAATGGGCTACACACACAAGACTTGACTGTACGATGTCTACATTTCCACAGTGGCCTGTTATTGATATATATAGAAAAGAAGATTTGTAGCCTGATTCCCTCTGTACAGACGTCATGATTATATTGAAATATATAAATACATACAGTATATATATTTAACACAAACTTGGGTTCTAACAAGTCACGTGGATGCTTGGGGCATATATGTACAAAATGCTGAGTATGTATTGTACTTATGATTTCTTTCATTTTTTAATGGTTTCATTTGGTTGAGTTAAACAACTGTATAGTGATGTATTAAACTTTGCAAGCAGCACCATAGAGACATTGTGGCTCTTTTTTTTTCTTTTTTTTTAATTGATGATCTCATTCAGTTCCTGTATAGACGGCAGGTTTTCCTCACAATAATGAAAAGTAATAATATATTTTTCTCATTGTCAGTAAACCCCTTGAAAACACTAAACCCAAAACTGAATCCAACGTATGAACAAATATCTCTGGAGCCAAAACCTGATGTTCTCACTAGAGCACCAAATATGTGTTAATCCACAGATGAAAATAGTTCCCAGCAAATCCATCTTTTACTTAGATTTCATTAACATGTGAAAAATTTAAAATAAACTTCTCAGCTGTTTTTCAAGGAAATGTGCCTTAAACATATTTACATATACACCAAGGTTTGGTTTTCTGCCCTGGAGGAAATAATTCAGGGATCTTGTTGGGGAGGGGAATCAGCCACCTTTAGAGACTAATAAGTCTAATCAGATATTTGTTTCATTTTCCTCTGTCATTCTGTAACAAGACAACAGTGAAGTTATTTAAACAGTTTTTTATGTTTAACACCAGACTAACGCTGTTTTAAAGTGAATCTAGTTTTATGCATATTGTCTCTTTTTAACCCAGGTTCACAATTAACTGAAGAAAAAATGCTCTCAAAACTTAAATTGGTTTATGGTCTTTTTAGTCCATTGAATGATTATCCTGCGTTTGGCCTAAAATAATTGATTTTGTCTTTGCAGCATGTCAAAGGATCAAGTCTACTAAATTTAGATATGTGTGAACTTATGGGAATGATTAGACCAGCAACAGGTTCAGTGAGTTGAACATTTGGAGATAAATGATCATAAACTGTCAACAAAAAGCATCAAATCCTAAAAAAGATAAAATAACTCAGCTTCATGAATTGAATCCCACTCAGGTTTGTTTGTCATTGTTTATTTAGTTTTTTTAATCAAGAACACTCCAGCAGAAAGTTCGATTCGATGATCGAAAATTACAGACATTTGTCAAAATGGAAAACTAGATCTCTCTTTGAATAAAGAATCATTCACTATTCAGTGTGCAAGAAAAAAACCAATTCTTCCCTTCCCCATAAAAATGTAAACACACAAAACGACAACAACAGTCAAAATGCAGCAGGTAAAGACAAACAACAAATCAACAGCCAGACAAAGTGAGTGCGTCTCGTGTGTTTGGGCAGAACAACGTTCATCATCTCATCTTTTATTAGTTTGATGAAAGTGGGACGACCTGACTGTCAATCACACAGAAGCCACACTTTCAAGATTTCAAGGTCTGCACAGACTTTACTGATGAGTTGCAATTATTATCTGACCTGACGACAGACACTTTCTATTCACTCAACTCTTGTCTCCTCCATCTCAGAGTTTTTAAAAAATGGTGGTGGGAAAACTAATGAGCTGGTTGCACTTGATGAATCAGTGAGCGCACCACTGTGTTCAAACCACCAGGAGGCAGCACAGTCAAGGCACATCAAACAGTTAACAGAGACCAAACTGAAATCTTTGCACAGACTAAAAGAAAAGGTGGTGATGAAAATGGTCTGTAGCACTCTGTGGTTTACATGAAAAATAAAAATATGGTCCTATTTTTTTCATATGTAAAAATCACAGCAGGAGAAACTTACAGCTTTTGTTTGCTACAAACCATATTTGTCCTCTAATACGACAGCAACGTGTAACAAGCATGTTTTCAAGTAATGTCTCCATCTCGTTTGCTTGCACATCCTCGGCTGTTGTCACGAGTAAACGTGATTAAAGCTAAACTAGTTAATCGGTTCAAGGACCTTGGTGTCGTTGGCACCTGTGACAAACTTACACTGTGCAAACATATCAAGGAAAATATATTAAAAGAAGAAAATAAGTTTTGGTCTTTTTATTATTCTGTTCTTAACAGTGTCAAACGTAGTCATGGCATAAAAACATGAGACATGAAAATCTTTGCATTTTTACTGCAGTCGTTTAGGCTTCTCCTCTCTAATTGTGCACATGGAAAGTCACAGCGATCATTTCCATCAAGAAATGATTATTTTACGTCAGATTCCCTAATGGAACAGTTGCTGCTACAGTGTGAATCCCTTGGTTCTCCTCTTTTCTTCAAGCTCCTAAATGATTTCATGTAAAAATCTGTCTTTGCTTTTAAATCGTAGTCATCAGTTCCTCCATGTGTAAAGCTCAATGTTAAGGACACCTTGGTGATGATCATCAACGAAGGGAGAGCCTCTGTGTGTTTGTGTGTCTGAACAGCAGCCGGGGACAGACAGAAACACACCGGGGTGGTGCGACTGCTCTGCAGAGCACTGCAGTGCTCTTAAAGCAGCAGATGAGAGACGGATGATGGATGGAGGAAAGCAGCAGAGGAAGAATAAGAAGAAGAGTGGTATGGAGGGAGGAGCACGTCAAGGCAGTAATCATTCACCAGACCAGGACCAGAGCTGCCGCCACCTGATCACGATCACATCATCAGTCAGTGACGTTCAGCTCGTCCTCGTTCAGAGCATCACTTTCTTGTTTGTGTCGACTTCACTTCAGTGATTTCTTACATTCGTGCCCATGAAGTTGTTGCTGGTGTAAAACTGAACCATGTGATTACAATGAGAAGCTGAATTACAGGGTCACTTCACCCACTTCTTTCTTTTTCCTCTTGAGTTATCAAGTCATATAGTTTTGGTTTCATTCAAGCAGCTTTGATATCTGGCTGTGAGACGTCTGTCCCAATCTCCAGTGAGGTGGTCAAAGGTATTTTGATGATGAACTGACCCGTCTCACTGGTC
Organism: Paralichthys olivaceus; assembly: GCF_024713975.1. NCBI lineage: Eukaryota > Metazoa > Chordata > Actinopteri > Pleuronectiformes > Paralichthyidae > Paralichthys > Paralichthys olivaceus. The sequence goes on along the minus strand of NC_091100.1, from coordinate 15,904,904 downwards.
GCATTTGTTTCACTGCGCCTGTGTTTGTGCAGCACTCTGGAGACTTTAGACCTCAGAAGGAAATGGAAATATAGAGTTGGTCTGACACATACAAATCTGATCTGTCGCTGTGGTTTGTTTATGAAACAAGAACAAAGCTAACACGACTAAAGCTGTGAATCCAGATCTCGTACAGGCTGTATCATTTTAAAGACTCCTTCAAACACATCCTTCCATTCCCACCTAACTAAAGAGCCAAACCGCCCCAGGAATCATTGTGCGTCAGCGACCATGATAGCTTTGTGGTGGTCGAGCTGCAGCAGCTTAATGTTGCTCACAGTGCAACAGTCAGGGTGGAAGAAGCTGGTGATGCAAAAAATAAATCCTCCAAGATTTCAGTTCAGCCTTCGAAGGATGCTTCCTGAACGCAGCTTTTAAGGCAACAAATCTGAACCTGTGTCAGTTGGTGCTGAGACCATCTCATACAGTCTTAATATGAAGAAATAAATTAAAAGTAATAAAATATAAATAGTTATATTTTATGATATATGATGCCATTTGCTCTTTTCACCTTCCTCCACATGACTCAGCAGCACCATCGTCACAGAAACAGTCACAATGCCTGATCACCTCAGTTCAAACCAGGGTAACGACTCCCTGATGACATCTGCGCTACCTCACAATAACTACACACACACAAAAACATGGTCTCCATCACAATGCAGAGGAGCCATGCAGGTATAAATTCAATCCTTCTCTGTTGCTGCAATTCAAGTTGATATGTGAGATTCCGGACAGAAGAAACCTCACGCTCACCAAACAACAGGAGAAACTGGAGGATAAAGAAATGGCTGGATTTATTACTGTGGAGGACAAAACACTTCATCGTGATGACGATGATACGTGTTTGTGTCTGTGACGACAGTACGCTCAACTGTCGCTATGGAGACCCCAAAGTGTTTAAAATTAAATAAAACATTTTAATTAAATAGTGAAATAATCGTACTCTTTCTTTACACAATAAAAGTATTGTAACAGTAACAGTATTGTGCAGTGTTTTCTATTTCTTTTCAAGTATTGGGCCTTTGAAGGATTTCATTCTGTCAATCCAGAAAGTCAAGGTACACGTCAAGTATTTTTCTTCACTTAAGTGGAGGCTTCCTCCATCTTTATTTACGGCCTATGGTCTTGACAGATGAAGACTGGGAGAAATAGGTTCGCTGTAAAATTCAAACTTATTTTTGAAAAAAAACCGTATAGGTGTTTGTTGTAATATCACATCCAATGTCAAAGCATTTTCTTAAAAAAACAATGTACCGGTTTTCTGTGTACCGCTGAGAGAGAACGTTGCGGATAAAAGTGAGTGAGTGTTACATCCATCGTTTGCTCCTGCATTTTTTCCATTTCTGATTTGAAATGGTAAAAAATGATATATCAAACATCATCAGCCTTTAATATCAAAGATAAGAGCTGGTGGTGTTTGTTTCTTCCATTCATCCAGTGATTAATCTTGCTAGACCTCTATGCACTTCAGCTTGTACCGGCCCATACTCCACCACTTCTCCATCTACTGTTATTATTCCTTTGGGTGAATACGGCTCCAGCCTGAGTGCCTGCACCTCCGTGTGCACCAGGTGATGACAGTTAGTCGTTAGATGTGCGCCCTTCTCCATAGCTATGAAGAGCCTCAGCAGAGCACTGCGTGATATTCCCGCTTTTACGTAGGTTAGATGGATGACGCCGTCGTCCAAGGTGGCGTTCGGTGCTGCCATCAGGTCCTCTGCCAGGTGGGACTGGTACATGGCCAGCATGAGGACAAAGTCTTCCTCCTGGACCACCACCCAGTCACTGGGCAGCGGCTGGTCTAAGGGCAGCAGCAGGGAGTCAGGTGGGCCGGGGAGACCTTTGGTGACGCTTCTGGGGGGCGTGCTCTCCGCCCTCCGCACTTTGAGGGAGTTGTTGGAGTGGCAGGAGTTGTGGAGGGTGTTCTGGCAGGGAGAGTCACTAGACTGACTGTGCAGCAGAGAGGCTGGACTCAGAGAGGAAGCCTGATTGTTGCATTGCTTCGTCATGTTGTTTCTCAAACCTCCCTCTGTATTGCAGTCCTTGGAGGCGGGCAGGTAAGCCAGCTTACCTTTGTAGATGCGGAGAGAAGCCAGCCTCACCAGTGTGCCCACAGTGAACCTGGCAGAACCAACGTGACGGTACTTTTCGCTCTCTATGTCCACGTCCGCTACGAATCCCCAGGCCAGAGAGAGGAAGGAGAAGAGACGAGGGCCAGAGGAGAGCTGGACGGACACCAGGTCCATACGAGACAGCAGTCCTTTACAGAGCAGGAAGCCACAGCTGATCAGGAGCTCCTCACTGAAGACTGGGGAGGCTCTGTAGGAGAAGAGAGGAGAGTTAATGTGTGAGCGTCAAGGTCAAAGGTCAACAAAAATATGGTTCAAATTAATGGATGAATTACAATTCTAACTGCTGGTCAGACTCTTTATTCTTTGATGACATATTTTTCGTGCTATATGAGGAAACTCATCCAAATTTAAACCAGATTTAATTTTTTCATTATTTAACAGGGACACAGGAGGAGTTTGGCAAAGCATATTAAATGGAAAAAGTTTGTTTTAAAATGTATCAGTCAATATGTTTATTGAGGGCATCAAAAAAAGTAAGAAAGAAACAGTACAGCTGAGTAGTAATGAGTAGCTACACAAAGATTTGTTTTTATATTTAAAGCCTCTATATTTTAAAGTAGCTTGTCTTTAAGGCTCCATGGTCCATGGTCTTAAATGGACCATGGTCTGTTCATGTAGTCAGCAGAGATAGAAGCAGTGCAGCAATTAATGATTCATTAATAATCAGATGAGCTAATCAGATAAATCAGATGATATAAATGTCAGATAAAATAGAGAAAAATTCTCATCACAACATCTCATAGTGTAACTTGATGTCTTTATATTCTGTCAAACCCAAATTGGATTAAGAGAAGTATTCACATACTAGAAGCCGTACAGAAGCACTGCAGAAGGAGACGGTTAAAAACCCAGATCCAAAAATAAGCTGCAGATCAAAATGAAAACAGGAAGGTGCACTTAATATGTTTGGGTTAGGAAGTGGGTTGAGGTCTGTGTGTGTTTTGGGGGTGAGTTTTACACAACACTGGGGTAACTGTGACCTTATAGTGTAACTATATGAAAAGAGAGGGAAGAGAGGAAGTGGATGAGATGGGTGGAGCCCCGTGGTACCGGGGGTGGGGTGAGTCAAAGGGGCCGAGCCTCCAAACCTGGATGGAGGTGGGACACAATTAGCTTACGGGCCCTCAGACATGACAGGTCAGTCAGACAACAAAGACAACCCCATCTGGGAGAACGGAGACAAGGGTGGAGGGTCACGATCTCACACACACACACACACACACACACACACACACACACACACACACACACACACTTGCCTGCTGTTACCACCCACAACCAATTACAGTGATGACTGGATGTCTCAGTGGAGTTGAGTGGCTGTGGCCCTGCAGATATCTCCATATTCATTATCCTGGATGAATTCAGCCGTCTGGACACAAAAACTCTCATCTACATTCCCACTGCTCTCTCTTTTAATCATCCACTAGTTAGAAGGTCAACAGGTAATAAGTCCTCCACTCATAGTTTAGTTTGTCTGTATCATCATTTAGGTTTAATATTATCCATAACACAAACATATGATACCTTTTCAAGACTTCTTCGTCTTAAATGGCTGAAGCTGTTCACAACTGACCGTCATCACCACCTACTTGCAGCAAGAAACCGCATTCGTCACCAGACAAAACACACACCTGTTTTTTCACAATGTAACTTTGGGGATTAGGTTTGATCTCCGACTAGAAGTGTGTAACTGTCTTTCTCAGTAACGGACAAGGCCAAACAAGTTCAAGAGTCATGCTGAAGTGTAGATCACTTAAAAAGAACTCACAAAAAAAAAATGTATCTCCAATATTCAGGAAACCTTTAAAATATCAAGAATTCTAGACAGGGTTTGGTGTATTTGTTACTGCAGCAGCTCTTTGAGTTCAGGAATATCCACCGTTGGGTTGAGTTTCAGTTCTGTGAGTCGGGCTAGAGTCAGAGCTCGATAGGCTTTGTTTTTTCTCTCCATGAAAAGCCTGTCTCGGACACAGAGACCAAGAAAGTTAATCATCGAAAAGCTTGTTACTGTTACAGATTCTATCCATTTATTTCCATAAACCACCAGGTGAGGGAGACTCAGTCACACCTGTCACTTCAGAGAGCGCTCAGCTTCACAGACGATGTTTCAGCTCCTGCTCATTATGTTTGTGTACGTAAGCACGTTACAGCCTCACTCAGCGAACCTGTTCACTGCATTACATAATAACAGATACATTCTAGCTGTCACTTGTTTGATCCACGTAGCCTCGGTGAACCCCTCATTCAGCTGGGAATAATACCAAACACACTCTGGCCAGGGCCACTGCAGGACAGCCAGGACCAACCACACACACACACACACACACACACACAGAGAGAGAGAGAGAGAGATGTTTTCTGGATGCCCAGGGAGTGTGAGAGGAGAGTAAACAATAGAGAGTCTGGTCTCTTCCTCTCATTGTCGCTGCCGCTCTGGGTGGACGACCATTGTTTGATGAGAAGCTGATTGGCAGATGTACTAAAAGGGGTGAATGAACGTGGTTTTTTCCTTCATTTCATCATTCCATTATTTAAATTAACCTTGATTAAATCAAGAATTCCACTGAGAAAAAAATCAAAAACTGAGAAACGTTCTTTTCTTTTCTCCTTTATTTCAAGGTTTCTGCTGTGAAAGGACCCATCACTCTGCTCTAGTTCTTTCATTCATATGCTCTTTCCTCTTTTCTTTCAGTCCTTCAACTTCTCCTGTCTGTCCTTTGATCTGACTGAACGAACTGCAAACAGTCACTGAAATTAGCAAATCATTAATAATTCATTCAGAATAGCAGCAGGAAGCAGGGCTGTCTGTGTGTATGTGTGTGTGTGTGTGTGTGTGTGAGGCTCAGACACAACACTGTATCGACAATGATCTTTAAAGAAACTACGTGTGATTTTTTTCTCAATTACAATGTAACTCATCAGCTCTGTGTGAAGCTGGCCCCAGGATTTAACAGCACAGCAACTTATTCTCAGTTCTATTTTCATATTAACTTTTAGGCACTAATTCTGTAGAAGATGAAAAGTCAAGTCTTGTCTTATTCTACTATCAGTCCATAACCCAGAGATATTCAACTTTACTATTGAGTGAGAGAACGAAATCGTTTAGAGGCAGCCTTTTTTTTCAATTGATTGATCATCAAAATAGTTGCTGATTAATTTTCTGTTGAACAATTCATCATTAAAGCTCTTCTACACTACATCAGATGTTACCTCACCTAGTCAGAGAAGTGTGTGTGTATGTGTGTGTTTATGAGGACTTGTCATCCTTATGAGGTCAAAAAGCATTAGATTTTAAGGTGAAGACATGTTTTAAGGTTTTGATGATTTAGGATACGGCAAGTAGAGACTGGTTAAAGGTTCAGAGTGTAGAATTTAGTGGTATCTAGTGGTGAAGTCTCATGTTGCAGCTGAACACCCCTCACCTCAACCTCCTCTTCAAAACATGAGAGAGTCTGTGGTAGCCTTAAGTTGTCATAAAAACTCAAAAGGTGTTTAATTTGTCCAGTCTGGACTAATGTAAGAAACATGGCAGCCTCCGTAGAGAGGACCCCTCGATGTAAATATAAAGTATTTAAATATAAAGGGTCTTTTCTGGGGTAAAGAAAACTACAATTAGTACAATTTAGATGAAACACACAGGATAATTTTATATTCAATTTCTGCCTATTGATCCCTTTCACCTAAATCTTACCCACTGAGTAAGTCCCTAGGAAATCAATTGTGAGTCAATTTAATTTCCTTCTTGTAGTCCCTCATGCTGTGTAATATCCTGTTTTATTTTGAAACTCTCCTTTTAGGTCACTTCCTCTTGTTTCCTGCTTCCTATGTTACCTGCACCATGTGTGTTTCCTTCCTGTTTGTCAGTTTAAACAAGGAGTCTCCTCATGTTCTGTTGTCCTGCCTCCAGTGAGTGTTTTATTTCTTTTTCTCATTTGATTTACCTTCACCAGCCTCAGCTCCTGTCACCTGCGTTTGGGTCCTCCTAGCTAAAGGTGACCGATACGAACAGAGAGCTGATGTTTTGGTTTTCTGCATTAGCTCACCCTGAGTAGTGATGTATGGATGCAGCCAAAGCGTTGCCTGATCCACCAGGAAGGAAACCCAGCGGTGTCTGAATGGCCTCCTCCCAGTCTGCTCTCTCCAGCAAACCATTTATAACCTAACACACGAAAGATAGATTTGATGAGGCAAACACTGACTGAAGAAACTGTCACACAGCATGCTGGGTATCCAACATCAATAGCTTTATGCTATTGAACTAAGAGTTTTCATGGAGAGTAACAAAGACTGACAAGTAGTGAGAGCCGGTGAAATTCATGGTCATTACAATCAGCAGCCAGACTAACATTTTAGCTTCTCTTCACCAGCTTCCAGTAGTTTTAACAACTGATTTTATTGCTAACTTTTAAGGCTCAATGTGGACTTGCACTCAGAACATTTCTGATCTTTTGACACCATATGTTTTTCTGTGGTAACCCGAGGTCCTCAGTGAAGGCCCTGCTCACCATTCCACAGTCCCGGCTGAGGACCAAAGGTGACCGGGCATTTTCAGTCAGGGCTCCTACCTTTAAGAGCTGTCCAACTCCTTATGCTCTTTTACCTCTCTCTTTAAGACACATTTGTAGTCTACTTTCTCCTAGTTCTGGTCTTATCTGTTACATTTTCATTATGAATCATTGCTATGTGATCTTCAAATTGTTTTATATAATTTCCTATTCTTTGCCTTCAATTCAAATCATTTGTGACAATTTGAGACTTGGGTTTTTTCTTTAAAAGTCTGCTCGTGTGGCTGTTTGTGTTTAGAGCAACATCTGACATTACATACCTGTCACAAGTTTCAAATACAAAAGTAACATCTTCAGTGAATCACTTACTACATGGGTTACTTTTCCTCAGTGGTGGGGCATCACCCAAACAGAGTGTCATACTAGTGTATTCATTATTTCACCTCTATTTATACGACTTAATCATTCAGGTATATACTTATAGATGTGGTGTGTAAAATCAGTACTTATAATACCCACAATACATGCTGTTTATGGACATGGTTATCAGATCAGTTCGTGATTTCAAGACTTATGAATTTATTGAGGATGAAACTCCTGCTGATGTTCATTGTTTTGTCTCTTTACCTCGTACAGGAGTCCATCTCCTGACATGATGACTACAGCGTTCCACTGCGACAGGTCGGCCTCTCTCACCAGCTCTCGGGCATGATTCTGCCGCTCTGAAAAACAACGCACACAGAAAAGGTGAGTGTGTGCGTGTGTGTTCATGTCTTTGCTGTCTGAGATGCTGTGATTGATACAAACAAATCAGCCCCGCCTGGTTCCTCCCTCCTCAGAGAGGTCAGAGGTCACGGTCAGCTCTAACACAAACTGCAGCGCTGTGTCTCAATACCCATACTTCCTTGGCTACACTCGCCATTGTTAAATGCTTTTGATTTTGTCTTTATACCAAAGACATAACCTTGCCAATATTTTGCATAATTGTTTTAGTACAACATTGCCTATATGACCAGACCACAAAATATTCACTTTCTTACTTTGACCCTTTCTTTTTCTTCCCTTCACTTTCTAAATCAAAGTGTGAATCGTGGGAGAGAAAGCTGATATATGGTGTTAAATGAAGCGTCTGCCACACTGCCAATAAGAACGGAACAGCTAAATTACCCACAAGCACTTTGTCAAATTAATCTGGGACTGTGCAGTCTGATGAGGTGGGACGGCACCAGAGCAACAACTTTTAACTCAGGAGGTTGACGACAGTGTGTCAATGGTATTTTATAGAAAGAGGTGTGTGTGTGTGTGTGTGTGTGTGTGTGTCTGTGTGTGTGTGTGTGTGTGTGTGTGTGTGTGTGTGTGTGAGTGTGAGTGAGTGAGTGAGAATAGGTGGATGCACTTGTTCTGGAAAGTGCTTTGAGAGGTCGATAAGACTGGAAAAGTTCAATATAAATACAGTCCATTTACCACATTTACTCCAGATTCTGTATCAGTACCAGTAACTGTATGCACACGGACTGAGAAACAGCACAAATTAAATATGAAGGCAAACAGAATATTATAAGCAACATAAAGTGAAGTGAAAAATAAAAGGGAAAGAATACCACTGTGTCAGAGCTGGGTTTTAGCTGAGCTACCAATTCGTATTTCCTTATCATCGGACTGTAATGTAAGTCTTCTTCTACTCTGTCTTAAATTTTCAACAGGTTTTCTGGCATGAATATCCTAGAGTCTTTAGTTAGTGGACAGCAGGTTAGACACAAGAATCTGTCCTAAGGCAAGCATAATTAAATCAATATGAAGAAGTGCTCATTAATAATGGAAAAATAGATAAATATTTATTTAGAGAAGACTGTTTCTTCAAGGAAATGACAAGTTTCTTTTATAATCATATTTGTTTTTAGGAAGCTACCTCATATTATATACAAATAGAAGACAGGTTTTAGTTTCACCTGCAACATGACAAAAGACTTTCAGTGAGGAGATGTTGGCAGTGACGGTGCAGAATGTTGTTTTATTAGTATTTTCCATTCTTTCTTCAATAAGGACAATATGTAATAATAGGAAACAAGTTCACACTGAGAACACATGAAGCTGGACCAGACATCCAGATACTTTAGTCAATGATCTGTCTCTTGCTAAATTCTCTCCGTAATCTTTCATTTTGTGCTCATGCCAGGTGGAAACTATGCTCTGTGACACATCATCATGTATCACTGGGTAGAATTCCTGTGGATGTTTAATTAAATTGAGTCAAACATCTTGTTCTCTGTTCTGACTCATTCTTCTGAACTCTTGGGATCAGCTCAGTTTGAACTAGTTTATAACTTGGACCTTTATCAACTAAATATCACTTACTTATCTCAGCTTTCTTGCACCAGCCTGGTGTGTTTTTTTCCACTGGAATCAGGTATTGAATATTGATTATCCCTGTCTTTTTATTTTGTGTCTATAGAGGGAAGTATCTCTCAGTCTGTCGTCTCTCTGAAGGTGAAAGGGCAGAGTCAGTGCTGTGAGGTGTGAAGAAAAGCCAGTGGAGTGCAACAGCCCATCGTGACTTCAGTCACAATTCACATTGTTTGTCTGGCTGATGCTCAGTAACACTTTCATATATGCAGCACCATTCACTCCTCCTTTATTTTCTGTCACTTTTTAAAACATCCAGAAGATTTAATATTAGTCTGTTTCTATTGTGTCTATGAGAGAAGCACACAAGGCAAGATGGTGTGAGACAATACAGATAATACATGAGAATAAGGAAAACCAGGCCATGAAGTGATGAAGTACTGGTGGTGAAGCAGCTGCAGTAGTTTTTTCTTTTTCTTAGTCCAATCAAAGTAGTGGTTTTTCAGAGGGAATGCTCCTGTTGTTTTGTACGTGAGGACAGTGGAAACCACCAGACTGATCTGTATGTATCTAGGCTGAGGTGCTCGAATAGCGCAGTTCACAAAGCTTGAGCAACAAAACCCTTTAGACTATCAGGTTCCTGATGGACAGGTGACCTCTCATGACAGTATTACAGCAGCTCGATCTGTTCTTGACAACTTCCAGGTCCTTGTCCTGATTGTTCCCGTCAACAGAAGAAAGTTCAGATACAGCAAGAGTTTGCTGTAATATATCATTATGGTATTATAACCAGCATCGCCAACAGCCGTTTTGGGTGATTTTTGATTGTCCCAAATGCAGCAAAGATGCTTCTGCTTCTTTTTCTTCTATTCTTTCAACATCCTGCAACTGGTCCTACAGTCAGAACTATTTTTATATAAACTAGTTTTCACACTGAAAACAAACTGAAGCATGGTTCAGTTTGATGTGGACCTAGACTTCCTCTTTAGATCGGACTACATGTTGGACCATGGTCCAAGACGCCTTTCACATCAGTTATCATGATTTGGTCTAAACTGAGAAGTCTGAAGGTCCAGATCAGACAAGGTGGGGGAAACGCCCTTAAATCCTTGCAAGTAGGTGCCAATATTTGATATCCAACTTTTAACTGTCATTAGTTGTAAAAGCCACAAAATGACAGAAACCTGGCAAAACAAATTGTAAAAGACAAGAAGTATTTCATGACTGTTTATTTTCTTTTTGAGGCCCGCAAAAACATTTTCATACTTAACTGACTTCAAAACCCTGTTGGGAGCAGGTACCCGAAAACAACTTGTCCTCTTTTGTGGGTCTTTCTACTTTGTTCTGTCCTTTAATGCTGTCATTATGTTAATGTCTTAACCTAAAAGAACAGCAATGTTACCCCATCCAACACACACACACACACACACACAGACACACACACAGACACACACACACACACATCTCTGGAGAGGGATCTGATTTCTCCGCCTCTCTTCTTACCTTTTCTTCCCTAAACTCTGCAGGATAAAGGAATCGATTCCTCCTCATCAGTCCAGTCACATCACCTTTACTTCCTTATCTATGCAGAGGCTGAGTACTAAAAAGGATTGAAGGGTTCCATTCAGCAACAAAGCAGGAATACTGCAGTGTGGAGGGGGGAAAGCTAAGAGCAGTCTTAGTATGCAGCTCCCCTCATTAGTTAGATTGATGGCAAAATGGAGCAATGTGGCCAAATAAATATCAGGGATGCAGAGATGAGGAGAGGAGAGGATTTCTTTTGTCCAGCAGAGTTTCTCCTTGAGGGTTAAAGCAGTGGACTGTGACTAAGTCATTACAGTCATGCAGATCTCTGCTTCATTACCGGCCTCTGGTCACAGCTGCAGGACTGTGGTAATTTCAAAATGTCCTCAGAATGATGCAGAGGTGACTAACACTCCCAAGAGAACAATACATGACATGAAACAGAGGGTTTTCTGATCTTTTCTTCTTTAAGTGGATGAGAAAAACTACAAAATCAGCTCATGATATTTTATTTTTACCAAATTGTAAGGCTTACAAGTGACTGCCATGGCTGCATAAATACTCAGAGGATTATAATTTTTTACGATCGGGGAAATCGGGGGGGGGGGGCTCGTTTGCTTTCTCAGATAAAGCCCCTGCTGGATAAGTTCAGATTTTCCAGGGTTCAATGCATGTCTGAAAGCAGCTTTATCGTTAATTTGAGGGCAATCTCCTCAAGGCGAATATGGACGGGAGGAATGATTACAGCTCCAAATGGCTTTTTCTTTCAACCTATTAAATGCTTCATTAGTTAGTCAAGCCAATTCCTTTTATGCAGCACCAGATCATAGCATAAGTTACTGTAGGACACTTTTTACATAAAGTGGGTTTCAACCAAAACCCTTTGTGATATAATTTACCAAAATTCCTTCATGAGCAAGACTTGTGGTGAGGAAAACTCTCCTTTAATGTGTAGAAGGCTCGAGCATAACTCGGTTTTGGGTGGATGACATTCTGCCACAGCCACTTAGTTTGAGTTACATTATATTTTGCAACTTTCTAAGGTTTACATCATCGTAGGTTGAGGACATGTCAGGTAACACGAAGCTCTGTCCTCATGCCGACCTCACGTCACTGTGCTAAAGGAAGCTCCAGCAAGAATCTCCAACCAGCTGTCACACATCATAGCAGAGGTTATCTTCAAGCAGCACTCGTCCACCAGCATGACAGCAGGTGATGACGGTTACGTGTGTGTGTGTATGTGTGTGTGTGTGTGTGTGTGTGTGTGTGTGTGTGTGTGTGTGTGTGTGTGTGTGTGTGTGTGTGTGTTTTGTTATGCACTATAAACACTGACAGCTTACTCAGCTGCCTGGACAAGCCTGAGGGTGTAGCCACAAAGATAAACACACACATTTGTATATGCAAAGACACACACCCAACACACCAGGTCTGAATGTGACTCTACTTGATTTGTGACTCCATGCTGACATTTATAAGATTATTTGGGGTATTTACCCAGATTTATTCTGACTCTAAGACTGTAACTTGTGTGTTAAGTGACGTTGTACTGATGTTATGGGTCTGAAGCTCAGTCATCCTCAAAGCTGAAATATCTTTGAGAATAACATGAACATCAATTACATTTAACACACTCAGACTGACTTTATTTGGCGTGTGAGAGGCTAAATGGTTGGTTTAAAGTGAAAAAATATGTCACTCATCATGTCTTTAATTGCAGCTAAGCACCAGCTGACCACTACACGTTTACACAGTCTCCATGTAGTCTTAATCCAGTCTTAGGCTACCTCCACACTATAACCTTTTAGTTTTAAAACCTATCACTGTTGCCCTATAGTTTTCAAGCACCTACAATTGAACGTTTAGATAACTGCTGGCCCCATTTTGGTTTGAAAACTCCTTCGAAGTGTTGCAGTGTGGACGGAGGAAAACAGACATTTGGAAACGATGATGCAGTCTCTTGCATTCACATTCTGATTGGTTCTCATCAGTCACGCCGCAACTACCAGCGATGTCCAAAGCGTACTTAACAGTTCTAGTTGTCAATCATAGAAAAGTAACCCCTGCTCTTACTTTTCATCATTGTTGTTTCTCAGTGTTCTTTTCTGCAAGCATATGTTCGTAGTGTACATGAATGGTCATGTGATATTGGTTTCAGGTATGTTAGAATATATGGGGATTATTACTGAGCTAAAATGTGTAGACAATTTTAAAAGCAAAACTTATTAATATGGATGAAGCCTTAATAGGAGTTGTCTTCTCATTAAACTCATGCAAATATTTACTAAGAGTTTAAACAAACAAACTTTAAACATGATCAGTGTTCTTTAGCCTGAGAGTTTGGAAAGTACCTACAAACACAATATGGTTCAACTTTGAAGACTATATAGTTACACAATATGATGTGGTAACAACCGCATTAAACAAGCAAGTACTGAATATTATGATGGTTTTGAGTCACAGAGTGGCAGCGGAGGGAAATGCCAGAATTCACAAACCCTGTAAACACAGTTGTCCTTTTGAAACAAATTGTCATTTTTCAGTAGTTTGTATCATTGGAGAATTTAAGTTTTATCTTTGCAGGTAATGCAAAAAGCAGTCATATTTATGTTCTGTTTTTTCTTCATGATTCCAGTACATGGAAGTATTGACCGAAAACAAGTACAGATCCAATACCAGTTATATAATCTAACAGCGTTATGATACTAACCCTGTATGGAAGTGATGATTGCTATCATTGTTCCCTGGACAATTGCTGGCGCTGTAATTGTCAACACTGCTGCCACCCCTTGAAATGGAAGTCTTCCAGATCTAGCAGATCTAGAAATATTTCCAAAATACTGAATTTTTAGCTAGTTCTGCCAAACTCTACACTACCAGGAAAAAAACTTCTTTTTCACCACTCTTAAAACAGCCCTTGCCATTGAGAGTACAGCGCAACTGCTCATTTACATTCACATTCTCACCGGTGCCCAACCCAGCATTTTCTGCAGTATCCGAGTTTGTTCCGATGCTGGTTTCAGTATTGGAACAATTCTAGTCACATTATACTCACCTCACCTCTTTCTGTGCTCCACATCAGCCTGTTTTTTTAAGAAAGAGACATTTTGCAGCCAGGTGCATCATGGGAAATCAGAGTGCTGTTGATCATTTTAGGCCGAGCTGTAAGATGTAAAATGTGAAACACGGAGGCAGTGTTGATTCTCCACTGATTTCTTGTATAACTGTGAGTTTTCCTGGACTCTTCCTTAAGATGATTCTGATAAATAGACCTTTTTGTTGACCTGTCTACTTACATTATCCAAAATTTGTTTCCAATAATTATCACAATAAACATGATTTGATTGATTCAGATTTGTAAAATGTTTGGCTCTTCACCAATTGTTTGTCATTTTCTGCTTATAAAGACGAACTTTACTCAGGAGCAAAGAGGAGTCTTGACACAAGAAATAATCATGTGACATTTATCGTGCTAATTATAAAAAAAAATAATATATCTTGGTATAATCCTCAAATGGACAGAAAGGATTTTAAACAAAGAATAAGAACTGTGGGTTTTTCTTTCAAAGGTTGCACGTGCAGTGAGGTTGTTCGAGGTTATCTGTCTTTTGGGGATTCCTGAGAGGAAGACGAGCGTGTTGCTCATGTTTAGATCAATATCAGGATTCTTGAGCATTAAAGTCTATGTGCCCTCTTTACTCAAACAAATACACAGAAACTCACTAAGAAACACACACACACACACACACACACTCACAAACACACAAACACACACACACTCACACACTCACTCTTTCTCTGTCTGTCATGGAGCCTCTCAGCAGAGCAGTCATTCTTCATCTATCCTCCATTCCTGGCACTGTCCACAGCTGCCACACAGCCCAGCATCCAATAATGAGTCTGTCTATTTCTGTGAGCATCCTCCAGCCATACGCCTCACACAGATGCCAGCGACGCACATCAGAAGATATAGACATCCCCATAAACCTTTGCTAAAACTTTCAGATGGTGACAATGACAACACTCGAATGGTTTATCACTCACTCAGAGGACATAATACTAATGTTTGCTAATAATCACGAACACTGCAGATTTCAGATTTAACACAGTTAAACTGATCAAACGGTGTAAATATATTTATTTCTTTTGACTGTTGAGGATTGTTGAGGAGCTATTTAACTATATGTAAACCAAACAGAAGTTTAATACTCTTCTGGTGTGGCATTACTCAGGGATTAAATCATTCTAATCTAGGGCGATTAAAGAGAAAGATTTATTTTAGAATACATAAAATAGAGTCAAACACAGTCAGAGATTCTCTGTCACTGTGGTGAAATTTCACTCCCAATGGCCGTGCTCTTTCACAGATGTTGATTTGAGGATTAAATCTATTCTTATATATTTTCCAGGATTAACTTGTCAAAAAGTACATCTCAGAAATCTTGTCAAGTACAGGTTTTGGGTTTTTTAGCACAGCACCAGTGAGATGCCTCTTTGTCTGTCGTCCTCTCTGTAATTCTCTCTCTGCCCTCTTTTCTCTGTGTGTGCACTTCCCGCTGTGATACAAGTCGTACTTTCTCTCTGATGCTGCAGTGATTTATGAACAAACCCAGGCAGAGGATTAAAATAAAAAATAAACGACAAGCAGAGAAGAAAACTTCAGAGTAACCGACGTGATCCGGCTGAGAGCATTTACATCTGTCTGTGAGTCTGACCAGTGCTGTGTAATCATCACCACCCAGTGTATATAGATTACAGCTAGACTATGAACATGAGATTATTTCAGTACAAATCCTAGAAAATTGAGATTGTGTGCGAATGTGTGTGTTTGGGAATGCGTCTTTATCCATATGTGTGTCTGACTGTGTGTTCACATATTTATTACATAACAGCTCTGCATGCATATGGATCAGAGGCAGTTGATCAGCATAATGACAGTGACAGCAGGAGAGCAGGCAGAGGATTTACAGGAAGGGGCACTGGGACACAGAAAATGTGTGGGACATGACAGGAGAGGTAACTGTTGTTACTGTAGCCTCTGAACTGTGCATGATGATCGTTTACTGCAAAACATATTACAAGATTTGTGTGAGCTGAGCTGAACATTCTGGAATTTTTAATTGGGGTCAGGGAGACGTTCAGTGTCACAGAGAAATTAGCCTAATCTAGTAAATAAACAGAGATATCACTGAGATATTTAACACATTATTAAATACATAGTAACAGTTCTTAATTAAAATGTCTAACAACAACTAGACCTGTTTGTTGTTTGGTTGACCTGTGTACTTACATTATCCAAAATTAGTTTCCAATAAAATGATCAGTAATTATCACAATGCACATGATCTACCTCAGATTTATAAAATGTTTGGCTCTTCACCAATTGTTTGACATTGTCTATTTAGAAAGACTTTTACTCAGGAGCAAAGAGCAGTGTTGAGACAAGAAATAATAATGTGACATTTGTCGTGCTGATTATAAAAAAAAGTCTATCGTTGTATGATCCTCAAATGAACAGAAAGGATCTTCAACACATAAGAACATTGCACATAACTCTCCAATACAGGTGCACAATAATGTGTGTATTCTTAGTTTGGCATTAATATCTGTATAAACATCTGTTCTGAAAAATCTGAACATTAGTGGATCAGGTCTCACTTTCCCGCTCTATATACAAATACACGCGTACGTCATTTCTGTCCGTGATGACTAAATTATGTTTTTACCCAGTTTGAACTTCTACGTGTCTGGTGCGTGTGTCGATGCTAGAGAGGGAGATAGAGAGTGAGTCAGGAGGGGCTGAATGAATGAACCCAGCTATGAAGTTTTCACCAATTAAAGAAAGGTATCAATCATTATCTGGTGATCAGTGTTGATTTTGACGGTGGCTACAAACTAATTACCATATGGTCATTGAGAAACGCAAAAATACATTGAAACTGGAGTCTGTATGTAGTGAGTATGTCAGCTCACCAGTTATGACCAGAGTGTGAGGGACACCGGCCTCGTTGAGCATTGGTTGGATGTGGTTGTTGTACATGGTGAGCGCTTGTCCTTTCCCGCTCTGCGGATTCACAAGCAGCATCATTCGGCACGGATGAGACAGCTCCCTCATCACCAACCCTGCAGAGGAGAGAGAGGGAAAAGCTTGAGACGCTCATCTCATAGATTCTGACACTTTGACTTGTCTTACATTTCTTTTACACCAAACTGAGTGGGTAAACGCTGTTCTTTTAAACACAGGTAAAGTGACTAAAAAAGAGGTTTAGCTAGAGGCTGTGTGTCTGACGTGTGTTGTCAGTTTGACAGGTAGTTGTCTTTCTGTTTGAATGAAGAAAATGAATGAACTGTTTTACTTTGTTGCCACTGTTATTTAATTATGGTATTACCACCAGCAAAATGAACATCCTTTATTCAAACAGTCAAATATATTGGTGGAGGTGTCGACTACGAGCAGTCCTGCGTGCCTGGGCAACTGCATTTTAATTCCTACTATTGTGTAATGCTGTCTTGCCACTTCTAAAGATGGATGAGCAGATAAGTAATCGGGTTAATGCAAATTACTTTTTTCAAATCTCTGGGGGCTCGAACAGATTTCAGAGTGTTACACAGATCTGACAAACAATGATCCCACATCTTTTAAAAACACACACGAGGGGCTAAAGAAGAGAGGAAGCTGCTGGGTTTGACTGTGCCACAGAATCTGAGGGAGATTAATTAAGACTCTGCTTTACCAAAGTAATACATTATTATAGGGAGGGAAGCAGGAAATTATTGGGGTGGTATCTCAAATGTTAAGGTTCTTGAAAGTTGATTCTAGTGAGAGCAAACTACTTTAAAATGTTCTCTCTTTTCTCTGCTTCCTTTAAAACTATTTTTTCTATCAACTTAGCTCAGAAAAAAGACAAAAGTAGAAAGAAGTGTGCCAAGAAGCCATCAGCCACATTTGACTCACAGCAGCTAATTTTATAGCTGGGTACTCAAAGTAGAAATAAAAACACAAACACACACACCTACAAAACAAACAATTTCAGCCTATAGGCCAAAAGCCTCTGAGGCAAAAAGCTGGACGGTTATTTATCAACCACCAAAACACGGAGAGGGTGGAGGGAGGTGAACCATCCAAACAAGTTTGACAGCTAATAACTGAATTACAATGGGTGGGAACCACCGACATGTAGACACTCGAGTGATTAGACTTGTTCAGAACCTAATTAGCAGGTTTTGGTTTTAATGCTGCACTTCCAGTGATTCTGCTGGAATGCAGTCAGTCAGGTCAGAAATATGTTTACACACATTAACGCACCTTTAGTCTGTTCGACCTGAGGTTAACTCTTCAGTGTCCCAGGCTGCTTGTTCTCTGATGATCCTGAATATAACTGAAGAACTTTTGGTGTTTATGAAGTTTCTCTAAAACATTCATGGGAAGACTCTTTAATTAATTAGATCTCTACTTCAAATAATGACGTTTCTTCCTGAGAGCTACATTTCAGAATGTATTATTTTTCACTGGCTTGGGGTTTAATGACAAACAAAGTAAATTTCAAATCCAAAATTAAATATATCGACAAGTTTTCATTATGTTGCAACCAGATTTAGATTCTGCGTTGTATTGATACAGTTCCATCAGATCTAAAGGTTATTTGGTCTTGATGAAAAACAAAGTGCCACAGATTCCTTAATAAAGCTTTGGAGCTGAAAAACCCAATTTTTAAGATGTTTTGACGATGTCCCGACAAGAGGTGTTATTTTAACAAACATTTCAAAGGAAAGAGGTGAAATTAAATGTATATATTAAATATATTAAATGTAATATTATTCTGTCAAACTTTAGTTGAGCTCATAGGACTTGATAGTACAATCCCTTATTTAATCAGCACCTGGTGATGGGTGGGGTAGGGGTAATGGTAATATTTGTTCTACTTTTCTCTGGCAGTAATATTACATTCAGTGATTTAATTTCATAGGGAGGTATCTGTACTTAGTGACTGAGGTTTTCTATCTCTGTGTGATTCCTATTGAGCCTGTTTTTCAGTTCACATGCAGCTTGGTTCAGTGGAATTAGCTGTTGATGTGTTCATGAAAGAAGTGGCTGTAATTTTGTCACAGAGTGTAAACATGATTCTAATCTTTCTAATGAGAGGTGAAACATCATGATAAATGAGAATCTTCAGACATGCAACAGAGTATTTTTCTTTTCCAGAAATCATAAATTAAAATTCAGCGCTGGTCGGATATACTGTACGTATGTAATGTGTGTACTTTTAAAATGCAAAACAAATGGAATTCACATTTCCTTGTACGGTTTAAACAGGTTCATAGAGGCACAGCCACTTTATCTTTAAATCAAATGTTTCTGTGGAATCATCATTTCCAAACCAGAACGACTGAACTTCCGAGGGAATGCCAACAAAGTGCCCTCATTAATCAGCTGCCATGACAGCTGGCAAGGCCCTGACCTTGCTGTCCTTGTGCCCAAACACCCACACAACAGCTCTTGTTTGCTATATCTAACCCACACCACTTCCTGTGTGACGCCCTCCCCTTCTCAAAACATTCCAGAGGCTGCTATCTTTCTACTCGTCTCCGTCTCTCCTTACTCTGGATCAAACATACGACCAATAAAGGAAACCAAGAGGAAATCTATTTTACAACCCTACCTGATCTATAACTAGACCTGATCCAACAACGCTGGACTTTTTGTTAACATGAGGATTGGAGAGACATGACAGCAGATAATGTGTCTGGTTTGTTTGTATAGGGATGAGTGTAGCCCTGACTGCTGACACTTATTTTAGTCCAGTCCTGGTGACAATATTCAGTTTCTGCTTGGTTATATTATCATTTTGTTGAGGGAACCAAACATTATGACCAATGATGACAGAGCTGAGACAGACATAATTACACCCTCAACAAAACTATTGTGGGAAAAAGGAAATTACTATGAATGAGGTGATGAAGTGGATGACACTGCTGTAGATTAAGAAGCTGCTCACTGAATCATCATTATCCTCACAAACAGCAGCCAAGAACAAAGAAAAAGAATATGAAAACAACAGCCAACCTACAGCAACAAGGCTCAGGTCCGCATCTCAGCTCTGCATCTCAACTCTGCATCTGAGCTCCGCATCTCAACGACATCCTCTGTGACTACAACATGTCTCATCTGCTCGCTTCAAACCAAGACCATGGGAACTGTCCCAGATCTTAATGGAATAATCACTACTGAGGTATTTACCATAGGAAATGACAACCTAAATGAAAGGGGGAAAACCCAGGAGCCGGAAAAAACACATTTCTGTCTTATAATAGCAATCTGGCTGCATATGGAGCAGACAACTTTCTGCTTTGCGTAACAACTCTCTAGTACATTCAGCAGGATGTCAACACACAGGGAAGGTTTAACTGTAAACTCTTCTTCAAAAAAATGTTTGTTCAATTCTCAACCCAACACTTGAGCAAATTTATATTTGTATTTCTATATTTTTCCTCTGACAAGGATGCTATGTTTTCATCTGCGTTAGTCGTCTGTTAGTAAAATTACAAAACATCTACTTGACACATTGAACTTCATGGAATGATGCTGTATGCGTCAGGAAAGAACCCAATCAATTTTGGTGCAGATCGAGATCAGTGCACCGATCCAGGAATTTCTTTTTAATTTTTCTTTATTATTGCAATATAGGGCATTTTTTCATAATAATTCATGGCATGTTTAGGGGACTGTGGTTTCCTAAGGGGACTGTTGGGCCTTGGCAGAGGTAGGCACTCTACTGAGTGCCTTTCTGATTATATATACAGAAATGCTATGATATTAACTCAAGGTTCCTGGCTCAAATCCTGGTTCACTTTCTTTTTGTGCAAAGTTTGCATGTTCTCCTTGTGTCTTTGTTGGGTTTTCTCCTGGTACTCTGGCTTCCAACCACAGTCCAAAGACATGCAGATTGGGGTTAGGTTAGTTGGAGACTCTAAGTTGACCATAAGTATGAATATGAGTGTGAATGTTTTTTTGTTTCTGTATGTTGGCACCTGTGATGAACTGGTGTCTCTCTCCAGGGTGTACCTTGCCCCTCACCCAATGACAGCTGGGATTGGTTCCAGCTAATCCTGCAACCCTCAGGATAAAAGTGGATGGATAGATAGGAGATATTCACATGAATGACAAACAAACATTCTATGTGAAATAGGACAAGGGTAAAGTACAACCGTTATAATTCATGATCTTGTATGGCCAGTCATTCTGTCTGAAGCCTCATTGTTGCTTAACGACTCACACTGACTCACTGTGATGACCTGTGGATTAATCCATCAGTCACATTTTGTGTTTCTCAACTTCCTTTAAATCAGGTCTACATCAGCAGCACAGCATGAGGAAGCATCTGCCATTAAAGAACAAATCAGTGATCTGGGAACTAACTGCCTTTCTAGAAACTACAGAATCACCAGGTTTTCATAACGCTTCACTGAGCCCCCTCCACACAGCACTCAGCCGGCATAAATTTGCAACACAGATGGGACCAGTCCAACTCTGCCCAGATCTGTTGTTATTAGGGATTTTTAACTAGAATTACCACACTGCAGTTTTATGTCTTTGTCAAACACGGACGATTCAGTCCACAAAAAAAAATGTTTTACAGACTCATATGGTCATCATGACCTTGACCACTGAAATATAATCCATTTATCTTGGTCAAAATTTGAATGAATTCCCTAATAGCAGACTGGAGATATTATGTTCAAGAGGCCAAAAACATGTTTTGTGAAGCCACTGGGATCTTGACCTTTGACCACCCACAACAAATTTGAAGGGATTCTCTCAAGGCATTTTTAAAATAACACATTCACAAGGCAAAAAAGTGTGTTGTGTGGTCCAGTGACCTTAACCTTTGACTTAAAAATTGTAATCTGTTCGCCTCTCAGTCTAAGTAAATGTTTGTGGCAAATTTGAAAGAATTTTGCTTCACAAGGCAAAAATGTGATTTGTGAGGTCACAGCGATCTTAACCTTTGACCTTCAATTGTAATCGGGTCATCCTTGGGTCTTGGGTGCCAGATGCAATAAAATTCCCTATGGGATTTCCTGGTGACATGAGATCACCGTGACCTTAACCTTCAATCTCATTAGTTCTTTTTCAAATTGAAAGGTTTGTACCAAATAAGAAGAAATGGAGCAAGTTCAGGCAGCCAACTCGAGCTGTGCTGCTCCAATCATGTGACACACATCATGTGACATACCTCATTCTCCACAATCATCTATTATACACACCCACCTTATAGGCAGACTATTTAAGCAGAGAGAAATTTCCCATCAACCCCTTTGTTCGCACTGCTGCTGCAGTATCGCTACCAGTTGCTTCAGCCCCTCCACCACCCCAGCAACCACCTGTAGCCTACGGGGGGGTTACAAGTATTTGCTTACTCCCATCATATCTGTGTAATCATATCGGGGGAGTGATTGAGTCGGAGTCTAGGCGCCAAACACACACTATGTTCTAATGTTGCAATAAACAGTTGAATGTGAGTTGTCTGACTGAAATGCCCTCCTGACATATCGTCTTCACATGAATGAGAAAGACAGACTGACAACCCAAAAACATAATGCCTCCAGCCACCGGCTGTTGATGACTATATAAGGAGAAAAACAAGTCAGAGCAAAGGTAGTTTTTTTTTAAAGCAGTAAATGGATGTTAAAACTATTTCTCATGTATAAACTAACCTAGAGCACAGGAACAGAGGACCCCCACCTCACGGCCACATACCAACCAACAGGTCAGTGTCCCATGAAGACCGCTCCTACATTTCATTTGTTGCTCAGTAGTGATGTGGGCTCTAAGCTTTGACAAACACCCATTAGGAGGGAATCCAGTTTCCACATTAAAGGGATTAATGGATTAACATGTGTTCGACCTGGTACTGGTGTCCTCCCTGCCCTGTGTAACATGACAGATACGTCCCATCTACGAAATGTTTGTTTCGTCACAGGCCAGCCGAGGGCAAAAGCCACATTCTCTAATATACAGTGCTCTGCATGTCATATATGTGGAGGCACTGAAGAGGACTTAAACTATTGAGTTGTTCTACATTGTGTCCCTGTTATCTTGTAACTAAGCATCTGCATCAGGCCAGCTGTGCTGAATTCCTGAAAACATATCCCTTTCAGCAGAAATGAGATTGTTATTTGATAGCAGCACAATGTTTTGCCCATAAACCGAGTTTCATGAGCAAACTGCAGTTAACTACATGCCAGCTGTGACCTCATGACGGCAATTTAGAGATGCAGCAACATGTTGGGGGTTTATCCGTCATGATTAGAGGTTCAGCACTGGATGATCTTCTACTTGAATGTCATATTACTCAGTGCTTTATTTGGCGCTTCACAGGGTTTTGATACAAACCTAACTGCTTATCTCTGTATATTTAATTAATGTTAGGACATATTTCCTCATGGTTAAACATTCACATATTTTCAGAGATTAAAGCAAAAAAAAAAACTGTGTGACTGACAGAGGTGGGATTCAAGTGCTAGGGTAAAGTCAGCAGGGGCTAATTACACATTGATAACATTACTGTGCAAAACTTTTACTTTAGTAATTGATAGAGTTTCTTTATCAGCCAGTAAATTTGATTTGACATACATTAATAAGTGGTAAAGAAACATTTGAGAAATGGTATATAACACACTGTACAAGCAGTTATGTGCAGATATCTGAACATACAAGGATATTTGTAACTGACTTTTGATGCATATTATATCTCACCGATATAATAGACTGCAACGTATTACCCAGCATTCTTTATACATCATCCTCCTCTTATGGGTACACACAGGAGGAGGAAGTTAAAGACAAGAACATTGTCAAATACTTTACAACCACATTGTGTATTGTAAACCATTAATAGTTTATATACTGTATAAAAATGGTAAATATGAAAAAGGTTGAAATATATTCGAAGACAGTTTTTTCATGGTAGCTCTGTTTTTCTGTGTTCTACAGAATTTTTTGAGCTGAAACTCCTATACATCAGAAAAAATTAAAACCTGCTCTAAAAGCAATGGTAATCAATTTGATTATTGTTATTATCTATTATCATTCCTATTATCTGAGAGCAATATTTTGAGCACAGATTGCACCATTAATCCCAACATCAAACTGCAGTAACAGGCAGGCCAGCAAGGTGATAACTCTTGCTTATGATGCTGTTTGTAAATCACAGACAGAAGCTGCTCAAAAACACCAGAAGATTTTTTTTTGCTGTGCCAGAACCACAAAGGGTGTGGAAGGAGGAGGAGAGGAGGTGGTGTTGGTGGTTAGCCTGCTGTAGATCTATATTAAGAAAGGCGCAGAGTTTACGACTTGGAGGTTTTTATTAAAATCATCCTGCGCTGCCTGTCGTGTTACTGTTCCTGCAGTATCCTGAGCTTTGTGCTGAGAGACAGGAGAGGATGTAACCACCGTCTGCCACTCAGTAGAACGATGTGCATCCCTTACGGTTATTTTAGGCAGCAGAGTCAGATCAGGGAGGAGAGGTTAGGATGAAAAAATGCAAAACAAAAACTTTCCAAAAGTCAGCCACTAATTAAATGTTTGACATAAGTTGTATATTAAATTAAACTATAACTTATTTAACTAACATCAGATCAGTTGGCATGTTTGATTGTATGTTTAATTCCTGGAACTATTAAGACCCTTTTCCCCTGTTCATAAACCCACTAACATTGGCTTTTGTCTGAAATGCTAATGGTAAATTTATTATTCTCTCCCGGATCAAATCGAGCCATGATGAAAAGATGACACCTGGGTGAAGGAGCTAATTTTGCAAAAGGTCGAGGTGAGTTTTCGTTGCCTTCATGTTGCAATCGGAATGGAGTTGATCACTTTATTTAAGCGAATTTACAGGTGTTTAAAAAGCCCACGTATACTGGCTAATTTTGGTGTAAAAGAAGTATTAGTAATACAGTTTTCAGTAAAAAGATGTGTGAGCAAAATATGAGATTACTGCTGAAAACGTTCACAAAAATGCAATAAGTGCCAGCGTGTGGAAGAAATGGACTTTCCACCATAAAACAACCACAACCACATGTTCTTCTACCAGGGAACTTTCTCTGAAGCAGCTGCTTCATAGGCTGAATGGTCATTTAGTGGTTGTTGGTGTTGTCAGCATATTATAGAGGCTGTTTCTGAGAACACAAACTGGGTGTGCACTGGATGTTTTTTGTGCTATAATGCACAAACAGTCATCCTAGATTTTCTCATGGAGATATATTGTTACAACAAGCAGGATCTGGACAAAATCTGGGAGGGTTTGCTTCGAGTGTGCATCTTTCATCCACATCCTCCATTTTTTCAGTTTATTTATGATAGACAGTCAGGGCGGGACACCATCATTGCAAACACAGAGCTGCAGTGTGCACTGCCAAAGCCAGAGACAGCTCCAGGGAGGCTGAATCCAAGGTCTCGATAGTACGTCAAGCTCCTTCTCAGTCTAGTCCAGGATACCTCAGGGAGAGGAGCGCTGCTATCTGACCACACAAACATAAGCCTCTCGCAAGAAATGCACACGGCACTGTGCTGCTATTCTTATTTTAACCTGGTTGTATCACATCTTTGGTAGAGAAGAGGTAGGAGATTAAGTTCAAGTGCAACAGAAAGGAATGGTAACAATATTTAGCCCTACCTAAACCTGCCAAGTATATATTTTAACATAATTGTGACTTTTAAGGCCTAAATTTCAGATAATTTGAATCTATACTTTTTAAGACCCTGCAGAAACCCTAGTTGTATGAGGATCAGGAAGTTTCATTGGTCTTGTCTGTTGAAAACAAATATATGATCCTTAATGGGATCAGCTGCATCACTAACCAGATGGTAATGTATAGGTTAAAAGTAAGTGCTAAAGGCTATTGATAAATTATATTCTACAAACATTGATAAGAAAACGGAGAAGGTATTAAAATGAATGCAAAAAAAAATTCAGTTTCTTTAAATCATCCTTTGTCATGTTGTCATGTAAACAGCTTCATAACCACAAGGGCTTAAGCTAAACACTTCATAATAATAATAATAAACTTGCTCTTTCGGCTTGCACTTCTGAGATTGTGTGTAACAAAGCATAAATACAATTGTCCCAGTTTCACCTCTTCGCAGCCAGAGGTAATGTATTAGTAATAGCATGGACTTGGCTTAGAGAAGCTTAAGTTTCGCTGGTGCAACACTGGTCCTCCTGGGGACGCCGAGCAAGGTGCTGTGCATCCTACTTTTATCACTGCCCTTTCCATGGTTTTACACTTTTACTATAAGCAAGGTCTCACAGGAGAGAAAGGAAGGAAGGAGCTCACAGCCCTAGCAGAAGTTAAAAGCAGAATTTCAATCATGTATTGTATTCAGCAGGGATGTGCACAGACGTGCGCAGGGACGTGCACAGACGTTTTGAAAGGCAGGGGCTCAAGTGAGAAAATGGTCACTTCTCATAACTATTTATACGGAAAAATGTTCTAAAGCCAAAAGATAAATATAGTATCACATTTCTGACTAGTTTAACAATTTATTATAATGTTGAAGAAAGTTAAAACACTGCATTGCGTCTTAACCCTGATGTCCTGATTGTGCGCATCATGTCTCGTGTTGTGTAGCAGGTTAAACGTGTGACTCATACTCTGGAAGGAATCAAACAAAGACAAAGTAAACATCAGTCCTGTACGTGCCCTAATAACTTGTGATCAGTGATGGTGATCATTGTTAAAGTGTGAAGTGAGTGCAGGTCAGAGGAGGAGTGAGGAAGCAGACTCGGACAGACACTCTGACACAGGACGACCGGACCTTTAATGTGCGTCTGTCCTGAAGCAGCTGTGTTAAATTTATTCAGCGACATCACTAAAAACAACATGAATCAATTATGGTCTGTCTCTGTCTCATTGATACAGAGTCCACATCACGATGCTTCTAAGAATCAAGAAATGTCCACAGCTCTGTGCTCACCACTGTGCAAGAGACATGGAGGGAGGGAGGGTGGAGACTAAGTCTAATCTCCCAACTTGATATTTTGATTGGTTATCATACTGCTACTGAATTCATTAACCCATTAGATGACAAATAATTTACTATAATTGTCACATTGGCTCCACATCCTAATGGTAATGTGGCCTTTAAAATGTTAATGATAGAGTTTCTTACTAAATTAAAAGAAATAAATGACCACAGTGCTTGTGACTAAGCCTTTGTCTGCCAGGTGTTAAATGACTGATAAGATATAAACCTGAATTAACTTATTGTCATTATCTGGTCATTTAAATTAATTATTTGCCACTGTCAGTGACTGCCAAGTGCTTAAACCAGATGTCAAGCCAGAGTGATTGATGTAATCAGAGCTGCTACTCTCTCTGCCTAGTGCTATCACCTGACACATGATAATGCTGAATCCAATTCAATTATTGACAACTTGGATCAATGCTGTTTAAATACTAGGCCATGTATCTCAACTGTCAGTTGTAATTGTCAAGAGCAGGGGGGAAACATATGAGGAACTGTGCAACTGCACCAATGTGCAGGGTAACAAGCTTCTGCAAAAATGGTGGCAGATACAGCAGGTGCTCTAGAGAGAAGATGAGTAAACTGGATCGAGTTAGAGGCTCATTATATTCATGACTCTGTTGAAAACCTGTTTGCTCATTGTCTGAGGTTAAGTCCCAGGCTCACAATAAAGCAAATAATTCTGTCTCGGGTTACTCAAAGTCTAGAGTTTCTTCTTCTGACAGGCGGGGTAGAATGGCTGCATATTTTTACTTGTTAAAATATTTTTGTGCAAATGAGGAAATGCTATCTGGGTCACAGCGTAGAAGAGAAAGTTTGTGTGAGGCAAAGAAATGCTTTTTGGATTATTAAATTTTTTTCCTCAGCCAGGACATCTTGATGAGGTCAACAAATAATGAGAGAACTTATCTTGTGAAATCTCAATTTACAGAAAGTTTCCCAGTGGAGTGATTGTACCTCTTTGCACTACATAAACTCAAGTAGTAATATTGCCCTCTGTCTCAGGTGTCTTTATTGTAAATGTGGTTTGTTTATAGACAGGAGTTACTGAAATATGACTCTCTGTACACCATACCAGACCTATTGTTCTATTCAGATAAGCAGCAGGTATTTCTATACAGTTCTACACCAGCTATACCACTTGATATGACATGAACTCAGCAGCATTAATACTGCCCCGTGTTTTTGACATGTCTTATGTTAAGTGTATGCAGATGCATGTAGTCTCTCCTTGTTTAAATCTGACTTTTAGCTCCAAACTGCATTCACACGCTGTAGTTTCCATGTTTACAATAAACATACCATACAGAAATATGAATTCATAATAAAATCAATATAAAAACTTTAGAAGTAACTGAATTGGGAAAACTGCATAATATCACAGGAATGCCACAAGTGACTTTCTTCCTCCTTACACAAACACTTATTTGGGCTGTGTCCCCAATCACTCACTATAAAGTTAACTATATAAAGTCTACTATATTGTGAATAATATCATTTTCTATCTGATTGTTTTGTGTAAATTACATAAGGGACCCACTGTATCATACAATAATTGTGAAAAGCAGTGTATTTCGAATGGTCACTAACCGAGCCATCATGCATTGCTCTGGTGCTGCTCAAAAGAAAGTCAGGTGAGAGGAGAGAGTACTGAGGTGATGATAAAAAGTCTCAACAACAATGACTAGCGCAGAGAAAATTACCATGGAGGATGTTTCACCTGATCCGTGGAAGCATGTTAATGTTTTATTTAACCACTGAGGACTTTTTTCATATGCAAGGAGCCTGTTACATAAACTTGAGGAAATTGAGCTCACAGGTGTGATCGTAACAGAAATGCGAATGGAGGTGGGGTATGTTTGTTTAAAAGGAACAATCTATTATTCAATCCGTGAGCTGACCTCCAGGTAGATGGCTTGGAAAGGGCATGGATTGAACTTCAGTTTCCTAAAACTGAACCTATTATAGTTGTTGTTTACTACAAACCCCTACAGGAAACAGATTTTGATAAAAATTTAGAAAAGGCTTGTGTTAAAACTAATATATTATGTACGGTAGAAGGAATGTGAATCTACGAGAGTGTTGTTTAATAACCGGTCCATGCTGGCCTTAGGTGATCATACAGTCTAACAAGATTTTCAAATCACAGATTAGGTGTGGTTCAGGTTCAGACATGCAAAACATTACACAATTGAGGGATTTGAAAATAAGCTTTTTGAGCAAAAATGGCAGAATGTTTTTTTTCATAAATGCAAATTTTTGTTTTTTTTTATTCTATGAAACGTCCTGACACTTCTGCTATGAAATGTCCTGTACCTATGAAACGTCTTGTATGACACTTCAGCCATATACAAATTTCAAATGTCTTCTATTAAACCTCAGATAGGAAATGTCCAAAATGAAACTTTAGCCATGGAACTTCCTGTGTAGTGTTCTCAGTACCTGTGTTAACATACAGGAAGCGTTGCCCCCTCGTTGCTAACCAACACTCACCGTCTCTTAGATACTGTTGCCGTCCTGAGCGCTCTCGGACGGCGCAAGCCCACTTCTCCGCCTCCTCCAGGTTAGCAGCGGGGTCCTGGAGTGCGGTGAGCCGGAAGCGGTGCTCCGCTCTCGCCCGCGACTCCCCGGAGCTCAGCCAGCGCCGCTTCAGCGGGTAGAAGTAGACTGACAGGTACGCGGCCGGGTCCCCGCCGCCCCCCTCCCGGTAAGCCCGGCAGCCGACGCAGTCCTTCAGGCTGAGCACCACCTTGTTCCGCCCGACAGGTGCCGACGGGAGCCTCTCAATGATGAGGTCCCTCTCGGTCAGGTTCACGGCACACCTGACTTTACGGGTACCGATGGCTGTGAATTCCCCGTAAAGCGTGAACGGGCTGCTCCCGGTGCCTGGGTCCGGTTCAGCGCTCCGCTGGTCCATCCTTAGCGGACTGGGGGAGACCGGGACGCGGACACACTGTCACATAGCTCCCCGCCTGGGGCAAAGTGGGAGTGGAGCGGACTGACACTGACAGTCTGCTGCTGGGACCGGTGTCAAGGTGGAGAAATCAACTGCGCCTTATCCGGCTGCATTTCAAAATAAAAGGCGTACAGGGTGAAACCGTAGTTAGACCTGTGGAATGCCTGGTTTTTTTCATCAAGATCCACCAATCATTCTCTGAGATATCAACGAAAATCTCACAAGTTCTTTCTTGATTCCACCTGATTCTTTCCACAATGTTCAACTAATCCGTTCAGTGCATTTTGCTTAATCCTGTGAACTAATTGACAAACGAACAGACACATATGTTAGGTTGATGATGATTGGTGGGTTTCAGAATAAAACACTCTAATTTTTAATTGTTTTATAAAACTAGAATAATTATGTAAGATATGAAATCCTTTATTAGAATAATAAACGTCACCTGCCAGTTAGTTGATTTTTTTGCTGCTGTATCCCAATCAAACCAAGTCATTTCTCCAGCGATGAATGCATAAGTGGATATTTTTAATATCTGGTACATGTTCCAAAACCCAATTTCAATTAAATTAGTAGAAACTAGTTGATGTCCTGGTAATCAGCCTGTGATATGTGTTTGATTAATTAATGTGATGATTCTCTACAACATATACTTTAATCAGGACCATGTCATTTCAAAGCACATTTCTAAACTGTTATTTTTAGACATACTATAAATGTACTGTCATAATTAAACAATTCGCCAATTGACAAATTCATGCTTTTATTTTCAAGGTCGCCCAATTTCCAGAGTGACTGTTGGTGTCTCTTGGTGTCTTGACGCTTTTCCAATGGGACTGCAGATGATACTAAACTTCACTGTGGTTCTGCAGCTGCTCAGCCAAATGCTGCCTCCTTGTGGTAAAATGGTGAAAACAAAAAACGTACCTCACTATGTTAAAGATAGTGAAATAAAATCTTGGATCAGCCTCTTTGTCAACCCCCAAATTGAACAGGTTCTTTCTTGGCCCATGTTACATCCTCCCACTGAGTTTCATTGAAATCTGTGAGGTAGTTTTTGCCTAACCTTGCTGATAAACAAACCAAATGGCCTGATGGACAGGAATGGTTTCCTTTTGCCGTGACATAACACAGTTATGGCTGTGTGCCCAATGTTACAACAGTTGATTCATGGATAGACTTTTTCAAAGGGGTTTATTTCACAGCAGATACTGTGACTGTCAGGAAAACACAGGTATCAATAAGTGCAGTAACAGTGGCTGTGTCCCAGGAAGCCATGACACTGTGACAATGACCTAGTTTTGCACACTATAACATTTTCTGTGAAATTAAACCTATGGGGATATTCTATTATTAATCAGCTGTTGTAATATGGTGTACCGAACCATGTCATGATAAAATAGTTGCCTACACTAAGTAGGTTATGTATTAGCCCCTGTCCATAGGTGTGTGATTTGTTTTGATTGTCAGCACAATTATACAAAAACTACTTCTACAGATTTCCACAAAACTTGAAGGAAGGATGAGACACAGGCCAAGAAAGAAGCCATTACGTTTTGATGTGGATCTGCGCAAACCAGAGATGAGATATGGTGTTTTTTGACATTTTCACCAAAGGTTATAATTCATGGTTCTTGAGTAAAAAAGTTAATTTAAGGGGACCAATGGGCCTTGGTGGAGGGATGCACTTTAATGAGAGCTTTAATAGTTTACAGTGAACTTTTTTTTACTTTGTATTGAAGATGAAGTTCACAATTCACTTTAATTCAATTCAAGTTTATTTGTATAGCGCCAAATGAAAATATACATTATCTCAAGGCACTTTACATAGAAGATCAAGACCTTAAAAATGAAAGCTAAACCCAACAGTTCCCACAATGAGCTGTTGTACAGAAATCCATCAGACAGGAAAACATCAGTGCTAAAATTAAAACACAAATGCATTTCCACCTACACTAATGTAGAACTATTACTTGCTGCTTTTATAATAATAATAATAATAATGATGATGATTATTATTATCATACCATATTATTGTATGTATTTCTTTACAGGACAATATAAACAAGTCAAAATCAAAATTACATCATTAATGACCTATTTTCAAAATATTCAGTTTGAACGTTAACATATTACATCAATATAGTCATCAATTACATTCACTTTAGAAATGAAATGAATGTCACAAGTAAGAAAGTCTTCTCTTCTACAGTACGGTTTGTCTGAGATGATTGTTGAATTTTAAATATAATATATTGTCAGAAACTACAGTAACAAATGATCTCAGATGATTAGAGAGCCTGCCAGTGTTTAATTAGGTTTCCCACAAGAATACAAACACACTTTGATTAGTGTGAACTGGGATGATTGTGATAATGTGTTTAATTACGTTAGTGTCCTTCAATATGTCATTGAAAATCAGTACACACAGATTTCCACATTAGCATGCATGCAAGTGGAGAAAATGGCAAAATGAATAGAAATCATGATTTTGTCAAGCGATGATTTACAAAGATTCGCAGCCTAATTATGGATCAAATGATTTCAGTTCAGCTTCATCCTCTCAGACGGGCGTGATGATAAGAGTGTGGTGGGCTCCAGGTGCACTGGATGAATGAAGCCACAATAACAATTATTACTGCAGCACACAGAAACATCCTCTCCACACAGATAATGCATTGCAACAGTGGTCACTATACTTGTCACACACACACACACACACACACACACACACACACACACACACACACACACACACACACACACACACACAAAATCACAAAACCAACATAACAGTTGAAAAAAAAATTCTCGCCACAGGAGGAGGTGCTTTGGTCAACCAGCAGATGACGCTGTAGGATTCAAAAAGATGCCGTGTACACTCATCATGCCACAAAGCATCTGCTTTGAAACTCAGGATATGTTTTCAATTAGTCTAAACAAAGAGAAAGCAGTACAGCTAAACTTCCAATGAAGCTTTGCTACATCCATTGATATAGTTTTTATATGTGACATAAAAAGCAAACCTTTCAATGTGATGCCTGACACATTGTATGTTCAACAATATCACATGTTTTTGTTTGTATTGGGCACTTTGTCTGTAATTCTATTATTTCTATTCCTAGTCAAGGATTTGATTACTTTTCCAGGACTGGTACAATGTGCACTACAACCATATCTCTGTGTTTTATCATCAGAGCCACGATCAAATTCATTACTGGTACCATCATTTATCCTCATCACTGCAACAGCGATGTATCAGAGCCGAATATTGCTCAGGGGAAATAATAAGGAAGAAGTTTTCTGACTTCTCCTTGGTCAAATAAAAGTCATCTTTGCATTCTTGTTCTCCTCGAGGCAGTAGCACACAATCCACAGAGAGGAGAAGGGGGGAGCAGGAGGAGGAGGTGAGCATATATGCAGATGGGAATTAGTGGTCCCAGTAAACACCTGGAGCCAGAGGAGAAACAAGATGATCTTATTCACATGCAAGTCTTGTGCGTCTAAAGTGCACTGGCATCCAAATCACACTAGGAGATCAGTTGGTAGGCATCACCTTTATTTCCTGCTTGGGCTGTGAATGCAGCTTTTCTCCAGGCCCCACTTCAAACATGAACATATTATGTAATTTGCTGCAATGGAAGGAAAACGCCTCTGAAAAACATGCATGTTTCTTCAGCGTGCCATCATTCTATACACTGTTGGCTTGGCGACAAAAGAGGCCTTTCATTTCAAACTGCAGGGTAGATGCTGATTACCTAAAAGCTATTGATTGGAAGTGGCACAGCTGAGGATTGGGAGCGGAGACATGAATGGCGACAGTAGACTCTCACTTCCACCGTTCTCCAGCTGTGAGCTCTATTGCTGCCTGGCCATGAAGGGGGGAAAGTGGGCCGTCCCCACATATGGTGTTTTTCATGGGGATTTAAGAGACATCGCTGTCACACCCCCGTATGTGCTTGAGCGTATAGTTTTGAGAGGTTTGATCTCAGAGGGGCAATGAAAGCAAGCCAGTTTTCACTGCATACTTTCTGCACACATGCCCCAGTTTGCACTAATTGCCGTCACTGGCATTCCTCACCACCTGGTTACATCTCCTGAACATGAAACTATTGACACAAGCTTAATAACTGATGAGCAGCCATTATCTGTTGTGAGGAAGACACACCGCAGATGTCAACTCAGTGCACTAACTACAGTCAGTACATTAAGCTCATATTTGCTTATATAGCATAGACACTGAACTTGCTGAACCCATTGCTATCCCACACCCTAGACACACACACTCTGACAGATAACTTGAGTGGGAGGAAGGAATGTCATATACCTCAGCATTTAGTTAGCATTGGCATCACAACATGACAGATTCCCCATCTGGGTCGCTTAGCACTGATGGCTCGCAGAAAGGTTTCGCCTGTCTGCCTGGCTCTCCTTCAGTTGCCCCTTAATTCTGCTCTGTTTCTTCAGATGCCCACCCCCAGTGTCAAGGCTCTGCCATAATTATATAAGAGTTATGCAAACCTGTCTCTTGCTGGCAAACAATGAAACATTTCAAGATCTGAAACGAGAGGTCCAATGGTGATAAGCAGGACAAATATTTTGTTACATATTGTGTCATTTGTCATCTAAAACTAATAAAGTTGTCACTGCCAGGCTGCTTCATGGAGAATTATAGCATTTTGTGGAATTTCATGCACAAATCTTTAGAGCAACTTTGAAAACTGAAAGTGTGATTCTAAACAAGACTAAACCCGCAGAATCACAATGTGATAAACTAATGTTTACAAGTACGCATACTAACCTTTGCAGATTGGCACTAAATACCAATGGCTACATATGCAGACTCATTCACATCACAGAACGTTTTGCTCCTTTGTGAAGAACCTGAAGATTATAAAGGTTCTGAATTGGCATCTGCACCGCACCCAATATATTCATTCATTATTTGAGGCAAACATATTTTCTGTCCGTTGATAAACTCATTTAAGAAAGAAATGTTACATATGGGGGGGTGGGACTCTAAATCGACCGTATAGGTGTGAACGTTTGTTTGTCTCTGTCTGTTGCCCTGTGATACATTGGTGATCAGTCCAGGGTGTACCCCGTCTCTCGATGTTACATACAAAAGCTAATGATTATACGTTACATGGTTTGTTGGCGTTATTAAGTAGACACTTCTCTCCTGCAACACAAGTAGCATTTTAATTCAATGCTCTCTTAGCTGCCACGCCCCTGCTGCCGCCACCATGGGACATCCAGAGGGCTGAGTCACTCGTTGCACAGAAGACATACGAAGAGGATGAGACAGGGGAAAAGCCCAGGCCCTCTCCCTTTGCAGTAGGGGAATCACTCCTCATTATACGTGGATGTGGTTTATTAGGTCACCTCCATTCTCATGGCCTGGTTGTTAGAGCATGGTTTGGGGGGAGAACTTGATAAGAATGATGATATGAGCACTGATATGTGTCACGGGGGCGATACACACTCTTGCAAAGTGACTAAACCAAGTTGCCTGACTTGATTAGGGGGAGTCCATGTAACTCTTGAAATGCAGTGTTGTTGTAGAAATACGCTGAATATTGCAGCCAGTGGGCTTTACTGGCGTGTCCTGGGGCTGTGTTTGCTGGGATGTAGTCATGTGTGCTGTAGATGGTGTAATCTGTTGGGATGCGGCAGTCAAATGTCTCCATGTATTCTGTTTGACCAGTAGTCCTATCCATGTGTTTCTGCAACATAAAGATGAGGCTCTAGTTAGAAAATGAGATGTTGATCTGAAGAGGAGTCAGGGGGCTCACCAAACTACATTTCAGGTATGTGTGTAGAAAATGTTATTCTTTGCAATGTGAAGTGGTTGAAGAGAGAGTTCTACTCAGTGTTCAACATTTAAGGCATTTGGACAAAAACTGCAATGCAAATACCGCAAGTGAATTTCAACACATCTGACTATTCGTGTTATAGTATAAATACTGATACAAGCTCTCCATTTATGTTCTATTCATGATGTCTTTTCCATCTCAAATATATTTTGTGATGTGCTCCGTTACATATGACATCTATTGTACTTCTGTCTATCCTGGGAGAGGGATCCCTCACATGTGGCTGTCTCTGTCTTTCTACATTTTTCCCCCTGTGTTATTTCTCAATCTAGGAGAAGGTTAAGGAAAGAGATTTTCCCACTTTGTTCAGCCCTATGAGGCAAATTGTGATTTGGAAATATGGGCTATACATAAAAATTATATTAATTAAGCAGGATTTAGTGAATAAATAAAAAATCTAAACTTAAAAAGCTATTGCTAACTAAGAATAAATGCTGCAAAGGAAATCACAGATGGAATTTACATCCATCAGCGATGATCTGGTTCTTCATAAAACGAAATGCTGGGTTGGGTTTTAGAACTGCTGCAAGAGCTGGAACAAAGATCATAGTTTTTTCTTGAGTAACAGTCAACTGTTGCTTGATCCTACTTTCAAATCAGCAACATTATTTCCTTTTGAAGACAAAATAACTGTGAGCAATAGCTAATGACAAATAAATTGAATCAATCGTTCAATAAACCTTCTATCCGACTGGAGGAGGAGGAAGTTGTTGCTGTTCTTCTATGTCAGAGGCAAAACCTTGGAAATATCAACCTCTGTTTGAAAAAATTAAAGCTGTAATATAACTCTGCAAAATTCCACTCAAACTACCACTCAAAAAAAGCATCTATTGTGCAAAGGTCTTAAATAACGACTCAGTAAGGTTTCTTCTCTGTGAAAAATCTTTAATGCGGCGTATCAGCTATTTATGGCAATAATGCATCAGGCTGCTCACTGCTGCGGCACCAGCATCTCATTTCCTCCACCACAGTGTCAACCGCAGGGTCAGCTCTCATGATGCTTATACGTGACCTTTCAGAAGCAGCTCCTCTGTATATCACCTCATTTCCTGAAGTGGTGCTGAGAGAACATACTGTATCATGCTGGCTGAGGGGACACCTTGTTACCTTGTAAAAGAGACTGTCCGTGTGTGTGTGTGAGTGCGTGTGTGTGTGTGTGTGCATCGTTGTTTTCAACTGTGTATATCTGAAGGGGCGGGTTGGGAGCTGGGAAGTCATTGTTGCTGGTGTGTGCTAATTGCCTCTGAGTGGAATCTTGTCAGACTTTTGCTCTCGCTGCAGGAGGCCGCTGTATCAACCTGCTGCTCATTATGAGGCGCTCCCATCACTGTGAGGTTTACCTCAGAAGCACATTTTTTTGCAGGCACCATAAGGAACAGAGATGTTGCTTTGACACAAAGATGAAAAAAATGCCCACTCTGCCATCTGACTTTTTATTCAGTCAATCACATTTTATTTGTATAGCCAATATTCACAAATCACAATTTGTGTCATAGGGCTTAACAAGGTGTGACATCCTCTGTCCTTAACCCTCAACCAGAGTAAAAGACAACTACCCAAAAACCCTTTCAACAGGGGAAAAAAACGTAGACACCTCAGAGAGAGCCTCATGTCAGGGATCCCTCTCCCAGGATGGACAGAAGTGCAGTAGCTACCACATGTCACTGAGAACAAAATAACAGTATACTAGTAGTAAAACATTGATTATTAGAAACAGTTACATAATGGAAAGGAAATTAATTAAAATAATAGTCCACGATCCTCAATCCGCCATCACTGATTCGCAGTCCACCATCATGATCCACAATGTGGTTGCAGCTGCGGTCCTGGATGCTGGCATTACTGTGTCCTTAAGTAAATCATAACTCATGCATGAGTCACCATGATTTAATTACTGCTGGGTGTATCATTCATTTATTAATCATTGTCGCTAAGCGCTAAGAGATTAGTTAAGGCTTAATTAATGTATTTTACTTCAGTTATTCCCTATATTAATTTACACATTGACAAATTAGTTGTTAGTCCACAGGGAGAATTAAGAGCACTATATTTGAAAGAGGGCATGATGTAAATTATTATGGGGTGACAGTGATGGTCCATCCGTTACTTTAGAAGCTGAAAATATATCTAGAACCTACTTGACAGTGCTGTCAACATTAAGCCAAAAAGTGAACATTTGTTTTAATGTGGGGGGGAATTTTTGAACTGCTCAAATTCTAGCATACAGTGTAAAAGCACATCAGACTAAATCTAAAGTAGTTTGCCTCGTGATCCAGCAGAGGGCGCTTACTTTCAGCTCGACCAACTGAATGACCTGTTAACCTATTCAGTAAGCCAGTAATCGTACCTGTTTTGCCAAAACAAAATGGAGGATGCTAGCAAGCAAATCCAATCTTAGCGGACAAAATTCGAATACTAAAGCAAACCACTGAATATCACGTGTCAAATTACATCAAAACTTATACTCGGTGCAATATAGAACATATAACGTAGGCTGTAACTCTGTAAACATTCACTTACTAGGGAAAATGACACATGACCTCAGATACAGGACTTTTATAAATGTTTTATGGATGTAGCTTTTTAATCTTTCAAAATATATGGACAAACTGAATTAGTCTTAATTTCCACCATGCCTACATGGCATTACTAAACTGACCCATGGTTAAACCTAATTACTGATGCCTGCTTTATGGGACAGTGCCATGAATGCATTCATTTAAAAAAAATGCCTGTAGTCTACGATGATCCATAACGGACAACTTTAAAACACATCACAATATTGACTTGATGTCTAAATGCTCTGCATCCTTCTGCCCGACTTTAATCAGCTTCTTAAGAGCCTATAAGTTTACTTCTGTTTCTTTGGGTCCTGCCAGTCCTCACTCTGGGTTCTCTCTATATCAAAGCAGTATCACAGTGCTGCCAATGATTGGGGAAGAAAGTTAGCTCTGAATTAGAGTCTCCATCAGTCCCTACATCCCTGCTCCTCTCTCTATCTGAGGCCATTAGGGATCATAGCCCTCTCTCCCCATCATTAGATTAACTCCCATGCTCTGCCAGGGTATGCAGGAAGACCATACTCATTACCCAAGCTGCTCTACTTTAGCGAGCACACAAAAGCCCAGCTTTCACCTTGTAATTTGAGTCAGATAGGCTCATCAGGGCAGGAGGCAACAGCGAGACATGGAAGTGCTGCCGCCACTATCGGCAGATATTTGTGCCCTATACCGCCTTGATTACACAGGCGGATTCAGAGTGCACACTTGGCAGAGGCGGTGTTCCAAAGGACATATTAGGAACATTAGTTCCCCGGCTTCTGCCAGTCGTCTACTGTGGCTGAAGGATTTGGTGCACAGTTATCACGATGACAAACAGAGACATTTACGATAATAGAGTTCTTAATAGAGTAGATGCATGAAACTCAGCCATACTCAGCCACATAGTGTTGTTTTCAAAAACAACACTGTGTCCTGGTGGTCCCAGTGGAACGTAAATTGAATGCACACTGGTGTCCTGGGACAACAAACAGGAAAACAACCTTAATATTAACAAGGATTCAATCATAGAGGAAATAACAAGATCTCATTTGTAGGCAAAGGAAATGATCCAGCTCATAAAAAGACATAAAAAACTGCACTGATTGCAGAAATCCTGCACACAAGGGCCAAATAGTTACTTTATATGAATGTGCTGGTCATTTCATCGGGTGATTAAAGGAATGAAGGTATCATCAGCATGCACAGAGTAAAATATCAAATGATATAGAAGAATAACTGTGATAGCTTGTTTCTGTGTGTGGCATTGGATTTAAATCAAAATAAAGCCATAACAGACACAATGAACCATGCAGAACACTTGTTTATTTCTTGTCTGGCAGCAGAGTAATGACAAAATGTCAGCCTGAAGGTGGAAACTACTTTTCATTCTTCATGAGGCAGTTGAGAAATGATTCACTCTGGTGCGGAGTACCTTCCTTTCCTGAAGGTCAAACAACAGCATAATTACCTTCGCCAGGGAGGTTTTGTTTTCATGGGCATTTTTTTGTTTGTATGACTTTCAACATGATGACTAAAAACATAACTGATTTTCATGACATTTTTCTGAGGGGTGGGGCATACTACCTAAGGAAGAAATTTTCACAATTTGAAGCAGATCTGATAAAATTTTGGGAACCCAGAATTATTTCTTTTCAGTTTCTTTAACATGGTGAGTCGCTACATTAGCTGAGATGGGCACTCTCAAATTGACCTTTAGTTCAGAGAAGATCATCATTCATGCAGAGTGAGTGAAGCAGTGAGGTTTGCAAAGAAAACTGGCTTCAAATAAAGTTGACTGTTTCATTTTCAGTGTTAATGAAACATAGCCTGTATCGCCATTGTCATACTGCTATTTGTTGCATTTTAAACATCAAAATCAATGTGTCTGTTTGGGCGTATATACTGTAATTTGTCACAAGTTCTGCTGTAAAATGTTTGACTAACATCTAACAGTGGCTCTTTGGATCATTGGAGAGAGA
The DNA here is from genome assembly GCF_024713975.1 of Paralichthys olivaceus. Classification (NCBI taxonomy): domain Eukaryota; kingdom Metazoa; phylum Chordata; class Actinopteri; order Pleuronectiformes; family Paralichthyidae; genus Paralichthys; species Paralichthys olivaceus. The sequence goes on along the minus strand of NC_091100.1, from coordinate 15,864,980 downwards.
CCTGCTGTGGTTTAGAGATGATGGAGAAGGACGCAGTGGACTGTTTCCAATTTCACAGTGAGGATATTTGGCCAGAGAAGCATTCTGGGGACAAGAAAATATGAGTGAAGGTCAATGCTCATGATAGCATATAAAAATCTCCAAAAACTTTGTGACTTTGGAATAATAAGGTTCTATCTGATATTTTAAATCAAAAAGATTTTCCACATAACACCAACAATCATTAAAATGTATGAAATCTGATGTTCTGGAACTGAAGATGCTTTAAATTATACTGTTAATGATAATTTTAAAAAATTGATGAAATTATTTTGTGTCTAAAATGTGTGACATAAAATAAAACATAACATCATCTGCTGTGATCAAAGGCTGTAGGCTGCCTGTGATCACAGCTAAGTAAGATAACTGCTGTACAACTATAATGTGAAAAACTCAATGAAAAGCTCACAATCTTTAAACCACTTATATTACAGATAGAAAGACATAATTTCAACATCATGACTTGTGTTAGCTGAAAAGAGACACTGATGTCAAACTATATTATAATGCCTTAAAAAATAATAACCAACAAGTTCCGACAACTATCAAACCGCAAAAAGGTTTAAAGGAGACATGCTATGCTCATATTCAGATTCATCATTTTATTTTGGGTAATTACTTGAGGAGGTCTACATTCTCTATTGTTCAGAAACACATCACTGTCCTCATACTGTCCATTGCTGCAGCTCCTCTTGACAGTCTCTGTCTGAAACTCTTGGGTTTAGCTCCTGCCTCTTTAAGGCCTTCCTCATGACAAAGCTTAGTCTGCTCTGATTGATCAGCTCGCTCACTCTGTTGTGATTGGTCAACAGCTTCGACTGCGTGTAGGAAATTCCACCACTCTGGCTTTACCTGGCTTTCTTAAGGGCCGTGCCAGACAAGGCACTAAGCATGTATAATGCAACTTTGATGACATCACAATGATGCAGAACTACTGACCAGTTCTTTTGGAAGCTTCAGTGTTTTTTGTGGTGGAGGTTCCCTTTATCACAGACTTTGGGCTCTTTAACTTTTCAGACCTTTTACTTTTAGTAAAACCTATATAATACACAAGTGGAAGAGAGAAAATCACGTTTTATTTCTCCTTTAAAGGTCTATATTAGACTTGGATCAACTCACCAGCTGTCTGGCCATGGACCTGAGGACACCCTCTACATCTAAAACCCACATCTGTGTAGAGGAGAGGGGGAGAGGTGGGGAGGGAGCAGAGGGGGTAAAATGAAAGTGACACATAAAGTATTTCATCATTTAGAGAGACATGTTGCAAAGTGGAACTGGCTCGTGCTGCTTTTGATCATAGCAGATCCATTTCTGAGTGAACACGTCCATTTCACATTTTGGTTGGCAATTTGGTGTGATTCTGTCATGGAACCCTTTCTCTTTCAGCCAATTTCACTACATGTGACGATGTATTGCATGTAGAACATTTCATGATATTGGTTTTATAAAAGGGACTTTAAAAAATAGTCAAGGGCAGTAGTTATATATCAATATGTATTCATTTGTGTGGCAGACATGTCAGCTTATAGATAACATGATCTCTACTTGTCAGCTACTCAGATGGAAAGACGTTAAGTTATTTTGGGTGTTTACTTTCCAGGAAAAAATTAAACACACACACACTGATGGAGATGAGTCTTTGCCGAAGGGCAGATTTGTCCTCCTTTTTGTAATATATACAGCTAGCAATGCATGATGTGCTGTTGCTTCATAATCACCGTGGTTTAATAAACACAATCATTTGTGTTAATGGGTTCATTAAGTTTGCTAATTAATTAATACATATTCTTATGCAAGTTTGATATCAACTACCTGTCACAAGGCATAACAGAGGTCAAGATACATGTATGTTTACCCCTCTGGGTAAAGAAAAAATCAATGTGATAAGCAAACATCTTGCAGACTCAAATGTCAAACAGATATGTGCAGCAGTGATTATTCTTAATGTTTTACTCAAATCATGTATAATTTTAATTTTTTGTAAAAACGTACAAACACTAAATAGAGCTGTTACACAAGAGATGCAGCAGTTTAGAGATAAGTAAATGTGCAGTGCCACTGATTGATCAGCTGGAAATTACCCAGGGGCGCTGTACATAGAAAAGCCCATAACAGACTGTCTAAATGACTTAGCATTGAATGCACTCAGAGAAAACGCCACACACCACGCAGCTCTGACTTCAGTCTGTTTGCACTTCAATGTGCACGAGCTGTAAGAAATGCCGTTCCTAGAAAACAAGAACGCAAAATGTTCGGGCCATTGCGTGTGCAGAAAGCATCTTACTCGGTGGTTTTGTCTCTTCTCTATGCTCCACTCCCGCACGTCCCTCCAATGCTCCAGCAAACATGCCTCAGCTGCCCGTCCGTCTCCCCTGCCAGCCATGATATCCCCCCCTCCGCTAAGCCTGTGTGCCGGGTCACTACATGGACCACGTCCACCCACTCAAGTGTCCAACTTGGTTTCCTCTAATGAAACTCAACTCTAGTAACTGATACTGTTCACAACACAAAGCAGAACTGTGGGTGGTCACTGTGTGCAGGATCAAAATCCCCCTGACTGAAGATACTGTTTTTGTTAGCAGAGCGTGGTATCACCCTACAGTCCCATTATCAGTTCAACCTCCATGACCTCTCACTGCAGTGTTTCTGATAAATGGGAAATGTTTTTATGTTCCTATAGACAGAGGAGACCTGTGTGCAGGCTGTTATGATATTTGAGCTGGATGTTATTTTATTTAAGTCATAGCAAAAATATCTCAGATGATTTGTGTAAAACCTGAAAATATCTGAGACAATGGAAATGGAGTTAGAAAAATTTACCCTCAGTTTCAGAGTCTCAGGTTACAGGTTAAAATATCAACATTAGCCAAATAAGTACAACAAGTTCTAGTGTCTTGAAACGGATGTGGGCAGCCGCTGGTGACCAGTGAAGGGAGCGGAGGAGCAGTGTAGTGTGAGTGAGCTTATCTAGGTTGAAAACCAGTCGAGCTGCTGCATTCTGGATGAGCTACAGAGGTCGGATGACACTAGCAGGTAGACCAGCCAGGAGGGAGATGCAATAGTCTAGGTGTGAGATGGCCAGAGCCTGGACCAGAAACTGTGCTGCCTTCTAAATGAGAAGGGAATGTATTCTTCTGATGTTGTGCAGCATGTATCTACACGAGCGGGTTGTTGCAGTGATTTTGGCAGTAAGGGAGAGTTGACTGTCAAGTGTCACACCCAGGTTCTGAGCAGTCTGGGTGGGGGCTTCCGCGGATTTGTCAATGGTGATAGAAAAATAGTTGGGTCTGGTCAAGGTTAATTTCAGGTGGTGTGCAGACATCCACTGAAAGATGTCAGTCAGACAGGCAGAGATTTTTAGCTGCTACCTGTAGCACCATACGGATGATGATTTTAGTATTTAGCCCAGAATAAAAACTCAATCAAATAAAAATAACCAGGTTCAACGATCACTTTTATGTCTCTAATGCACAGAGGAATCACTTTTCTAACTACATATAATTACATAAAATTTGACAGTTGTAGACTTTAAACATCTGCTGTAGTTTTTTTTAATGTTTTGAGAAAAGCAACGCCCGTCCTCTTCAACAATCAAAATTGTTCAGGCTTTAAAAGACCAGAGTGTGATTTGACCAACTGGCTTAAAGAAAAATGAATTTTAATCCACCAACTACAGATCTCAGAGTCGACTCTGATTCCAAACTCATCACAAAAATCAGTATAGTTATTGTCCAATATACCTGCGATGGATGCCTGGTAACACACTGAGCCTCATTTCTCAGAGTCTCTGCTGCTCTGCTGCACCTGGGACACCTCCTTCTCCCCGGAGCCTTTTGGAAAACTGAGAAGAGAAAGTGATGGAGGTGAGGGAGAGGTCAGCGGAGCGGAGAGTGGGTAGAGCTGAACATTATGATGAATTAAATAAGAGAGACGATGATGAGAAACAATAGGGAAGGTGATGAGGGATGATGGTGGGATAATGATTATCAGCGAGTCAGGCACAGTAATCTGCTGCTGAATAGAGAGAATAAGGTTATGAGTGTGTGTGTGTGTGTGGGGGGGGGGGGGGGGGGGTATGTCTACATTTGTAGATGTACATGTCAGCAAACAAGAACTTTTATCAGAAATGCTAAATACACGTTTAAGATGGTTACAAATATTTTGCCAGGAATAAAGACCCACTTGTGGCTTGGCTCTGTGGATCACAGCCATTCGGTTCATCACTTTGCTCAAAACAATAAAAAATAAAAAAAAGTTTCATAACTTTCAAAATCTGCCACTTGACATTTAAATTAAAATGAATAACAATTGAAGAACTCAATGACCTTAATTGTATTTTATCCAGCAAACAATACAGGGACGAGAAATATGAATATGTTGACATTTTGCAGATTCGTTCAAAAGCATATTATAATTTCTTCAGGGTGAATATAAAATTGATTGTGGTCTACAGTCATGATAATGGCACCAGAGTCTGTACTTTTAACTAAATGCTAATGTCAGAAAGCTAACATGCTGCTTAACATGTGATTAGAACATGGTCATCTTCTTAGTTTAGTGCTTGAGCAACATTTGCTTTTTTCCAATAAACACAAATTATAAATGAGACTGTGTTTAGTTTAATGTGAATATGTGTCCGTGTGATGTTGATACATTATGTCTGAACAACAATATTCTCAAAGTACATTTAGGTGGTGCAAAAATAGTTATAGAGTTAGCCTATATATACTTGTAATTAAATTAATTAGGCATTGTTCACTGAGTGTGAATAGACTCCATTAAAAAGACAGCAGGGTTATTTTATGGTTGTATGTCTGACTAAAAAAAGAAATGTTTTTCCATCTCTTCTCTCTCAGGATGTCTGATTCAGCCTTTCAAAAACTGAGGACAGTATTTATCTGTTATTTGTTTGAATGTCAAACCAAAATCATGGCTATTGATGGATGTACCTGTGTAGTTTTTTAAAACTATCACTTGGATTCTGTGGAATTCTGTGGAATTAAAAAAAATATTTTGTTATATTGAACTCTTTTTGAAACGGCATATTTATGTCTTTTTTTAAATTATTATACTGACAGTATGTCATTGTATTTATATATAAAAATCTGTCATGTGCAGATGAACCCTTCACAATGGGCATCTTGACTCAGCAGCAGCCTCTTGAATCCGCCAGTGTTCCCGTCTTGACATCAGTATTTACCAGCTTCTGCTCATCTCAGAATAACATCCAGTTCTCAGAGATTCCCTTCAGTGACAAAACAGTCACTGTGAGGCTGACGAACCAAGACAGACAAAAACATTTCGCGGTAATCAGCACTCGTTTCCCAGCACACAATCACCTTGGAATCAATTCAAGTCCCAAACCGTGGTGTTATTCACACCATATAATTGCTTTGTTCATCTTTAGATGTTCAACGTCATAATGAGGTAAAGATCCAAGGATAGACCCTGCCCGGGGGTCAAGCAGCTGAAGGCAAGGAGGGCTCTCGGAAAATGACTCACATCATGGTGGTACTTGTCATGCCCTGGCATTTTACATGGATCTCCAGCCGAGGCACAGTACCTCATTACACATAATTGCGTGGAGAGATCAGTATCTGACAATCTGAGAGATGATCTAAAGCAATTTATTCTCAAACATGAAAATCTCTGCACATATAGAGAATCTGAAGAAACTAGACAGAAGATGAATAGAAGTTTTCCATGCTACTTAAAAACACTGCAACAGAAAGCCAGAGTGTGTATATTTATCCATGTGGATGAATTTTGTTTGCATGTAGTGAAGAAAAGATTTCAATCAGCTTGTTTTCTTGAGACTACAAGATCCTTCTAAATTGTGTTGGATTCCCAACGAAAGAACAACTTACGTCTTGGTTCGGCTGCAGAAGTGCTGGCGCAGCACGAGAGCCAGAGTGGAGAGAAACATGATGGTGGTGCACATTGTCCCTCACAGCCCACCACCCTGCAGCCAAAGACACAGCAGGGTTAACATGAACCCCCCATAGTTCTCACTGTAGCAGAGGGAATCATTTTCCAGCCTCCAGGTGATCTCTCTCTCTCTCTCTCTCTCTCTCTCTCTCTCTCTCTCCCTCTCCCTCTCCCTCTCCCTCTCTCTCTTTCTCTCTCTCTCTGCCTGCCAGCCTGGATCGGGAGCGTTAGGGGATTAGTCAATCCCAAATTAGAAAAGATGACATGGTGCATTATTGAGGCACAGCACTGCTGCAAGACTAAGCTATACGTATGTGTATGCTGCATGTTGTGATATGTGTGCAGTTATTGTGTATGATGCAGATATTTATTTCATAATCTCCAGTGGAAATCACCTGCCTACAGGTTGTTTTTTTAGCATTTGAGTAATTGTTGGCAGATGTTTTTCCTTTCTGTAATACTCAGTAATGTATCCTCTTCCTTCAGTTCTCCATTTACATGATTATCACGTGCCTACACGCCTGCCCCAACTGGTTAACTGGTCATTTTTTGACTATAGACTGACAAAACCTGATTCTTTTTATGAACTAGTCAGATTGTTTTTTAGCCTCTCCTGCTCATCCTCTGTGCTTATGTGGTACAGCACAATGTTTGCAACTGTTATCTACCAATACTTGTTGATAGTAAATAAAAAGCATTGACCCACAGTGCTAGACATAACTTTTCACTGTTCAGTTGATGTTCATGTGACAAGATATTTCCATGTGAATCTGTGAAATGGTCGAGGATATGGCATTTAAAGCCACAATGAAAGCTGTTTCCTAATGAGCTACTTTTGTATAATGACCATTATTAAGGGAAACAAACCAACAATAGACTGAGAGTAGCTGTAAACACACACACACACACACACACACACACACACACACACACACACACACACACACACACACACACACACACAAATCAAATCCTCCCTATACTCTGTTACTTGCAGACAGCAATACGTGGATATTCTCACGCCTGTGATGACATTCCCAGCAAGAATATCTGTGGCTCTGCTGTCGCCACTCTGTCAGGGAACCTCTGGTGCATGGACAGATGGATTTTCACACAAGTGCCTGTCAGGAATGTCAAGTTGCAGTGATGTGGCTGCGCATCTCATCTGCAGCTTTGAGACGAGCTCATCCCGCCTAATTGGAAAATCCTTCAGGCCTCCTCTCGAACTTTGTGTTAAACTAGAGCTGCTTGCGCTCAGCAGTGCCTACAAAACAGCAGGTTGAAGTGTCACTGAGCCGTTATTTGTGTTGACCTGCATGTACCGGCTGACTCAGCCGTGCTCTGGGCTTGTTTGATTCAAATAATTAAGGGATTTATTGTAGTAAATTTGTCATCATGTTGAGCTATTAGCTCCCAGGTTTGTGCCACGAACAGACCTGCAGAAATGTCAGTTAGACTGAAATATTTCAGCAACTATTGGTTGGATTGCCATGAAATTTTGTAGGTTAATTTTCTACATAGACTGTAGATAAAAATGTATGCAGGCTCTGAAACTGGAAATTGAAACCGTTGCCAATTTGCGTAAAACCTGTCTTCTCTTAATCAACAGGGTCGTTGCAAAAATGGTGCTGACCAGAATGCCACACTGAGGTTTCAAAACAACTGTTCATAAACCAATGGATGGTGTCATGGTGGATTGCCACTTGGTAACTACATTTCTTCTATGTTTAGTGTGAACTACTGTGCACGCTCTGGCTCCAAATGGCCACGGTGCAAGATGGCAGCATTTGTATTTGAGATATTTTGGCTTCATTTTGAGATAGTGGGAGGAAGTGGAGACATGTTCACCTTTATATACAGTCTGTGGGCACCCAGGTTTTATTTCACTTTTTCATGCTGGTTGTCAGGAGATCATATTCATGTTTTCTGGTGGTGATTCTAGGACCATTTTCCATTTGCAAAGCTTGTGGATTTTAAGAGGTAGACTCTCACCAAGTGTTACTCGTCTGTGTCAGTTTCCACTCAGAATAACTGGTTAATCTGAATATCTCATTACCTGCTGAGAGACTGATTTACATGTGTGTGTGTCTGCACTCGTGATCAAACTATGAATGTAAATGCATCTTGAAGCTTGAAATATTTCTGGCCTCTGACACTGAGAAATGGACAACTCTAGTACCTTTCCCAGTTTAACCTGTTGTTTGCCTCTGTGTGTGTTCAAATCAGTGTGAAAGCAGAGTTTGTACAGGTGGGATTGCACATCAGTCCCAGGGGAGGTGATGAGACACTGTTACCAACGCTCTCCGGAAATGACAATAACTGGCCGCAGGGAAAATATGTCACCATGGTTACAAGTGTCCTGTCGACCATACACTGTGCACAGTGGGAGAATGATTATATTTTCTGACTCGTGGTGCTGTTTACCTGCTTCCTGTTGCTTAATAATGGAGTCCCTGTGTGACTGTAAATGACTGAAATTGTATAAGCTTGAATAGAAATCAAAACAGAAATATTAAAAACCTCTTCTCTACATTCAGAAAGCAGATACAACAAAATCTTCCTGTCCCATTTTTGACAACATGTACAATCTGAATAAATGATCGTATAGATTTGAAAAATCAGTGTCTTCCTCCCTGCATGAACCTCCCACTGGAGCCTTAGATAGAGTCTCGCCTGGAGCATCAAGCAGTGAACAGGCAACCATTAATCATTGATTAAGAACATTTACATTTCATTCCTTTTAATTATCTCTTGTTCTTGTTGTTGAAACAGTGGGACTGCCAAGCAGAGTATATTTTTGCTGATGATGTGCAGGCAGGAGATGCGTGTGATGCTGGGTTATCTAGGTCAAGTTCACTTTGGCTTAGGAGATTCAAGACAAAAGAAGATGTTTTAAAAAAACAGGATTAGACCAAGAAAGGCAGAAAATAAACTGAGTTGTACTTGAAGAACAAGAATCATTGTTATTCATCAAAAAGAATATGGGAAAAGAATCCATTCTCTTCACTTTTTCTCTGCTTCAGTCCCCACAAACACAATAAATTGGAAGAGGTCATGCTAGTTCTGTGTGTCAAACATTGAATTTAAAATACTACTGGTCTATAGAAAAGCACAGAGAGGAGCAGAGCCAAAAAATGTTTCTCTGCTCTGCTGCTACACCATGAACCAACCAGACCTCCCATGGAGAATCAGCATTCAAGCCCATATCTGCAACACCCTCCAGCTCTCAGCTCTTTACAATCAAGGCTTAAAACTTTTTCTGTTTGTCACTTTTAGTTCATGTGTCTCATTTAAAACGTAGTTTTGTTATTTACATTTTTTGCCTTCATGTGTTGTTTTATTTTACCCGTCATACTGAGTAGGGCACCAAGGCCCTAACTTTTCACTTGAGATAAGATATGAGAAGATTAGACAAGATAAGACAAGATAAGACAAGATAATCCTTTATTATTCTCACTGCAGGGAAATTTGTCAAAACAGGAAAGGGGATAGTGAAAACGAAAAATGTTATGTTATACTAATTCTTAAACAGATTTTTAAGGGCTAAACCAAACCTTGACTGTCTTCCTAAGAAAAACAACAGAATCAATCAACCTCAGACTTTAACAGAGGGGGTTGTTGCCATGACAATGAGGGGCCCCAAACACCATAACTGAGTCGATATTATATCCAAACCACCATTTTTCATTTTTGTGCTAAACCATATCCACACATTAACATAATGTTACTTTTAACAGAGAACTGTACCAATTTTAGAGGATACAGACCGATGAACAGAAACTGCTTCTATGTGTCATGGGTGTATTATGTGGTTTAATTTGGATGTGGGCTCTCAAAACAACAAATACATTGGTTATTACCCAGCAATCTTCACAGCTGCTTCATTGCCCTGTTGTTCTGTATGTGGGGAGGTTACAAGACTCTATGCTGCTGTTTGTGTTGTCACTGATCATTTGTTCTCACCAAAACTGGAATAGAGGGACAGCTAACACTAGCTACCCCGTCAACTTTCCCTAATGCAGGAAGAAAGGACTTAGTTTGCTTCCTAAAATATTTTTGGTTGCAATATCTTAATAATATTTATTCCATTACAAAAAAGAAAGGATTGTAATTCCTTGCTTTCTGTCAGTTCTCAGAGACAGAAGGTGGATGAAGTGAGCCATTACGAGGAAACTAAATTTGTGGTTCAGCTATACACATTTGAAGTGACTCATTTTAGCCTGATCTCTGTAACTTGCAATCATGGTGATTGAGGAGTTGCCAACGCTCTGGTTTTTTTTAAACCGTGTGTCGAATTTACAAATGCATTTTTTTTCAGGTGATGTAACCTGAATGTAACATGCTGCGACATTTACAACAGCCACACACTTAAACTCAACATCCGTCTTCTCTTGTTAACTGGAAACTTGTTTAGTCATTGATATATTTGATTCATTTAATCCTGTAGGAGACATTTTTGTTTATTGTATCAGATCTAACATGCTCATTGAAAACATCACTCAAGATCAGACACAGAGACAAATTTACCAGTATATTTTATTGATAGGTCTTGATCCATTTTTACCAGGTCTGCAAAGACACAAATTTGTGGTAGGCTGTGCAAACATGCTCAAAACACTACAAAGCCACAGCACTGGCTCCCACCAACAACGCGGTATACAATGATATATTCATATACAGTATTCAAATACATAGATTCCTTCTGCTAGATATATTTAGAAAAATATAGAGTCCTAACTTTTCAAATGATAGACAGAAACATTTCACAACAAAAACACGCAGTTCCGCTATTATGCTGCGATGCCCTTATGTTGCTGGAAGAGAATGACCGTGTGAAATAAATTAATGAGCAAGCGGAAAACCGCTGTGGTGCACTTGACATGCGAGGACATGCCCAACTCAGCATGTGGTATGCAAGACCAAGTGTGTGCATGAGAAAAGTGAGAAAGAAATTGATTGAGCGTGATCAGGATGTGTCTGTGCATAATTGTGTGTGTGTGTGTGTGAGTGTACCTTTACTTCTATCTTTGTAAGGACCAGTGATAAACCTTACAGAGTGAGGACATTTGTGAAAGTGAGGATGTTCTTCTTCTTTTTCTTAGTTCAGTTTATTGGCAGTAGTTCAGTTTTGTGTGACCCTCAATTAATAAGGGTGAAAGCCTGGACCATGGTCTGAACCAAGGTTCATGTCTTTGTAACATTGGTTACCTTTGATGCAGTTAGCTTTGGTGTCAAATTGCAATTTAGGTATCGGACAAAAGAATTGTGTATCACATACCTGTACGTGCATCCTATCATCATTACTTATGTGGGCTACGTCTGCCTGTAGTTGACATTGATAGGTTAGCAGACAGGCATGTTACTGACATTGGAGTGTCGGCAATCCACCAGGTAGTAGTCTTTCCATTTGAATAGAGGAAATGAATGAACTAGTTCATTTTGTTACATTATGGTACTTCTATCAGCATCACCAACTTTAGGTACGGTACTCAAAAGTGTCAAATGAACATCCTCGTCATTTAAAACGTATATAGTATACACCTTTCTCAACTGTTATTTTGGTTCAGACTAAACTGAAAAGTTCAAAGGTTCGGACCAAGCAAGGCAGGTGTGAAAAATTGGTTTAATGGTTCGAATTATAATTGGCTTTCATTAGCATGAGATTAGGCATTGGAGTTAGGCATGTCGTGTCCTAACAAAAACAGCAGAAGAAACTTGTAGTGTGTGTAGTGTGGTGAAGAACATGCCGCATACGGACAAAAAGGGACACGAAACCCGCAGCTCCCGAGAAAAGAGTGTCTCCCTCTTGTGTGAGTGTGTTTACAAATGGGATTCACACCACACACTGTTTAATAAACAAGACGTCAGGAGAACTCTGCTTAACAAAAATATTGCTGAACCTCAGGCTGCATGAGGTCTGACCTCAAAAGGAACTTGAACGTCAAGAGTACGGAATGGTGTGTATTTTGCAATGCATCCTTGCCTGACAACAGCTTTACAGCCTCCAGATGTATTTGATCCAAAGTGGAAATGGTACAGCTTGAAGTTTGTTTGACTCTGTGGGTTTTTCTTTCCACTTGTGTGACTTGTCATTGTCTAGCATAGGCTTATGACCGTCCAGTTTAACGTGATTGGCACCTGTTTAATGGGAACTTTTTATAAACTTCTGCAAGAGTGGGATGCAAGTAGCCAGTTTTTACAGATACTGGAGCTGTGAGTGACTGTTGCAATATCTGTTTTCAATCATGTCATCTCAAGTTATCTTGTTATGTCAAGATAATCATGGCAGGTTAATTATCTGGTTATCTAAAGGTAACAAAACTCTATGTAGAGATTATGAGAAAACAAAATGGTAGATATCAAGTAGTCAGGTACTTTAGATATTTTTCAACCTGGGCCCTATGTTTCTACCTTTAATGTGCAGGCGCTCTTTCGTCTCTGTATATTCCATCTCAAACAAGTAGAGACAGCCATCAAGTCAATGCTCTATTGACATTGTCCAAATCAGAAAAAGATTTAGTCATAATAGTAAAATATAAATTCATCTCTCTATCACTCATGTTTCCACCTCTGTCTTCCTGCACCAATTAAAGTGAAGTGAGACTTCTAGTTGAGTGAAGGTTGAAAAATACCAGATAGCTACCAAATAGCTGTTCTTAGCGTGCGCATTCAACTACCATGAGATTTTAGGGGACATATTTAATGTTACTCAACATGGATAAACAAGATGCATTCAAAACAACAAGTAAAATACAGAATCAGCAGATGTTTGATGGTGAAGAAAAACCATGGGATCAAGTTCACTGTTAATACAGCAGTGTCTCTCTTTGTAAAGACTTTTTTTTGGCAAAATTTAAAATGCACTTATGCCAAAGGAACTAATCAGTTAACTAATTAGAAGCAGTCTAATTTCTCAAAAAATCTCTCTTGTTAATGCAAATTCAAACAATGTTTAAAGTGGGGAGAATCTTCCTAAGTACTGTTGTGAATGAGTGCCATGGTGTGGTGGCTTTAAGACCATCTGTCCAGTCATAATTGTTGTCAGTGCTGCGCTGGGCCCTGACTGAGGCACTGGGAAGTTACAGTAGATGAATGAGCAAATGAGGAGGAGAGGAGACTCATTACTTCCTCATTAATGCCAGATGCTGATGCCAAGGGGAGTTCAGACGGGATATACAGGACGTCACCAGAGCAGATGCAAACTCAAGATTGCATCAAATGTCCGTCCTAAACAGATTTGCTGCGTATGTTTGGGAATTGACTGGACTGAGAATCGCAGATGGGGACTGCAAACAGCTGCGCACGCAGACCAAGGACTCTTGATTAGCAAAGTTCTGGTGACAGGAAGGCGAGGTTAAATAAGGTAGGGGAAGTTACTTTGACAGTATGCAGCATGTTTGAGGATGGATAAATATGATGTTGGTGGAGTTTCCGAAGGAAACAAAGAAAACAAACTTGCACCATTCACCTGGTCAAATATGAAAAGAAATCCATGTGTTAGAGCCAATAACTGGATATAAAGATAAAGACAGCTCCAAAAATTGAGGTATCCAAACATATCAATCACCCCCTGGTGGCATTAGAGGTCATAAACCCTGCCATGTACCATCCATATTAATGGAATGGAAACAAAAAAATGTAAATACACATAAAATACATTTTGGTTACTATCATTTACGGTAGTTCTTATCACAGTGATGTATGTCCGAGTATTTATTTTTTTTGATCATTTGGATTTCAATTTGTTAACTTATGTTCTAAAACCTGGCTTGAGACCTCATGATTGACAGCTGAGATTGACTTGCAATAGGTCAGACATGTTTCGCGGGACCTTGATGCCACAGCTCCACTTCCCAATCAGTACTACTCTGGCTCCAAATGACGTCACCAGCACAAGATAGCTGCAGCCGAATCCGGGGTATTTTGGCTTAATTTTTCATCAGTGGGCAGAAGTGTAGAAGCATCATCCATCTTTATATACAGTCAATGGTTAGGGTGTAAGCAGCATAATTCAAGTTATACATTTGTATGTATTTGGATATAACTTCTAATGATGGACTAGTCACAAGTCTAAAAAAACTGATGGCACTTCTAAAGCTGACATGTTTTCCGCAGAGCTCCAAAGTGAGATTTTAAAGCCCTTAATGGAGCCTTTAATGCAGCACATCTCTCTGATGGTATTTTGAAGATGTAAACTAAGTGACAGTCCTGTAAATATTACCGCAGAGGTGGTCTCATAGCATGCCTGTGTGTGAATCTGTACATGTATGGTTACTATATGTGTCTACCTGCTGATATTTTCCTGGTGTAAGTAATAAAAAATAAAAAAAACTTAAAGAGTTGTTGCAAATCCAAGAGTTTAGCCAAGAAAAAAAAGCCCTCTTGAACACATCAACAGATCCACGTGCCAATGAGGTGTAAACAAAGGCAGAAGAGTATGCACACTTGCCCACTGTACACTTATACAAACAACACCTCAGTAAAGTTAAACAAGACATTAAGAGCACACAATGTATCAATAGAGATTTAAAGGGGCACAGGTCCCCTAAACATGAGGATATATTGTATTAGGACACAAAGAGAATCTATTAACAGTCAGCAGCTCCATGGTCCCATAGCCGGGGCTTCAACAACTAACTGCCCCCTCCAAAAGCTTGAAAATCATTCCTTGTCTCAACATCTCTCATTTTCAAATATCTTGAGGTGTATTTATCTGTGTGGCTCAGGCAGGAGACGCTTCTCTCACCACCAGGTTTCCACAGAAATGAACTCTGTAAAGTAATAATCCGTAAAACATTTCTGTTTAAATAAATGTCTGTGCCTGACATCCCGAAGTGACCATTCATGAAAACCCTACCCTGAACAGTGATTGTCCAGTCATAGCTTAGGTAGCACGCCTGTCAAGTTTAGAATGGCTTAACAGTATTAAAACTGCTCTAAACATTAGCATGTCTTCCTAACTATAAACTAGTCCTAACTAACCTACTAGATACAGTGGTGACCTCAAACAACCATTATTTCGTCAGGTTACATGTTGAAGTTACATTTTGTAGTATTTTCCAAATTTGGTAGCCAGGTCCTTTTCCATTTTCCTTAAAAAGAATTTACTATAATACAATAGTTTTCCTTTGAATTGTCTCTTTCATGCTTCACCATAATGCTACTGCTACCCAGCTCCACTTATTTTGATTTCTTCTTCATTAATCATGGACCATTATTTTTAGCTTTGTCTATTAGCATGATTAAGTTGCGGAAGTGGATATTTGAAACCATTTCACAGAGTTTTCTAAACCTTTTAAAAGTCAGCAATTGAAAATTTTAACCTGCATCATGCTAGCTGAAATCTTCTACCAATAATTGTATTACAAATGACAAAGTCAGCTAGCTAATTATTTGCCTGCTTTTGTTTATCTCTGTCTATAGTCAAGGAAAAGGCATTACAAAGAATTTAAATTAGTACTTTGTCATCATTGTAAATAGTATGTGCTATGGTAAACTCGAAAGCTTGACAGGCCCAGTAACAGGCCAGGTGGAGCTTATTGAAAGGTCAATTGTTAATGAAAGTTACAGACCTGCACAGAAAAACATCTACTAGTCCATTAAAGCTTTTGGATATGTCTGAGCACTTCTATTGTTAATCGGGAAGATCCCATGCTACAGAGGAAGTGAAGTATTATATGTTTTTGGTAGAAGTTTTTAGAGTTTTTTTTTAGAGGAGAGAACACGATAGTTAGCATTTGCACTGATCGCCTCAGTGGCTGTAAATAAACTCCAAAGCACCACTTACACAAAGTAATATTTCATAAGTAAAGTTAAATGACATGTGGCTACATTGTTTGTATCCAAGTGATTTCTGGGAAGTGCAGTGCAGACACACCACAGCAACAAAGGTTTAGCACCAAAATGTCACCAAAGGAAAGAACAGAGTTGCACGGATTACCACGTTAATCTCATCCATGTCTATGGAACCATCCCTACACAATCCTTTAAACACACTCGTCTACTTCCTCATTTTACATGATCACGACCAAACCGTTTTCCTTTTTTCATTTCATTAAGTCCATTGGAAACTCCTTTACCCTCCTCTTCTCGTTGATTATTCAAACTGCTGAGCTGGAGACCTGGAGCCAGCCCACCTCTGTGTAGGCCCCTGTGACGTGCCAGTACACTGCCCCCATCAGTTTGGTCCACACCATCTGCACCTCTGCTGTGAAGAATTCAGGGAAATCTTCAGCCAACACCTCCAGCATCACACCGCTCAGGATCTGGGAAGAGTGGAGGATCAAAAAGAAACATAATCAACATATCCCATACCCACTAGCTCTCACTCTTTTCTCCCCTCTTTTCCACCCATCTCCCCTCTCCTCCCCATTTTTCTCTGCTCACCCCGACCGGTCGAGGCAGATGACCACCCGCATTGAGCCTGGTTCTGCTAGAGGTTTCTTCCAGTTAATGAGGGAGTTTTCCCTCTACGCAGTCACCAAAGTGCTGCTCATTGTTGGGTTTCTCTATATTAAATAAGATTTTAAGGTCTTGACCTTCGTGTTAAAAGCCTTGAGGTAATTTATATTATGATTTGGTGCTATACAAATAAAACTGAACTGAATTGAATAGAAAAAAAATAAGGAAAATGGGATGAGTAAGAGAGTAGGTTAGATAAAGTGAAAATATTTGATGACCAAGATAATGGCAGATTGAGGGAGGAGAAAGTAATGCAGAGAGACAATACTCAGTAGGTACAGCGGAGTCCAATTTTACCATTACAGAAAAGTGGGCGAGACAGGTGAGAATTGAAAATGATAACAGTATAACATGAAAGCAGTGGGTAGGCAGGCAATACATAGGGAATGAAAAGGAAAAGTAGAGAGAAAAGGATGACACAGGTGGGCAGAGAAAAAGTAGTAGATAGAAAGGGAAAGCAGAGGCAATGTGGTTTATGGACAACAGTCTTCAAACACAGCAATGAAACAGTATCAGTGATGTATGAGGACATTTTGGGAAAAGGTTTTCAACACAATATTAATTTACTTTGTCTGTCCAAAATTTTGTACTGATGGGGTTAACCACATTTGGTTGTTAAACTGTGATCTACAGGTGGTTGTCACATTAGGTGAGATTGTAGCCGCTGTCAACTGTCAGCAGCCTCCTTCATGTTTTTTATGCTGTCAAGTGGCCATCCAGGGAACCAGTCCGCCACATATAACAGCCTGATATTATGTGACCAAAAAGCCAAACTCTAGCGAAACCTCTGTCTTCATGATACCTGAGCAACTTAATCTATTAAAGAAGGCCATGAGATAGAGCTGAAAAGTTTAGGAAAAATAAGTAAGTTGCACCTTTTGTTAAGAGTTTTTTTGTTGTTTGCAAGGTCAAGAAAGAAGCTTAAAAATATCATAATAACTAGAAGAAAACTAGAGTTCATACCTCTGCACTTTATCACCATAATGTGTATGCATGTATTGAGATCAAAGAACATCATCTGGATCATCACCATATTTAATTTGTTCATAGATATTGGTACTCTTCAAATGCTTGTTTTTTTTCTTGCAAAGACCAAGGTAACAGGATGTAACAAACACACTTTCATTCACAAGTGGCCAGAAACACCACATTAAATGAGTCATAATGTTGCTCTTTAACTGCTGGATGTGTCAAACAGCCTCAGCTTTAACAGTGTCAATGTTTGTTTCTACTGCTCCTAAGTGGCAAAAAATATTAATTATTCATCAATCAGTTTATGTTCGGTCAATATAATCCAGAATCTAAATGACTATTGTAAGTTGTAACTATTAAATTAGAAGGTGAAACGAGATTCAACCACCAAAAGTGTTAAATAATATAAACTCTAGAAAATCTAGAAATGCCTAATGAATAAGGAGAAAATATTCTCACTTAATATGATAACATTTTGAGAGATACTAATTATATACACATAACACAAACCATATCACTAACAATGTGATCACCATCATCTTTAGACAGATAGTCACCTTCGAACATAAGGGGTTAAAACTTTAGGAAATACACAGAGGGACAAATTCATTTCATGATTTTTTTCACAAACTGATTAATTAAATCTTAAAACATATTCTAAAGGCAGTCGGAAGTCAGTGGTGTTTAAATGGTGACAGCGTGTTCTCCTCACAGCTGCATTTATGAACCTACTGCAAATGACA
Source organism: Paralichthys olivaceus (assembly GCF_024713975.1). Taxonomy (NCBI): domain Eukaryota; kingdom Metazoa; phylum Chordata; class Actinopteri; order Pleuronectiformes; family Paralichthyidae; genus Paralichthys; species Paralichthys olivaceus. The sequence goes on along the minus strand of NC_091100.1, from coordinate 15,846,837 downwards.
TTCAAAACACTTGAAGAGGGGAAGCATCAGCATTCAATCATATGAAGACGGAAGCATATTGGATTTTCACAGTGGAAATTGATTTGGTACAAGAATTAAATATGGGGTGTTTTTCTGCTTCAACAGGTAATCAGCACTGTTACCTAACCCTGAAATGATTTGAACATTTAACTACATATTACTGCAATTAGCTGCTGTAAGGCACTTTTTGATGTCCTAAATGAACATCACTGTGTTACTGTTCTGTACAATGAACCAAATGCATGTTCAACTTGGCTGAATACAGGTGAGACACATTTTGTGTGTTCATGTGTGTCAGACAATGTCCCACAAGTGCAAACTGATAATAACTGAAACATAATAAAGAGATAAGAACAGTAGAGGAATATGATTTTTGGCCTGACTAGATTCAAATAGGCAGAAGAAGTCCCTTGTGTTAAGACTGTTAATGAGAAAATGTCTTTAGGGTGTGAATAGGGTACTTTCAAGGGGCTGCTGAAGCAGGAAAATACTTCCACTATGCTACTTATGCAGGAAATAGAGAGGCTGATGATTTCCTTTCAGAGAGCAATCTACTTTATATCATGGGCACTCCAATCAAATGTGTCAATGTAATCATAAGGCTCATTGTTGGCAGCAATAATTCTGTGAAATATGCTAAATCAGAAGCAGAAATGTGGCAGACTAAACTACCAGAGAGTGTTTGTTTTTTTACCTTAAAATACATGGGCTCCACCTTGTGTTTGATAGCATGGGCCTTCCCCACCAGGGCCAGCACTGACGACACTTTCTCTGGGTCATGGAGGTTCTCCACCACAGTATTGATGGCGTTCATCACTCTGCGGGCATGGTGCCGAAGTTGGCTGCTTCGCTCCATCTCCTCTGGGTCCTCCATGTCCTGGAACTGGCTGAAGTATTGTTTGGCTGACGGGAAGTTCACAAAGAACCTGAGGAGACCAAAAAAAAAAAATCATCCATTCATTATCTTACCGTTTGTCCTTTGAGGGAGGCTGGAGTCAATCCCAGGTGACATAGGGCAAGAGGCGGGGTGCATCCTTGACAGGTCACCAGTGCAGAAAAAAACAGCCATTTAAGCTCACAGTCACACCTATGGAACATTTTGAATCTCTAATAGACCTAACCCCCAGCTGCATGTCTTTTTACTGTGGGAGGAAGCCAGAGTACCTGGAGAAAACCCACACAGACACACGGAGAAAAAGCAAACTCCCATGGTAAAACTAATTTAGTTCGACTTACAAACGTAAAAGACTATTTTCGAGCAGTGTAGATGTTGGGATGGAAGTTTTGGTTGGTCAACTACTTTGGTTCAGACATACTGATTATCTCCATAGCTACTGAAGCCATGCAATAATTTTTCATTAAAGTCTATTAATCTTAATGGCTTTAATGAACTTCTGAGTCACAGCATTTCAAATGTTTAATTATCCAGTGAAATTTCAGTATCTAGGGATGAATTAGGGAAGAAATTAGAACAAACAGGTTCAGTAAGGAGCTCTGACATTTTTGTTTAGCTTCTGACTTTCCCCCTGACTTCACCTTCAAATGTTTTTTTTTCTCTTTTTTCATTCAGAGTGAAATAAATATGCTTAACCTTACCCCTAAAGCTCTCTTCTTTGTTGCAAAACCCAAATGCATGACAATTTTTTTTTTTTTTTACCTCAAATTTGGAACTCATTTATCAACACAGTCTGCACACAAATCAACACATCATCTACTTTTTAAGCAAGAGTTCTGATCAATGTTGTCAAAAAAATGTAGCTAAAATATCTTGCATAATGGTGCTGCCATCTTGCGCTGGTGAAGTCATTTGAGGCCAGATTCTGTGCAGTAGTGATTTTTTTGTGGCATAGTATGGTTATTATCCTAAGTAAACATAAACAAACATTGCAGGATACATTTCTCTCACGATATGAGTCACTAGCAAAAGGTATAGTAAAGAGAAAATGAAATTAATATTAATTAAGAGGCAATTAGTAATATGTGATCTTTATTGTTGGCCAATAGCAGTTGCAATGCAGTTTGGTAAATCTCTCAAATCCCATTTCAGCATAGAGATGAGCATGCTGGTACTGTGTCAATCCACCATGATAGAAATAATGGATTCATTGAATAATAATGAAATACTTTTTTTTACTATTTGATTTTTTTCTCACTTGCTTTGTAAAAAATTGAGAGGAGGTTTAAGGAAGAGCAAAAAGGAAATGCTCACGTCTCGTATCATTTTCTGGTGGTGTTTTGCATTTTTGGATGAAAGTTAGCGTGTTAGAGCAGACAAACTATAAACTCCTGAGAACGTCAACCATTAAAGCCACAAACACATTACAATGGCAAGACAGACAACCTCACTTAACATTGTTGTGAGTCTTTTTTTAAATTGTTGTAGGAAATAAAGACGACAGCTATGACATCTGTTAAGCTTAAGTGAGACAAATCCCTTCCGAGTCCCATAATATATCCAGAGGAAATCTATTTTAATGGGAATCATGCCTGTGTCACAACATTCAACCAAATGTGGGGATTCATGCCAGAATAATTTCGATTTTAACCAAGAAATGAATGATGCTGGGTTACAAAGTCTCTCTATTTTATTTAAAAAGAATATGAAGTCAAATGAGGCAAACGAAGCCTTTAAACACACAGTATGACATAAATTCTTGTTGTAAGCTTGTGCAGACTGTGAAGTCTGTAAGGTCTGTGTGCACTCTCCACCTCTGCACCATCTGAATAACAGGTGGTGTCTGGCAGGATCCTTGACAGTGCAGCGGCGCCAGTGAGACTCAGATGGTTAAGTTTGATTTGATGCAGGTGTTAACTTTCAAGCATGTCTGGTTCTGTTAATGCGAATGGATCAACCTGAAAGACACCCTCAGATTAAAAAACTTTACAATAGTATGTATATATGTGCCTATGGTGTATACGACTTAAATGTAATGATCATGACTGTTAGTAAATCTATAAATTAAGTCATTCCTGTCAAAACCATTGTCTGTGTGACAGCTCCCAAAGCTGTTGCTAAGGCATCTTGATCGCCCCCTGGTGGCTGGTTACAGTATAGGTCATAAACCCCACCCCTGCCATGTTAGAGGATAGGACATAGACCAAACAAAAAAGTGAAAACATGTCAAATTAAGTTCTTTGTGAAGTTGATGTTTATCCTTTCAGGTAGTTCTTATCACCAATGTATGTCCAAGTGTTCATTTGTCCAATACATTGGTTTTAATTGCATGTATAAGCAGGACTTTGCTACAGTTGCAGACTCCAAATGGTTGGTTTCATTGTCAAATCATTGGTGCTCAATGGCAGCGTTTCTATCCAGGATATTTTGGCGTAATTTCAGGATAGAGGGAGGACGTGATGACGCGTTGTTGTTCCTCTCTATATAGAGGCTATGGTTGTGACAGACAGACATAGTGTTTTGTTTTCTCTGTTTAGTTTAAATCACAAGCTGTTGATCATTTAACTTAATCTGACATTATTTTCAAATATTTGAAGGTGTTAAGCCTAGAGACTACAGATCTATAGACCTGCAGTCTTTACTGCCAACCAAAAATAAAATGGGCGGTTGTGGCTCAGAAGGTAGAGCGAATCATCCATTGACCAGTTTGATCCCTTGCTCCTCCTGTCTGCCTGCCTTGGGAAAGATACTGAACCCAAAATTGCTCCAAATTACAGTGTGTGATAGAAAAAAAATGCAGCACAGTAGCACTGTGCCATATAAATATTGTCCATTTACTATTCAGTTTAAATGGCCATATAAACATATTTAAATAATACAGTGTATATCTAAAAATGCTTAATGTTATGATAATTTTATTTAATCTCTATTGCTAATTGACAGGTTTATGGTAAAATTAAAAGATTATGTCACCATATTCAGTCAATAGAATTCCACATCTGGGTGCCATGAACATCTGTACCACATTACACTGCAGTTTGTCCAAAAGTTGTTGAGTTGTTGCATTGAGGAACAAAGTGATGGACAATAAGAGTTTGCTTATAATGAAAAAGGTAGTGCAGCTATTCTGTCCTGATATGCTCCTACAAACCTGAGTTTCAGCTGTTGTTTAACAGAGACAAAAGCTGGTGCCAAGCTTCACTTTCAAAGCTCTGCGCTGCATCAAAGACTCACGATGTGGAAGAACCTGAAACTGGTCTTTGATATGTCTGGAGTGTGTTTAAGAAGTTGTTTTAGCTGAAGATGTCGTGAATTCCATTCTTGAAACCACCCTGGTCGATGTCAGCTGGGAGATAAACAAAGAAAATCTAAATTGACTTGTGGGATTCTTTAGGAAGATTTGTTTTGGTTGAGGGGGTTTGATGGTTTTCATCACAGCCAACTTGAAGCTCAGCTCAGTATGAGAGAGGAACAAGTGTACAGCCGAGAAATAAGAAAATGTCCACAAGCTCAGCTGAAGGGGTTTGTGGGAATGTGTCAGATTAGGAACAATGACAGACAACAATGCAGAGGATATAGCTATCACACAGCTTTAGAACTTCACAGACAACCACTGACTGACGGATTTATGTACACACACACTTGTGCTCTGACCCACTTTAAATCTTGTCAGTCCTCCAGCTGACTGAATTGCTAGTGCAGTTATTTCCCAGTTGGAGTTTGGCCGTCGGCAGCACTACACCACATCCACATCCCTCCAGATCCGATGTCATGCTAGGCCTACAAAGGCTCAACTTGCCCGTAGCACTTCTAGCTTGGCTGTACCAGCTGTCACGATGCGTACGCACACTTTTTTCTAGGGTGACAGGAATAAAACAGGCTATCTAGTATCTCTGTTCTGCTTAGACAAACATGAAAGTTAACTGCAGCGCTTTAAGAAAACAGGGTGCCACTCTGATGCCTTCTGTGAAGAAAAAATAGGTCTTTTTGTGCCTGTCCTTGTGAGTTAGAAAGACGAATGTCTTATCCCCTGCTGCCCCGGCATGGTTTTACAAAACAGTGAAAGAAAATACGTAGGCACATCACAAAGAACAGCAAACCTTTTTTTGATCTGGTGTTTCAACGTCTATCATCCAAGGGAGTAACTGTGGGTCGAACATCGGGGGGTTGATCAACTGTATCATTTACAAAACACTTCACATTGCATTAACACCTGTCACCTGTCTACCCTGCGTCTCCTCTCCCTCTCTGATCACCTGTCTACCCTGCATCTCCTCTCTCTCTCTGGTCACCTGTGTATCCTGCGTCTCCTCTCCCTCTCTGGTCACCTGTCTACCCTGCATCTCCTCTCGGTCTCTGTATCTGATATAAAAGAAAAACTGTCAAATGGGCATTAACTACAGATTAACTGAATTCAACTTAAGCATGGTGAGCGTCAAGACCTATCCTCTTACTTTCAACAATCACAGTCTGGTTTGCCCTGGGTAGCTTCCCTTTTAAATTGGATTGAATGACCCTCAGAATATTTGGATGGTCAATATTGTGCAGCAACAAGTGAGTTTTCCTAAAATAAAAAAATGAAAGACTACACTGAAGAAGATGTGGTTTCTTAAGACACCGATGTTTCATGTCTCACATTTTGCAAATGGTTGCAATTGAGCCAAGAATTTGTGTTGTCACTGGTATTGCTCAAACTGACGCTGGAGGAGAACTCAGAGGATCGTTGACTGGAAACCGAAAATATCTGCAGCAAATTCTGTGCCAATCCATTCAATATGTGTCGAGATGTTTCACAGGTTGAGTGGAAACTTTGACCTGATGGTGGCATTAAAGTAGAGGTCGCTAGAATCAGAAGGAACAATCCTCTGGAAACACTCATTTCAGTCTGGACCTAAGTGGTGGACAGCCTGACTGAGCAATGTCCTCTGTAGGATTTTGAAATGCTGTGAGCATATCTAAAAGATGGAGGTAGCAGTGACATCTTGATCCTCAATATAATTTCAGAACAGTAATATGACATGTTTTGAAGCATTATCGGAAACGTGTGAGAGTAGTGCTGGTGTTAAGTAATTTGGAGATGTCACACTGAGCACATCTCTGCACCTGTCTCTGCATTTAAATGAAGTCATCAGAGCCATTAGTGGAGCCTGTTTATCACACACTGATTAGACTGGAGGTTTTCTTTTTTTATAAATCTTTGGAGTAGCTTGAACAACCTTGAGCCTTGTACTAGAACTTCAGAGATGTCATTCTTCTTTTTCTCAAGACAAACTCAATGACTCCATACAGCTGCCTTAATTATTGAGATATAAAAACACAACCCACATGATTTTAGAAGACATACATTCAAAAAAATGTACAATAAACCGGAAGGTTTCTGAGCTGCTCTCCTTCAAGGTAAATTTCTAATCATGAACTCATGTTTGCTGAATTTTGTTCTGTTTTATTCACCCACATATTTACTTTATTCAATTGAATTTCTTTGCCCTTTCTTCATCTCTTAGCCATACCGTTTAAACACGTTGTACCCCCTGCTTATAAGACCTTGTGTATTTGTACATAATTACTTGGGTGACAATTCTGTGATATGTGAAACTTAATCCCTTCAGCTACAGTCAGAGCGCACTTTATCACTACCTCTTCCAGCAAATGGAGCTTAAAATACTTACTTTTATTATTTATGAAGCAGTTTAATTTTTTCTATTATATTCTTCATTCCCGTTCTTGTTCTTACAGGTTGTAGAACGGGATGGGGTTATTTTAGTTCTTTGTTATACTCTGTAATTATTGCAAAATCCCCAATAAAATAAATAAATAAATCAGAGTTTCTAAAAAGTTAATTGTTATTGTAAGACATGGGGGTGTGAAGGAGGTTGTACTTGCTTAGGAAACCTCATGAATATATTGGGCCCTGTGGTCAG